>NC_084462.1:167708570-168908570 GCF_027409185.1 Cynocephalus volans
GTTTCTCAAATGTTATCTGGTTCCCTAATTAATTAAATAAATTGAATAGAATCTTTGACATATATTCATTTCATATTTCTATGAGTCATGTTTATGACTTTTTGAAATTGTAGTTTACCATCTAAATAAATTTAAAAATTGAATTTAATTAAACATAAGTCTAGAAACTATAGAAAGCATCAAGACTGTAGATGCAAAGACTTAGACTTGAATCCTGGTAACCTGCAGGAAGTTTTATTTTTTTAATCCTTTTTTATTTTAGAAGAGTTTTAGATTTACAGAAAAGTTCAAGACAGTTCAGAGAGTCCCCATGTATTTCACATGCAATTTTCTCTTCCAGTTAGTTCTTTGGGATATATGTTACAAGTAGGGAACCAACATCAGTACTCACCACTAACTAAACTCCACACTTAATTCGATGTCATGAGTTTTGTTTTGTTTTGTTTTTCCTGATGGCCTTTTTCTGCACCGAGATCCCATCCAGAATTCCACATTACATTTAGTCATCATGTCTCCTTAGACTCGTCCGGTCTGTGACACTTTCTCAGACTTCCCTTGATTTATTGGTTTTTTGTTACTTTAGATTTTAATTTTTAGAACACTTTTCAGTTCACAGCAAAATTGAGAGAAAGATACAGAGATTTCTGATACACACCCTGCCCCCACACATGCACAACCTCCCCCCATCATCAACATCCCATGCCAGAGTGGTACATTTGTTACAACTGATAAACTTACACTGACACATTGTCACCCAACGCCCATAGTTTACATTAGGGTTTACTCTTGATGTTGCACCTTCTTTGGGTTTCATACATTTACATGTGTACATGTATCTGCCTTTACAGCATCATTCAGAGTAGTTTCACTGCCCTAAAAATCCCCTGTGCTCTGCCTATTTATTCCTCCCCCATTTTCCTTGTTTTTGATGACCTTCACAGTTTTGAGGAGTCCTGGCCAGCTATTATGCAGAATGCCTCTTAATTTGAGCTTGTTCGGTGTTTTTCTCATCATTATACTAGAATTTCGGGTTTTGAGGCAGCAGACCACAGATGTTAAATGACATTCTCATCACATCCTGTCAACGGTGCATGCTATCAACAGGACATATCAGTGATGGTGTTAAGACCTGATCGCCTAGCCCAAATACTGTTTGCCAGATTTCTTCACTGTAAGATTAGTTTCCCCTACTTCCATACTCTACTCTTTGAGAACTAGTCCTTAAACAGTCCACATTAGGGGTGGAGGAGAACAAAAATTTAGCTGCATTTCCTATAGGGAAGAGCATCTCATAAATTATTTGGAATTATTCTGCACAGATTTGTCACTTTTCCCTCATTTACTAACTTATTCAATTATCTATTTATATCAGTATGGACTTGTGTATATATATTTTACGCTTTGGGTTAAATTCAATACACATTATTAATTTCATTGCTCAAATTGTCTCAGCTTTGGCCATTGAGAGTTCTTCTAGCTTTGTTCCTGCCTTTCTGATATGCTCCCACTTTTGCTTTAAGTGCAGCAAGATTTTAGCTTTTCTGGATCTCAGGTTTCTCATCAGCAGAAGAGAGACAGTAAAGCTAATCTTTCAATGCTGTCAGGAAGAATAAGAAAAACAACAACAATGTAATAATAATAATAAACAACTCCATTCCATGAGTGCTTATTATTTGCCAGAAACTATTCTAAGCACTTACTATTAACTCATTTATAAGAATTATTTTCTATAAAATGCTTATCACAGTGTCTGGCATTTCACACATGTTCAATAAATGTGATTTCCCATCAGAGATGGCCCGGAATTCCAGCGAGGCAGTTCCTAACCTGGTACATAAAGGTATGCTCACTGGTGAGTCATACCAGGTGGCAAATTGTTAATGATGCAGAGAAAACAGGAGTTCATGTCTCACCTCCTTTCTGATTATTCAGACTGTGCTCAGAGGTTCTGCCCTCTCATTGACAGTTTCATTAGGTGAGATGTCATTATTGGTGTAGTCAGCATCCTCCAAGCACCAAAGCAACTAACCTTGGCAACCTTGAAGCTTTGGTCCTTAATAAGGATTTTCTGTTTGACTGCAAGCTCAGCCTGGTGCCCACAAGCATTTGGAAATAGAACTAAATGTCTGAGAATTAGGCTAGACTGAGTTAAGCAGTTTCTTTCTCTATCTTCTCCAAGACTTTTATTTTTAAAGGATATTTTTCTTTGAGACTTTTTCTAAGGGAGTTTTTTATATTAGATGCTTAACACAATAAAACAGAAATCTTCCTCTCAACATGAAAAGTTTGTTGAGTAGTGACGGCATTTACACTGCTAGAGCAAACCCCTCATTAATAGCATCTGTCATCTTATTAAGAAATAAAATTAGAAGACTGTGCACTAATAGATGCAGCCATATCCTTGTTATTTAAGTACCAAATATTAACAAGTGTGTTTATACTACCTAGTGTCTGAGGTGAATACAATGAAAAATGAACAGTCTGCTAAGCCCTACAAAATTCACCTAAAGCAACATGCGCCTTTGGCAGGAAACTTAAAAGCAATGTACAGAAAGAGATAAAATTAAATTATTTGCTGAATTCCAATACAGAAGAAACTGCAAGGAGGCTGCTAAATAAGAAACACCAGAGGCTCCCTGTGCTCAGGTGAAGTCTGCAAAATTACACGTGGGATTTCAAAAGAAAACTCAAAGGTAACATGCAGACCAAAAATGATTTATTCTTTTCAATAAGCCCTTTGGAGATGAGGAAATAGGATTCAGGCCTGGTTTGTCACAAGAGTCTAAGAAAATTCACACCTTAGCTCTACAAAATGAAGAAAATAATCACATGAGAATGAGAAACTGAGAAGGCGGTGAAGACTTGGAGAGACAGGAAGATACAGAAAGATTCTTCAGGATCATTTCCTTCTCCTGTATTCTACCCCACCTCTGCTACTGGCTGCTACCTGCCCTGCCCTGCCCTGCCCACAGCAACACATACACCTGTATAATTAGGCGTGTTATAAAGTAAAATACGAACCAGTGTTAGCATCTCTTTCTGCTGCTACATTCCAAAGAATGTGTCCAGTAGTGACTTCTCAAAACCCATCAGAGAGAGATTGGACCAGCTAAGACGGCAGGAAGAAAAGAGAAGCTTTGATAGAAGGGGAGGAAGCTTCCAGTCCAGTGGCAGGGTTGGAGCATCTGACCGCAGGTATTTCTGCAAAATACCTGACCAGTACTCAAAACTGTGAAGGTCATGAAAAATAAGGAAAGTGGGGGAGAATGAGTAGGTGAAGCACAGAGGACCTTTAGGGCAGTGAAACTACTCTATATGATACTATAATGGTGAATACATGTTACTACACATGAGGATTTTCATGACATTACCGTTGACCTCATGAAAGAGGCACCGGAATGCTTGCAAAGGCTGACCCAGAAAGGTGAAAGTGGAAGTCTGCTCATGCAAATGTGCAAATAACAGAGTTGGACAGTAGGCACCATAGCTCTAAGTAGGACTCACTCTCAACAACGTGGCCAGAAATAGAAGGAGCAATAGCAGGGATGATGACCAGCCTAGACAAAGGATTTAGGTTTCCCCCTGTTTTTAATGCCTTTTAAACCTGAGATGATTTCAGATCCCACAGAGAAAGAAAGGAAATCCCAGTAATGATTGAGATTGAATTTTTTAACAATCAGATGACAGGGGGCCAAGAGCAGAATAAAATTGACTTAGAGAAATTAAAGAAAGTGACATTTCTTGCACTCTAGGATTATGGACTAAAACTCATATGGGTGACACACAATTCCTCATTGCTAATGATGAAAGTATCCACCAGGGAAAGAGGGGAAGGATAAGAAAGACTCAAGATTCATTCATCTCTCCACCCTCCTGGAATGCTCTCTTGTGGTCTGACTCTTACCTGGGATGTGCATGGTGGAGTTATAAAACTCAACTGTACTTCTGCTAGGGATGTGCTTCCAGGACCAACCTTTGACGGCCAGTCCCAATGCTGAAATATATACTTATCATGTTTGTTCACACATTCACTCATTGTGTACTTTCTGTGTGCTGGATTCTGTGCAAGATACTGGTGTTACACAAGCAAGTGCTCCCTAAGTGTCCAATCCAGTGGGGGAGACAGATACTCAAACAAATAGCTCTCCTCCAACTATAACGCGCTAACTGTGCAATGATGGCACTGAGAGCTGGTGCGTACTCAGGTTTTCAGAATCTCACAGACTCAGTTTCAAACCTTGGCTCTTCCACTTACCAATTATGCATCTCTGGTCAAGTCCTTTAATCTATCTCCACCTCAGTATCTGCATTTGTAAAATACACATAACAATACCTGCTTTGTAAACTTGTTGTGAGGCTTAAAGAAAATATCAAAGATATCTAGCATTTACTGAGTGCTTACTAGTCACTGTTCTAAGCAGAGTACATGCCTTAATGCATGTAAACCTCACAATATCTTAACATATATTTACTACTATTATCCTCATTTTACAGATGAGGAAACTAAGACACAGAGAAGTTGTTAGGTAATTTGTACAAGGTCAAACAATTTGGTAAATAACAGAACCATGTATATTAAAGACTTAATGCAGTGTGAAAAAAAATAATATAATGATAGCATATTTTTTCATAGAGATGTAAACAAAATTTTTCAGTAAACCAAAGTAAAGGGTTACTAATTATACTAGCTGATTCAGGAAAGATGTGATATTCTGACTGGGCCTTGAAGGGTGAGCAGGAGTTTGCTAAGTTGAGATGAAGAGAAAGAAAATTTTAAATAGAGATGGTAGAATTTACAGAGGTTGAGGTGTGAAACAGCCTGAAATGAAGTTGCAGACAAGGAGCAAGAGCTGGGTCACAGGGATTGTTAGGGTGGGGAAGAAGAACTAGAAAGCAAGTCTTCCAATCCAAGTCAGTCTTATTTTACATACACAGCCTTGACTATGTGTGCACAGGGACAGTCCTAGCATTGTCCTGTCATCGACAAATGGTCATTGGAGTCTTTGAGCAAAGGAGGGACATGAACACATTGGTATTAGGTGGATAATTAATAAGAAAGGGGAGGACAGGCAGGGGTAGGAGACACCAGTTAGGAGATCATTGCAATAATCAAGGTTGGGTGTGGTGATGTCTTCAATACATGAAGCAATGGTAGGAATTCAAAGGAAGTGACAGAATCAGGAAATCTTGTTAAAGCAGAATTGGAAGAAGTCAGTAACCAATTGGATGCATCCTTTCAAGTGCCGGGTACTATGTGCTGACCAAGGAACAGGGTAGGGACTAATGATGAGTGTGCTGGTGACAGGAGAAAGAATCCAGCCTTCTGGCAAGGGAGATTGTGCAAAAGTCTTTAATAGGTATTGTAAATATTGATGGGAAACAAAGTTTGAGATGGAAGACCCTTGTTTTGGGATGTATTTGACATGTCAGCATGAACCAAGACTGAAAATATGAGTCTAAAACTGTGAAAATAGCTCAAACCCAATGATATAAATTCAGGAGTCACAGGATACTCACAAAGAGTATATCATTTGACTTGAACATTTATTCAGTAATTTGGACTAGTTCATGACATGTCCATTTTATAGGACATGCAGACTTTTCATGGCAAGGCACCAACTGGGCAATTGACATCCTTCTTGCAAAAACAGGACCTACATTGTTCAGCATGGAGTGATGCTAACACAGGGATCCTTCTGTCAGAGAGAGCTAGAATCTCCTGTTTTGTCCTCTTTCAGCCTCTGCATCCATGATAAGCCCTGGAGTAAACACATCTCATGTGGATGTACAAGTAAAATCATTTTTCTTCCAAATTTAACAATTTATTGCTTTCACTGTGGGTGTTGACATTTTAGACTCGTTTACTGGGCTTCCCTGACCCCTCTTTATATAGCTAGAGCTATTATTATTACAAGGGTGTTCTCTGACAAAATACACTGTAAATCTTGCTCTCCAGAATCCCGCAGTGGAATTTGAGCCTGGTAAAGAGCAGCCGACAGATTTCCAACAAAATCAAATGCCATTTACACTGAGAGAAGAGAAGGATGTTTAAGCCTCATTCCTTCATCGTGCCAACCCAGTGGTTTACTTCACTTGTAAAAATGTATTTTGCTGTCAGGTATTCCCAGAGCCAACCCAGCCAATAGAGGACATATCTGTATAAATGTTTGCTCACCCAAATTCATTGCTGAGGGCTACAAATACACTTGTCAGCATCTTGCCACACATTTTGGGTACCAGGGTCGACTCCTCAATCACACAGCAAATTGGATAAAACACCTGCTACTTTCATAGCACTCCTCTGTATGGTGTGTTGAGAGAAATGGTAATGATACGCTCTAGTATTTATTGAGCACAAGCTTCTGGGTGCCAGGCACTGTGCCACATAATTTACTTGCATTATTTCATTTAATCCTCACAGTATTTGGGGGGTATCTTTTGCTTTCTAGTGCTTAATAGTCCCATTTATATATCCCCTTTGCACAATACCTGGTATACACTAAGTACTTAATAGATTTTGGAATAGAGTAAGTAAAAGAATGAAGTGATTTGTGATAGAATATTTGCAGGTCGATAGCATTTATTAGTCTTCAGCACAGAAAGAAGCTTACAATCAGTTTATAAATACAAAAGAAGCACAAAAGAAACTGCAAAAACCCTTAACAAAGCAATTTAGAAATGAGTATAGATCACAAAGGGCAAACGAGTTATCTAAGTGCCCAGGAGATCAGGAGGGGAGGAGAGCGTGGAGCCCAATAAGGACAATCAGAAAAAGCTACGTGGAGAAGAATTCCAAAATCAGCCAGATTTGTACAAAGCCTCAAGGAAGTGGAAAAAAATTACCCATGACCACAGCTGTCTTGTTTCTTGGCTAATGCTTATATCTTTGTGCCAGCATGCACCGTGGAGATCAATAACTCCTTAACTGTTGTTCTCACATAATTGAAAAACTATAGGGGAACTTTTGGCCCACCTTTAAGGACAAGTCATGACTTGACAGCTCTATAGAGAGAGAGGACTTGAATTTCCTCCAAAAATGCTAGCGCTGACACCCAGCTGCCCAGAGCATGCCTTTCAGTAAAAACTCAATAACCTCTTTGCTATACTTCATGAAAGAGGAAAAGTGAACACTTTTTCTGACAGTTACTTAACCTCTTCAAGCCACAGTTGCTTCATCAGTAAAACAGAAATGTCCTCTGTCTCTCAGAGGTGTTGTGAGGAGAAAGTAAAGTAATCGAAGCTTCGTAGCTAAGAGGTGGAAAGAATCCCTGAATCTATATTGTCAGTTTCTAGAGAGATTTAAGGTTGTTTCTGAGATTAAAAGATGGAACTATGTCCAATTCTATGATTTATAAGAATCTATATTAGGGTTTCTCAACCTTGATACAATTGACATTGTAGGCCAGATAATTCTTTGTTGGGGAAAGAGGGCTGTCCTATGCATTGTAGTATTTTTAGAAGCATTCCTGCCCTCTACCCACTAGATGCCAGGAGTACCCCCCCTCAGTCACAACAATCAAATGTCTCTAGATATTTCCAGATGTTCATGGGGGGCAAAAAACTGAGACCATCATTATCCTCAAAGCAAGAAGTAAAATGCTGTGGGAGATAGAAACATGTTCAGGATAACCAAAGCCCAAGCCTAACTGATGACACAGGGGGGACAATAATTAGTCTAGACTATGTTCTCATCAAAGTAGACACTGTATAGCATTTATCTTTGCCACCTAAATACTAACTGGCACCCAATAAATGTCTTATTTCTGACAAAGAATTTGTCCAGGAGGTCCAATTGAAAGGTAGAGAGTGGGTGGGGCCAATGGGGATGTTCTAAAAAAAGAGAACAGTGCTCACAAAGATCCAGAGAAAGCATACATACTTCATATTGGCTACATAATCCTGGGCAGTCTGTAGCCCAGGCATCATTTCAATCTACAAAATCATAAAGCCAGTGGATACCATTAAAAATAGGTACACTCTGTCTTCATATTTATGGAATGATCACTAATATTTAATTCTACATATAGGAGATAATCAATACAATGGTTTGAACTAAAAAAAAAATATATATATATATATGGACACACCAAAATCACAGGACTCTAGAATAAGAGATTCTGCTTAAAACACAAAAGAGGCGCTTAGCTCAGCAGGTAGAAAACTGACGGTATTCCCCACCCATAAAAGGTTATGAAGACTAAAATTATAATAACATTAATCAGTTCAAGAATAGCACAGCCATTGACAGAATGGGATGTGAAATCACTCAGCAGGATTTCAACCTTACTCTGTTACTTAGTAAGCATGTGACTGACTGTGGGAAAGTTATTTATCCCCTTGAGGATATCCTCGTCTTTCATGTCAGTGGGAGTAATCATGCCTTCCTTAGAGATTGCTTGGAGAATTGTGGTAGCCATTTATTTTTTTGTGCACTCATATCCTTGTTTCTTTTGGAGGACAGATCCCCCCTTCTACCCACAGATGGAAGCCTCATTCTTGTGTCTCTTCACCAACCTCAGTGGCCGTCCTCTTTTGACTAGGGGTGAGAACATAACCCAATCCAGGCCCCAGGAACTTTCAAACCAGAAGTGAGAGTCCACATTTTGTAGCTCTGAAGATGTATCCCAGTGATGTTAACAGAGGCTCCAAAACTGGACATTGTTATTACAATTACTCATGGAATATAGATCTATAGTATTCACACATTTATGCACTTGACAAATATTTCTTGAGTGCAAATTCAGTGCCTGGCATTAGGTCATGTATTTTGTACATATTTTCATTAACTCCTAAGATAATCACAGAGTAAGGAATTATTAACATCTCTATTTTAAAAGTGAAGAAATTGAGAACAGCAAGGCTGATTAATTTCCCCTACTTCATCCAGTTGCCAAGTGATAGACTAGGGATTCAAACTCGCATTGTTATGTACATATTATTATTATTGATATTGAACTTTTTTCAGGATAAGATGCATATATCATCCCCGTTTACTCCTAAACTCTTCAGTGTGTTTGCCAAGAACAGGGAGATTCTCTTATACAACCATAGTATAAAAAAAGGGAACTTAATACTGATATAATCCATTATCTATTATATGGTTTCTTTTTTTTTTTTTTTTTTTTTGTCTTTTTCGTGACCGGCACTCAGCCAGTGAGTGCACTGGCCATTCCCATATAGGATTCGAACCCGCGGCGGGAGTGTCGCCGCGCTTCCAGCGCCGCAGTCCCGAGTGCGCCACGGGCTCGGCCCTCTATTATATGGTTTCTATTCAAATTTCACCAATTGTACCGATAATATCTTTTAGAGAGTTTTTCTATCCTGAATCCAATGCAAGATCAAACATTATATTTAATTGTCATGCCTTTTTAGTCCCCTTTATAAAGAGAATGTCTTAAACTGGGTATGTTTTATAGGCCCTTGGGGTAACTCACATGATGGCACCTAGTCTCTGGCTGTGGCCATAGTCCCCACGCTCTCAGCATGGTCCTATTCCTCCTTTTCTAAAGTAAAGGAAAATCTATAACCTCTCTTAAATGTTTCTGCCACTGAGTGAGGGGGTGGCCAAGTGAGGAGACACCCTGCTAAGCAGGATAACTGGGAGATTGGGACATTCAGGAGGATTGAATAAATGAGTAAACATACTGAGAATCATAAAACCAGGTTTTCACTGCCAGAGAGAGGAGTACAAATGTGGAAAGGAAGAAAAACAGAATGAATTTTGGGGGATCTTTGAGATTATATTCAAATTGAAGGTATTGATGCAAAAGATGGATAGATAGAGATTAACATAAAAGATGGAAATAAGCACGTATGAGTCTGTATGTTCCCCACTGTGTCTGCCGCTAGAACATAGAAATGATGACACAGGGACAATGAACACACCATGTTTCTAGATCATGGTTTCTAAATACCACTCAGCACTAAAAGGAACCAGGACTTCCTGGAAAAATGCTGATTCCAAGACTGGGCCTGGGAAAGCACAAGATGAGGCTGGAGCATCTAGCTGTACCAGAAGGTAAGGAAAGCCTCGAAGAATGATTTGAATGGGACACAGACGTCAGCTCAAAAAGACTTCCATTGCCAACCCAAAACATTTTGAGATTAAAAACTGTATATCACACATTGGATGACATAGGACTCCATGAGTCCCCACTGATGTAAATAAATAAGTGAGTAAATAACTGAGAAGGCAAGGCTTTTTCTTTCAGCCAATTAACGAATATAAATGGGCCAGGAAGAAAACACCTTTTGACATCCATCATAACAATAGTTAATTCAGGCAAGAATTATTCAGTGGATGCTAAAACTAGTAAATAAAATTGAATACGGAAAAGAATATGTATTAGTCAGGGCTCTCCAGAGAAACGAAACCAATAGAAGAAAGAGAGAGAGAAAGATTTTTATGGGGATTGGCTCATGAGGTTATGGAGTCTGAAAAGTCCCATGATCTGCCCTCTACGAGCTGTCCCAGAATCCCAAAGGCCCAAGAACCAGGAGCAACTGCAGGAGAGGATAAATTTCCCAGCTCAAGATAAGAAAGAATTCACCTTTCCTCTGCCTTATTTTCTGATTCCAGCCCTCAATGAATTGGTTGATACCTGCCCACATTGATGAGAGTGGATCTTCTTTACTGAGTCGACTAACTCAAATGATAATCTATTTCAGGAACACCTTTACAGACACACCCCAAAATAATCTTTTACCAGCTATCTGGGCATCCCTTAGCTGAGTCAAGTTGGCTCGTAAAATTAACCATCACAGAATAGCTACACAGTCTCAGAGTATAGCCCCGCAAAATATCTATTAAACACAAAGGGAAAAATAGTAACTTTACAGTAGGGACACCTAGCAGAAGCCGCCTTCATCAAGTGATCAAAGTTAATATCACCAATAAGTGAACAAACAACATTGCATGTCACCTGATTGGATGCTCTGAGAACACATCATCACTTCTGTGATATTTTTGCCAAAAATGTAAAACTGACAAGATCATGAAGAAATATAAGATAATACCAAATTGAGGGAAATTCTGCAAAACAATAAGACTTTACTCTGAAGAAATGTGGTCAGGAAAACAATAAAAGGCTGAGGAACTTTTCCAGCCTGAAGAAGACCAAAGAGACATGAAAACTAAATTGTTTAAGATTAATGGGGTATCATGTAACTTACTCTCCAATGTTTCAGGAAAAAAAAAAATTGTGTGTGTGTGTGTGCCTGTGTGTTTAGAGAGAATGAGAGAGAGAGATTGACAAAGCAAACATTATAAAATGTTGACAATAATTGAGAAATCTGAATACAGGGTATACAAGAGTAATCAAACTTTTTATAAATTTCTAATTATTTCAAATTTTAAAAAATTTGAAGTTACTACTAAATTTAAGATGGCAGCATATTTTCTGAGATAAGGCTACTCAATGAAGGATTTGTGATTTTTTACTATAGGCATCCCATTTTTATCTGAATTATATAAAAGGTTTAGAAGATCTCAAGTAAATACATTATAAAAATAACATAAAATAAAAAGAAAGGTAGAGAATATATTTACTTTTAAGATTTCCTTACTAAAAGACATGGGTTACAAAAAATATTTTAAATGGCATTGCAAGAGATACCACCTGATCTAGGGTATCATTTAAAAATCTAAGCGTTTTATAACAGAGATGATGGGAAATTAGGAAATGCAATTGGGAGTTGGTTTCAGCCTCTTCTTTCCAGAAGTTTGTCAATGCACAAAGCCCATATGCGAACCCTAGGAAGGAAGATGTCTCTTCCAAATAAAGCAGGATTTCTTAGCCTCAGCACTCTCAACCTTTTGGACTGGATAATTCTTTGTTGTAGGGGCCTGTCCTGTGCATTGTAGAATGTTTAGCAACATCCCTGGCCTCTACCCACTAGATGCCATTATCAGCCCTTCAGTGGTGACGATCAAAAATATCTCCAGACGTTGCCAAGCATACTCTGGATAAAGGGGATCACAGTCACCTCAGGTCAAGAACTATTGGAATAAACCAATAAATTTTTGTTCAATGTGTGGGGAAATAACACTCGCCCCACCTCACCCTTCATAGGGGATCTGTCCATTGTCACACTCTGGAATGCTCTCCCATCTGCTTTTACAAAATTTTCAGTATAACAAAAAAAAAAAGAATTAACCCAGAAAAGGAAAAGGTTCTGGCAGAGTTTCAGCTGAAATTACTGCTGATAGTGTCTTCTTATCAGAAGTCAAACTGTGAGATAACAAAAAAGCCATAAATAATAATAATACCCACCTGTGCATGTAAAGCATTAGACATCTTAAAAAGTGATTTTCTGTGCACTACTGCCTCGAATTCTCTTAGTAATCTTATGAAAGAGGCTATTATGCCCTCTATTTTACAACTGTAGGAAGTTAGGCTCCCCTAATTTTAAATCACATGGTTAATAGGAAATGAAACAAGGACTTGATAAAGATTTTTGACTCTAACTTCAGGCTTTTCCACAATGCTGAGCTGTCACATGAACCCAACATGGGTGGCTGTTTTTGTAGTAGAACAGCAAGACCCTAAGCCAGTTCACTGAATTGGTTTTAACAGAAAGCCTGGAAGTTCATGCTCTTGGACACTAGCAGTGAAGCCCGATCACCTCCCTCATCCGGAAGAGGTGACCAGATTAGAAAGAGGTGACCTCACAGAAGCAGTGACGTCCCCACTGCTGGGACAGATCATCGCCTTACATTGTAATCCACATCCTTCCTTCCACCCCCACTCCCACACAGGTTGTAGAATCCCTTTCAGATATCATATCCAGTACTGTTTTGACTTCTCATTTTATCAGAAAAGCTTATAGTTGGAAAAAAAGTGAGTTCTGAAAGCCAGTCAGTGCCAATAGCAAGGACTGGATTATGTGCCTTCACCTTTTTTATGATTTTATTCTCCCTCGTTTGGTTTACCTCTGTTAGATTTCTCAAGGTTGCCATATAAAAATAAGTTGTTAGCACTTGAGTTTGTGTGATGCTAAACTTACACCATTAGCTCTCTGATTACCAGTAATAACAGGCAAAGTTATACAAATACATATGTGTGTTTTGAGTTTACTGAAGTGTGACAGAGGTTCTGTAATACTTGGATGGGAGCCTTATTCCTGTCTGCATGGTTTATCCCTGCTTTTCGATGGTATTCAGAAGGGCTGTTGGCTAACAGTTTTATCCTTGCGCAGTGGTATTTGAGCCTGACTGGCTGAGCTGTCACTGCCTGTCAAACCTCCTGCCTCACTCCCCCTACCCACAGATAAATCAAGGGATGTGATAAGCAAACGGAGTGTTAACTGAGTCTCCCACCCACAAATGTCCTTGTGAAAAATGGCAGGCAGCTTTGTCCAATTAAGACAATAGGGTGATGGCAGCAAGAATGGATTTAGCATGAACAGAGAGAATTTGAGAATGCTAAATGACCATCAAGTCTCATCCTGGAAGAATTCTAGGGGATTTATTTTTTCCTTTTCAGTTCTTTGGAAGATTATTTGATAGTCTAAAAGAAACCCATTTAAGAAAATAAAATTCAATCCAATAGTGACTCCAATTAAGATTGCTCAAAATAACATATAGAATAACTGGACAGACCAAATTATAACTTTGAAGGACATAAGATTTATCATGGAGCAGAGATCACTAGGTCAGCAACATTGCACTGTGAAGAAGACAAACATCTACTATGACTTTGTTCTAAATAATTAGGAATATAATGTCCACTATTGTGTCCAAAGTATAATAACCAGCTCTCCTAACTCTCCATCACATTCCCTCTCCCTTTTCTTCTGGTAACAGGCACTGTCCAAAGGGAGGAACACGTGATCCAACCCTGGTCAATCAGAGTGTTCCTACCCCTAGTTAGAATGATTGATTCAAGCACAGGCACATGACTCAAGCTCAGCCAATCAAAATTCTCCCTGCAAATTATTTGAATTAAATCTAATGAGAAAGGCCCCTCAACTCTTGAGAGCTTGAAACAAGTGACCTGGAATTGCTAATAAAAACATTTGTCATGTGGGAAAATCATATTGGTAATCCTCCACAGTCTTCCTTTGATTCTATGAGTTTCTATAACATTCTTCGGATAAAGCTTCCAATTATCTATTTTGCCTAAGGTAGTCTAAAGGTGGTTTCTGTCACATGCTTTCAAAAGAGAGCTGACCCTTAAAATAATACCCCGGCTGCATTCAATTTAGTCAGCCATTTATTGAAGTGTCTGAATGGGGTGTTGCATCTATCATAAAATAGGGAAGAATGGAGAGGGCTCAGAAAGAGATGGTGAAGAGACCACACAGCTGAATGATAAGACTGTAAGGCAGTGACATCCTTTAACGTGTAAAAGAGAAAACTGAGAGACGCAAGATTATTTTCATGTGACTTGGAAGATGGTGAAACACTGCTTTCTTCATTATAAGTGTATAAAGGGAGCAAGATTTTAGAGGATACGCACTGTTCTATTTTTACAGGTGTACCTACAAGGAGTAGGGTGGCCTAAACACGTCTTCAGATCAATTCAATGATCATTTGAGTTTAGTGACTATCTGGCTCCATGCCATATCCTGTGCTAAATACTGGTGCATACAGAGACAGAAGGGCATTGTTCCTGCCCTTGGACTTCCAAGTCTAGGGCTATGGAGCTTGGAGCCACAAAATTAATCAGAAAATTCTTTCCATTGTGAAGAAAGACAAGAAAGATAATTTGAAAGAAAGGTTGAAAGGATGAAGGGGTTTTATGTAAACAAAACCAAGAATCTATTGGAGGTCTACTATGTGCCAGTCTCAGAGATGTCAAAAAAATAAAAATGTAAACATTGACCAAAAAGGGTCATTTCTCAAAAATTGAGATTAAACTGAAGTAGACACAGGAATTGCAAAGGAAGGAATCAGAGGGCCTGCAAACAGGCCAATAGAGGTACCTATAAATCTAGCAACAGCCTGTTTCTGTCTCAGAAAAAAAAATATGGGAAACAAAGCCACATAATTCCTGGGCCCATTGCTTGCTTCCTACAAACCGGTATGACATGACAATGTAAATGCCCTGGAGAAGTAAGTTGTTCCTAAAAGAGATTAGAGTGTGTATAAGAACTAAAGAAACAAGTCAATAAAGAAGGAACAGACTGGTCAACAAATGGACTGGGGGAAATTGACCCTTTAGATTATATGCTGAGGTTGTAATACCCACAGGAGACCAGTGCACAGTGTGCAGCTGGAGCTGAGTACCCTCCCGCATTAGGGATCGTCAAGAACACCCCCAGTATTGATGACTGCTTAGGAGAATGCACAGCACTCAGAAAAGCTGTTAAACTATGGAAGGGGACCGATAAGAATCAGCAAAAGGAAAGGTGCGTAGGGCAGAATCCAGGAGGGATCAAAGAAATTGATCAAGGGATAAACAGTCCTCTAGCACGAAAGAAAACAGAGCAATCTGAGAGAGAAAACAAAGCAAATATGTTTTAAAAAATGATTAAAGACATAAAGAAGGGAGTAGAAGCCATAAAGAAAAAAATTGAAGGATATGAACATGCATTTTGAGTAAAATCAAAGACGTGAAATTAATTACTTTGTAATTAAAGTCAGGGAACCGGTTAAACAGCATGTCAGATAGCTGTAACTGCACTGTGTACATTTTACCTTCAAAGATTTTTAAATATCACCCATCGCTTTATAAACAGTCTTAGATGCACAATGTTATTCACCTTTATTGACCATTGACTTATCAATTATTCAATTAATCTGCTCAGTTTGCAGTTTCTATCCTAGCTCTCTCTGTTTACCTCTTGTGCAGACAAGCTGTTGGAACAACTTCCGAGTCCCCTTCCTGGTGAAATCTGAGAGGGGATGAGCCATGGATCAGTCCTAAGCGGCTAATTCCCAGCCAGACCCCAGAAGCAGGCAACTGTTGCAGAAGGAGCCAGCTGGGAAAATGCTGCAGGCTCCAGCCACTCCAGAGATAGGTCTGCCCTTCTGGAGTATTAGCTTGGAAGTGCATTCGCAAAATGTCAGACTCCCTGCTATTCGCACGTAAGTGCAAAAACACCTTCCCAAACCAGCCCTGATGTTTGGATTTCTGCTCCACTGCCCAGCCTCCATGTGTGCAAATCACACTGAAAAGACTATGTTCTAAAAACTGCCTTATTTCCCTGTTTAAAGGTAGAGGCCAAGGCAAATACATCCTAGCAGATGTATTCCCAAAGCACCAACGTTATGCCAGGGAACGAAGCTGTCCTGAAAACTGCCCAAACTGTCAAATCTCACAGAACTAACCCACCCCACCTGGGCATCTTTATACCTAAATGTTAAACACCAAGCTACCAAAAAAAAAAAAAATATATATATATATATATATATATATAGAGAGAGAGAGAGAGAGAGAGAGAGAGAGAGAGAGAGAGAGAGAGAGAGAGAAAAGAAAACAGTTTGTGTGTAAGAAACTCATCACATTCAAATTCCTATTTCTCTACCCATTCCTCCTACCCTGTCCACCATCACTGCCTTCCCTCTTTCCCGGGACTCTCTGAAAGAATTTCCATTTATCAGCCTTCTTTTTTAGCAGTATATAAATTTGGGAGCTTAACTCAATTGAATACGTCCCTTTAAATAAAGTCGTCTCACCCTGTAAAAGTCAGTGCAGAGTGACCCCCTAAGTCTGGCTCTCACCCTTAGGGTTAAAGTGCCTGCTATTCAATCGGGACTTCAGTGGAGACTCCCCCCAGAAGGGGAGTTCTGGAAGGTATTTTGGAGTGCTACATGCACACACAGCAGCCAACGGATCTCCTCATTTCTAAATGTCAGCCTTAGTATAATCCCTCTGACCCATTCCAAAGCTTATAGGTCACAGAACATTTTATCTGGCAGTGCCTTTTATATGTTTTTTTTTTTTTTTTAAGTTTAAAGTGTTATCCATTTTCCCTTCCTTCTCCCTCTGAAGGAGACCTGGCTGTTCTATACATATGGTGAGTAAGGCCTCAAGGAACTCAAGCAAATGATAAAAATATGTCTGCGGGGAAATAAATTTCTTTTTCTGAAATCAATCATGTGCTATTCACACGAGCAAAAGAAACAGCCTGAAATACCCCTTATCTCACCACCTCACTCCACTCAGGCATCCTGTGCAAACACTTAAAGGCCAGAGGCTTTCTCTCCTGGTCTTCTTTCTCCCACGGCAGAAAGGAAGGGAGGCCGAGATATGTGCACCCACGGCTGATGGGGCGTGATTAGCCTGAAATGATTGGCTGGCCGTCACAGGAGTAGACGGCTGGGGTGAGTCCATTCCCCTGCACAGACGGTGTGCATGTGCATAGCAATTACTTCAGAACAGAAATGGGAGCTTGTGTTATTCCCACCTCCCATATGCCCTCACTTTGATTGTGCTGCCCATGGCTTCTTGCTTTGTGGGGAACAAGGGTCCAACGGTGAAAAGCACTTTCAAAACCTATTTATAAATGGAGGGCAGTCGTCTGGCCGAGACATGGTTCCTAACCACATCGTGGACACGAGAGCCCTTGAATGTTGGTGTGTCCTCCCCCGATGCCATATTCAAAAGGGCTGGCTGCCCAGGGACAGAGCTGCTTTGCCACATACTAACCCTGTGGCCTTGGGGAAATCCTAGAGCCTCTTCAGCCTCAGAAATCATTCCGTGTTGTTTAGATGAAATGAAATATGCATGTAAGCACTTACCCCCACACTCAGAAGATGGTAGGAAGTTCTACATGTACTTGGTGGGGAAAGAGGTTGAATATGACAATTCTTAGAGCTGCTCATAGAGACCCATTTCCAACCACTAAAACACTACATTCAAAATCGGGCATGGTTACTTGCTGCCAACTGGTACCTGTCTCTGAGGACCTCAAAATATTTTAGAGGCTGAAACTTTCTTTCACGATATCTTTGGGTGACAGTGAAATGGACAAATGGGAACATCGAGGCAGAGTAGAGTAAGTTGTTGTAGACTTTAGTGGTCATACTATGAATGTCCAAAGCTTCAAGGTTGCCCTAAATCTTGAGATAACTTTTTATCTGAGATTGCTTGAAAAATATATTTTTGAGCCTAATTTTACACTTTATCTTATGCCTATGATTCCTTTTGATTCCTAAAAAAAAAATATTTGCTTAAAAATAAAGAGAAGTGTAGAAAAGGGTGGGGAAACTGAAAAAATTCTGCCCTAAGCTGAACTCACAGAATTATTACTGATGTCCTCATTTTTAAGTTATTAAGTGAGAGGTATTTAAAGCTAAATAGAATAAAATAGAAAAATCCTAAAAAGAGTACTATTTATTTTGCTTTGTATTACATAATCAATTAAAATGAAGGATAATTGCTATTTATTAAGTGCTTATTAAAAGCTGGGACTGTGCTAGGCATTTATCTATAATCTCAAATCTTCTCGCAATGCCTATGAGACAGAGAAACTCAGAGAGGTTGCATGACTTCCCCAAAGTCGCACAGCTGCTCAGTGACACAGCCAACCCTTGAAATCAGGTCGATCAGACCCTGAATCCATTCTCTCTCTTTTTTTCTCTCTCTCTCTGTCTCTTATAGAACAACCATTGAAGATATTTTAGGGAACTAAGGTAGAATTTCAATAGCTTGCAGGTTATTAATGCAAAACAAAACACTACTATGTTAGAAGAAGAGAGAGCTTAGCAAACCTTCATTTAATCATGCAGGTTAGCATGACTGAATGGACTTGGATGTTTATATCTGAACCCAGAGAAATTAAGCTCCAAGCCTAAACTGCGTAATTGCAAATCTGGATAAGAACCTTGGGCCTAACTTGCAGGCCCTGGTTCTCATCATCAGGCATCCTTTCCCAGCCCTGCTCATCCATGGGTGAGATTGAGGGCAGGTGGGGACTCAGAATCTGACAGCATTTCTATTAGTTTGCTCTTCCCAAACTCTACCCGCTATTATATCACATCCCATTCTAATTATCTCCTTCACTGTCTGAATGATCTTCCATTTATTTCAAAGAGTATTTTTATTAACCTTCCATCCATTTAATAGCTTTTTAATCCCCAGTCCCTTTCAGAGCCTTTTTACTTGAATGCTACCGTGCTTTCCTCTGAATTCACTCCATTCAGCCTCTTAGCTGTCCCCAGATGTGGCTTGCTCCACAGCAACTACAGTTTGTGTCCTGCCCCTTCCCCAAAACCCAAGGAACACTTTCCCAGCAAAACCTCTCCACTAGCCAAGTGCCTCTATTTAGAATCAAATCCCTCCCCACTTTTTAAAGTGTATTTGGGCTGTTGTTTGCCTGGCAGGTGGCTATATGGAGCAGCAGAAAAATAGACCCAAAGCCTTCCAAAGTAAGTACCATTATCCCCAGTTTGCATTGATGAGAAAACTTACCTTTGAGAGGCTGTACAGCTTGTCCAAGGTCACACAACTCGTAGAACCTGAGCTGGCGATTAAACTATGATCTTTATGGATTGATAGACAGGATCTCCTTAGTATGTTGTGCTGCAGTGTATAAGGGAATGTCTGTCAAGTGCTTTAAACAAAGAGATTCAGTATACAAGGATTACCTTTATGAGCTGTAACGAGGAGACTCCTATGATCACTCCATTCAAATATGTTTACTAGGAACAGAAGTAAAAGGTCAGAAGCATAGAGCCTCAGGGGTCAGACTTCCAGAAATCATATCTGAGATCTCTGCCACCTACTGGTGAGCCATGTGAGTTTGGGGAGGTTGGTTACCCAAAAGTAATCTTTCACTTACTTGTTGAAGGGCTCTCCACACCAGAATGTAAGTCCCGAATAAACAGGCACTTTATTATTTTTTTCTGCCTGGAGCAAAGCCTAGCCCAGGGTGTGTACTTAATAAATATTTGTTGTCTGAATGCAGACATCTTTTCTGCCACTTCTCTTGCAAGGTAATCATCTCATGCATGTTTGTTTTACCGTCCTTTCCTGCATGGCACCTATTCCAACATCAGTCATTCATCGTCATTATCATTATCCCTGTTGAGAGTTTCTGGGGCTCTCAGAGTTTTAGTAACAGAAGAATTTTTATGATTAGTCACCTATCTAGTTATAATAACCATAATAATAAAAATATGAACAATGCCCAACACTTACTGAGAGCTTACTCTACACCAGGCACTGTGTAGGAGCTAAGCAGGTAATACTCAACACAAAAATCCCCATTTTACAGATGATACCATTAAGGTTTACCATTAGAGAACATAAGTAACTTGGGGGTCCTACAGTAAAGAACTAGGAATTGCGCCCAAAGCTAATTGATTCTAAAGCCCAATCTCAGCCATTAGATGACAGCACTTAGCAGAATTAGGATGAGAATGTAAATCTTTTATACCAAATACTATACTTTCTAAGACCTCCTTTTGAATAATATATCATGCTCTCAATCTATGGGATGAGAATGGAGAATTTGCTACCTTTTCCCTGGTTCTGAGACCAAAAGCATTTTGTCTCTTCACAAAGTGAGTGCACAGAGAAAGTGCCCATAAAGCAGCTGACTGCCTGTACTCAAGCCATGCTGAAAACCTGGGGATTCAGACGGTTCCAAGGCAGAGCATGTGAGCATGGTACAGTCCTCCTTGCTGGCAGGTACATGTTGGTAGCTGTAGTGACTCCTGAGGAGTAGTCAGAGGTCACAGCCTTCTTTTCAATTAGATCTTCCCAGGCCTGCCAGCTCTTGGTACCACTGCAGTTCAGACAGACGGTGCCTGTCTGTGGGCAGGATGTTTAGAGCAGCCCCATCAGGTACTCCTATCAGCCTCTGGTGAGGCCAGAGAATAACAAGCACCAGGCATCCCATCACCTTAATGGGGCCTCAGGATGAGTCACTGTTTAGTCACTGCAGTCCTTGCTGTGTAGCATTCAGGGGCAGACAGGAGAATCTCTGAACCGGTGATTAATGTCCCCACAGTTCCAATCTAAAGCAGGAGCTATCACCAACTCACATCTCCATTTCAGAAGAAATGGTGTTCTATTGGACTGGTTAGCATACCATTTCAGCTGCTGAAACAGAAGCCAAGGTAAGAGTGACTTTAATAAGCTAGCTTATTCTTCTCCCACATAAGAGTTCATACAGAGCAGTTCAGGGCTCTTTAGGGCTTCATGGTGTCAGGGAAACAAGTGCCTTAAATCTGGAGCTTTGGCACCTTCAACATGCAGATCCTAACTCATGGTACACAGTGGCTGCTCCAGCTCCTTCCATCATGTTTACATTCCAGCAGCAGAAATGGAGAGGAGGGGAAGTTGAAGGGGAGAACATACCCGTTCCTTTACTGCCTCAAAAAAGAATTAACACAGACTTCCTATGCACATGCCATTGGGCAGAACTTAGTCAAGCAGTCAAAATAGCCACATGGGATACTAGGAAATCTAGTCTTCAGCTGGGAAGCCATGCACTTTGGTAAATCTTAAGAATTCTATTCTTAAAAGGGGGGCAGGGAGATAATATTAGAGAAAACTAGCATTCTCTGATACAAGCTTCCCCTTTTTATTTAATTTGTTTAATTTTTAAATTGTACATATTTAAGCAAGTATTTATAAATACCCTTTTCCCAGGCATGGGACACCCTTCCATCATCCCCAAGAGAGGCAGCCCAAAGTCATGCCCAGTTTCTGCACGTAGCTCAAATTGAGTAACTCTGGGTATTGAACAGTTCCCTCCAGTAGGTCTGATATGGATGGCCAAAGTCGGAGCCATCTACAAGTCATTGCCCTCATATCGGCATGGTTGAATAGAGTCAGGACAACTGCAATGGAAACTCCCATGCAGAAAAGGGATGAATGACAAAGATGGCAGTTCCTTGTCCATGGAAATCCTCACATCCCACTTCAGTGAAACAAGATTCTAGAATAGCCTATCTGGCAGCTCCTGATTTTCCAGGAGAAACATCCCGGTCTGGGATCCTCCAGGGACTCATATGAAACAAATATTTGACAGCGTTTCTCTCTCAGGGGCTTCACTGGTTTGGTGTTTAGTTCTGGGGGTGCACATAGGAAAGTCTGGGGTTACTTTGGGGGTTGAATAATCACAGACTTTTGCTGACCAGGCTTGCAGTTTCTCTGAAAATATGATTTCCTCAAAAACTTAAAGATGTATTTGCTTCCCAATACTTTCAAAGTGTATGTGACCACAGCCAAAAGTCTCATCTAGATATATTTTTGTGGATGAAAATTCTCGTATTTATTCATTGGCCTCTGTGCTCCTCCCGACCCCTTCTTCCCTGTTCCTTATGATGACTTCCTTGAGGCCATTTGAAGCAAAAGCCTTGGGTGGAAATGCAATGCTCCTACAGGAATCTGATTTTGCAGTGGGGATGGTTCCCACTGTCTGGCCAAAGGCACTTAAGGAGGCAGACACCTGAGACAGGCTTGGGGCCACTGTACAGCTTTTGCTGTTGTTACTTCCTTATCCACTTGAGTTCGTCTCTTTGGTGATCTTTTAAACAGCAGGAAGACTCATTCAATACACACCCACACCCTAAGTTTTTCCAACTGGTTCTGCCAGAGTCACGTGCTCTGTTGGCATGAAGCCTGCCTTCTGAGATGTTGCCGGTGCTGGTTTTACCAAATGTTGCTCCATGCCATACCAAGTAGGCCCCAAATTTCTAGTAAGCAAAATCTGTGTCTTGGCCACCCAGTGCCAACTGTGAAGCAAGTGACTCATATTTTATGTCTTATTGTAGTAGCACCCCATGTCTAAATCCCAAATTCTGTATTAGTGAGGGTACCTGCTCAGCTGCTCTGCAAGAGCTACAATAACAGTGTATTAAACAAAATAGCTGAGTCTTCTCTGGGGGACAATCTGGGTTTACATAGACCAGGGCTGCTATAGCAGCTCGGCACCGTCAGAGGCCGGGCTCCTCTGTCTAATTGCTTTGGATCCTCAATGGGTCGCTCCCACATGTGGTCTGACGTGGCTGCTCCGTTTGTTGTTGTACTTCAATCACCAGAAAGGGGAAAGGCCATAGAGGAGATATGACCTTAATTTTGGGATATAACATGAAATGGGCATGCCTCACCCCTACTAACACCTCATTATGCCAGAAGTAAGCCAAGTGGCCACCCCAGTTTTGAGGGATGCGAGGAAAAAGGAGTCTTCAGCTAGATAAGCATATGGACTCTGGGATTCTAGAACTAAAGAATGAATGGGAAAAGGAATACCAGGGACGATCCATAGTCTTCAGAGGGACAATTGATTCTAAAATTGGATAAACTTTAAGAAAGCTTTTCATTAAACTACCCAACTATATGCCTCAAAGTTGAGAAAAGAGCAGACCAGATGGAGTTGGTGAATTCAGTATTTGCAATTTACAGTACTTTCCTCTCCATGCACATGGTTTGGAAATGAGTTGAACTACACAGAGAGAAAGCTTAAAATTCACAGCCAAAATAAGACAAAATTTCTTAGAAACATATCGATTCTCCAGCACCAACAAGTCTTGAAGGTAGAGTTGTCAATTCTGGGATAGTGACAGGCTGAAGGTACAGTCAGTATGTTAAAAAGAAGAGGAGAGGGTAAATTCTACTTCAATAAAAGTAAGTGTACCTTTATCAGAGTCGACAGAGATCATTAAAATGTGAAAGCAGGAACCCGATATATTGATGATACCTCTAGAACTTGGCCTTACAACCACAAGCTGTTCAGTGGAGTATGTTTTTTCCTGTCTCATGCAATGAAATTCAATCTCGTATAAGTTTTTATTTGTTCAGAGTGATAGATAATTCTCCTAAAGTATGGTTTAAATCAATATTCTATTCCCCAAGTTAACTGAAACTGTGGGTTTATTTAATGAATAGGTATATACCCAACTTTATAATCACACAGCCACATAAAAAAAAAAAATGGGGAGGTGTACCCAGAATAGGACTTCATTTTGCTGGATGCTCTTGATTGAGTTGTTAATACAGAAAAAAATAACATATGAATATATCCCACATTGCTTAATGGAATTTCTTACATTGCCTGTTAGCAGGCTGGCTTTATGAGCTAGCATGGAAACTGGCGTCCTGAGGAGCTTGAAAAGAACAAATTGACTCAAACAATAATAATAATAGCTAACATTTATTGAGCACTTAAAATGGTTCTGTTCTAAGTAAGATATATACATATATACATGCTTTGTGACTCACTTGATCCTCCCAATAATCCAAATAGTGAGACACTATTATTTTTCCCATATACAATATTAAAAAAGAAAGAGCCTCAGAGAGCGTATTACTGTCCCAAGGTGACACAGCTATTAAGTGGTGGAACCAGGCTTCACATCCCATCAGTTAATCAGATCTTGAATGTTTTGCCACCCAACAGGTAGAATCTGACTTCCATCAGAATTTAGTGCTTAGTTATTTCTATTAGTGGTAAATGAGAATGGGTTCGGGAGACTTCAGTATTAGGGGCTTTCTATGTACTAGTTACTGCAAAGAATCATTTACACCTCGTGTGTTCACAGTGCCCATCCTCCCCCACTACTCTAAGTACATCGGTCCTAAAACTGCACCCCTATAGAAATGACAACTTTCAAATATATTGTTTCAAGGCAGCTACATACCCTAATATTGTCCAAATAATCCATTTCTCAAAATCCCTACAACACGGTTATAAATGATGACTAATAATGGCTACAGTAACTCCCTAAGACATTGTTGGCACTGCAACTGATTTGACTTGAAATGTTCTGATACACTTCTTAGTGGGGAGGGGGCAGACAGCCAAGTACTAAATAAATTCCACTAATAGTCATACTGCTGTTTTCTAGAACTTAAACTACCAAATCATACCCAAACCTTAAATGAGGACAAAGTCCCAGACACAAGATGTGGCCGTAATAAACAAGAGCAGGAGTCAGCAAACTTTTAGTAAAGGGCCTGACAGCAAATATTTGGGGCCCTGCAGGCCATATGGTCTCAGTAGCAACTGTTCAACTGCCACTAAAACATGAAAGTGTCTATGGGCAAAAAGTAAAATGATTGGACATGGCTGTATTTTAATAAAACTTTATTGACCAAAAATAAGCATCAGGCTGGATTTGGCCCCAAGGCCAAATGGTGAATCCCTGAACAAGAGATTCTCTAGAACTCTTCAAAGGCACAAATGTCACACAATCTCCATTTTGAGGAATTAGCTTATGAATGGATTCCTCTTTCTTGTTTCTGGCATAGTCCTAACTTCAAATGTTATTTATTTTTTTGTCTAAGTGTTCTCATCCTTGTCAGAAGAATCCCAGTTTTTAGTTCAGAAAATGCACTTGCCACACCATCAATAAGTAATGAGATGTGAAAGAAATTATTGCTAGAACATGCAATCCATCCAAAAAAGAAAAAGCACCTGCTATGTGCAAGGATGGTCAAAGATCTCACATGATTACTTTGGTGCCAAGTCCCATATCCTGCCAAGAAGTTACAAGAGTATCTGCCTCATAGAAACATGTGAATTCCTTAGAATTTGTGTCAAAGAATGGACAACCAATTGAGTGAATTGAATGCCACTGTTTATTGGGCATGGATTCCACCATCAAGGACACAAGACGGCACAAGCCATTATTCCAGGTAGCAAGAGAAGGAAGAGCAAGGAGTGAAAAGAGGTTCTCTCTTAGCTGAGTGAGCTAAAGGGCTCCCTTGAAAATCCATGAAATGCCTTCCACTTAACAGATCGTAGTCCCCCTCCAAGCACGGGAGACAGGGAGGTGCTGTCCTTTAGATGGGCCCACCACCTCAACAAATAAAATTAGGAGGATATTCTAAAAAGGAGTGGAAAAACCAGCCATTCTTGCCATGTAAATTTGAAAAGAACATTGGTTCTTGTGTCCCTCTTTCTTCTTATTCTATTTATTCCCAGAAGCTAAAGTCAGTTGAGTACAACGAGACGCCTCTTTCTGCCTAGCATCATTACACGCAACTTTCTTCCAGTCCTTTTCATACTCTTTTTTACTGTGACAAATTACAAATGGATACTCCCTCCCAGGAGATGGGGACCAAGCCAGGGCTGAAGATAGGGCTCTTTTGCTGTTGGTAAAAGTATTCTCTGAGTGTTGACTAGTCTTCATTCCCATCCTCTCCACCACCCGCCATGAGGTTCATTCTTTGCCCTGCCTGCCTGCTCTGTGCCTTGAACACCTGACTTTTGTGTATTGCATGGCCTGGCCCCTTCGCTCACTGGCTTTTGATTGGGGTTGGCCACTGGGATGCACAAGATAAGAGAGGTCGGATGTAGATATCCCTGTCTCCTCCTTTCTTGCTTAGGTGAGGTTCTGGTAGTAGCTACCTCTATGATGTAGGCTTCTGTGAGCAGCAGCTTTTTAGACCTTGTTTCCCCTGATTGAACTTCAGACCTAGGGTGATAAGGGCTTCCCACTACTGCTGGGCACTGGGTGCCTCAGTATCCCTTGACGGTTCCTAAACCCTTCCCTCTCCTCTGTAAACATTCTCTTTATTAGGAAGTCTCTTCAGAATTGTTCATTTCCTTCCAGAATGCTGACTAATACATTATGCATACGACTTGTGAACCCATCTTCCCCTTTAGGCCTGAGGATGGGAAAACCTGCATCAGAATGCTCAAGTCATGGTACAAGCTATTGAGATCACTGGAGATGGGAGGGCAACTCCTGCATTCACAGTGCTAAAGTCACAGCACAAACTGTGGGGCTGTGAGTAACAGCACCTGCGCCATATCCCCCAACACCAAGCACTAGTACTTTACCTCGTTCCTCCAGGCCAAGTCCAATGTCACTTCATCTCTGAAGCTTTGGCTCACTACCCATTCCCACCCCAGTGGCCTTTTCTGTGCCTTATTAATAATTTTTGTATTAGGTTATAATTACCTGTTAGCATATTTAGCTCCAGCCTATGATTCTGAGAGGTAGGAAGCCTACCTCATGCCCTTGCATCTGCAGCACCTAACCCAGAGTCTGACACTCTCCTCTGAGAGCCTGAAGAAGCAGGACCACAGTGAGTCCTAAGCATGGGCTACAAGAAAAAGAGCCACCACACCAAAAAAAAGCCATTGCTGAATTGAATAACAGGAAGATTTTGAATCTGAATCATGAGGAGGATGGTAGGACAAGTGGCAGAAACCAGGGTGTCTGGAAGGGAGCAGATAATAAGGGAGGGGAAGTGGGATCTCTCAACTGTGGCTCAGTCAGGCACAAGGGTACAAGTGGCATTCAGAGGGACAGGACTGGAGATCAGGACAGGAGAGTCATCCCCATGGATGCAGTTAGTGAAAGCTGGAACAGCGAAGCATTTCCAAGGACAAGAGTGAAGAGTGGGGATGAACTCTTGAGGCCCCCACCTTGATTCCCAGGTCGGCATTCTGTTTCATGCAGGGCTAAATCCACAGTCCTCATCAACATCAGCTCCACTAGATCACAGACCAAGCTAATTTGCTAACACTATTAAATACCTAAAGCCATCAGAAGTAATTTAATGCTTAGCAGATATGCTTACTCCCTAATAAACCCTCACCTACCCCTTATTTCAGCCTAATGAGCAAAACGGATTCAGAAAATAAATATGTAATGAAGAATCCTTCCATTTATTTCCATGAAGGAATCAGAAGGGGGTTTAGACTGTAAATGGGGATTGGCATTTAAGGGGCATTTAGCTGCTTCATTGATTTCTATTTCACTTTGGAGCGTGTGACGCACGGCTGAGGTCTGTCAACCTTTCGTTAGCCCGAGTAATTCATCATAGTTAAATATCATAGATTTAAGCTACAAGTGCATTCCCACCATTTAGCAAGCATTGAATTTCCTTTAATTTACAAAGGGATTCACTGAGTGCCAGCCAAATAAAGGAGCCAGTTTATCCATCAGTGAGAGTCCTGTGGCAGGAAAGATCAGCACAGAGCCCGACATCTACCCCGGGGACATGCAGCATCCCCAGCAATGTAGGAATTATTTCACCGCTCATCCCCCTCGTGCTTTCCCTCAATCCATAAAAACCTCTCTGTCATCTAAGGTTACCCCTCTGCCTTGCCCCCACCCTCTGGAGGTGACCACAATGAGTCTCGTGGTTAGAAGAGATGTTGGTAATCACCCAGGGCCCTCCCTTTTCAAGTGCAAGCCTTTATGAGATCCCTATGTCTGCCACTGGGATATCCCCAGTCCTTCAGCTTCTAAGGTTACCCATTCATGGAATATTTAGGTAAAAATTACAAGCTCCTATGTCACTGGGCAGTCTGTCCAGTGTCTTCCCATGGATTCTGCAGGTTCCCTGGAAATACTCTGAGTTTCAGTCCTCAGAGAAGCCATACTTATTTGGGTTTCTTCTCCTATAAATGTCCCATCTTTTCCTTGCAGTGACCTGATTGTGGACCACGGCCTCTGTCCTGTAATTGCCACTAACATAACACTGTTCATGTGTTCATTCACTCACCAAATACAAGTCGGGTTACCTCTTGGGTGCCAGACTCTGTGCTGGGCATGAGGTATACAAGGGCAAGACCACAGCCGTGGTCTCTATCCCCATGGAGTGCACAGGTGAGAGGTGGGAGACAGCCACACAGCAAGTGTGCATGGTAAGAATAATCATGAAATTACAAATAATGGTAAGAGCTGAGAAAGAAAAGACCAGACAGCATGACACCAGCAGCCTCTCCTAGGCTGCATGGTTCAAGAGAGCCTCCGTGCTGGAGAGCTGACATCTACGTTGAGATGTAAAGACTGAGCAGGAAACACAGAGGCAAAGTGTGTATGTGGGGAGCAGGGGACAGAGGGACACTGAGATAGGAAAGAGTTTGAGAATTGAAGAAAGACCCCAGTGGCTGGAGGAGGATGAGAAAGGGCGTGGAGGGCGTGGTCAGGAGGGACATCAGCCGGGCTGGTCTTGAGCTGATTTTACTGTGACGATCCACCTGGTGACTTAGAGGATGGTGGCTTGGGATGGGTGGGGTGCAGTGAACACTCTGTGTGTCTGACTTTTACTTGAGATTTGGCTTCATTTAGAATGATGATATCACCCCGAGATCAGCACACCACTGAAAGCGGATTCTAAGGCGTCACAACCAGAACGTTCTGCAGCCCCCTGAAGAGCACGTCGACTCTGTTACCGGCTGAGTCCTCCCCAGGTTGGCCTTCATGTCGCTTGTCTTCTTTCTCTCAAATCCTCCCCTCCCTCTTCTCCGCCCTCCATCTCCACTCTCTCAGGCCTGCCTCAGAGCCTCAGAATCCCTCCCCCCACACACATGCCCATTTTTTTTAGTGCAGAGGAATTCAATTCTCTCACCTTCTCCTTCTAGACCCTGCCTTGGGTGGGGGTAAACTCAACTTCCACACTCAGGGAAACCCACCAAAGTCTTTTGCTAAATAAAGACCCATCTCCCAAGATGATTTCCCACACACCTTATTAGTTCTCCATGGTCACCATGATGCTGAGTGACAACTAAGCACAAAGTCTCAGGGGCACACAGCAAGTGTCTATTGCTCACACAACAGGCAGGTCCAGCGAGGCACCTCTGCTGAACTTAGCTGAGCTGCTCACACATCTGGGAGTTGTGGGATGGCCTCTGCTGGGATGATAAGGTGCCCTGACTCCACATGTCTCTCACACGCCTCCTATGATGAGCAGATGTGTCCTTTTCCTATGGTGATGGCAGAGGGCAAACCTAAGCAGAAACACATACACACTTTTTCAAGCCTCTGCTTGTATCAAACCTGGTAACATCCCATGGGCCAAAGAAAGCCACGTGGCTGAGCTCATAATCAGAGAGGGGGGACTACAACACGCCACGACAAAGGGAGTAGATGGGAACAGGGGACTGGGGTCAGTAATGCCATCAATCTACCATACCTTAGTTTAAGCAGAAGAGGGTATAATCAGTTTTTGATTTTGTTTTATTCTTCCTGCATAATTGGATCCCAAATAGTTAAATGACTTGCCCCAGGCACACGACATGGTAGGGTCAGCTGCAGGCCAGAATTCAGATATCTGGACTCCCAATCAAATGCTCTTTCCACCCCTCCCTGTGCTACCTCCCTAAAAGCCACCAACCACGACAGGCCACATTTCCCCCAGTGGGCCTGGCATGAAACAGTTAAAAACTCCTGTGACCAAGCCAAGGGATCACACTGCATAATTACAAATAGAGGGAATTGTGCATCTAACTTTAAGTCTGTGCCACCACCTTGTCAGAGTATTTTAAATAGCTCAATAATTAGAAATTGAAATCGTTTACCTAATTTTACTTCTCCAAGAGATCGTGATGCAGGCTTGAAAAAGCGAAAGCTATTACACCTACTTAGAGTCCCCATAAGGATAACACTTGCTTTTTTTTTTTTTTTTTTTTTTTGCATTTCATACTGAAAATGCTCCCCTACTCTTCAATCTGTTTAGACATATGCACTGGATACTAGAAACCTGCTAACAATCCTTTATAGATTTTACTTCTGTTTTGCGGGGTGGGGGAAGGTTCCCTTTTTTTTTCCCCCCCCTCTCCTGACCTATCTCTACTTTAAGTCAGTGGTTCTCAAATGGGAGCAATGTCTGGAGACATTTTAAATAGTCACATTTGGGGAGAGTGCTACTGGCATCTAGTGGGTAGAGATCATGGGTGCCACTAAACATCTCACAGTGTGCAGGACAGTCCCCCTCAACAAAGAGTTATTCAGTCCAAATTGTCAATAGTATTTATTTAAATAAATACCAGTACATACATGGATTGCTGGCACCCACCAATCTGATTACAGAAGATCTTTTCAAAAATTAAGATAATTCACCCTGGGAAGATAGTGCTTTACTGAAACAACAGAGATGGTGACAAATGTAAACTATAAATGTTGGTCCAGTATTTCATCATTCCTGTATCTAGTTCATCTCTTCCTTGTGGGTCACACAATAGTCCCAGCAGGACAGAAGGATGCACGGTGAGTGAGACAGGGAATATGTAGGTTCTGGTCAGGAATATCTGACACTGACTCCCAGTTGACCAGTGACTAATTGTGTGACATTGGTCAAATTCACTTATGCAACCTCTGCTACAGTTTCCACTTTGAAAAAATGGAAATATGGCCAACTACCTCACAGGGTTGTTGTGGGGATTAATTTAAACAATTTATATGAACTCTTTGGCCCAGAGTAAGTGTTCAGTAATTGCCAGTTCTGAACATTCAGATTGCCACATTCATATCGAAATTCCATTTAATTTCAAATCTGGATCTTATACCCTGGTTCTTTGGGACTAGCCAAACTCTACTAAGAGTCAGCAAGTACCTACTGAGAAAAAATTCTGCTAATGAGATTCCTGGCTCATATTCCCCCTCCCCAAGGGATCTGACTAGTTCAGATGGGGTTTATAGGAGCATCTGAACTGAAATCTGCCCACATGTATAATAAGTTTCCATGCTTATGTATTCAGATCATTTCCACATTAACTAGCTGAGAAGTCCAATGGCCCTTTCAGGAGCAGAGGTCTCAAGAATGTTTGAATATAAGTCTGAAAACAAGGGGCTGGAGGCAAATATATTCAATTAGTCACAATCTGTGATGCATTCTGGAAAATGATTGAGAATGTGATCCCTGAGCAGAAACCACTGAGCCAATATTGGTGAGTTTAGGCCAGAGCCAAGCTCATTCTTATTGCTTCTGGGGCCTCTGTAGCCTTCAGGGAAATATGAACACTCCTTTGCAATGTAGCCCCTCCAAAACTAGTATCCTTCCAAATACACTCACAGTTGAAGAAGCAATTTGCTATTTGTTAGGTGTCAAATATTAGGTGTTGAATTCAAAAGCCTCTTCCTCGGTTTTAGTAGGAATGTGTACCAATGTATGACTTTAGAGCTATTTGTAAGATTCCAATCGTCTTTGCAAATTAGATTAAGATTTTCTCCAGGCAGTTTAGCAATATGTTCAAAATGTGATACGTGCAAGTCCTCTGGCCCAACAAGTTCAATAATAAGTATCTTTCTTCTGAAATACTTATGCAGGTATGCAAGTACATACCCATAAAAATACTCACTGTAACATTATTTGTAATAAGGGAAAATTAGAGATAAGATGAATGCCCCTAAGTGATAAATATGGTTAAATAAATGATTGCCCATTCATTCAAGGAAATACTTAACTAGAAAAGAATGAGGTGGCTCTATCTATATACATATACTTGGAAGGACGGCTATGAAATATTGTTGCATCCAAAAAAGCAAACTTTAGAACAATATATACAGTATAATTACATTTTTATTTCTAAAAAAGGTAGAGAGACTTGTGTCTATAGAAAAATGCTAGGAGGCTACAAAACAAGCACTATTTAAAATATTAATAGTGACTAAAACTGAGAAGTGATTTGGGGAAAGGAGGAGGTCATGGAAGAGAAATTTTTTCCTATGTTTCTATATTGTTCATTTTTCACAGCCATGATATATTCATTTTATAATTTAAAATGATGACATCCCTCTTTCTTTCCATTTCACACATGTGTGTTCATGCACACATGTGCATGCACATACAAGGCAACCATCTTCATAGTAGTTACACCTTTATAGACCTTTGAATAAGCCCAAATTAGATCAAGAAAACAGAAAGCATTTTGTGTATTCCAGAAATTAAAGGTTTTTAAAATAGGGAATTCGGGTTTACTGGACAGTTGGAAAATCTAGGGGTGCAAAGGTCATGGAAGCCACCAAAGGCAATCTCAGTCCAAAGCACCAAATTTCTCAAGAGCTCATTGAGAAACCCCTAGAATTCTCAACATTCTCGGAAATCTCCTACCAACTTTTTTTAGCCTACAGCAGCAAAGGGAATTTTTCTCAAGAGCTTGCTGCAAAATTCCTATAAATTCCCACATATTTAGATATGCCACCAAAGCATAATAGCCTGTCCTTATATTCTGCCAGGCAAAGCTTTTATGAGTTCCTCTCATTGGAAAACTATCCCAGAACTACAATAAAGAGAAATTTAGTTCCAAGCTTCTCTTCTACAGAGAAACATTGTGGGGTGGGGGGCAGTGTCAGCCCATCAGCAGGAAGGACAGTGATGACGAGTGGACAACAGATAATCAAGCACATTCTGCCCCTGTTTTCTCAGCATCCATACACATCACTGTTACCCCTGTTTTATCTCTGAATAAAGGCAATAACAATATCATGCTTCCGCCTTGCAACTATTCCCTGTACAACCGAAAATGCCTGCACCCTTTTCCCTGAAGGGGAGACACAACATCCTATATGTCAATTTTACCATCTCTGTGATTGGCAGGTTTGGCACTTATATTGTATAGCCACCTGATTGTTGAAAGCCTCTTCTTTGATTATTGTCCTCTGGTCTAGCACTCCCTTGGGCACAGACACAGTCACATTCTATGCTTATTCTGAGAGGTCTATCCACATATCTCTTCCCCACATTTCCTTGTCACCAATGTTCTTACCTTGTTTGTCCCAAGACCTTGATCACTAGCCAAACCATCACCCACTGCCCAGAAATCACTATGGTTGTGTAACACTGGCCATCTCTCCTTCCAGGCAGAGTGAATAGCCAGATGCATGGCTCCAAGTCCTGCCCACCAGGAGGGTTTCCCTTTCATACTATTCTCCAGGGATACTCTTGAGTAGGGCTCTAATGCTGCAGCCGCCATGAATTTTGAGTGGTGTTAACATGTCATGCTGGCTACTAATCCAACAGCCATTTGACACTTTTTCTTGCTAAAAGAAACCTAGTATTGTTTTGATGTTAACAACAGTATGCTTAAGGAAAATGGACCCAATACCAGATAGGGACCATAATTGGTGTAGATCCATCCAGGTAAACCCATTCCTATATGCGAGTGATTGATTTAGGGATGGTCACAATACCCAGTTCTGGACAATGGGACCTGGAAGGAAATCTAGGAGTTTTAGGAAAGATTCTCCTCTCGTGATAAATAGTGAAGCACAATAAATAAAGACTTTATATTTCTCTTTGGACATCACAGTGAAAAGTAGTGGTGATTGGCTCTGTGGCAGCCATCTTACAGCCATGAGAAGAAAGACAAAGGGTAGAAGAAAGCTGGATGGAGCCCAAACTCCAGTGAGCTGCTGAATTAACCAAGCCTACGACTGCCTCCCTTCTTGACATATGGTATAATAACTACCAACTTTTAAGTTAATTTAGTCAGGTATTCTGTTGCAGACGAACTGATACCAGTTTAGAAAAACTATTTTACATCCATTACCACGTCATGAGGGCTTTATATAAACTTATGAATAGCAGCTTTGTATAATTTGAATGACTTTTTGAACAATAGGTATGGGAATGGGAGAATAGAGGAGAAAATAAACAAAAAATTCAGGGTGCATGTTTTTCCCCGGGGATCGGAAAGAATAGGAGATCACCACTTCATGTTCCCAAACACCTACACACACGCACGCGCACTCACACACACTCACCTTTACATCTCTAGGTAGAATCTGGGGAGGTTGGGTTCCTTTAGCTTCAGCACCAGGATACAAGACAAGGCTGAGGACCAGCATGAAGGGAATAAACTGAGAGATAGGCAAAGCCTGTGCAGGCTTTTCAGGCCAGTCGGAGATTTGGACTATGTGGTTTACATGAAAAAAGCCTCAGTAGGAGCCCTGGACTGGCTCCACATAGTGGTTATGGGTTAAGGATACTTGGAAAGGCAGCTGTCAGATTCAGTAGCAATCCACCCTCTGTGAGCATTATAGTCTATGCATATGGGAGAGATACGGATACCTGCTACTGGGAATTTTATTTTTGCACAACTCCTGTATCACATTCCTCAAAATGAACTGATGATTACAGTTGTACAGTTTATGAATTTATCTTCCTCGAATGAAATCAATATGTTTTTGCAAAAGACTTTGCCCTGCATTCACTGGTGAGCATCTGTGTCCTGCTGGGCAGATAGGAGCTGGGCGGAGCAGCGGCAAGGGGCAGACAGCGATCTCTGCTGCCATCTTCTGATGATAGGAGCAAGAAACAGAGGGAGTAGGGAAAAAAAAAAGACTATGCACAAGCCTCTTTTCTCTCATAAGCTATGATGCCCTGAGGGAAAAGCTTCTGCAAAAGCACTGTCTCCTTGCAAGTGACAGAAACAAATCTCTCACTCAGCCCCCGCTTCCCCTCACCTACCCCGTCCCACTCCATCTCTTTCCATCCCATCTGGCTGGTCCAGTGACAACTGTTGTGAGTGACTCAGCAGAACCCACATTTAGACTCTGTGCCACTGGGGAGTGTTGACCTCTGCAGGTGGTTTGTGACTTGACGTCGTAGGCATGGAAGCTCCACTTTCTCCTTATTTAGCAAAGGGGCCCCAAAACAGTGAAAGAGAGGACAGAGTATTTGTACCCCACGCTCCTTCCCTGGATCTGGGGTGGTTTTGAATCCATTGGAAAGAGAAAGAAGTTAGGGTCGGCAGAACTCTGGAAGACGTGAAGGAGCGAGCCATGCCGCTATCTGGGGAAGAGCCATCCAAGCAGAGGGAAGAGCAGATGCAGAGCCCTGGAAGGTGGCGTATGCCTGTTGGTTTTTGGAAAAGTAAGGCAGCCATTGTGACTGGAACAGAGAGAGGGAGAGGAAAGAATTAGAAGCTGAGGTTGGAGTCAGATCCCACTGAGTCTTACGGAACACTGGCTTTGACTCTGAGTGAGATGGGAAGTTATTGGTAGATCTGAAGCAAAAGAATGTTGTGGCTTACATTTTAAAGAGTCGTTTTAGCTGTCGAGCTGAGAATCAACAGTAGGAGGTAAAGGCAGAAGTAAGGACATGGTTAGGACATCATCGCAATATTCCCATTGGGAGAGAAAGGTGGCCAGGACACCCTCCCAGGAGTGGTTGAAATAGCAAGTAATAATCAGATTTCGGATATGTTTTGAGGGTGGACCAGCAAGATTTACTGATCAGATTGGATGTGGAGTGTGAAAAAAAGAGAGAAGTTAAGGATGACTCCATGGATTTTTATCAGAACAACTGAAAGGGTGGAGTAGCTGGTTACTGAGTTAAGAAACAGCGCAAGAAGAGCAGGTGGGGGCGGGGGGCAGGCAGCGGGAGGGGGTTGTAGAGCTCAGAAGTTCACTTTATAACACTTAAAGCTTCAGGCACCGATTAGATAACCAAGTGGAGATACTAAGAAGACAGACATTTAAGTCCGGGAGTATTCAGGGGCAAGTCTCAGCTGATGCTGTAAATTTGGGGAATCACCAGCTTACAGATGGCATTTAAGCCCAGGAGTTTGTTACGCAATGGCCATGGGAGTGAGTACAAATAGAGAAGAGAAGGTGTCTGCAGGCAGATTGATAGAGCTCCACCCTACTAGGAGCTCAAGGAGATAAAGAGAAACCAGCAGAGACTGAGAAGGCGCAATCTACTAAGTAGGAGGAAAACCAAGAGGGCGCCATGTCCTAGAGGCCCCATGAAGAAGATGTTTCGAGAGAAGGGAGGATGAACTCTAACGAATGCTGCTGACATATCAAGTAATATGAGCTCTGAGAACTACCCCCTTAATGTAGCAGCAGGAAGACGGCTGGTGACCATCCTCAAGTCATGGGAGCAACTCTTTAGCAGTGTGAGAGTTTCAGGAGGGATTGGGAGAAAAGGAACTCAAGGCTAGGACATAGTCAACCCCTAGAGTTTATATAAAAATTTTCTCCCTGGAAATCCTCAGAGCAGGAAAAGCCTGAGGAAGAGGCTGACACCTTTCAGTCTAACAGTTGGGAGTGAAGAGGCATTACAGTCAGCACATGACTAGTAGGGTGTGCCCAAATGTCCCTACAGGCTGGTGAAATCTGGGAATGTGCACATCATATCATGTTAAGTATTTCTCTTAATAAAACTTTTGCACAGCTGACCTTCCTTCCCTCTAAAAGGAAATCATTCCAAAGGCTAAACGTTTTCACTTGTTAGAAAGGTTTCCAGGTATTTTTCCCATATAAAGTTTCACTTTGCTTATTTCATTTCACCCTTTGCTCTGAACTGCTGACACTTCTCGTCTCTCCTAGCTAATAATTGGTTGGAAAACCTATGCACGTTTTATTATTTCAATTTCAAACCATAAGGCAGGGCTTCCATTCCGTTAATAACTTGGAATTCTTTCTCTAATGCTAACATTTTCCTAGTCTTGAGTTGTCTTATAGAGCTGAGCTTGGAGTTTTAGGTGCCGTCTCTTTGCCGCTGCATAGAGAAGGCAAGTGGCCTTCCAGGGCCAATTTTCAGGTTTCTCTGCATTTGTAGGCCTAATCATAGGCAGATAGTTTCATCACAGGCTAGTCTGTTTCCACTGGATGGTGACCTGACCCATTCCTTCTATGGTGTGTCATTAGACTGCTTTGATATAATAACCCATGACTATTTCTCCAGTCATTTTTCCCTGTCCCTTCCTCCCACTCAGAGAGGTGTTTTACTCCATGTTCTTGGCCTCATCAGGAGAACTGGGCAAAGCATACTATGGGCACCCTGGCTTATGTGTACAAATCCTCTAGCCTGAGAGTGGGGAGATGAGTGGAGGCATAGAAAAGGCATGTTGAAAAAATACAATGGGATAAAGCTTTCCTTGAGACCAGAGTGTGGAGAGGTGTGGTGGGGAAGAGGAGGGGTGGAAGATGGAGGGATTTGCACACTCCTTGCTGGCACCAAAGGCAGACAGCCATAGGTCTCAGAATAACATTGCCTTCATGATGTCGCTAAGCAGACAGGAGCCCGGGTAGTACCATCACACAGAAACCTCTGTGGAAAGACAACAAATGAACAGAGGTAGAGGTCTCTTCACAATGCCATGGAACCACCTAAGCCCCCCAGAACTTTGCATGAAAGTGCACTTAACATTGTTAAGTGTCTCACCAGCACAGTGAGACAGGAGCTTCATATCAAAGCAGAGCAGTAGAAGGTAAGTTCGGGTCCATTTACCATGCACCCATGTTTATGCACCGAGGTTCAGACCACTGGAAAAGGTCCCAAACTCAGCATTTCTTCATGTGACCCTGGGTAACTCACATGACCTCCTGGAGCATCTATTTCCCCACTGCTAAAAATAAGACCATGAAACCTTTTCTGCCTCTTGCCCTACTCTGTCCCCAGTGCTTACCACATAGGCTGACCTCCAAAATATTTGTTAAATAAGTCTTACAGATTTAATTCATGGCATGCATGCCTATGTGTTCTGGCCAATTTTATGTTGCCGTGACTACTAAATAAAATAATACATGTAAAATCATTTTGCACACTCCAAAGCCTTTCAAAAATGTAAGGAAGCACCATTATCATTCCTTCCTTGATTTTTACCCTCCCCTGTTGGTAGTGGAAATTGATCACCTATTAAGTGCCAAGTGAGAAGGTTAGCCTTAATAATTCTATTTGGCTTGCATACAGAAAGCTCTGTTCTCACCATATCTTGAATAATCATAGGCAGATATTTCAGATGCCAGCTCTATCCTTCTGCCCATTCCAGCTGAGGATGCCAAATCCTTCCTACAATATATTGGATCTGAGATACTGCAGTGTCAGATCTGATCAAGAAAGCGTCGGGTTAAAGGAAAGGAAGGTGACTGTATCTTTCCCCACAGCTCCTGGTGATTTTATTGTCCTATGATTATAGCACCATGTTATTGTGAATCCTCTTAGTGGTTTCCCTGATGGCAGTAATTTGTTTCTAAACACAAAAGGTATATATGGAGTAAAAATGAGTAACAAGGATATTAGGACTATGCCATTTGCCTTTGTCACCAGGCTTGTATTCTTTCCATACACAGAACTTGTGCTATAACTGCATGGTGCTGAAACAGAGATGTGAAATAAAGAACTAAATGAAAACAGAATATTCGCTGGTTTGATATAATATTATTCCTAGAAATAGAATAAGAGTTGGAAGAGACTTCTATTTCTTTTCTATCAGGTGAGAATGATCTAGAATGAGTAGATTTCTTTTTCTTTTTGTGTGTGTGTGTGTGTGTTTGAAAACACTCAGGAGTTGAGATGTTAACCCCTTGCTTACTGGCTCACTCTAGAGTTTAAAGTCAGCTAAATATCATTTCAGCACATACTTTATATGAGAAACTGATTGGTCTATTTTCCGAGTCATTGTTAGGACAATACTAAAATAAGTAGAACACAATCTCTGGAGTCTGACTGAGAAGAGAAAGCATATTAGTACAAACACACAGACACAGACACACATGCACAGTCCACAACAAGGAAATACATCACAATGCATATAATAGTCTAATGGTTATGAAACACATAAGGGCTGTGGAACGACAGGAAGGAAAAAATTTACTGATATCCTGAAGATGGAAAAAATGAAAGCAAGCCTCGGGCAATAGAAATGGAGTGCCCACATCTCATTGAGACGATGGAGAAAGCTAATATTGACTGAGCTTCAATTGGATACGAGACTGTGTGATGGAAGATGTATGCTACCTTGTCAAGATCCTACAACTACCACAAGATAGATATTAGGTGAGCAAACTGAGGCTCAAAGTAAAGTGATTTTCTCAAGATGACTCAACTAAGTAGCAGAGCCCAAACTCAAACCATGGGCATCTCACCCTAAAGTTCAAGTTCATGTCCATAAGTCTATTCAATACTCTCTGGAGTTTCAGTTATAAAAGTGGTCAAATTCTTGTACTAAAAGAAATTTTTTTAATTGCAGGAAGAATGCAAGTGTATGTGAGTATGTGTGTGAATAAAATTAACTTAAAATTCCCAGTTGTATCAATTCTGGATGTTCAGTGTTTAGAAGTGAGCCACTGTTAAATGTGCTGTCGATCTTTGACTTATGCTTACTTCTTGCTACACTTCTACTGGAATTTTCACCTTCTTTACAGCATCATTCTGAGATGCTGAAAGGTACCATCTAAGGATAAGCAACAAAAGCACTACTTGAATCCTATCTCTGCAGGTTGGCTTTCGTTCAGGCTTATGGAAATCCATGACAGCTGGAGTCATGTAAATTCTCGGTGTATGCAACCCTGCCTATGTAAAGCTTAGCCCAACCTCCAGTAATTCAGGAAACTAAATCTTAATTACTCTGTTGGTAACCTCAGGTTGGAAAGAGGCCCAAGAGACAGAAAGGACATCCCTGGGTAGGTTGATGCAGGAAAGGAACATATAAGACAGGAACAGCCTAAACCATACCACAAACTCTGCCTCACATTGGAGGAGCAGTGACACAGCATATCTAGACGAGTATGTAGCCCAGAAACTCGAGGCCCACTGTGTAGGAAGGTCTACAGCATGGATTTTGAAGTCACCAGGTAGACACATAAGGCAACATGGACGATATCATTTTGGAAGCTAATTTCCAACACAGAAAACTTTGTCAATTACTTTCCAAAAAAGTTGGCTCTTTCATTTATACATTGAAATAAACATTGATTAAGCATCTATTTTGAGAGTGCAGAAAATAAATGAAAGAAAATTTTTGATTTTAAAGAGCTTAGAATGCTGGGCTGGAGACAAGCAATCGTGGTGGGGATGGTTCTGAAGTGTACAAGGCAGGAAACTGAGAACCAATTAAGACACAATGACAGACTAAAGCAGCAGAGCATAGATAGATAAAGAGGGAGGAGTAGATTTATAAAAAATATTTAGGAGGTAAAAATTACTTGGTGCTGTGGATTGAATGTCTCCCTAAAATTCATTGAAGCTTGGCCGCTATTGTAACAGTGCTAAGAGGGCAGGAAATCCAATTACGGTATTTGAAAAGTAGGACCTTTAAGTGACGATTAGATTGTGAAGACTGTTCCCTTGTGAATGGATTGATCCGTTCGTGAAGTCATGGCTTGGTTCTGATGTCCTTAGAAAGAAAGCAAATGAGAAGATTAGCTCTCTTGCTCAGCCCATTCTCACCATGTGACACCCTGGTCACAACAAGACACTGTAGAGAGTTCCCACCAAGACGTGTTCTCACCAGAGGTGTTCTCAGCCATGGACTTCCCAACCTCTGAAACTGTAAAAAATAAATTTCACTCCTTTATAAATTACCCAGTTTCAGGTATTCTGTTATAAGCAACAGAAATGGACTAAGACACTTGGTAATTTACTTGATATGAGGGATAATTAAAAAAAAAAAAACAGTCAAAGCAGTCTTTCACAGATTTCTGGCTTGGAGAAAAAACAAGAAATAATATACATCTCAGGTATCCATCCCTTTAACAAATACATATTAAATATTTTTTAAATGCATAGGATTTTAGCATCTTTTATCTAATTGAACATGTATAATAGAAGAGAGCATTTTTCAGAGATTTAGACATTGAAAAGAACCTTCAGATAAAATGTAATCCAACCATTTCAAATAAAGTATTAAAAAGCAGGTCCAAATAATAATATTATTTAACTACCATGTGCCAAGAACCATGTTAGACAATATATGCTTTATAACTAATCTTCAGGACAGTGGATTTTAGCATCCCATTCACGAATGAAGAAACTGAGGCTTACGCCAATAGCTGGCAGAGGCAAGGTTCAGACCCAGGCCTGTCTTACCCTATTACCCCAAATCCCATGTCCCTCCCACAAAGTTTTGCTGCTTCAAAGAGAATGAGTGAGCATATGGAGAACTAAAAGATAATTCTTCCTTTCATTAGGAAAAAAAAAATGTGCATTTTCATAAACTATGTAGGCGCACATTAGCTCAGAATGGTAGATTCAAGGAAAGCATGAATATTAATTTGCAATATTTTGAGAGGGACATGTTTATGGCAATTGGATGATTACTTACTGGTAATTGTGTCATAATAATGTTAGTAGTTTATATACAATCTCAAAAACAAATAACCCACAGAGCTTAGCACTGCAATATCATCAGCAACCCTTCAAAAGCAAATCTTTCTTTGAAGACAAATACCTTAAAGGAAATTAAAAGAGAGCTTGCAAAGAGTTCTGAATCTCACGAGTACTGGGGCTCCCTAGATAAGCAGGTGTCCAAAGAAGGCTGGTCCTTGCTGGAATTGCCATAAACACACAGTTTTAACTAAAACCCCAGCCAAACACTGGCTGCTGAAAACTGCTGTTGATTTCCTCGATCCTTCCAAGAATAAGAAAGAAGTTAGAAGAATAGAAAATGCTTTGGTTTGGGGGCAGTTTTGTAAAACCTATAGGACTTTTTAAATTGGGAATTTCAAAGCTATACTTTCCAATCCCTGTAAGTCATTAGTGGGTACAGGTAACTTTTTTAAATTTAAGAAAGTAAGAGTACAGCTGTTAAAACAATAAATACTCTTTTTCAGAAAATACCACATTGACTGCTTTATAGGTACCCTGGAAAGGAGCCCACAGCCTGCCACCCTGCATTTGAGAGGATGGAGGTAATGAATCACAGATGTAGGACACATGGACACATGAGGGAGAGCATTAGATTTTCACCATGCGCTGCAAATTTCCCAAACCATGCTCTAAAGAAGACGTGTGTGACACCTCGAGAGCAACCACTGGCCTGTTCTATTTCACTTATATATGGATTCCCCAAATATGCATTTTCTATGCTTTGCCCCACACCCTTCCCATTGGCTCCAGCCACTAACACGTGTTTCTTGTTGATCATGGAATTCCAAGGCTGTTTTTCCAAGTCATCCCTTTTCTTCTAAGCACATAGTAGGCACTTAAGTTTATACTCCCTTCTCTTAGTCTGCTAGGGCTACAACAACAAAATACTACAGGCTAGGTGGTTTAAACAACCACACTTTATTTTCTCACAATTCTGGAGGCTGGAAGTCCAAGATCAAGTTGCCTGCAGGTTTGGTTTCTCCGGAGGCCTCTCTCTATGGTTTGCAGGTGGCCTTTTCCTCACTGTGTCCTTACATGGCCTTTTTTCTGTGCACACCCATCCCTGGTGTATCTTCCTCTTCTTATAAACAGTATGACACCAGTCATATTGGATTAGGGCCCTATCCTATGATCCCATTTATCTTTAATTACCTCTTTCAAGGCCCTATTTCCAAATACAGTCGCATGGGGGGTTAAGGGCTTCACCATATGAATCTTGGAGGGCACAATTCAGTCTATCACTCTCCTTTTCTTCACTATGGAAACAGTAGGAAAAATAAGAATATTCAGACATACACATGCACACACACACATTGATAAATAGCTTAAATGAAAAGATTAGGATGTACAGCTATGTTGTATCAACTTCAAATAATTGTGGTTGTTATATCTTCTCCCCCCCCCCCCGGTTTGTGTGTGTGTGTGTGTATGTGTGTGTGTGAATTTATATATTAATTTTTAGCTCCCTCCAATAAGTGAGAACATGTGGTATTTCTCTTTCTGTGCCTGACTTGTTTCACTTAATATAATTCTCTCAAGGTCCATCCATGTTGTTGCAAATGGCAGTATTTCATTCGTTTTTATAGCTGAGTAGTATTCCATTGTGTAGATGTACCACATTTTCCGTATCCACTCATCTGATGATGGGCATTTGGGCTGGTTCCAACTCTTGGCTATTGTAAAGAGTGCTGCAATGAACATTGGGGAACAGGTATACCTTCGACTTGATGATTTCCATTCTTCTGGGTATATTCCCAACAGTGGGATGGCTGGGTCGTATGGTAGATCTATTTGCAATTGTTTAAGGAACCTCCATACCATTTTCCATAGAGGCTGCACCATTTTGCAGTCCCACCAACAATGTATGAGAGTTCCTTTTTCTCCGCAGCCTCGCCAGCATTTATCGTTCATAGTCTTTTGGATTTTAGCCATCCTAACTGGGGTTAGATGGTATCTCAATGTGGTTTTGATTTGCATTTCCCGGATGCTGAGTGATGTTGAGCATTTTTTCATATGTCTGTTGGCCATTTGGATATCTTCCTTAGAGAAATGGTTGGGGGGAGGGGGGGAGGGAGAAGGGAGGGAGGTTTTGGTGATGGGGAGCAATAATCAGCTACAATGTATATCGACAAAATAAAATTTAAAAAAAAAAAAAAAAAAGGATGTACAGCTAAACAGACATTTCAAATTTTCCATCTACCTGTCCTGCAATGCCTTAATGCCCAGTGATGCCCTGTGATGCCCTGCAGTACCCAAAAGTACAAATCGAATTAGCTCTCTGAGACCCAGTTTTTTCACCTATAAAATGTGAATCAATTATCTATTCAATATATATTGATTGAGCACCTTCTATTTGCCAGGCACTATTTTAGGTGCTGGGTATACATACAGCAGTGAACAAAACAGATGGAAATTCCTCCCCTCACCCACCCCAGCACCTCCTGAAGCCGACGTTCTAGCTGGGGAGACAGGAATGAACAGACAAAGTATGTTGGACGGTGATAAATGCTACGTAGATAAGTAAAGCAAAGGCTATAAATAAAGAGCAGGAGTGGGGTACAATTTTAAACAGGGTGGCCAAAGGGGGTCTCTCTGGGAAAGAGGCATTAGAGCAGAGGCATCATCGCATGGTAAGTCATAGAGAGAACATTCTAGGCCAGGGGACAGTCACAGCTGAGATTCAGACTGAGGATCTAGAAGGCAATGCAGTGGCTGGAGAGGAGTGAGCCTGGGGGAAGGTCGTAGAAAAATGGATTTAAAAGATAACGAACTTTTGATAAACTTTTTGAAGACCCCTCATAGAGCATGACATCAAAGAGGTAAAATCACGTGCATGTTTTTATGCGATGGCAGGGAGGGGCGCGCGTACAGAGCTCTTAGCTCAGGGTAAGGCCCGGACGTGTTGCTCTGAGCTGGGAAGTCATGAGAGGGTTCACACTGACTCTGCTTTGTTGAGAGCAGACTTCGGGGGTTAAGGGCTGGGGGGTGACAAGACAGAAGTGGGAGAACAATTAGGAAACCACTGTAAAACCCCAGGGCCAGGGGGTGAGATGGAGGTGGTGAGAGGCAGCTGGCTCTGGAAATATTCTGAAGGTAAAGCCGACGGGATCGTGCTGATGGATTAGATGTGGGGGTGTGAGGGAAAGGGGCAAATAGGATACAAGGGAGAAAAAAGTGGGAAAAGAGGAAAGTCATTTTCTGAGATGGGGAAGAACGCAGGGAGAATCAGGAGGCAGGTTTTGGACAATTTAAGTGTGAGGTGCCCATCAAAAGCCCAGTGGAGAGTGGAGGAGAGACGACATCCCTCGTTTTAAGAATTAATTGAATGATGGGATATAACAGAATGAAATCAAAAGAGAGACATATTAGCTAACACTTATGAGTGACTTCTATGTCAAAGGCCATGGCCTTTAACTGTGCTCCCTTCTAATCCTCACACTAACCCAAAGAGAGATATTATTAATGGCCCCATTTTATTGATAAGGAAATTGATACTATCTCTTTGCCCAAAGCCATCATGCAGCTGGTAGGTCCCATGCCCTTGACTCTCCTATCTCTCCTGGACAATGTAAAATATGCCGAGGTCAATGTGGTAAGATGTCAAAGCAGAAAACTTGTGCTCTCTGCAGGTCAATTCCCCACACAGCTCCTTTTGACTTCTAGTTTATTTTGTCCCTTTGTGGGATTAGTATTTTCATGGGACAGAAAGCCCAGTGTGGTTTCTACCAATCTGCAAAGACGAAGCTGGAGCTAACCCAGCTTCCACTAGTCCTTCGTTACAGCAAAATGTATAGGTCAAAGAAGCAGAAAAGCAAGAAACAGAGAATTACAGAGAGTGTAAGAACATGAAAGTGGGAGAACACGGGCCACCAGCGTGAAGGCACGAAGCTGCAAGGTCCTCGAAAGTCACCCAGGGATTCTTTATGGAGCATGTTTTTAAGCGCCTGGATTCAAATTAACAAGCATGCCCAGGACTCCTGAGGGAGAACACGGCACCCTCCCTCCCACGTGTCTGAACAACAGGAGCGGGGACGGGGAAGAGAGCAGCGGCAGAGCAATTTGTCCTTGTCAGAGCGAGAGCTCGCGCCCATCCGTCATTTGTCCTCACACAGACTCATTCATACTGGTCCATGCACAGGAGTCAGGGTGGAAGGAGGGGGAGGCACCGGATTCAAAGCACTGCTGATTTTTTCTTAGAGCCCACCCCATGCCCACATCCCCCACCTCATGAGGCAATAGCCACATCCACGTGTGTTTGAGCCATGGCCATGTAGCCAGACCCGGACGTCCAGTTTATTTTCAGCCAAAAAGGGGCCCTTGGGGAGCAAAGATTCAAATATCTGAAGATAGAGACAAAAAGGAAGAATAGTCCCTTCTCCACATGTAGCTTCTGAGCCACGCTGGCCAGCTTCCCATAAGACCTTGTCTAAAGACCCCCTACCCCCCCCCCCATGTTAAATGCCATCTTTCCCAATGTAGGGCCTCCACTGAGCAGAGCTCTCTGGAGAAATATGCCTCTGATCATCTGATAAGGAACATGACAGACAAATGCGTGGCCACGGTTGGAGATGGCCAAGTGGAGGATTGAGAAACTCACAGGAGCCCTTAGCTGCTTCCTCACAGTGAATACTCAGGGAGCCAGGAGGTTCTCAGGGTCACCTGGCACTATCTTGTGGTGCTGTCCCTTCACCAACACCCCCCCATGACTCAGAAGATTCCTGAGGAAGTGCCATTTGGCAGCCTTTCCCCAGATTCCATGTCTTTATCTCTGCACAAAATCCCAGCCTCTAGCATTCCCAGGACACAGTGTGAGAGAGAAGCTGAATCTGGAGCAAAACCCAGACCCACTGGGTTACGTTGAGGCTGCGTCCTTTGCATCCCCCAGTCCTTCAGTTCAAAGAAGGGCCGCAATGAGAACCAGAAGTGACATTTGAGTTTAAGCCTTTCCCAGGGAAATAAATCACTGTGGGAAGATTTACTTGGAAAACCGATTTGGCTTTTTTCTTTTTTGCTTGAATATCCCTTCAGAGGGGTAATTTCACATCACAGAAGCTGCATCGAGAGCATTAACTTGGAGGCCAGATTCAAAAAGCAGGAGAAATTTACAGTTAAAAATTAAACCCTAAGAGCTGGAATAAGAAGTTGGCTTTGGGCAGGATCTACTCTGCAAAGGTCCAGGTCGGTTCTTAACACAACAGCATGTGACACCACTCAAGTGGAACTTGTAATAGGTGGCTTGGTGTCTTCCAGGGTGGTCTGTTTATCTTTCATGGTATTAATACTTGTAACATGAGAAATGCCTCTGCTTTGGTTTCTAGTATGAGTCACCGAGGACACTTCCCTAAGAATTCTTTTTTCTGCATATGACATCTTTCAATTTCAAAATAAACAAACGTTTGCATAAAGCAGGAGCCAAGGGAGTATATTTTTTGCCACTGTTACAAGGGGTCTTCAAAAGGTTTATGGAACGATTTGAATTATCTTTAAATTCTATTTTTCCATGAACTTTTTGAAGTGCTCTCGTATTCGCTTGCTGGGTGTGCATTTTGAAGTGGCACATAGTAAGGGTTTGGCTTGGGTATCCCAGAGGAAGACCCTGTGACAAGGACACGAATGTAAGTAGTTTATTTGGGAGGTGATCTCAGGAAATTGGTAAGGGAGGGAGGGAGGATGTGGGACAGGCAAGGGAAGGGAGCCAATACAGGGGGTGTCGTTGAGCTAGTTACCACCAGGGGCACCTGAAGCTCAATCCTGCCGGAGCAGGCAGGGGCTAGTGTAGAAGGGGTACTGCAGTTATTCCAGCTGAAGACCAAAAGGCTGGGGTTTGAAGACTCCCTGCCTATCATTGGTCAAGAACAGCTGCTTCCGGGGTTTTAGGGCATGTCCTTTTCAACTTGCCCTGCCCACTGGCTGGGCACGCCCCAGTGGCCAGATGAAAGCCCTCAGGTGGAGGTCAGCAGGTGCTCGGGGAATACTAAGGGACATCAAGATTATACTACAAAAGGACATGTGGCCCATGTAGATTTTTTGGCCCAAGGTGACCCTATTTATTTAAAGTTATAAAGTGCTACTGGACAACTATGGAAGTGTGTGTAATACACATACACACGCACACACACGTACACACATATAATGGCAAATGGTAATGATGGTGAAATGTATATTCCTCAGTAACGCTTACACCTAGTTAAAGGAGGAGAAGGTGTCTGAAATAATAATAATAATAGACTAATCAAATGGGCAAATATCAGCTGTAAGACAGCAGGTGCAAGTTGAGGGCATTGTAATAAAATTTCTGTTATTCTTTAGAAAAACAAAAGGAATAATTTTCCACACACTAGTACCATCTGTGTTCTGGCAGGATCCTGATTATACCTGAGAACAAATATATTTCCACTGGGTAAGGATGAGAATGCAACCTGGAGCCAGAATCAAAATTGAATTTTAAGTAACATTCTCACAAAACGTGCATTTTTAAATGACTATTTTAGAATAGAAATGTAAGAAAAAAAGAAAGATTTTTAGAAGATAATAAATGGCCCATATATAATTCTGGTACTCATTTCTATAATGAGAATGAATAGTACTTACCAGGAATATATTACGCACTGAGAATATCACTTCATCTATGCCTTTGTAAAATGGGAAGATGCTACTAATTACAGTGCACCTGAGAAGCCTCAGTCAGGATTTGTAAGTAGGAAAAGGCCATGGAAATACTTGGAAATATGTTGTTTTGAAATCACTTGTGATTAATGTGCATTTAATAATGAGAACTAATCAGACACTTTAAAAAGATGCATAGTGAAAAACATCTCCTCTCCAAGGCTCAGAATCCCCTTCCCCAAAGAAAGCTGCTACAAATGGTATTTGGGCTTCTGTTTTGGGCTGAATTGAGATCCCCCGCCCCCAAATTCCTCTGTTGATTCCCTGACCTCCAGCACCTCGGAATGTGAGTGAACTTGAAGACAGGGCCTTTAATGAGGTGCAGAAGTTAAAGTGACACCGTGAGGGCACAGAGAGAATGTAGCCATGTACCAGCCATGGAGAGAGGCCTCAGAATGTGATCAGCCCTCCTGACACCTTCTGGGACTTCCAGCCTCCAGAACTATAAGAAATTTGTATTGTGTAAGCCACCCAGTCCATGGTATTTTGTTATGGAAGCCCTAGAAAACTAATATAGCTTCCTTCAAGAACTCTTCTATACATATTCAATACACAGAGATGGGTGAGTAGATGGATAGAGAGGTAGACAGATATAGAAATATGTTTATGTGTTTGTTTGTTTCTTTACACAGAAGTTAACCAACAATATACACTTGTTTTACAACTTGCTATTTTCACTTTACAGTGCTTCTTGGAAATGGTTTCAAATCAGCCTATATAGACCTACATCATTCTTTTTAACCATTGTACATTATTCTGCTGTATGGGTAAACCATAATATATTTAGCCAGTTATATTTTGTTGACCATTTAGTTTATTTTTAGTCTTTAACTATTATGAAGAATATTAAACCTCAGTCTTGGCCCATATGTACAAGTAAACCTGGAAGATAGCAGCTATGTTCCGTGGGTATAAAGAGGACACAACCACATGGTCCCACCAGCAATGCAGGGGAGGATCTACTTCTCACACTTTCATCACCCCATGTGCTACCAAACTTTGGGTTTGTGCCTTCCTTTTATTGGACCTTCCTAGCAAGCCAGTTTAGAATATAGGACAGTATACATTAGCCCCACTGGGCAGGTGTGATTCTGATCCAAATGCAAATAAGATAAAAGAAAGGAACCACTCATAGAATGATGCTATGAGGGATGGTGACATAGTTTGGATATGGTTGTCCCCCCCAAAGCTCATGTTGAAACTTAATCCCTACTGTGGTGATGGTAAGAGGGTGGGAAACCCTACTATGGTCATGAAAAGGTCAGGCTTTTAAGAAGTGATTAGATTGTGAGGACCATGCCCTAGGAAATGGATTAATCCATTGATGGTTTAATGATGGTCATGGGCATGGATATGATGGATTTAAAAGGAGAGAGAGTGAGAAAATTTCTCGCTCACTCAAGCCATCTGCCATGGGATACCCTGTGGTTCTGTGGATAGTCACGACCACCAAGAAAGCCCTCACCAAATGTGGTCCCTGCCTCCAAAAGTGTAAGCAATGAAAATTGTTTCTTTACAAATTACCAAGTTTCAGGTTATTTCCGTCATATGCAACAGAAATGGACTAATAAAGAAAATAAAGAAAAAGGAAACACACACACATGCATACATACACATCCCTTTCGTGGACAGCAGGCAGCTACATGACCAATAGCCCTCTTTCACACATTTCAGAAACTGCAATTTTAATTGGCCCTGGCATTGATAGTTGCAAATGGCATTATCTTTTTTCATTCCTTGGGTATCAGCTACAAGCAGCCTAATAGAAAAAGGCACCCTAGCAACGTCCTGTTATCAAATCATGTTGATTCCCCAGGGCAAACTCTCTCTTATGTCCTTTAATAGAAGATCCCCCTTTCCTGGGTGGTTTATCTATTATAAACTCACAGAAAATTATGTGGTTTTAAAAAAAGAAAAGGACTTTTCTATCTTATAACACAGGTAGACTGTCTCACCTATTTCACAATGACTTATTAGAAATAAATGCCAGCTGTAATTTTGAAAGTACTAAGAACAGGTGTAATAGTGTGTCCAGGTAATCTGTCCTGCTCAAGCCTGGCTGACAAGGATGAACTTTCTATTTTTATGAATCACCTTAATGCACTCCTGCAGGAGATTTGCAGCAGTGTTAGCACATTTGTAAGGCTGTGCTACTGTAAAACTTGCATTCCAGCTTTGAAATATTTATCATTACTCTTCCTGTTTGCTCTAAAAACATTCAGTGGCAAACATAGAGGAAAGAGTGAGTTTAGTGTCCTTCTCTCTTCTCAATTCAGAAAACTCTGCTTATACACCACGGATAACACCTTCAGACAGGTAAGGAAATGAAGACGTGTTCTCCCTCTTTGCAGTTGCTATGGAATTCCCCTATAGAGGAGAAAGGTCTATGTGCAGAAACATATTGTGCTTGATGAGACCTCACAGTTCAGGGATCTGAACAAAACTTGTCTGCTGAGACAAGGGGCAGGGTTTAAGGGTTAGTTGTGGCTCTGGAGGGTGGAACATGTGAAGATGTCACCAGAGACATGGGAAAAGTCTGGGACCCTTTCACATGCCCCCTGCCTCAAACTCTTCAGCAGAAGTGAAAAATCACAGAGGGCTTGCATTCATTCATATGGCAAATATCTACTGAGTACCTACCAAGTGTTTCAGGCACTGACTTAATGGTTGGAGACAGGGATCTAGGTCACATTTGCAAACTTCTTGAGGATTGTGATGATACAGGCAATCAAATCTTGGACCCAACACTTGCTAGCTTTGTGGTACTGTGGGCATGTGACTTCACTAACATCTCTAATCTTCCATTTCTTGATTTACGTTAACAAAATCTCCCCTAGCAGGGTTTTTGAGGGGTTATCTGTGCTGATACAGGCTGTGTGCCTGACACCCAGTAAGCCTAAGTCCTCCCTACCCTTCATCTCATGAGCAGAGAGAAGCTGTTAGAAAGTTCTAATAAAGGTAGCTCTGGTTGTAGTTAGATAACCAGGTAGCATTATCAAGGACAAATCAGCCACAAAGAGCTATCACATCAAGCATAGAATAGCTTCCTCTCAGGCCTAGAGAAAGATCTGAAAATAGCCTGTGTACTAAAAAGTAAAACAAAGGAGCAGACAAACCTGCAGCCAAATGTCGTCTACAATGCTGTGTGTCTTTGGGCAATTAATCACCTCCCTGAGCCTCAGTATCATAAGATCATCACCTGTAAAATGCAAGTAAGTACAGCATCCTTTGCTTGGATTCACGGTGAATTAAATTAGATGAGGAATTACGCATGCGCACGCACACACACACGTACCTGCCACGCAATAAGTACTCAATAAATGCTAGTCATCATTATTATCATGTCACACACAGGGCCCTCCTTCCCAGTTTTTATGCCATTGATTCAAAGCACCTACTTCCTTTCCTTAGGCACCCCTAAATTCCAGGGGAAAGTACACCCTGGCTATCACAGTGGATATCATCTTTAGCAAAAAACCCTGACCCTCCTGCAGTCAGGATACTCCACTTGCCTAAGGCCATCACCCTCAAACAGGAGGCTTTATTCTTAGGACAGCCACAGTTTGACTCTAAGAAATGCAGTCAGCGCGCACAAAGGTTCAGATAACTTTGCTTCCTTGATGGGAAACCAAGTAGAGGGAAAAGAGCACTGGGCTCAGGCAGAAGAAAGAGGTTGGAGTCCTGATTCTAGCCCTGTCACCTTTGCCATGACAGTTCTTTTCTGAATTAGTTTTCTCACTGACCACTGTTGTAAGGTCTGTAAGGTAATGGTGTTTGTAAAGGACACAGCACTGTTGAAACATAAGGTGGTATTATTGTTTGGATGAGAGAGACAAAAAACAGTATTGAAGTCAGGCAGACTCAAGTTTGCTTTCCTTCTTTGCTAGCTCATTGGCTGTGTGGCCTTGGGTTAGTCACATAACCTCTCTGGTGAACCTGTCTCTGCATCTATAAAATGCATATAATAATAGCTTTTCTGCTGATCTCACAAAGCTGCTAAGTCTCAAACCTGAAAAAGTGAATACCTAAGAGTTTTGTAACTTAAAATAAAACCATGCAGTTGTTATTTAGGGTTATGATTCTTCACAATTAGGGCATTTCTTTAGGTGGCCATTTAGCCCACAACCCCACAGGAAAGAGCAGAAGAGCAAAGCCAGAGAAAGCAAGGGAAATGCCAAGACAGCAGAAGTGATTTTCCAACCTAAGTTCTGACAGGAACCCAGAAACTGCAAGATTTGAGACAGGAGAAGTGACTAGAAGATTTGTCCCTCTGTGATGGGAAAATGTCCCCGCAGCTGCCACTTCTGCCAAGGACCCTGGGAGAGGGCACCAGCGCTTGGATCCTCAGTCCTGTCCCCTGAACCATCATCCCTGTTTTCTCAAGCTCCACAGGTGAGTCCCCTGTAGCCGTCTTCGAATATTCAAATATCAGCACCCCAACCTGCTGAGCACACGGGGACTCAGGCTCTGTAGCCAGAGGTGCTGCTAAAGAGTGTTGACGTGGACTCACTCCCAGATAAACCTTCACGACTATTTCATTAAGCCTCACATGCCTTTCCATCCTCGGCTGACTCATTACCTTCCGTGAGTAATGCTACCCGTAAGTTCCACTTCACATGCCAAGTCTAGCTAGTGCACAGATGTTAATTACACTGTATCTCCCAAGGTTTCCGCAAAGTCGATCAGCCGCAGCCCTCCTGAGAATGGCAGCTGAGTAAAAAGGGGAAATCTCTGAAATCATCTGACTCCCCTAGTTTTTCCTTTGAGATAAACATTTAATTTGTATTAACCGCTGTTCTTTCTTCATGCTTCTGACACCAGTGAGCTTTCTATATGACCCCACTGGAGAGAAAGTCTGGGCAAAACAAAGTCAGAAAGAAATGTTGCTCTCTCCCCCAGTGCTTTTTAATCCTTTCTCTTTCTTGTTTTAATGCTTAGAAAACGAAGAAAGTGACCGGCAGGCGGAAGGTCCATCCCATCGCACAGACTGCTCCATTACTTGTAGCTGCAGGATGCTCAGAACCATCTAAGAAGCCCCACGGAAAGGACTGTTTTCCATGCCAAGGAGAAAGCAAAGGACCTGAAAGCCAAACCTTGCTATCTTAAAATGAGAGTTATTATTTGCCTGTGTTAGCTACAACTGTTATTTTTTATTCCGTGAAAACCCTGTCGTCGTATTTGTTGTCTTTCTGCCATGGTCCTCCTCCCTAATGTCCCTGCCAGCTAGAGGAGGGATGGCTGCCCCTTCCCTGAATGTCACAAACAGTCTGTTGAGAGGGAATAAAATGTTACCTTGCCTGCAACCCTCTAATCCCAGAGGTGCTGGAACTTCAGCACACACGCGGCCAAGGCAAGTGGCCCCGGAACAAGCCCTCAGTTCCTGGACAATCTCTGTCTGCACATGCCCTGGTTTCTCTAGAACTTACACACACCCACAACCTTGCTTCTCCACATCACCCTCTGGGGAAAGGAGTAAACCCCTCATCAAAACAAAGCTGGTCACAGACTGCCCTGATACAGAATTTTTATTGCAGCTTGTCAGGAAAAAGAATTTAGCTCTAGGATTTGGAGAGCTCTTGTTAGATGATTAAACCCTTTCAAATCTACTTATTTCAGAAAAAAAAAGAAGGCTCAGCACTGTGGAGACTGAATTGCTACCTCTCTTCTGTCCAGAAATCCTACAGAGATCCGGTCAGAGAAGCCCTTGTCTCCCACAACCTGTTGGCTCAGAAGCGGAGCTGAAGGCTGCAAACCTCAAGTCAGGACCGAGTCTGCTTAAATGAAAACGCTCCCTCTAGTCTAGCTGCCGTGTGTGCCTGGGGGTTGAGCAAACATGACTCAAGTTAGCCTTTCTCTTCAAATCCGTCATCCTGAACACCTGGAAATATACCCAAATAAGAGGAAAGGTTTCTCCTGCTTTCCAGATGCAATATCTTACAATGAGCCCCAGAAAACACCTGTGTACAGCTTTTCTCTGACCCTGCAACAGGTTACCAACTGTTTCCCCTTCCAAGAAAGCCACAAGAATGTTTGTCACCTAAGTGCCTGAGCATTCAAACAAAATCTCAGTGGCAGTTTACAATTTTAACTAAGTTGCACTGCTTTGCAATTGAAACATCTTTTTTGGGTATGTTCTAATTATAAAAAAAAGATGCATGCCTATAAAAAACAACTTAAACAGTATAGCTATGAGTAAAGTAGAAAGAGAACATTCTCCAAACTCTCCCACCTCTGAAGATAACCACAGTAAATATTTTGGTATCTATCCTTTGAGAATTTTCTCTCTGCATATACTGTACATTGTTTTTAAGTAAAATAGCAAGAATGCATAAAGCAGCATTTTTTATTTTAATGAAAACTTTGAAACAACCTAAATGTACACTCGTAAAGAAAATAGTAAATTAAATTCTAGGGAATCCATACGATGGAATACCTTGCAGCTACTAAAGGAAAGAGATAGATCTATACCTGCTGACAATGAAAGATATCACAGTATAACTTTGAATGAGAAAAGCAAGTTGTAGAACAATAAATTGTGTTCCAAAGCTTAAGCATTTACCCATGCCTTCAGCCAATTGCATATTCTCTGTACCTCACAGATCATTATACTTCATTTTTCATTATTTATGTGTGGGTGAATGAGCCAATTATCAATTTATTGTCTCTTAGCTAAAAATCTAGCCTTCTTTGCCTTGCTTTGTGATACTGGAGATAGGCCCAGTAAATGTCTGTCCCTTGTCAGCACCAGGCCATAGCATGAGAAAGAGTTTCTCTTTCTGATTCTGGTATACTTACATTGTCTCCAACAGAACAGCTGCCAGAGGATTAACATGTGAGAGGCCCAGGACATTCACTCTCTAAAGCATTTCTCTGCCACCATTAGGCTGGTCTTGTGGACCAGCTCAAGGCCACCCACACTCTCTAGTGAGCTGTTTCTACAAAAAGCTCTGGTCCAAGCCCTCTGGAAGATTTCTTCACCCCCACCAGGCTGCATGGTCCTGTGGTAGCCACAGCTTCTCTATCAAGGTCTGAATTTCAACTTTATGGGTATGGGAGGGGGTTTAGGGGGTGATCTAAGTTTTTTTGTGTATTCTGTCTCTCAGCTCTAGAGATGGTGGCTGCTTTTCCTGGATTTGGTATTCCTACGTTCCATAAAAAAAAGAAAAGAAAAGAAAAAAGAAAAAACCTGTTATGATAAAAGAGTCATCTTTTAGTAGTTAACCACTACTTTGCAGTTAATAATTTTTACATTAACTTTTTCCTGTTCAAATTGCTGATGTGGTTTTTGTCTTCTAACTGTACCCTGATATGCTAAATACAAGAAAACATAGGAAGAAAGAAATCCCAAAGCACCAAGCATTGACTTTAAATAGTACAAAGATGAGTCTTTGGGGGAATTGTTTGGCAGTTTGGAGTTAAGAGTTAAAGGGTGGGACTTGGTCTCTATAACTCAAGCATTTATTAAAATGCTGCTTACTTTCTGTTTAAGTCAACTGGCCACAGACAAAATGGACATCTCATAGTTATGATACCTACAGCGTGCTGGTTGACTCTAGGTGTAACATGATTGGATTAAGGGACAGCTAGAGAACTGGTAAAGTATTATTTCTGGGTGTGTCTGCGAGGATGTTTCCAGAGGAGACTGGCGTGTTAGTCGGTGGACTCAGTGGAGAGGATCCACCCTCAGTGTTGGTGGGCACCACTCAATCGGCTCAGGGACTGCATAGAACAAAAAGGCAGAAGAAAGGCAAATTCTTCCTCTCTCTGCCCCGGAGCTGGGACACCCTTCTTCTCTTACCCTTGGACATCAGGACTCCAGGCTTTCCAGCCTTTGGATTCCAGGACTTAGCAGATAAGCCCTAGGCATGGTGGAGAATTTTCTTTCCCTCACCCCCTCAAGATATGAAGAGTTCTATCCCAGTTTTGGCAAAGGACTTTATGTGGAAAGACAGTAAAAGGAGGTTGGGACTTTCAGATTAGTGGTCAGTGGAAATGAGCCGATGCCGACACTGGGAGGAGGCGGTCCACCAGAAGGACAACTGAAGAGGTTCCCACCACGGCTGTGCATGATCCTGCTGAATGAAAACTGTGTGATCCACCAGCAGTGAGTTTTTTCCCCACAGGTTCCCAGCACTAGAAACTGACAAGACTTGCTGGAAAGAGAGACTGAGGATCCCTAGCTAAGGGGCCACTCCTGTCCACATAGTCCCCTCCTTTGGGTTCATTCCCTCATCTCAGGAGTCACCAACCTCTCTCCCTTTTTGTATTCTCTGTATCATCTCTTTACCCTTCTCCTTCCCCCAACCCAAATATTTAACCCCATGAGAACTGATCATTCTTCATGATGGACTTTTCCAATTCCTACAGTTTTCCTCACACCTGAAAAGCCAAGAATATGGCTCTTTTGCTCTGTGGGTTCATGGTAACCACCCCTGCCACACTTCAGGTAATGGGTACCTGCCATCAAACAGCCTGTTGGAGAGTCAGGGGACAATAGATAGAAACAAATACCTAGTTAATATATCAAAATGTGATTCAACATTTTGGGTAAATAAGTATGCTTCAGAATTAAGTGGCCAAACCAATACACTAAGATCAATGTGAGTAATGGATAAATACTCACTAACAAAATAAAGATGCAGATTTTACAGGTCAACAAACTTTTCCTGTAAAGGACCAGATAATAAATACTTTAGGCTCTGTGGGCCAAGAAGCAAAATCAAGGATACCATATAGGTACTTGTGTGACAAAAGAAAACAAATTTCCATTGGATTTTTATTCACAAAATTCAAAATATGACAACATTGAGTACAAGTTTTTGTAATACAAGCCTACTAATGAGAAAAATGGGATTCTTTGTTTTGGGAGTAACACTTCACTTGCTTAGGTTCAAAGCTGGTGTTCCCTAGGCTTAGATCAATTGAAAGTGTTCATTAATGAAAACTATTTTTAGCTTGTTTGTTGTACAAAAACAGACATAAAGCTAGATTTGGCCCACAGGCTGTAGTTTACCAACCCTTGATTCAGAATGTTAATGGTATAGAAAAACAATGTGTGTTTTGGTGGAAAATTATGCATTTTCTAGATAACCCTCCAGGTTATCTGATTCTAGTCTTTCATTATCTTTGCACTGTTTGATAACTCTGTAAGTTGTAGGTAACAGATAGGCATGCAAATTCTATCCTGTCTGGTAGAGATTTCATTGACTTCCCTTACCCCCTCTATGGACAAAAGAAAAGCTTCCGTGTGCACATTCCTCTCAACATTTCTTTCTCCACGTAAGTTTGTGCTGCTTGGCTTCTTTTTTGAACCAGTTATAAGCTCTGCTTGGTTCCCTCATGAATAAAATCTCTAGCACCTGTTTATTGCTACTTCTGTATGACAGTCAAGATTTTTTCTTTTTCCAAAAGTATCTTTTAGCAATGGTGAGAAAGTATAATCAGATACTCAAACGATACAACCAGTTAAGCCAAGTATATTTGTTTCATATTGCTGCTATAACTAATCACCACAAACTTAGTGGTTTAAAAGGCAGAAATACAAAATGAGTCTCTGGGGCTTGAATCAAGGTATCTGCACAGCTGACTCCTTCTGCAGGCTCCAGGAGAGCTGACACTCCTTGGCTTGTGGCCTCATCCCTAGAATTTCTGTTTTAATTATCACATTGTTTTCATGTCTCAATCTGATGAGTCCTGCATCCCTCTTATAAAGACTGCTGTGATGACATGGAGCTCACTCCCATAACCTAGGTGTATTAGTCCATCTCTGTAGCTTATAACAAAATACCTGAAACCAGGCAATTTATTTCTTACAGTTTCAAAGACTGGGAAGTCCAAAGTCCAGGGAACACATCTGGTGAGGGCTTGTTCTTGTTGGTAGTGACTCTACAGCTATGCAGGGCACCACACGGCAAGAATGGCGGGAGCAGAGAGAGTAATTCCTCACTCACTCTCTTTATAAAGCCATCAGAACCATGCTCATGACCACCATTAAACCATCAATGGATTAATCCATCCACTAACCATCACAATCTAATCACCTCTTAAAAGCCCCACCTTTCAATTACCATGATAGGATTTCTCACCCTATTAACACTGTCACAGTTGGGGTTAAGTTTCTAATCCATGAAACTTTGGAAGACACAATTCAATCCACAGCATGAGGAAAATCTCCTCATCTCAAGAACTTTGACTTAATCACGTCTGCAAAGTGCTTTTTTCCATCTGAGGTAACGTCTACAGGTTGTAGGAATGTGGGCATGTTTGGGAGGACTTTATTCAGCCTGCCACCTCAAGGAAAAGTAGGAAAAGCAGAAACAAGGGAGAAAAAAGGCCAAGAATGTATAAAGGACTAAAATTCTGCCAGGGCTCTTCATCAAAGTTTTGTTTTGTTTTGTTTTGTTTTAAGTTGTGAATAAAGGAATTATCAAATAAATTATACATGCACGTATCCATAACTGAAATGCTATGTAGCAGTTATAGCAAATGAGTTAAGTCATCATGTATTGACATTAAATTTCATAACATGAGAAGATTTCAAAATACAGTAAGTGAAAAAAGCAATATAAACATTGTGACTCCATTTGTGTACATTAAAAAAAGAATACTATGTATTAAGATATGTGGCTGGATGGATTCAGGATACACCACAAACTGAGATGTGTGGTTATTTCTGGAGGGGGGAATGGGCTCAAGTAGGGGCATTAAAGGGAACTTTCACTTTTTATTTATGTACTTGGTAATTATTTAAATGGTTACAGTATTATATTTTACATTACATGTAATTATTTAAAATCACAGTTATGACAATTCAGAAGGGGCAAAAATCCCTCTCCTTCCTCTTCTGACAGTTCTTTCCCGGTGCTTCTGAGAAGCTGTGTGAGGAGCACCCTCAAGAACAAAGAGAGAGTCACACCATGTTGGGACGGTCACACTGTCCTGGGAATAGATGTATGGGAAGCACAGGCACTGGAGAGTGGTCTCTCTCCAGAGGTAAGCACATGCTTGCTCAGCTCTCAGGCTACAAAAAGCACTGTAACCCACAGGTAGGAGGCTCCTTAAGTTCCAGTCCCCTGAAATTTTTTCTTCCTCAGGCAAACTCTGAACTGAGCAGACACCGTAGCTGCTGTCATGACATTCTGTCGTGTTCATGTGGATCATTTTCTTCTTTGATGTTTTGCCATTGTTAGCTGGGTTCTAATTAGCAGCTGGTATGTAACACAAGGCAAGTTCTAGAAATATGCAGTTCCCCCAAGCAGCACGCTTCCCTCTTATTCTGTTAATAATGAAGATATTCCCTGTGGTACCTGGGATGGTGTATCTGATAAAACCCAGCAGAACTGCATGTTCCAGACATTCATATTGAATAAACAGAATAAACAGAGATGGTAACAGCCCCAACACAAACCTTCACAGGAATACAAATTTGGAAAACTACCATTTTAAATCCCCTTGTGTTTGCTCTATTTACACAGCACACCTCACTCCATCAAATATCCAAGATGAAAATGGTACCTGAATGAGACTCAAGTTAGATTATCCCTCTGCACCTGAGGCTAGTGGAAACCCAGGTAGCTTGCTCCAATATCAGAGATCTACAGTACTGTTTAGTAAGGACAACATTCACTGACCCCTCTGCAAAACCACAAACAAGCTACTGGTTTCTACTGGCATGTGCATTTACTGAGCACCATGGTCTGTGCCAGGTGCTAATTGAATTATCAGTCTTATGCATCTTGATAGTGTTCCACGACCCCTGTTTAAGTCTGAAGACCCACTGATACATAAAAATGATACCATAGCTTTAAATAAATAAATAAATAAATACACAAATGAACTGTGGGGGTGGTGTAGGGAAGAAGACACAACCATTACAATTCCTTGAAGTTGTACAGCAAGCGAACAGATATGAGGTTATTGTGAGGGAGGGAGGAGAGTAAGGAGGGAGGGAGGTTTTGGTAATGGGCCACAACAATCAGTCACATTGTATATTGACAAAATAAAATAAATTTTTTTTAAAAAATTATGTCATAGACCACTATGGGATAAAAGATCTATTTTTAACATTTATTGATTTAATAAATGTATATTGAAAAACTCAATTATGAATTTAGCAACTCTTTGAAATAAATCTGTGTCTTGTAATCAAAACAGTTACATATATTTGAAAATATATATATATACCTGTTTATCTACTTATTATCTGTACAGTCCACAGGCAACAGATCCAGGGATTTCTTGCAATATTTCCTGGGCCAGTAATTCCCCAACACAAGTCTGTAGTTGGGGAATTACTGCTGCAGAGTATGCAGAAGAGAAAATGGCCTGGTCTGTGCCTCTAAAGATCTTAACATTTTAAAAATACTTCAGTCACAAGTTTCAAGTTAAGCCAGTAGTGGGCCAGAGGGAGAGAGATGATGAAAGCCTAGGTGAGGCAGTAGCTGTAGGGACAGAGAGGAAGTGAACAGAATGGGAGGGATGATAAAAAGGTTAAAATCACAGAAATCCATGACCACCCAGCTGCAGCGTGAGAGGTGGAGAGGTTCTCAAGCAGATGCCGACGTTCCTTCCATTGCGGGCTAAATACTGGATCCCTTCACCAAGACAAGGCCATAGGAGAGATGTGGATCTAGATGACTCCCTGGGCATTTCTGTTTCTAGGCAATACAGAGTGATCCCTCCTCACAAATGGGTATGACACCCTGAGTGTATTTGTGGCCACAGTGAAGGTCCTATTTCGTTATTACCCAGACATGAGTCTGTTTCAACACCCATCTATTTATACCCAGAGAGTTGCAGCATATCACAGAATCTTGGGAGAAAACATCTTCATATGAAGCCTCCTGTCAGGGATAATTTGAATGTTCACCTTCATTCCAGCTGGTTTCTAGCAAGGCTGGTGCTTTATTTGTGCGTGAAGAGTAACAAGGCCACTTTCTCTAAGCCCTTTGTTTTGCTGTCTGCTCCACTGCTTGCAGGCTACAGAAAAGAGGCCACAGGAGGTGATCAAAACCACTGTCAGGATGCAAATTCTACCGACTATGGTAGAAATGATGGTTATACTTATAATTGTAAGTCTAGCCACATTTGTGGGGCTCTTATAACTGCCAGGCGCTGGACTACCCAATTTACATTTTTTCAGCTCAAACACCACCTTTTTGGAGGAAGCTTCCAGATCACATAGTCTCCTCACCTCCTCTCCATAACTCTCCATACATCCATGAGTTGTTTTCTCTTCATAGCACTTCTCACACTCTATAATTACCTTATTTACTGATTCCTTTATGTATCATCTGCATCAACTCTAGTCAGTAATCTCCATAACTGGAGGCAGAACTTGTCTGCCTATTAATCCCTCCAATCCCAGTGCCTAGAAAAGAGCTTGGCGTTCAATGGACAACTTCCTTTTTTCAATTAATTGATAAATGAATGCACTTTTTGCAACCCTTGCGGGAGGTACTAGTACTAACTTGAGCTTTCTGAATGTGAACATTGAAGCTTAGAAAAATAAAGAAATTTGACCAAATTACAGAACTACTCAGGGGTGGTTAGGATGTGGGTCCAACTCAGACTGACGTTCCAAGTGGAGTTCTTAGCATGACACTGCCTCTGAGCCTAACCTTGACTAGCTCTGCAATGCAGGGGCAGAGGAGAATGTAGGTAGCTCAGCATACCCCATCATGACTGCTGAATGAGAAAATGCTCCTAGGGTATCACTAACTTTATCTTGTTCTCTATAGGACAGCAGATGCAAGGGAGGACTTACAGAGCTGTCTCTAAGAGTTCCATAAAAAGGACTCGGGAGTAGGGATAAAAACTCATACTGCCCATCTCTCTCCTAAAGGCCAACACTGGTATACCAGTTGACTTGGATAAGACTTGAAAACTTAAATGTCCAAAATGGCAGCTGGAAGGATGTGTTTGAAGAAAATAAGAGAGTTAGTGAAGAGAGGGATTGTTTTAGTCTGTTTCTGTTGCTTATAACAGAAACTGGATACTTTATAAAGAAATGAAACTTATTTCTTACAGTTTCAGAGGCTGGGAAGCCCAAAGTTCAGGGAACACATCTGCTGAGGGCCTTCCTCTGGGTGGTGACTCTCTACAGCAACTCAGAGTATCACATCACAAGAGAAATAGCATGAGCAAGAGAGCTAACCTTCTCACTTACTCTCCTTACAAAGCCATCAGAATCATACCCGTGACAAATCATTAAACCATCAATGGATTAATCCATTCACAAGGGCAGTCCTCATGATCCAATCACCTCTTAAAGGCCCCACCTTCTACCACCATATCGGTTAAGTTCCAACATGAGCTTGAGGGGGACATTCAAACCACAGCAAGGAGAAAGAAAGAAGAAGTTATTGATCACTCTCCATCCTTAGGACATGTTTAGCTACAGCTGGTGCAGCCACCTCATTCTCTCCCATAGGCTGCGTATCAGATTCTCTGCCCACCCACCCCACAAGGTTGATGGGAGGAAGTACTGAGCTACAAATGAAAGCCACTTAGGCCTGAGCTCATAGTCAGAACTCACTAAAGGCAGTTATTGTCATTATTGTTACAACTCTCATGGGGCAAAAACAGACAGACCCCAGAGCAACCTTGTGGACTCAAGGCTCCCGTGCCATTTGATTTTCACAAACATAGCAAGGGCAAGTACCTTCATCTCAGTCAAAACCCATCCACGTGTTAAGGTTTGTTTCCTCTGACAATGAATGGAAGGTGCAGGTGAGATGACAGAGAGGGATTTAGAAATATATAGGTTTATATATTTATTTGTATATGTTAGTGCAGATGTGTGTTGATATATTCATGTGTTAGTGGCTTTAGAGAAATTGATGCAGATACATAAACTGAGCTTGGGAATAAATTGCATTTGAATTGTTCAGTGCCATTTACTGCTTGATGCTTTGAGATTGCTATCTTGGGCATAAGATGAACAGGAAATAAGCTTTCTGTTTGTAAAAGAAAAAATATATAAGCAGTTACTTTTAATGGCAATGAACAGAATATCTCATGATTCTCTTGATGTTATCTGTTTAGCAAGAGCAAGACAGCAACTGAACAAGGCTTTCCTTAGTCCTCCACCCATCCCACCCCCAACCAAAGAAAAAGTGCTCCAATCAGTCATGCCACCAGATTGCTTAACTTCGAGGACCAAGCCACAGGTGCACTACTCCTTCCTGCCAGTAGAGGAAGCTCTGGTTGATCAGTCAACCCCAACTCCCAGTTTATCACCCAACTGTGTCCACATGGCTGACACAGTTAAGTATTCTCATGAATGCACATCACTAGATAGCTTTGAAAAGGGGAAGAACGGGGACATCTATACGGCCTCTGACAGTTTCTCACTGGCACAGAGTAAAACAAATGATGATGACTCTGTCTTCAGAGGTTTTCATATCCTATAACTCAACAACACCCTTTTAAAAAAAAAAGAAAAGAAAAAGGCAAATTCAACCAACCAAACAAGAATTGGGTCAGGAGCCTCAACTTCTAACTTGCAAGCATGCACTCAGAAAAGGAAAGAGAAGGAGGAAAAGGACAAAATATAAATTAAAAGGCATGATGTAAATGGTCATGATAGCTTTGACTGGGCAGTCAGATGGATTAATCAGGGGAATTTGAGTAAATTCAGCTGGACAATCTGCCATTACTCTGCCAAAGGCGCTGATATTTACCAACCAAATGTAACCGGAATTGGATTCTTGGAGTAAATAGACAGGTTTGAAATGAGTGATAAGGAACAGCCCTGTGGACATGATAATCTTTGCCCTGGGTGTTATGACAGTGGTGGGACTGCCCAGAAATGCTCCGCAGCCCCAGTCACCCTGCCATTGGCCTGGCTTTCCTGCATCAGCGGAGACTGTGCAGCTTTCTCCTGCAGCTTCACTTTATGTATCAGACAGGCAGGATGCAGGCGGGGCAAACAATAGGTAGTTAATCAGAATCAAGTGACCAATAAACACCAGGTCTGAAACTTAACACCAAACCTAAAAGGTGCTCTAGCTCAAGAAAACTAGGGATATATGTGTCATGTTCTGCCTCTGTGCTGGCAAACTTTTACAACGCACAGGGGTCAATGTGGAGTGTGATAGATGGAAGATTACAAAAACCTCGGAAGTCAATGGGCTGAAGTTGAGTTCATGATCTACGAGGAAGTGCTGGCCACTGTAAAGCTAAGGCAGGTGTCTGGAAACATAAATAAGTGTTTATGAAAAACAGGAAATGGTCTGTGGACTCAGACCAGTAATGACTATTTGACGCCTTGCAGAAACTCAGGCGGCTAACCATGCAGACCTCACTTTAAATTGGGAAGGCAGTTTTATTCCCTCAAATTAAATTGAACTTGAAATTGGGAAGGCATGCTCCTTTCCAAAGGCTGGTTTTCCCTGTGAAACACCGAGTGTCATTAGGAAGGAGAGGAAAGTGTTCTGGGAATCTCGAGTACTCTATGATCTGGTGTCCAATGGACCACTTGGCCTTCCAGAGCTGGGCGGGGAGCCATAGTAGTGAGGGAGCAGGAGAGAAGAATATGGGTTTTTTAGTCTAATTCTGACTTGCCATATGGTAAGTAAGAAGATGACTGTTTAATGGAATGTGAAATTCATGAAGATTATTATCTGCTATATTCATAAGAGTGGCTAAAAAGCTATTAAGTCTATATTTGCCTATGATGCCTTGAAAAGGGGAGACCTTAAATGCCTTTGTGGATATTTTCATTCATAAGGGTTTTGCATTACTCACTTGATGCAACAGTTTTAAAATACATACATAAGAATACAAGCCTAATAAATAAGTCTTTATTGTTTATATATTGCTGTAGGAGCTAAAAATAACAATAAACATTTATTCTCTCACACGCTTTCTAAGAGTCAGGAATTCAGGAGCAGCTTAGCTGGCTTGGGTCTCTCATGAGATTATAGGCAGCTACCAGCCAGGGTTTCAGTCATCCGAAGGCTCGATTGGGTGGTAGGTTCCACTTCAAAGGTGGCTCAGTCACACAGCTGGCAAGTCAATGCTAGCTGTTGGTAAGTGACCTAACTTCCTTACCGTGTCCATTTCTTTATAGGGCTACTTGAGCATCCTCACAACATGGTGACTGGCTAGTAATAGGACATAATTATACTTGTTGAAATAAACTAGAAATGTGTTCTCTTATTTAATAAATGTCCTAAGGTAGGTGGTACATGACTGGGATAGTGGCTTAGCTAACTCATCAGGCACCCAGGTTTCTTCTATCATACTGTTCTGCCATCCTTATCACAATACCTGAAGGTTGCCACCTGATTCAATATGGCTACTAAAGATCCAGCCAGCCATCCACGATCCCATAGGAAGTAGAAGTTAGAAGAGAGAGGTAAAAATGGGCCCACACCAACTGCCTGCCTCACAGTTCTATTTCTCAAGGGACCCGCCCAGTAACTTCTATTTTCATCTCATTAGCCAGAATGGCCACATTAAGTTGTAATGGTGTCTGGAAAATATGTATCTCAAGCAAGCATATTGCCAGTCCAAATAAAATCAGCTTTTGTAACTAAGAAATATAAAATGGACATTGGAGCAGCAACAAATAGTTTCTGTAGTATTTGTTTTATAGAGTTCTCTGGAAAGTTGTGTTATGCCAGAATTTCCACATGATATTTTCACAGATTGACATATTCTTTAAAAAATCAATGGTAAAAGGTCAGACTAGAGAAGAACGAAGAAAATGGGTGGACGGGAAGTAGCCACAACAGAAGAAGAGATGCCTTGTCTTTGTTAAAAGCACAAATTATCCTGCGAATTATCTCATTGTAAGAATCTGAAGTTAGCCATGTTCCCCAAAGACTTTTGGTGGTTCCAAGAAATGAACTAGAAAGGACCCTGCTTTGTAGCACTATTTCACCATAACTGGATTATCCCTTTCCAATGTGAGCCGGGACCCATATGAACATTAGGCTGAAATTCAAAGCTGTTTTTCCATTCTCTCTTCTTGACATTTACAGTAAAAGGCTGAATTCTCTGCCTAGTAAACTGTGAGGCACCTTTGATAGTGAGTGTTGGAAAATGATGCAGAAACAAACAGAACATTATTTATGCCAATGGAAGCAGTAAATCACCCTTCCTTTGCACCCAAATGACACAGCAAGTGCAAATCAAAAGTTCTCACACCTCAGAAGGAAAATATTCCATGGATTTCTTAGAGGAAGGAATTACATACCTGCCTATACAGTGCAATAAATGTCCCTTTTAAAATGAAATAATTTCTGAGCTCCTCAGCACAAGACTTATGGTGAAAAAGACAGAGCCAATATTAAAATTTAATATACCCAATATTGTCATGTAACAATAAATCAACCAGTAGAAAGCAGCAAGGTGTTTTTTTCCTACTCCTAAAAAGAGTTACAGTGCTTTAATTTGAATGGATGTTGGGTTACAATTATGGGTGGGAAGGGTGAAAAGTATGAATTAGTGTCTCTATAGCAGTCAGATGGGTCTGCACAGAGCAGTTTGTATAATACGCAGTGTACCGCTCTATCAGTGCCAACGAGTATTCACTTCTTTTATTAATTCAATGGACTATAAAGTTGACAAGTTTAGAAGCTGAAATAATGATAAAGTGAAAGCTTTGAATAGTTCAATCTTTTTGGCTTCATGGGGCTTTGTGAAAGGTTGTCTAGTTTTACTCTTAGACTTGGCTGTGTGGCTATTGGTTTGCCTATTTATTAGCAATAGAAGAAAACTCTAGGTTTAAAGAAACTCTTTTAGTAAGTGAACTTCTCAGCCTCCTGTCTACAAGCAAAATTGATCATATTTAGACCATTTTTATCCATAACTAAAGACAAACCTGATTTAAATCCTGGCTCTGCCACTTGGCAGCCGTGTGTAACCTTGGACATGCTACTAAATCTTTTTGAGACTCAGTTTTCACCTGGGAACACTTAGATAAGTGGCATCCTGAGTTGCAGGATTGGTGGGAGAAATACCTTAAGGAAAAGGCTGAGCCTTGTGGAGATACTGGATAAATGCTATTTCCTGCCCTCTCTGAATTTTAGAATCAGGATTTTGATTCTACCGTCTGCATGCTTTCCCACAAAATAGTTCTTTTACCTGTTTCCTTAGCTCATTATTCCTAGAAGATTAAATATACCTGTCTGCAAAATGATTAATGGTGCAGGGCACCTGAAAGGTTTCATAACTGTTAGCTCCCAACATCATCATCATTATTATGAGAGGTTGCTGGGTTCTATCTAAGGCAGTACCAGAGACCATGCAAGTGACCCTGACCCCACAGATTCCTCATTATGGCATGAGGGGGATGAGGGGGGAGGCGGAAGTCCCTAACAAAGTGTCACTATTTTAACCACCAAAATACATTCAAAGACCCTTTTTCAATCCTCTTATTATTGTAATTAGTCACAAGAAAGGCAAAACAAGCCTTTTTTGTCACAAAGCCCTGGCTTCCTGACCTATGTGCTGTGCTGGGTTCTGATTGATGAGAGTTCAAGGATTCAGTGGAACCAGTCATTAAAGTACAAATCCACTCTGGCCCTAATCCTAGGGCAAATGAAAATGAAGACAAGTGCCACCGCAGGGCAGCTAGAGTCTCTTCCACAGAGCCCAGCTTCGTGCAAGCAGAAGCCTCCTGAAGCTGTGCCCACCCAGCGCAGCCAGAGCAGCCGCACCTTCCATCAAAGACAGCAGCACTGCCATCCCAGCTGATTTGTTTGCCAAAGATCAGTCATCATGACAGACAGAAAGAAGGAGATTAGAGCACACATGGTAAATGCAAGCACCTTCCCCAAGGGGGTGGGGGAGACACAAAGAGGGATGGAGAGAGAAATGATGGACAGGTCTAAACAGATAAAGTTTCTTTTATGGTGATGTCATCTCACCCTTAAATAGAAAATGTGATTTATTTTCCCCAGGGATGAGCATGGGCAAAGCAATGCTTTGGAGACCACTTTGCTGCTAAGATTGCATTCAGTGAAATGTTTTTTTCAAGCCCTTGGAAAGTGAAAAGAAAAGCAGTCAATGACCACCAGCACAGCAACTGTTCATTGAGCACCAAGCTCTGAGCTAGATGCTTGTATCCCTGCAATCCTACTAACAATGCTGGAAGCTAGTAATACCATTTCAATATTATTCATGAAAATAAATAGAGGGCCAGGAAGTCGAGAAGTGTATAGATGTTTATTGAGCATCTATTATGGACCAGGCACTTCTCTATATGTAAGGAAACAGTGATGAATAAACTCTTAAAGAAACACATAAATAAGATGATTTCGAGTACAGATAAGCACTGTGAAGGGGATGACGTGGCATGATTTGTTAGAGTGATTTGTTCGGAGAGGGTGGCTGCTTCATCTAGGCTGTTCTGGAGCAGAAGTGGTGACATTTAAGCAGACTGCTCAATAATGACTGATCAGCCATGAAAATGTGGTGATGAAGGGATGTTCAAACAGAAAGAAGAGAAAATGAAGAGGACCTGGGATGAAAACAGAAAGAAGATGCAGAATTAAGCTAGTATGGTCAGGAGGTGGTGGGCAGCAGGAAGGGGGATTAGTGAGATTGTATAACTTATTCAGAGTAAAGCAGTTAGCCTCAAGTGTCATCTAAAACTGTCTCAGGAGCTCGTGGGAGGTCCACTCTTGCACACTGAGATAAACACAAAGCAACATTCCTATGAGTGCAGCTTTTTGGGTTTGGAGTCAGCCTACCCAGTTATAAATCCTGACCTTACCAGGTACTAACTGTTGGCCCTAGTTTGGGAAATTTACCTAACTTCTCTAAGGCCTCAGTTTCCTCATTTGAAAAAGAAAATGATTGCAATATCAATCCCTTCCCCAGTGAGTTACTGTGAGAATTAAAGATAAACCACATGAACGACTGGATAAGCATTGAATTAGCTGTGCTGTTTTTTCCTACTCTTATGGATTTTTCTAAACAAAATGAAAGAAACATTGTCCATACTTGCCCTACAGGTTAGAAAGGTCTCGGTTCTTGAAGACTAAGCTCTTTCTAGAAAAACACTATGGCTTTTCTCATTTAAGATTAAAAAATATTTTTTTGTTTGTTTCCCATTTTCTTGGAGACAACCTCAAATAAGCTTTTATACTTCAAGGTGTGGTCTGACAAAGGGCCGTGTATTAGTCAGGTTCTGCAGAGAAACAGAACTAATAGGATGTGTAAGGAGAGAGAAAGGGATTTAGTATAAGGGATAGGCTCACATGATTATGGAGGCTGACAAGTTCCAAGACTGCAGTCAGCAAGGTAGAGACCCAGGAGAGCCGATGGTGTCCTTCCAGTCCAACGGCTGGCAGGCTGCTTCAGCTCAACTCTGAAGGTAGGAGAAAAGTGACATCCCAGCTTGAAGGCAGTCAGGTAGGAGAAATCCCTCTTACTCACAGGAAGGGCAGCAGCTTTGTTATGGTCAGGCCTTCAACTGACTGGATGAGGCCCACCCACATTGCTTTACTCAGTCTATTGATCCAAATGTTAATCTCATGAGAATGATGTTTGGCCAAACACCTAGGCACTCTGTGGCTCAGCCAAATTGACATATAAACTAACCATCACAGGCAATTAAGTTGATTTTCCTGGGGTGGGAGGAATGGCAGGTGCCGGGGAGTAGCCCATTGTTCAGGAATTCTAATTCCCTAGGATTGGGCTAAGACACTGACTTGGTACTTACCTGAAGAGGAGGAGACCTGAACCATGAGGACACAATGCCCAGAGGTGGCAGAATCTCTGCTGGAGGTGGTTATGGGAATGATCATGAAGTCTGGATCCAAAGTTACAGGGACACAGAGCAGCAATGAGGGTCCCCATGGCCAGCCAGGACTGGAGCAAGCCTGGTCAACAATGGAGCTGTCAGATTTGAAGTGCTCCAGGTGCCCAGGCAGTAACCATCTTCAACAAAGACCCCTATTCTTCAGGTAGAAGCCTCATTCCCCTTTTTCCAGCACTGATTTAGCCCTAAGAGCATGATAAAACTTGAGGGGGAGAGTTTCTAAAAAGCTAGGCTTTCCCCCAACAATGCCCAGTGTACTGTTGACCAGACCAGAGTTGATTCAACTTAGAGGGGTGGGGAGAGGGAGGAGGGAAGAAATGTGGCAAGTCTTCTACCACAGGTGTTTTGGAGAAACCTATACCTGTTAAGTACATAAAGTACCTTTAAAAAGCCATTGACCTAGGGGGAGAATTTCAGTAAATATTAGCTATGATTATTATTACAAAGAATACAAGTGGTGTGGGACTCTCCAAAAGGTAGCTGTTAGTACGATATAAAAGTTCAGTGAATTTCCCAGGTGATGCCTGGAACAATCTAGACCAGAATGACGTTGTCTTAGTCTACTCAGGCTGCTATAACAAAAAACCATCGACTGGTGGCTTATAAACAGCAAGCATTTACTGCTCACAGTTCTGGAGGGTGAGAAGTCCAAGATCAAGGCTACAGTAGACTTGATGACTGGTGAGGGCTCATTCCTCATAGACAGTGCCTTCTCAGCAAGTCCTCACATGGCAGAAGGAACAACAAGCCCCCCAAGCTTCTTTTATGGGCAGTAATCCCATTTTGAGGACTCTGCCTTCATGATCTAATACCTCCCAAAGTGATTGTATCCCCCGTTCTTAATACCATCACCTTGGGGGTTAGGTTCCAACATATGAAGTTGTGGAAGGAACAGACATTCAGACCACAGCACATCTCCTACTTGGACTTGAGCCTGCATTAAGTAATTTGTGGAGGAGAATTTAACAAAAAAGGAAGGTGTTCTGTGTATTTGTGTTATGACTAGTGACAAGAAAGGCACTAAGTTGGTAAGTGCCCATGGCAAATAACACTGCCCTTATTATTTTTCAAATTATTTTGCAATCTAATATTTTATCTTAGGGAAATCTTAATAAAACTTGGTCAGCAGTAATCTGGAAGAGAAAATAAAGCAGCCTAGGTCAAGGACATCAAAGCTGTAACATGTGTTGAGTGCCATTGCCAAAGAGATGCCTGGTCAATTGCTAAGAATCAGTTTTAGGCACCTGCTAGATGAGCAAACTTCTGTTTCTTCTCCTGTCTGCAGCTTCCCTGAATTGTTCCAGTTCCAAGGGCTTGGTCCTCCCCACAGCTCAGACCCAAGGAGGGAAGTAGGCTTGACCATGTCATAAGTTACAGGGTCAAAGGGTCATAAGGCCCACAAAGTAAATGTAGGTGGCCAGACAACCACTCAGCGGTGTCTGTTGAAGGCCGATCTACCTTCAAAAAATAAATTGCAAACCCCTTGATCTATACAGTTATGGGTATATTTGTCCCATATTACATGCATTCATGGGGTGAGATGAAAGACAATGCTCATTCCCATAGATCTCTAGATTCCATTGATAACCTTCCTAAGTCTATAAAACAGACACTGCTTCCTTTAGGCCACCTGGAGTCAGGCAGAATGTAACTTCTAGGTTTTCTTCCCTCATTTTGTGGGACTCTGCAAAAGCAATCCAGTATCCCTGGGCTACCCTCCCTAAGCCTCTCTTATATGTCAAGGTTTCAGGTAAACACAGTGAGTGTAGCTTTCTACTTTACATGGTGAGGAGTGTAAAAGGATCCAAAGAAGAGGCAAAAGAAAGAAAGGATGCAGGTGCCTAAGTATGGACATCTCCATTAGGATCTTTCTTTTATATTTGTATATTTTAATTATTTTTTGTATGGGCATTACAGTCACATGGGAAAATTCCCCAGTAACACAAACAAGATGGTTTTACAGTGAAATGTGGTCTATTTGCTATTTCTACCAGCTGTTTTCCAACCAATTTATTTCCCCAGCAGCAACTACTATTACCAATTTCTCAGGGATCTTCCAGAAATATTCTGTCTACATAAACATTAATCAATTATCAGTCTTTCTATACATCAGCCCATAATACATGACTCATATTGACATTTAAGAAGTAGAGCTTGAGATGTCCGAGAAAGCTACACTAACTGGCCACCTTCAAATCATGGTTCTATCGGCACCATTTACCAAAAGAACTTCCCCACCATACATCACAATGAATACACAGGGATGTTTCTTCCGGGCAAATATGAAAAGATTAATCTTTTTATTCACTATTTATAGAACACCTACTATGTATCATGTCCTGAGCTGATCACTGGTGAGTTCACATCCAAAAAGAAGAAAGGGTCCTTCTGAACCAGCCTCTGTATACAGCACCATAGAGGGTGGCTTGTGTTAATACATGAGACAAACAATGAAAACAACAATCTGTCTACACCAGTAAGGGAGCCAGCTTTGGTTTGAAATAGGAACCGGAACAAAATGCCTTCTTTCCTGGCTAAATGAGACCCATTATATTACCACAATCCAACTTTTTCTCCTATTCAAGTAAAGCATCAAGGGGAGCCCTGAGGGGAGAAGCATCCCCCAAAGGCAGGCAGGGGTCTCTGGGCAGCATGTGCAATCTGGGGAGAAGGCAGAGAGCACCGTGGTGAGCCAGCTGGTACCGTCTTGTATTTTCCCTGGGTCTTTTTCATTGTCTCACCTCTCCACAGGTAACAAGATTTTGTTGTTATTAATTACAGGAGGAATGCTTTGGAATGTATACACCATGTTTACTAAAAGAAGAAAGAGCTTTTGATCAACACTTTGACAAACACACAGTCAGATGTGTAGTTACAAGTAGGCAAAAAAAAAAAAAAAAAAAAAAACTTCTTTCCCAAGACGAGCTGATCAGAAGTAAACATCATTAGGTAAAAGATGGAGATTTTACAACAGCAGCTTCGATCCAAGTCAGCACAATCACATGCCTGTTGGCTTTCAAAAGGACCGATTCTTCCATGCATCACCTGCAACACGCCCCCCCCCTGACAAAAAAAATTTCATGCAGATGCACTGGATAGAGCAACTGCTCTCTAAGGTCCTCTTTGTCTAAAATTTTCCAATTCTGTAAAGTTGCCTTTACTTATAGACTATATGCCAAAGTAATCTTCCAAAAGAAATCAGCTCCAGGCAATAAATAAAGGTTTATTGAGTGAACATGTTGTAAATCTTTGAAGAAAGCATTTCCCTGGGATTTTTCTTTTCTTTATTTCTAATCGAAACTGACCCCATCGTCCTCCTTCCATCCTCGCCAGCACCAACTCCTGTCTCAGACACAGGTGCTGTTCCAATCCTGGGGTGAATCAGAAGCAAGAAAAATAATCAACCCTCCTTAGACTCTCAACAACCCAATAAAGGTAGAGAAACAAAGTCCTTGAGAAATCTTGAAGTTCAAAGTCAGACAGTAAAACACGGCATCTCCTCTTTACTCACCAGTCCTGAAGGCAGCAGCAGCATCTGGACTGGTTTTAGAGAGACAGAGAAGAGCCCATTTGCTTGGACTTTTTACTTAGACCCAACAAAGAGGATGTGTTTGAAGCCCTTCTCCTCACTACAGCCCATCAAGCAGCCATCTCACAAACAATCACTGCCCACTCTGTGCCCACATATGCATGATGACAAAGGAAAAAAGGTAAGAGTTCTGAGTCCAATGTCAGAACAAGCTCAGAAACAGACACGCTGCTATAAACTGTGCCTAAAACAATTACAGGGTGTCATTAAAATTCTGGGATTTGGATTGAAAAATAAGTTCTGGTTGGCTACAGTAGGGCTAGGTATCTATCATTAACAATAATTTATTGTGTGTTCTCGAATGGCTAGAAGACAGCCACTCAAATGGTCTCAGAAACATGATAAATTTTTGCAATGATGAATATGCTAATTATCCTGATTTGATCATCACACATTGTATACATGTATTGAAAGATAACTCTGTACCCTATAAATAGTACAATCAATATGGTCAATTGAAAAATAAATTTTAAAATTAAAAAAATTAATTCTAGGGGACTATAAAGGAGATTTCTGTGGACATTGCTAGACTCTGGGAACCTGAGGGGTCTAAAGCAGAGTCCCCAGTCACAAGATCACAGTAATCTATAGACACTGAAGATGGAGCAGAGCAAAATTTAACAGAGCAAAGAGAATTCGGAGAAATGGAGTGGTGAAAGGAGAACACAGAATAAAACCTGCGTATAAAAAGTAGGGAGAGTCACATCAAAGTGGCCCGGTGACTGAGCAAGCTTCAGGAGAGATGATGTGCGGAGAATTGAGCCCCACCTGTAGTGGAAGGTAACTCAAGTGACAGGGTCCGGAGGCCCAGGATTTCTAACCATACAGTTTTTTTTTTGTTTGTTTTGTTTTTGTTTTTTTGGTTTTTTTTGTCCTTTTCGTGACCGGCACCCAGCCAGTGAGTGCACCGGCCATCCTCATATAGGATCCGAACCCGCGGCGGGAGTGTCGCCGCGCTCCCAGCGCTGCACTCTCCCGAGTGCACCACGGGCTCGGCCCCTAACCATACAGTTTTAAAGAGAGCCTGAGCCCTCCAGTCCAGGGTCCTCCTGAGGGTGTGGACCCAGAGAGACCCACAGGCCCTGCGGAAAACACATGAAGACCCGTCACCGTCCTGGAGGAGGTCCCACTCGAATGAAGACACAACTAACTGGCACGGTGGAGGTCACAAGCTGGCTGGAGAGAGGTAACAGCCACATGAAACACCTTTTTATGACTTCTTGTGGGCCTCTGCTCCCTACCAGGCAATGGGCTGCTCAGGGGCCGGGAGCAAGCACATCTTTTTTCATCTTTTAATTTTCTAGACCTGGTCCCTAGGTACACGATAACACTAATCGTTAGATACAGTCGGTTCATCTCTGCGGTTCCGCATCTGCATGTTCAACCAACCACAGGACAAAAATATGCAGGCAAAGTAAAAATTAACAATAATAATAAAAAATAATACAAGTAAAAAACCAGTACCGTATAACAACTATTCACAGAGCGTTTACATTGCACTAGGTGTTTTAGTAGATCTTAAATCTAGAGATGATTTAAAGTGTAGGGAGAATGCATGCAGGTCATTTGTAAATACCACACCATTTTGTATGAGGAACTTCAGCATCCGCAGATTTTGGTATCAGCAGGTGGTTCTGGAACCAATCCTGCGCAGAAACCGAGGGATAGCTGTATGTAAATAGGTCACTTGGTAGTTTTTCATAAGGTTTTCATGTCTATGCGCACATTTAATCCACCTGTATAAACCCCATGAGTTGAGTTTTAGAAATTCCATTTTGGAAGTGGAGAACTGGAGGCTTGGAGAGATTAAATGGCTTTTCTAAGATTATGCAGCTAGGACATAACGAGGCCCCTGTGACCTGTCTTCTTCTGCAGCCTGGCCATTCACCTCCCACCATCACCACGTCCACCCTGTAAAATTCCATCCATGGATTATGATAGGCCCTCACAGTCTGCCCTCTCTCATACCTCCCCATCTCTGCACACTCACCACACAGGAGTGCGCAAAGCTTCTGTGTGCCCGAGACTGCACCGAGGCAGGACATGCTGCGATGAATCAAAGTTCCTGCTTGTGTGGAGCTGACACTCTAGAAAGGGAACAGATAACAAACAAGAAAGGAAGCACATGAACAAGAGAAACTCAGTAGGAGATAAGAGCTACGAAGGCAATAAAACTCAGGGTCATTATAAGAGTGTGGCGGAGGAGGTCAGGGGTACTGCGTGTGGTGGTCCAGAAAAGGCTCTCTGAGGAAAGATATGTGAGCTGAGGTCAGGTGAGAGAAGGACCTGCCCTGCACAAGCCTGGGTACAGTGTCCAGGCAGAGGGAGCAGCAGATGCAAAGCCTCTCACATGGGGATGAGCTGGGCATGCAGGAAAAGGCCCGTGTGGACAACATGGGCAAAGTTGTGAGGAGAGGAGGAAGCAAAGGCCAGATCACAGAGTCCTGCAAAAAGTGTGGATTCATGTCCAACTTCACAGGGGCTGTGACAGAGTTTTGATCAGGTGAGTAAATCATCACAATTTATATTTTTAAAACATGACACTGGTTCCTAGGTAGAGAATAGTATACAAGCATGAATCAGGAAAACAAAACCCACACTATATACCTCAAGAGAGAATGGATTTAACATGAGGAATGAGAAATGATAGGACTATTGGAACGTCTGGGGGATGAGGTCAGAGAAGCTCCATCAGTTTTCAGAAAATCAGCAAGTGCAGGAATCCCAGGAGACCATCCCCAGGGGTCCCAGTGGTCTGGAGTCCCACCAAAGTGGATGATTCACAGAAGGAGGATGGGGATCCTCTGACAAAGCCTCACAGGTGCCACAGCCACAGGAGAAGGTAAGTCACCACTTCCCTTCAGTCTTCCAAGTATCACAGGGCCACCACATCTCACAGTGACAAAACCCGACCTGGAGCCCTGCCAGCAAGGATTTCGAAAAATCAGGTTCCCACACTCTCAGCCCCTTCAGGGAAGGGGAGAGGGTCCTGTGTTGCCATTAGACCCTGCAGCACGGGGGACAGGAGTGGAAATAGTTAGAAGGCCACTGCAATGGTCCAGATGGGAGACGATAGTGGCTTGGTCGAGGGCAGTGGCAGCAGAAATGGAGAGTATTAGGCAGATCTGGGATGCATTCTGGAAGTAAAGCCAGGAGAACTTGCTGATGTGGTGGATTTGTTCATTATTATCACTCCCTGTAATGTCCTCTCCTCAACAACCTTCTCCTGACCCCTCCTCAGGGGGTCACTGGGTTTTTTTAAACAATTTGATTGAGATTTAATTCACATAACATACAATTCACCCGTTTAACTATACAACTCAAGGGCTTTTAGTATGAGAGTACTTCAAAAAAGTTCATGGGAAAATAGAATTAAAACATAACACAAATCTTTCCATGAATGTTTTGAAGTACCCTTGCGTGTTCACAAAGGTATGCATCCGTCACCACAATCAATTTTAGAAAACAACCTGAGAAAGAAACCCTGCACCCTTAGCCACAACCCCGCAATCCCTCTGTGTTTTCCAGCCTAGACAAACAATAATTTACTTTCTGTCTCTATAGATTTGCCTACCTGGACATTTCATATAAATGGAATCACACAGTATGTGACCTTTTGTGTCTGTCTTCTTTCACTTAGCATAATGTTTTCAGGACTTAGCCACATTGTAGCATGCACCAGTACTTCATTTCTTTTTAGAGCCAAATCATATTCCATTGTATGAATATCACATTTTATTTATCTATTTATCATTTGATGGAGATTTGGGTTGTGTTTACTTCAGGGATGCTATGAATAATGCTGCTATGAACATTCGAGTATAAGTTTTTATGTAGAACTATGTTTTCCTCTCTCTTGGGTGTATGCCAAGGAGTGGAATTGCTGGGTCTTATGTCAACTTTATATTTAACCATTTGAGGATCTGACAGACTGTTTGCCCAAAGTGGCTGCACCGTTTTATGTTCCCAGAAGCAGTGCATAAGGTGCTCAGGAATCAGTTTTGAAGCGTTTCCTGATCTCTCCTTTCCTTACGTGTTACTCAAGCTGGATTAGGTGCTTCCATGCTCACAGTACCTGTGCACCATCCTCATGATAGTTCTAATCATGCTGTACTGTCTTCACTGGTTTTCTCAGCTCTCTGTGGGCACCTTTAACAGGGATTGTCTCTTTCACCTCTCCATTCCCAAAGCCTAGCACAATTCCCAGCATCATGGTTGGTTTCCAGTTTTCCCCACAATTGGACCAAAAAGGCAGTCCAGATTAATTAGAACATACTTTCTGATACCTTCAAGCCGGTCAACATCATGTCTGAGGTCTTCAGGCAGGCTCAGAAAAATCAAAACAAAATCTGAAAGCAAGCTGCTACAGAGCTGAGGCAAGAGGGAAAAAAAATTATCTGTTTCTGTAGCTGCTATCAACAGATGCTAGAAATGGGTAATTTACAAGTGTGTAAATTACAGGATATCTACAGCAGAGCCCAGAATGCTGATTCAGTGAGAGCATGGGTGAGTAAAGAGGTTTTTATGGGACACTGTGTGCTGTTTTGTTCAGGATTTGTAGTACATATTGGTTTCTCAGCAATCACTAATGGCTTCCCTGGCCACTCCCCATCCCTCAGGCTGAAAAATAGGGATTCAGACAGGATCCCAATAATACACATTTAAATTATTATTTCATATTGATCAAGGTTTACTCTTTGGACATGATCACATGATCTGTTTTTCTCCGGCAGTCCCTATAAACCCAGATGGGCAAACAATCTCTTAAGAGGCTGTTAGAGTTTAGGAAAATCTATTCCACTTCCACGGTTTAGCACTTTATCCATTTCTACCTTTCATTCTTTATTTATGAAGCTTCATTTGTGTAAAAACAAGATTCTTGTTTTATCCAAAAGGCATTTTTCAGCTTAGGGTTTCCTAAGACCTTTCTAATTATGGAGACAATCTCGGAACTGATGAGAAGCTCAAATAAGAATTATAGCTCTCCAGAAATAAGTAAATAAGTTCAGGTTCTAGGGCCAGCTCCACCACTAGCTCACTGTGGAATTCACATTTCTAAATAATGGTTTTTTATCTATAACAAAAGGATGGATCACGAGTAGCAGTTTTCAGCCTAGGAATTCCAGGATGTTAGAGCTCCATAATAAATGCTGTTTGATTTTTAAAACTTCACAGAAAACACAAAGTTTGACTGCAGAGGCCGCCTAAATATCTAAAACATAACATTTTCAATTAACATCTAATAGTTTAAACATATTTTGAATAAAACTCCAAATTTTTTCCCTCTAAATCCTAGTCCACCCACCCTCACTCAATGGAAGGATCATTCACATGGTTGTTCAAGCCCAAAATATAGCAGTCATCCTTGGTTTCTCTCTGGCCCTTACTCCCCTCGATCAATCTATCAGCTTTACTTCCAAACTCATCCCAGACTCATTCATTCTTGTCCATTCCCATTGTTTCTGATCCCATCTAAGCCACTATGCTCTCCCACCTGGCCTAGGCCACTAACCTCCCTACAGTCTCCCTGCTTCCACAGCAATGGAATACCCCATGACAATCCATCCTCTGCACTCTCCAGCACATGACTCCACTACCACAAACCCTGCAATAGTTCCCTTTGCCATTAGCATGAAATCTTACTTCCTACAGTGGCCTACAATTCCTCCCTCCCCAACCTCACTTTCTTCCATATCCCCCCAACTCCATTATCGGTTTCCATCCTCACTGGCCTTCTTTCCATTCCTAGAAAAAGTCAAGCCCTTTCTCTCCTCTAGTCTATGCTTCCTGGAATCCTTCCTCCAGATCTTGAATGACTGACTTACCATTTGTGTCTCAGCTCAGGTGTCACTTTCTCTAAGAGTCTTTCACTCTATCTATTTATCTAATATTGCTCTATCTAAACTTGATAGTGACACAAGTTTAACATTTACCACCACAGTTTTTATTTCAGTCTTTATCTTTGTTTCATTTATTACTATCTAAATTAAATTAGATATTTTTAATTAATCTTTTTTTACTTTTTTGTTTACTTTTACTTTATACTGGAATAGTGCCTGGTGTATACTAGGTATTCAATACACAGTTTCTTGAATTTCATTATTTTAGTCAAAAGTTTTTCAGTTCAATCATTAACACTGATTCTCTTAGACTAATCTAAACTCTGATGGGCAGTAATATATGCCTTTGATTTTTTAAAAGGAGAAAAATTACTTGATATTAATAATTATGATAACAGCTAAAAGTTTTTGAACTCTTACCAAGTGCCAGGCATTGTAAGAAGTATTTTATGAGCAAATCTCATTAAATCCTTATGGCAACCCTATTACTTAAATAAGTGCTTTTATTATCCTCACTTTATGGATGAAACGACTTGAGCACAGAGAGACCAAGTCCATTGTCTATGAGCATTTTGAAGGAAGCATTTCTCATTTCATTGAGAAAACCAGGGTTTCAATCCATGTTGTCTGAGTCCAAAGCTCACGCTCTTCATTTTTATAGTATTCTTCCTCCCTTTACAGTTGCAATTTAATAGACTCTTTCCCCCTAAAATTAAGTGTCTAGGCAATAAGAATAATGAATATATTACACAATCTGAAAAGCATTCAGAAATATCTTACAATTATGCAAAAGTGTCATAAGAGTCAAGCTGGCCCCCAGTAGGGTTCCTTAGTCTGACAAAGCAGACAATTGTTAGCACCTCCAATTTCAGATACCAATCAACCAAGTTCACAGATACCATGTTGACATTTTGCTTATCTCTAGGAATTAAACAGCCATCAAGCAGATACGATAGAGATGTCTGAGAATCACAACACTCTTTTTCTGTAGGCAAATCCACAGGAGGAGCAACATCATGAGCAGACTTTCACTTGGTAAGGATAGAATGAAATTGAGAAGACAAGTATAAAGATGATATTGGCTGATGCTCCCAGCTCCTTTTGGGGATGAAACGGGAGATGGAGGGAGGGGTTCGGAGGTGGAAGGCTCTCCTGCAGAATGAACCTAGACAGCCAGTGCCTCTCCTCTACTTCTTTCTGATTACTGTTTTCTTTCTTTGCCTGTGTCAAAACCTACAGTCAATTCATCATTATGTCTTAGCCTAGACAACATTTTATTTCTAAGGTGACTTCACGTTTCTCCACACAGATCTAAGTCAGTTTTATAGCTTAACTCTCAGAGAACAATCTTACCTATTTCAAATTCTTGTGGGCATTTTGTGTCTCCTATATTCTATCCACAAAAGAGCATTTGTTGGTCTAAAGTGTGAGGGAGGACAGGGGAAAGCACTCAGCTGGTGATCTGGGGCCCTGGTAACTCTCTACTCCAAGCCCTAGCTGAGCAAGGAAAAAAAATAATGTTTTCCCTTTCCCCCTTTTCCCTTCCTCCCTTCAGAGGTTTAAATCTAACACCAGCAATAAGGTACCCTCGGCTTATCATTCTGTCTTAATTCATCACTTAAAACATTTGATCTCACAACCTTCCCTGCTTGTATCATAATGAAGAGGAATATTGATGTGCAGTTAGGGCAAAGGTTTTGCCAGCTGCTATTGCTTTTACATCAGGATTGCCATGAGCATGCTTCTTCCTTTTGCTTCTTTCTCTAACCTGCTGCATATATCAAAAGCTGTGGGGAACCTGGCAGAAACATCTTAAGGAAAGTTCTGATTTTCAGGAGGTCTCAGGGCCATGTCTTTGGGATAGCCTCATAGTAAATATCCTCTGTCGCATTTTTGATCAGAGAGCATGTTCTTGGTATTGGCAATATATGGAGAAACAAAGTCCCCCAAAAGAGGTTACCCTCTGAGAATTAAACTAGTAAAATGCACAGTGTGGTTGTGATTAGCCATCTGTGAGCATAAAGCAAGAGACAGCCTGGAAATGTGTCACTGAAGAATTTTCAGACACCCAAATCTCCAATAAAGATGATGGGAATAATCTCAAGGAGATGAGTCTGGAACTTGACAGCAATTTAGAAAGCAGAAAACTAATCAGTTGCAATGTACTCTGCCTAAGGAAAGTTTGGGAAGGGTGAGACTGCCACTCCAGAGAGCATTCAACACGGGATCCCTGGGGGGATCGCCATCCCGAGCCAAGGGGAGAGAGAGAGCCCAGAAAAAAACACCCTGCCTACATCTTCCTAGAGCATTGATTTTTATCTGCAGACCTTGGGCAAATTATATTAAAATAAACAAGAATATTTTGTAGAGCAGATAACTAGAGGGAAATTTTTGTGGGCCTTCAAGTTTATAATTGACAAGGAGATAATTTTTTTTTTATTGCTTTCCCCAAGCTCCTTTCTGTGTACAGAGAAGAAAGTCTTGCCTAAAATGTTTGCTTGTTTATTTGACTGCTTAGGGCTGCTATAAATGTGTTCATTGTGTGCATCTCTCTCTGCCTCATAATCACTGGCTAGAATTGTCAGATCTGGAGCAAGGGCTCTCCATTGGCCCAATTCATCCCGGCAAGTCCTTGCCTAAAATGTCAATATGATATATCAGAGTCCAGCCAGAAAACAGAACCCGCACTAGTAATTTGAACAGGAAGAATTTAATATAAAGAATTATTAACTAGTTACAGGGGATTGCCAACTAAGAGGTAAAGAGCATGTTGAAGCAGAGGTCAGCATGTGGACCAAATCTGGCCCTGACTGTGCCCATTCATTTATACATTCCCTGGAGCTGCTTTCCTACTACAGTGGGAAGTCACCCATTAGCATGCCACCAAGACTCACTGGGAATTCATCGCTGCAGTAACCACAAAACTCACTGAATGTTCTGTGCCACTGGTGCTCTACCCACTGTTGGCAACCTTGCACCACAGGACCCAGAGATAGAAGCACACTGGAACTAGGAAGAGATGCCCGTTCCCCTCAAAGTGTTCTTCCTCTGCCTCCTATTGACAAAGCCTAATATTAAGCCATCTGGCAGAAGAGAAATATTTACAGTATACAGCTTCAGTAACACAAACCAGGGCAAAGAAGTGTGAGTTTGGAGCTGAAAAGCAACAAATTGAGATCCAGTGCATATGAAATATGTTAAAGGAACTATAATTCCTATTGCTAAGGAGAAAAGAATTCAGAAAAGCATCTGTTAAGACACATGTATAACTCCCTCCTCTCCTGAATCCCATTAAAAGTACAGTAGAGGAATTTTTTAAAGTATAAAACCCTAAGAAGTAAAGAGAAGAGGAGGAAAACTTAAAGAAATGTTTAAAATTTAACAAATTTTAGGAAGATAGAAAGAAAATGGAAGAGTGGCACATGACATGGAGTGGTGGCAGCTGTAACCTACAACGTCAACAGAGATGTGAGCCAGTCACCCCACAGGGGTAGAATTTGGCGGCAGCAGATTTCATAAGCATCAGGGATAAGGAACAAGACTGAAAATACAGTGTATTAGTTTGGTAAGGCTGCCATAACAAAGCACTGCAGACTAGATGACTTAACAGAAATTTATTTTCTCGTAATTTTGGAGGTTAGAAGTCTGAGATCAATGTGTCAGTGGAGCTGATTTCTTCTGAGGTCTCTCTTCTTGGCTTGTAAATAGTCATCTTCTCCTTGTTTCTTTACATGGCTTTTCCTCTGTACTGTCTGTGTCCAGACTTCCTCCTCTTATAAAGACACCAGTTATGTTGGATTGGAGCTCACCCTCATGACCTTATTTTAACTTAATTGCCCCTTTGAAGACCCTAACTCCAAATACAGGCACAGTCTCAGGTACTTCAGCACATGAGTTTTGGGGAGATATAATTCAGCCCATAACACACAGGAAGCTGTCTTTTTGTAGATTTGTAGAGTGGTTGTCTCCCTGTCTGCTCCTTCACTCTACAAAGCCAACCAACTACCTACACACACATGTACACACACACTCACATGTGTGCACACACACTCACACAGACACACATATACACACAGACTCACACAGCCACACATGTACACATACATACACACACATTCACACAGACACACACATGTACACACACACACACACACACACACACACACACACACACACACAGACACATACAGAGGAGACCAGTGGTTTATTCTCAGGAGAAGTCAAATGAAATGAAAAAGGCTCAGGACTTTAGTCAAAATCCAGGGAAGATAGGGGTCAGAAGTTGAAAACATGGGTTTACCTGAAATTTCTACTTCTAGTAATAGGTCTCCAGGTCAGGAGATTAGAGAAGTCTTCTTTTGAGAAACCTAGGAGCTTCAAATAAAAGGCTTTCAGACGCTGATATCAGATAGGGAGATAGACGCTGATCCCAAGTTGGTATATAAAATTTTTTTTTTAATCTCAGGAAGTAGAAAAAATAAAACAAAAAGATGGAACTAGGAGTAAAAAAACACTTTTAAAAAAAAACAGGTTATTGATCCAGAAAACCCAATAATAGATTAATAACATAAAAAAATGGAGGAAGTAATTTTCAAATTCATAATCAAACATTTCCCAGAACCAAAGAATATTCGAATCCCTAGATTAAAAGAGTAGCCCACTGTGTCCAGCACAGTGAATGATAAAAGGTGAACACAAGGGGTCTTCATTATGAAATTTCAGAGCAGTGGGAAGTAAAAGAAAAAAGTCCTATAATTTCCTTGGAGGTAGGAGGAAAGGTCATTCTCAAAGGACTTGGAATGGAATGACACTAGACTTCAAAACAAATCTAGTGGTTAGAAAGCTGTGGAAAAATGACTTCAAAATTCTGAGGCACAGTGATGTGCAACCTAGCATTATATACCCAGCCAAATTATCAAGTGTGAAGATAGAAGAAAAACATTTTCCAAAATGTAATATTTCAAACAAGTAATTATACCATGAACAATCTCTTAAGAATCTAGGAACACATGCTCCGACAAAGTTAGGGAGCCAAGAAAGAGCTCCCTAGTGGGTCTGATGCAGAACACAAAAGAAAGTCCACAGATGCGAGCCCGCAGCAGGTCTGGGGAGCAACTCTCCAGAAGGAAACGTAAGAAGGGTTGCCTCTGGGAGAGAGGAACCCACGGAAAAGTAATTAATTTATAGATTATTTTGTTTATTTGACCATTTGGAAAATAACATTGATGGATGTGTAAGAAATACAGTGGAACATAAAAAACTATGCAAATGAAAAAATGCGAAAAATACTAATGCTAGGGAAAAAACAAAATGGTTTTGGAGAAACAAGAAAGAAGACATCATTATTATACACTTCTTCACTATGAACATTTTTTTCATAGTCATAATAATAGTAATAATAATCCTCACTATTAATTTGGCCGAACTTCTTTTATATAATTTTAATGAGAGTATAGGACAAGAAGGTAGATGGAGTGGGGATGAGAGAAGAGTGAAAGAACTAAATCCTCATCTGTTATAACAGAGTGTCAATACATAATGTCTAAAATTGATAAATGAATAGTACAATGCAAGTGTTTTATTTAGGAATAAGGAGGTAAGTACAAGAAAGCAAGAGCTAAAAGTTTAAACTGGTTGCTGCAAATGGCAGAATTTCATTCTTTTTTACAGCAGAGTCGTATTCCATGGTGCATAAATACCACATTTTCCTCATCCAGTCATCCATCAATGGACACTGAGGTTGGTTCCATGTTTTGCCTATTGTAAATAAAGCTGAAATGGACATGGGGGTGCAGGTGTTCCTTCAACATGTTGATTTCCATTCCTTTGGATATATACCCAGTAGTGGGATTACTGGAGCATATGGTAGTTCTGTCTCTAGTTGTTTGAGGAACCTCCATACAGTTTTGCATAATGGCTGTGCTAATTTACAGTTCCACCAACAATGTAGAAGAGTCTCCCTTTCCCCACATCCTCCCCAGCATTTGTTATTCTCAACCTTTTTAATAATGGCCAGTCTAACTGGGGTGTGATGATATCTCAGCGTGGTTCTGATGAGTCTGGAGAAAATTATGTTAAGTGAAATAAGCCAGACAAGGAAAGAGAAACCGCATGTTCTCACTCATAACTGGGTTCAAGGAAGGCAGGAAGGAAGGAAGGAAGGAAGGGAAGGGAAAGGAAAGGAAGGGAAAAGAGAAAGAAAGAAAAGTCCACAACAATTCGTTGAACTTTCAGAAGGAGAGAACAAACCTAAGGATACTGGAGATGGGGGTGGGGGGGGTTGGGTAGTGATAGGTTGGGTAAAGGGCATAAAGAAAAATCATGATTTGCAATAATGAATATGCTAATAATAAATAATAAAAAAATTGTTTTAAGTTGTTGCTTATGGGGAGCTGGATTGTAGAGTAAGGAATGCTTAGTTGGGGATTTCTGTTTTTCATTATATGCCATTTAATATTTGAGTTTTAAACTACTGCATGCATTACTTTTTTAAAAATTGAATTTAAGAAGCAAAATTTGGGCTAGCTGGAGATTGGAGTGTGAGGTGACAGGAACTACCTGGGAAGTGAAGCACCTTTGGAACCTTATAAATATTGGAGCAAAAAGTGGACTTCCTGCAGCTCTGTGCAAACAGGGCTCATGTTATTTTAACTGTATATTAAAGGGGGAAAAAATGAGGCCAGAAGACTGAAGGCTCAGGAATATTCAGGTTCAAGCAGAACCCAAAATTCATGGACTTTAATAAATCCTGGGGTCCTTTATGGCTTAATCTTTGCAGAGTAGTAATCAAAAGTAACTCCATTCAAAAAGCACAAAAGGAAATTCAATTCATAATCCATCACAGCTGTTTTTCAAACCCTTCCTCCTGTCTTCACTTCTCTTGCTTTGGATCTTAAAAGTCAAACCCTCCACTCTGCACCCCCCACTGGCCCTGATGGTGCAGGTTGATTCAGCTTTCCTCCCTTTTTCTCCACTTCTGTGACCGGTCGCTCTCCACATACTCTTTCAATTTTATGTTCACTAAGTAGGCTGCAAGACCTTTTCTTTAGTTAGCAGAATTGGGAAGAGAATAAACTATAACAAGATAATAAATCATGTCCATATTCCCACTCATAGGGTTTTCTGGGTTAAATCACGTCGCCCTTTCTTCATGTTATTCCTCCAAGGACTGCAGCAGTGTGCTTTCACTCCTGGGGTGAGTTTCGGGAGCTCTGAGTAGAGAAAATGGGAAACTGAACATTGGCTGTGCCAGGGGCACCTCTGGGCTCAAATAGTCAGTTGAGCATAAGCTCCTTGAGGGCAGGGATGTTTGCCTGCTCTTTTAGCTGCTGTATCCCCAGTGCCTAGAACAGGGCTTGCCCTGAAATATGTGCTCAATAAATTATTGAGAACTCGAACTGCTGGCAGCTAGCACCCTAGTGAGTGTTATACACCAGCCCTTCTTGATCCTGCCAAGCAAACACCTTCTCCTTGCAATGAGCTACCCACAATACATGTTTTTTGAAAGTTGTGTTTCTCTTGTGAATTAAGAAGTCAGAGCACCAAGGTCTGTCTCAGCCTCACAAGTTGGTTGGCAGGAGGCTGGCCGCCAGCATATTCTCAGTATGCTAACAGAATCTGGTTTCTGAGCCTACACTGCTTGGGGCCTGCCTTCAAACCAAAGTGAATTCACCTAGGAATGCCAATCAAGAGGTCCCTTGCAGCCTGCCAACCTCCCCTGGTGATGCCCCAGCATAAAATGCCCATTATTCAAACCTCAGTCATAATACCTAGTGCTTACAGAACTAGAGCCCTGGACTAGAAACCGTGAGACCCAGAACCAAAAACCAAATACAGAGTGTGGGATTTAATAGGCAGGACCAGGTGCAGTTGGAGGAGAATTACCACAAGAACACACACTGTGAAAAGAGCAGCATCACAGATCTGCCAAGCACTTGAAGTGTGGAGGGAATCCAGAGCTCTGGTGCGATTGGGAGGAAGATCACATTGGGGGTCAATCAGCCAACGTGGTTGATTCCAGGAACTCTTCTGCTTCCTCTCTCCAGTAAGACTCAACGAGGTTTGATCTTTAGGACATATCAAAATGACAGAAGGAATTTTAAAATGCATCACTGTCAGGGGTGCAGGTGGCCCACAGACATGTTTTGAAACAAGCTGTTTGATGTGGAGTTCCCTTGACCCTGACCTGGGACGACTCTACTGTGTTTCCCAAGGGTAGAGAGCTGGCCATCTCTCTTTGGGAAGAAAAATAGAGGAAAAAAAATTTCCACTATAACCTGGTCTCCTTTGTTATTTTAGTGCCTACTGTCATCTAAGACATTTCAAAAATCTGAAGTCTTATTTTTAAATTCCTAATGTTGACCAAAGAGACTTGCCTTTATTATGCTCATAAATCATTCATACTCCTTCATAACAAAGATTTTTTAAAATTATTATAATGCTTTATTTTCCCCAACATGAGAGGAAATGAGAATAATATTTTATGTTAATAGAAACAAAATGGTCAAAATGTGTGCACTGTATAGAAATCTTATAAAATGTTTCACTGGAAACATTTTTTTAACCAACAAAAGGAAATGAAACACAAAAAAAAGTCACATTAAAAGAACATTGATGATCTTTACTTTAACGAGGAACCTGAGAGGACGGATTATGGATGGGTGGAGTGGAGCCCATGAGAGAAACTATACTCCACGGGGCTCGTGGGGCTGGGGGTGTCTGAGGGCTGCACATACCTCCTCACCTTCTCTCCTTCTGGCCCAGATGCCAAGAGCAAGCCCAGCCCGCCTCTCAGGTGCACTCCCTGCTCAGTCCCAGGAGAGGCCAGGAGAGTCTCCAAGAGGTTGGCAGCCCTGAGCTCAGCCTCCAGGGACTGAGGCAGGTGCTGCAATGTAGGAAAGCTCCTCCTTCTACCAGAAACATCACGACTCGTGGCCCAGGAAGTTGGTCCAAAGAATCCCTAGGATTTCACTTTCATCCACTGAAGGGTTAATAGTAGAAGGAAGGGAGAATAGTTAAAAATAAAGGGAAGAGAGCCCTGGACACCTTTCAGAACCCACAGCATCAGGGACAGTACTGGAGGGAGACAAGAAGATTTGGAGAGGACAGAGTCATTTCTGTGGCACTGACAGAGTGGCATGAGGTTGTGCAAACATGCCAGCAAATGCAGAGGCTGGTACATTGCAGTGGGACCGTTTGCACTGCAGTGGGACAGCAGTCTGGGGCCACCAGACTTCCCAGCTTCCAGAGAGATTTATGATCTGCACTTGCTGATTTCATTTTCTTCCTGTGGGAACAGCCACGCTGTGTCCTACCACAAAGCTAATGGTGTCCCCAAGCAGCACGGAAAGAACCTCAACTCCCAAGGCAGGGCAAGCCAAACAGGCAGCAGCCTCTAGGGATGAGCACTGACATATGGAGAAGGGCCCTTTCCTACCCACCCACCACCAAAATACCACTCACTGAGTTATTAACATCTAAAACATCCAAATTCCTTTAAACGAGTCTCATCTCTTGTTAAAATGCTTTTTAAGATATTTACAGCTTATGCAATAAATGAATCACATTTTTTTGGAGAGCAGATTTTGACAATGAGGAAGTGGAAAGACATGAGGAAGAAAAAACATATTTTAAGGACTCATTCTATGCCAATTACTTTGCCTGAGTTATTTTTATATTTATCTCATGTAATGCTCACAATAGCCCTTGTAAATAGGCTTTAACTCCTGAACCATTTGTTTCTCGTTTGACACCTTCCTCCATTCTCTAGTGCATCCACTTGCTGCCCATGGAATCCACCCAGGCTCCTGTTTCTGGTAGAGATTAGCCAATGGGAGGCACTGGTATAAGATCACAAGGTAGGAGAAGAGAGATATCAGGGTATTTCCTCCCTAATCTCTCCATGCTTTCAAGCTGCATTTCTGTATGCAGCTGTTTTTCATCCCTTTATTATTTGACTCAAACTATTTCTTGCATTACTTTGACAAAAACTGATTTTAAGAAATTAAGAATCAGGCCAGGGGGAGAAGATTGGAGAGAGAGGTAATAGGTAGGAACTAACGCCCTCCCTTATGAATCTTAAAACTACTGGGGACTAATCAGAAGGCTGTTGGGGGACCGATGCTACATCACACCCAGAACCATAGGTAGCCTCAAAGGTAGCACCACGGGAAGTGGGGGCAACATCACACACAAGTTCACCAGCTCAGAACCACAGGTAGCCCAGGCTGATGGCACGTGTCTTCCAGCTCTCCCCTAATTCAGGTGGGTCTTCTTGCTTGGGGTAGTTTTCATCGCTCCTCTTCATTCAAAAGAGATAAATCTGATGGGACCTACCAGCCCAAAAGGCTTCTCCGCTGTTTGCTTCCAGGAGAAGTAGATAGTTCTTTGGAAAATAGGAAGTCTTTGTCCAGTTCTGATATCTGGGCTCTGTTCAGATGCATTCTCTCTCATGACTCCTACTAGATATGGTCTAATGAAATGTAAATTATACCTGGAGCTTGTCTCTTGGTTTCTTACTGCAACAGCAGAAAAAAAAAAAAGATAGCTTGGTTCACTAACAAAATTAAATAAAATTTATGATAACAATAAACTTTGGATTTTTACTGCCCATGTAGAAGTGCCACAAAATAAACAAACTCCATAAATAACAGGAAGAACATCAATTGTTTCCATATCCCCAGGACTTTATTACCTGAAGTGTATTATATTGAAACAGGATAGTTAATATAAAATATGATTTTCTTTTTATTACACTGCTTTTGTTTTGAATTGGAGGGGCCTATTGTTTGAGACATGTTTTTTTGATATTCATAAATAAAGACCTTTTTTTAACCACACAGCTCTTCTGACGTTAACAGAGCAGCTGTTAATCTGAAGAAATTGGACCCTTTGAGGAAGCACCAGAATTTGACTGTGTGAAAAGCAATACCTGTGAATGGGAACTGTGGCACACAGCGAACCAGTGAGCGGATGTTTCACGGTGGTAACCCCTAGTCGGCTGGGACGGCTGCATGTCCCAACCTTCTACCAGGCAAGACGGACCTCAGGGGGAAGTAAAATTCTATCAAGCGGAAAAGAAATAGCAATAAATTTACAACTTTGCTTAAAGAGTAAGACTTAAATAAGGAAAGACGGCATATCTCATCACTCTATCTATAGCAACCTTAAGAACAAAGACTACACAGGTTGTGCTTTGTAAATAAAAGAAATCTGATATCTTTTTCCTAAAGAGCAGCTTTATGAAAGATGCAGAGTAAAATGCTGTCAAGTGAGCGGGGGCTATACATAATTCCATTGAGCCAGAAATTTCTAAGAAAGTGTTTACCTGAAACTCAGAGATAATTAATATTCCTAGTGTTGACCAGGAGACACCACATGATCCCAGAGAGTTTTCTGACTCAAGTAAGGGTATGTTGTTTCCTGTAAAATTTTATTGCTGAGTCTATGTTATGGCCTCCCAGTTCTTGATGAAGTCATAATTTTTACATAGTGAGCATATTCCTACTTCTATAGCAAACAGACTATTTTAATAATCTGTGCAATTAATTCTTGAGCTAAGTTCACCAAACTTTACTTTCAAAATTAAGCAAAGTTATAGATTAACATAGCCAAGTCAAATCACTTGCTATGAGTGTCAGTTACGTTTCCTTTGTGGTAAGTATAACATCATCATCATCATCATTATTACTTTATAAATAATATAAATAATTTTAAAAATCATGCTAGCTAACAGTTACCAAACACTTCCTCTGTGCCCATCACTTCCACATCAAGTTTACAAGGATTATCTCAGTTAAGCATCACAGAATCCTTTAAAGGGGAAGGAGACTACTATTATTCTCCCTTTTCAAATTGAACATTCCATATATATTTATAGAGTTTGTAACGTGTTCCAGGCACTGGTCTAAGTTTACAGCTGTAAACAAGTCTGAAATGGAGCCTATTTTCTAATGTGAAACATAGAATAAGTAAATAAACCAATAGGTAAACAAGATCATTTCAGGCAGTGAAAAATTTCATAAAGACAATAAAACAACGTAATGTAAATGAGAGTGACCACAGAGGCAGAGCATAATCAGAGAAAGATTCTTTGAGAAATGGTAGTTGAGCAGAAGCTGAAAGAGGAAAGGCAGTTCCCGTGTGAAGGTTGTGGGCGGATAGTGGATCAGCCTGACCTAGTCTCAGCTGTTTCCACTGGATGTGAAATCTCCCATATTGACCAAAGCTTTGGTGCTCCACGACGGTTCACACCCACTGCAGTGTCTGTCTCTATATCCCCCAAGGGTTATCTTGCTCTGAGACTTTTTTATACAATTAATTAAGTATTTATATGTCACTCTCATCCCCTTCCTCTCTTGTGATACATGGACCATCAAACTCCCATTACTGTTTGTATTATAATTACATTTTTTCTTTGTAGTATCTAGCATTTTAGTTCCAAACCACGCAGGTTATAGCTACTGTGTGTTATCAGAACCAGCTGTTTGGCTCTATTTGACTGTTCTAAACAAATGAATAGGAACAGAAGCATAAAGGTATTTCTGATGAATACAGAACACACACACACACACACGCACGCACACACAGAGTTAGCACTAACACTAAACAAATCTGGCACAACATTCATCAGTTTCAGAAATACCAGAAATACCCACATGCTTTTTATTCAGCATGATATATTTTTTCAAGAGAGATGCTTTAAATTTTCCATTTTGTGCCAAGGTAAGTTTTATACCTCTGTAATGTACAACATATGGATCTTATGACATTACGTATTATTTGCATCCCAATAAAACAGCTCATTAATCAAATGGCCTATTGTAACCTCCAGCTGCAGAAACCACAAAACACACCCAAGAAGAGGAGTAATTTTTAACTCAGAATGCATCCTTGTAAAATAATATTTGTCTGATCATGTTAAATGTACAAGAGACTAGTTAGAGTATTAAGAAAGAAATGAGAGTAAGGACATAGCCAGCTCTGAAACACAGTGAATTTCTCTCTTGACCTTGGGTTGTGTGTTTTCTTTCTTCCAGTTGATTTGAATGGTGTTTTCTTATGAGGTCAAAATAAGGTCTTCCTTAGCAACCAACATTTAGCTATAATAACGTACAGCTTAATTAAAAGTAGGTCTGTTGTTGAGGAGCTCATTAGAGAGGTAAATTGGAATTTTACACCCACATCAACTATTGCAAACTCACCAAACTTAATGAAATATGCAAACAGGACTATATGCCCCATTCCACAGGTTCTTTCATATCAGTTCCTGACTTACATGTCTGCCAGGGTCCCAATGGCAAGCAGTAAAAGTCAACTCCAGCTGACTTAATCCAAGGAGGATTTCTCTGGAAGGATAGTGATGGAGGGCAGGTGCTGCTGTTGACACAATCAACATAATCAGTGAGAAGCTGGAGAATCAGACTTGGGGATGACTAGGGGACCAGGTAGCTCCAAAGGGGCATGAGGCTGGATGAAAAACACACAGCGACAGCCCTGAGGTGTCTAATAAAAGCATATATTTGGTCTTGGTGCCAGGTTCCTGGCACAGATACCCTGAAACCCTTTTAATTTCCTGAGTCATAGGAGCACCTTTTGCTGTTCATGATGAACCCCTTTGGAACACACCTGAGTCTACACTAATGAGGCGACTCAGGGTGGTGCTCCTAGAAAGCTTCAGGGTGGGGTCTGGTGACTAGGAAGACCAAACACATGATTCCAGATAGGAACTCTCAGTCCCAGCCCCTGATCTCCAGGGAGGGGATGGGGACTGGAAATCACATTATAAAAACTCTGGTACAGAAGGTTTGGAGAGCTTTCAAGTTGGTGAACAAACTCACATGCTGGGACCCCAACCCCATGGGGAAAGAGGCTCCTGTGTTTAGGACATTTTCAGACCTCTTCCAGTGTACCTCTTCATCTGGCTGTCCATTGGTATCCTTTATAATGAACTGTGATATTAAAGTATATCATTTTCCTGAGTTCTGTGAGTCATTCTAGCAAATACATATACTATACATATGTATATAGAATATATGATGTACATAATATTATCTGTATATACATATAGATACATATATACACATATAAGTGCATATATGCATATATACATATATACACACATACACACACATATAAAAAGAAATTGGCTTACATGATCGTGTGGCTGGCAAGTCTGAAATTTCTAGGACAGACCAGAAGGCTGGAAATTCCCAGACAGAACCTGATGTTACCATCCAGAGATAGAGTTTCTTCTTCCTTAGGGAAAACTCAGTTTAGCTCTTAAAGCCTTTCAACTGATTGGATGAGCCCACCCAGATCATTGGCAATACACTCCTTTATTCAAAGCCAACTGACTGTAGAGGTAACCACATCTAGAAAATACCTTCACAACACCTAAATTAGTGTTTGAGTGAATAACCGGGTACCATAGCCTAGCCATGTTGACGCATAAAATTAACCATCACAGTCCAACCCTTGTCAATTTGGTACCCATACGTACCTCCTTAAACTATACCTCATCTCCAAATAAAGACAAAAATAAAGTAATACTTCCACCGACGATACACTATCCTGTGTATAACCAAAAATGCATTAACTCCTTCCCTAGAAGAGAAGGCTAAGTACTCAAGTGTTGTTCATACTCATCCTTGATATCTTGAAACTTAAATAGGGTAACTATCATTAATATATCTTATGATAGATGATAAGAGAATAAAAGAAGAAAACAAAAACACTTTATATATGCACACAGGCATAGCCATACACAAGTATATTTTTAAAAAATTAGTCAGAAATACTAATAACAATTACATTCCTTGTTTCTGCAGCCAATCAAGGGGTCATAGCTTATATTTACAACTACTTTCTTCCACTACCCATTCCACATTCCTTTTGCCCTCAGCAAGCACCTCAGCTGGTCATTTTGTTTTTCTCCTTGCCTCGTGGAGTGACCCAAACCATCATTCCTTAAGGGTGTGGGCTATTAGTAGTTCTGCCTGAATTAGGACATTACAGTTTTCCATTGACTTTAATCACAATTCATGGTAGTACTAAGAGTTGCCCTGAGGGATAGGCTATCTTCCAGACACACTCTTCCTACCTCCAGTCTATAGTAGCATACCCAAATCCTCTTGGAAATCGGGATCAATTATCCCAGACAGCAGGGTAACTCCTTCTTTGCCTACAAATTTAGAGGCATGAGAAGCCCAAAGTGGTCACATGGCTGTCTTCCAGTTCAATGGAATCATTGCTGTGTCTCCTGGTGGAAGTATTTCTCCCGTTGGAACTGAGATCTCCAGAAAAAGAATAAGTTCATGGGGACAGGAAGCAAAAATTTTGCTAGTGAATCATTAGAAGTAATAGTAAGTAGCACCATTTCCACACCTTGATTCCTGGACTCATGAATCCAGACTATGGAAGAAACAGAACCATGTATTAAATGCTGATTTAGCGCATATACAGCCTGCTGAATGACATCACTCCAGCCCTGCAAGGTATTACTGCCTAGCTGGCATTGAAACTGAGTCTTCAAAAGGCCATTCTGACGTTTCATCAAGCCAGCTGCTTCAGGATGATGGTGGACATGGGAAAATGGTAAAGTTTACAGAATCCATGAGCATAAGCCCATTGCCACACTTATTTACTGCGATGTGAGTCCCTTGATGAGAAGCAATCCTGTGTGTAATATTGTTATGGGAGATAAGGCATTCTGTAAGTCCACACATATACGTTTAAGCAGAAGCATTACATGCAGAAAAGGCAAATCCATATCTAGATTCAGTGTCTGTTCCAGTAAGAACAAAGCACTTCCCCTTCGATGATGGAAGTGACCCAGTGTAATCAACCTGCCACCAAGTAGCTGGCTGATCACCTTGGAATGGTGCTATATCAGGCACTCAGTGTTAACTACTAGCAGATTGGGCATTCAGCAGCAGCTCCAGCCAGGTAGGCCTTGGTGAGTGGAAGTGCATATTGCTGGGCCCATGCACAACCTCCATCCCTGCCACCATGGCCACTTTTTCATGAGCCCATTGGACTATGACAGGAGTTGCTGGGGAAAGAAGCTGACTGGTATCCACAGAACAGATTGTCCTAGCCATTTATTACTAATATTCTCCTCTGCTGCAGTCATTCTTAGTGAAATGTCACATGAGACACAAATATCTTCATGGCTTCTGTCCATTTAGAGAGGTTCATCCATATACCTCTTCCCTAGACCTCCTTGTTTCCAATTTTCCAATGATATTTCTTCCAAGTCTCTAACCATCCAGCCAAACCATTGGCCACATCCAATGAATCAGTTTAGACTCCTACATCTAGTTACTTCTCTTTTCAAGCAAAATCAGCAACCACTGAGAGGATTTCCCTTCACCACTGTTCTTTAGGGATGTTCCAGAAAACAATTGCAGCACTGCAACTGTCCACTTTTGGGTGGTGCCTACATAGCATGCAAAGCCATCTGTAAACCAAAGCTAAGTTTTCTCTTCTTTAGTCAACTAATCATAGGGAACTTCCCATGAGGCCAGTTACAGGTTTGGAGAAGAGGGTAGTATGGCAGGAGTAGGAACCATGAGCGTTTGAGCTGCTTCCTCGTGTAATTTATTGTGCTTTCAGTGTCTGCTCAAATTAAACTTATACATAACACTTCCATCTGATAATGAAATGCCACTGTAAACATCCAACTTGGCTTAGGTGAATCAGACAAGAGCACAATACACGGCTCAGGTCACATGGCAACTTGGTGGCTTATGGTTAAGTTTTCAGTCTCTATTAAGGCATAGTAGTAAGCCAAAATCTGTTTCTCAAAAGGAAAGTTTTTATCTACAGAGGGTGAATAGCAGAGGCTTTGCTTTAAAATCCTAAGGATCTGCGCTGTGCAATCATCAAAATATTTTCAATGTAATAGACCAATGTGATGTCTTGTGGAAAAAAAAGGTGGTCAGAGTTTCTATGGACTAATTTATGACTTAGGAATAAGGCAGGAGAGTGAAGGTGTATTGCTGACCTTGCCAGCTGAAATCAAACTGCCTCTAATGGTCTTTACTAACATGTATTTTAAAAAAAAGAAAAGAAAAGAAAAAGGATTAGCCAGCTAAATAGATGTATATCGGGTACCAAGGGATGTGTTGATTTGCTCAAGCAAGGAAACCACATCTGGAACAGCAGCTGCAATTGAAGTCACCATCTGGTTAAGTTTACAATAATCTACTAATCTACTGTCATTCTCCAAGATCCATCTATCTCTGCACAGGCCAAATAGGACAGTTGAATGGGGATGTGATGGAAATCACCACCCCTGCATCTTTCAAGTCCTTGATGGTGGCACTAATCCCCATAGTCCCTTCAGTAATGCAGTATTATTTTTGGCTCACTGTTCTCCTTAGGTAGAAGAAGTTCTAGCAGTTTCCACGTGTTCTTTTCCATCATAATGCCCTCATTTCACAGGTCAGGGAAACAGTGTATGGCTTCTGCCAGTTGCTGTGGATTTCTATTCTAATTATGCATTCCAGAACTGAGGAAATAACCACAGGGTGGGTTCAAGGACTCACTGAACACACTGTGATATGAATCTGAGATAAAACTCAATTGAATGTCTGACCTCCACAAGCCGGTACTCTGACTGGTAGACCACAGTGATATTTTGGGTCTTCTGCAATTAGTGTCAGTCCAGAGCCATTGTGTAGCAATCCTCCAAAACTGTGACTATTCCCTTTCCCTCAGTGCATAATCACCCTGGGTAAAGGCTATAGGTCTCATTAGGGGAGGCTAGGAAAAATATTAATAGTATAAATCTTTGGCAGTGTAGCCAGATCCTCTCTCAGGGAGACCTGGCCTCCCCTTCATTTAAGGGGCTCTGGGTCTGTAAACTAGCTCAAACCAAGAAATTAATTAAAAAGCCATGACTGTCTGTCTTAGTTTACTAGAGCTGCTATAACAAAATACCACAGACTGGGTGGCTTAAACAACAGAAATTTATTTTCGCACAGTTCTGGAGGCTGGAAGTCCAAGAGCAAGGTGTCAGCAGGTTTGGTTTCTCCTGAGGCCTCTCTCCTTGGTTTACTGTTGGCCACCTTCTCACTGTGTCTTCATATGGCCTCCTCTATGTGTTCACCCATCCCTGTTGTCACTTTCTCTTCTTATAAGGACACCAGTTATATTGGATTAGGGTGCCACCCTTAAGTGCTCATTCAACCTTTATTACCTCTTTAAAGCCACTGTGTCCAGATACAATCATATTGAAGGTCAGGTTTTCAATGTATGAATTTGGGGAAGCACGATTTACTTCATAACATCCTATTTTAGTAAGTCAAGTTAGGCTTTCTTTTACTTGACCTAGAACTCCTCCACTTACATGGACAAAGTAATAATTTTGTAGAATTCTCATCTATTCCTTTTCTAGGAAGACCATGATCAACCAGCCAACACCATGAGTCTCTGCAAGACTATTCTGATTACTGCTCCGGTAGCTTCCATTCCCATTTTCGTTTCTAACCTTCAGAGAAGAGTGACCACAGAGCTCTTCCACAACCCTGGGTCTGCCTTGACACTTTATTACTCACAGTTGTGGTGGAAATTCCTAGACCAGGCTCTGTATAAATGACCTAAAAACTTCTAAGTCTTCATGTCTCAGCCAACCACCAACTGTTAGGGCCCTTGCTAAATTCCCAAGCTAAAAAATTGAATCCAGAATCTTTGCTTACTGGACGCATGTCAATAAATCTGGCCAGTCCAACTTTATCTCCTTCCCAGTATCCTACACCCTTAGTATTCATTCCCACACACATTGTTGTCTGTATAAATTGGAAAACATCATGCAGTTCTTGGGTGTAAAGTGCACTTCCTCATGAGTCACACTTTCCACCTCACTCTCCAGAACTTGAATTTCATTATAATTTTAGAAGCCAAGAGGGGCTGAGGGTTTCAGAATCAGCGGTGTCTTGCCAGGCAACTGCATCAGGGACATCCTTATACATTCTTCAGATAAAGCAGAGTTGACCTCTCCAGACAGAGATGGAAGGCCTGCTTCTATTGGCAAAGAAGACTTTGAAGAATTTAGTGGTTCAGTATTATATTCTCAGGTTCATTGGAATCTTTCTATACATCCCTTTACAGTTTTCAGGATCCCATTTTTCCCTAATAAACACTCTCACCTTGACAGAGAAACTCCATAAGGTTGGAAATTCAATTTTTGTTGTATTATAGCCACTGCCAAGATGAGACTCAGGGTTCGGCTTTCAGAAATCTCAGCCCTGAGACTGTAGGAGATAAGGGTTTCTGCTATAGAATGAGTTTATGCCCCTTCCCCCCACACACACCCCCAATCCATATATTGAAATGCTAACCTGCTAACCCTCAATATGATGGCATTAGGAGGGGGGACCTTTGGGAGGAGACTAGGTCATGAGGGCAGAGTCTCATGAATGGGATTAGTGCCCTTATAAAAGAAGACCCAGAGACCTCTCCCACCTATTCCACCAATTGAGGACACAGGAGAAAACAGCCATCTATGAACCAGCAAGCAGGCACTCACCAGATATCAAATCTTCTGGCACCTTGACTTTGGCTTCCCAGCCTGCAGAACTGTGAGAAATAAATTTCTGTTCCTTATAAAATACCAGTTTATGGTATCTTGTGATAACAGCCTGAATGGACTGAGACAGTTTCTTTCAGGGAAGACTTAGAAGTTTTGAGGTCATTTATACCAAGCTTGAGCTAGAATTTCTTTTTTGTTGTTGTTGTCGTTTTTGTTTTGACCAGTAAGGGGATTGCAACCTTCAGCATGGTGTGGCCCGCACCACGCTCAGCCAGTGAGCGCACCGGCCATCCCTATATAGGATCCGAACCCGTGGCCTTGGTGCTACCAGCACCGCACTCTCCCGAGTAAGCCACGGGGCCGGCCCTTGAGCTAGAATTTCAAGCTCTGAGTTCATCCTTCTGTTTCCTCACTTTCTCCACCACAGTTAGGAGCAACCAGTCAACCTCATTATACTCCTTAGTTTGATTAAAATGTTCTAAGGTACCAAATACGCAGCCACCTAGAACCTTGCCTTTTATATGCTTTTGATTAGAGGTATCCCGTGACAGTATTTTATGTATCTCTATTGCTACCTCATGCCACTGGAAATAGAGTCAGTAGTGCCCTTAAATCTAATCAGATTAGAGAACCAATTCCTTAACATCTGTTTCTCTAGATGACTCTTGGTACCAAAATCTGTATTAGTCAGGAATCTACTAGAGATACAACATCAGTTATATATATATGTGTGTGTATGTGTGTGTATACACACACACACATATGCTTATATGCATATAATCAATGTGTTGCATAACCACCACATATACAATGGTGGTCTCATAAGATTATAATGGCTATACCATATAGCCCAGGTGTGTAGAAGGCTATATCATCTAAGTTTGTGTAAGTACAAAAGCACAACAAAATTGCCTAACGACATATTTCTCAGAATGTATTCCCATCGTTAAGAGACACATGATTGTGTACGCACATACACACACACACACACTTATATGTATATATACTTACATGGTTGTTGTAGGGGCTGGCAAGTCTGAAATCCATAGGGCAGGTGAGCAAACTAGAAACTCTCAGGAGCTGATGCTGCTGCCTGAGGCACATTTTCTTCACGGAAAACTCAGTTTTGCTCTTAAAGCTTTCTAACTGATTGGATGAGGCCCACCCAGATTATCAAAGATAATAATTTCTTTTTTTTTAAAAGTCACCTGACTGTAGATGTTAATCACATCTACAAAATACATTCATGGTAACACCTGGATTAGTGTTTGATTGAATAACTAGGTACTAGAGCCTAACCAAGTTGACATATAAAACTAAACATCACCCATTGTCTGCCCAGAAATATTGGGACATTAGAGCGTGTGACATTTCAAGAAAATGAAGTCCATACAATAGTCCATCATGCCAAGCATTGCTCTGGCATTGAACTCAGTCCAGGTAATTCTGGAAATAAATCAAAATTCAATAACTGAGATGAAGCCCATGTTGATCTGTCAAAGGCAACGCCAGAGCAATGAGACCTGCATTGCAAGATAGTTAAACCTTTGGGTATAGGCATGGGTCACTCGGTGGATAGAAATTGAGATGCTCTCATGCCCCAAAATAGTTCCATGGCCTTAAAGCACACTGTTTCCAGGAGTCTTCTTCAAAACTATTCCTGAGAGTGTTCATATTATTAGTAAGAATTATATTCAATATTAAACAAGATGTCTGGCAAGTATCTGAGGAAATGAAAAACATGAAAATATATATATTTTTTAATCAAAGCAGAAAGTGGAGAGAGGGGTTCTTGGATGAACATTTAGTGAACTGTAAGAATATGTGAGTTACTTTATATTAATTCAACTTACCCTCAGAACAACTCAAGGAGCAAAATATTATTATCCCTATTTTAAGTAGGGAAATTGAGGCTAATAATTGGCAGTGCTGAATGTTTCTCCATCACTCTGGCTCTGAACAGCTTTCCACTACATCTGGTTTCTGCCCAACCAGAATATATCTCAAAGAAGTGCAGAGAGCCCAAGTGCTCAGAGTAAGGTAGTACAGTCCAGAAGAGAGCTGGAATCCGTTTCATTTCTGCCTGATATTGACCACTCTTATTCTGTTCTTCTCAAAGAACAGGTAAGTCATCTTTGGGGCCATCCAATCATTTCCAACCTAACACTAGAACAAATTCTCAAAGGCTTATATAAGTCCTCCCAGCTGCAGCCAGTCCCTGCCAGTCCCAGCCCTAATACTCACAGGGCCTATGGCATGAGTACAAACGAAGGCCCATGTACCATATTTCTAGACCTTTTAATGTTATAAACTGAGGTAGCAAACTGTTGTATAAAACATACTCCTTCCTTCTACCTTGACAACTAAGTCTTCATAATAACGTAGAATGCCAGTTCAAATTTGCCAATCTCAGACTCTTTGGAGTTTTCCTGTGGAACATGGTGGCAGTGGGGGAGATGTTGGCCTAGTCCTCAGCCCAGAGCCCTCCCCACTTCTTTTTCTGCCCTACAATCCCTGTTGCACCATAAGAAGGCCCATGTGCACATGTGTGGACACCCTCTCCAGCATCTAAGCTTTGTCCACACTTCCACTAACACCTTCCTCTTGGCCACTCCAGGGGCCTGGGGATTCCCACCTGCAGAGTAACTTGCCCTCAGGAGAATGGACTCTAGGAAGAGACACTGGAAGTGGGTGGGGTTGGGCTAGTTGGGCAGCGAAGTCTGGGCACCATGTTGCTGAAGGATGTTCTAAAAGGAATGGGTATGAAATCTGGGTAAGTATATCCCCTTGCCCCTCAGGCTCTGAGCCCAATGGGGAGGAACACAGCTGGAAAAGGGCCAGGGAATGGCCCTCTAAAGCAGGAAGACCAAGGGCAGGGACCACTTTTGCTTGGGTGAAGCACAGTATGAAGACTCAAGATGGCCTCAGGACAAATTGGCTGCAGCTCCCAGTCCCTTGGCTACCACTGTACCTGGCCCCTTGCTTAGCCTGCCTTTCTTATTACTGTCAATTCCAGACCAGTTAAGACAATGGATTATTGCAATGTTCATTTTACAATAACATATCCAAGGTTTGCATTCACAGTAACCAAGCCTCAGTACACTCTCAAACAGCTATTGCTACGGGAAATGGTCTGGCAATGTTTTGCACTGTAATATTTATTGTTGCAATAACATAGAGTATCCACACAAACACACAAACATGCTGCATCAGCTTTTTCCAGAATCCGATAAAAGGAAGCAACAAATAAAAATAATACATTTGATTAAAGTCACTACATATAAGCTTTTACTTTAAAACTGAAAAAAGAAAAAAGGAAAATGAATAAAACAGCCTAATTTGGTTACAATTTAATTTACCTGGATCACAAGGCATAACTTTTTTAAATAGGGACTTAGAAGGTTCAGAAAAGATTTGTAAGTTTCCTAAATTTCTCTAGGCTCCTAGAATCTCAGGGGGTTATTTACAGTTCCCTCCATTCTAACTAGGCATTCTATCCCTGACCATTATAATAGCATATTTGCATAACATTTTTTAGCTGGAAGAATGACTCCTATAAATGTATTATGGAAAGTTGTGGGCCACATTTGTATATGGAGTCCTAACCCCTGAGTTTTTTCCTATACCTGTCAGTCTCACCAGACGTTCTCAGTTCTTTTAGTAACGAATGATTCCCTGACACATGTGGGTCTGAGTGCTCACCACTATAGGACCACCAATCACACCCGCCACTCAGGACTTAAAGGAAAAGCTCTTTATTTCAGAAGATGTCGATGGGGAGACAGAGGGTAAAGTCCCAACTACCTCCCCAATCGACTGAAGACTGGGGTTTATATAAGTAAACATATCAGGGAGACAGGATGTCTTCAAGTATGATGGACAGCTGCTTCCTGCTTTGAGAGATGTATTGGGCAAGACAGGATGTCTGCTCTTGATACAATCTTAGTTAATCATTAAGGGCAAGCTATAAAGGGAAAACAAAGTTAGTCCTACAGTGTATACATGAGCATGGGGGGTTTTCTACACTTACACTTTTAATCCTTTCTCATCACCTTGTCTGAATTATCTCTTTCACTTTAAGTTACAACAGTGCTCCTATTGTAAAATCATTCTCACCCTCTATTTAGGCACATGATCAACACACATATGGTATTTTCAAGCCATGGGCACTTGGATATGTCCTGGACACGAGACCAACTATCTCCATGCCTCTTACCATAATAATTACTTTTTTATTTTAAGTAAACCCAACAAAAATTAGAAGTATCACAACTCATTCATGTGTGTGAATTAAAAGATGCTTAGAAACCCCAGGGGAAGGACTGACCATTGATTAAATGCATAGATCCCTAATGCTGGTCATAGGTGTTTTTCTTTGCTAGTCCTCCAGGTATTAAAACTAATTAATTCATATAATAATTTTTATACATGAATTTTTATTTCTTTGGGAAGTAATATAATATAATGGAGAAAATAGACAAAATTAAAATTAAAATTTCAAGTTTACTCTTAATTTGTTCCATGACAGTGGGTAGAAAAAATCTACCTGCCCAGAGAGAGTGCTCTGTCAGTAAGCAGAGATAATGCCTACCTAACAGAGCTATTTTGAAGGCAAAAACAAACAAACAAAACAAACAAAAAAAAACCAATGTAGACTCTGATACCAAAGAGAAATCCAATAAATGTTGGTTTCTTCCCTTCCACTTGGGTACAATTAGTTTAATGTGCATTAAAATGTACTGCACAAGTACTCTGAAATGAGAAAGACCAGGTTCAAATCTGCTACTTGCTTTATAGCCTTGGGCAAGTTACCCACTCTCTCGGAGCCTCAGTGTCTCTATATGTAAAATAGTAGCTAACTCAGAGGGTTGTGTTGAGGACTAAAGAGGCCATGGGTGTAGGATCCTTTGGAACAGTGCCTGACAGTAAGGAATCAATAAATTCAATGTAGGTGAGTATGTAGAGTGAAGCAGATCTAGTTTTGAGTCCTGGCTCTATCACTTCCCAACTATGTTACCTTGGACAAATTAACCTCTCCAAGAATCAGTTTCTTAATAGATATTCTTAAATTAATAATTTCTACCTCTCCAGTTTTTTGTTTGTGTGTGGGGTGTATATGAAAGAATATGGGGAAATTGCCACATTCAGAATCTAGCACATAGTAAGTGTTAATAAATGATAACAATTATTAATACATTTTAAAAGAGAAATTAAAAGCTTTCAGGGAAAATATTATTAGATCCTTATATTGCAGATTCATATGGTTAAATTGGAGAGAAATAGGTACCACTCAGTCTAAAAATAAAGATAATCTGGAAAGCTGCTTCAGGAAACTTCCTCTGATGGATCCTTCTTCATATATGGATATGTAAGAAGACAGGATACTAGCACCACAGAATCATTGTTGAACCCAATTGGGAGAACCTTGTAAATTCCTCTATTAAAGCTCCTATCACCCTGTATGAAACAGTGAGAACTCTTTAAAGTCAGAAACGAAATGCTTTCTCCTTGGATGCCTATCACAGAGCCTGGAACACAATATATACTCAAAAAATTTTTAATCAATTTTTAATGGGTTTTTCTGTCTCTATTGGCCAGTATTTCTATCAGATCATAAGCACCTAGAATGCATGGATGATATATTTCCTGTCTGTGTCCCTTGCACCTGATACAGAACCCGGCACATAGTGGGTTCTCTGCAAGGCTTGAACAATTAATTCGTGGATTTAATTGGTACCGATTAATCTAACTGAATTAGTGAAACTGACAGCACAGCATTTCTTATGGTATTGGACTGCTTGGAGGCATGAGCATGCAGTCATGGTATTTTCTTGTTTATACACTCATCAGTCAGATGCTAAGCTGCTCACTGTCGTGTTATTGCTCCGTCCTCCTACTGTTATAACAAGCATCTCCTAATAGACCATACCTTTCAACAAGCTGCCGCATGCTGTGATCACACCAGATAAACCGGAGTGATAATAATAAGGCTAATCTTGCAGAGATTAAGTCATAGCAGCCCACAAAAGTTGGATGTTGGGATGTCAGAGGCAGCAATCTACCATGGAAGCACTCAGAGGAGAAGCAGTAGGAAAGGAAGATGCTGGATACGGATCCAGGACCCAGGAGAATGTCTCTCTGTTTCCCAGGCCCAGAAGTTAGAGGAGGACAGCTGGAGGTAACGAAAGTTCTGGAGCTACGAGAGGACAAGGCTTCTCCAATAGGAATCTGGTGTTGCAAAAAATAAATAAACAAATAAATAAATAAAGTAATCTTTTAAAAATCATCTTAATTTCTTTAACAAATAATTTCATTCAATCCATGGCCCAGCCTCCCCTTCCCCTCTTCACTGCAGGGGTTTGTCTAAATTCTCTTTTGCAAGGTGAGGGTAGCGTTGCAAGTGAAAGAGGCTGTCTGCCCCCAGCATGAGTGTCTCTCTTCTTTCCCCTCCACTTTTCCCCTCAGCCCAGGACTCTGGTACTAGGAACTGGTAATCTCTCTTTTGCTGCCAAGTTCCCTCAGGCCCAAGGTCTCTGAGACTCAGAAGCCAGAATGTGGCTACTTCATATCACTCTATTCTGTCTTCTATTGCATTGTTCCCTTCAGAGGCCATGAGTAATGCCGCATAGGCAGCGACCTGCACTTGGCGATAGGACAGGAAAAGGCAGGGAGGTCTGCACTCAGAGATCAGTATAGAAACTCTCCATAGCAGCTCGGACTTGCTGAGGGCATGCGTGGGTCCCAAACAACCTCCTAGTGAGTCTCCCCTGGCTCAAGCCTAATTTTTTTCCCCCAACAGACAGAGCATTCCAGGAAGTGTCTAGCTGAAGAATGACTTGAAAGCAGGAGGTTAATAGAGGATGTTGGGCAAGCAGGAGCCTTCCCAGAGTTCAGACAGTGAGGCTGAGGCCAGACCGGAAGCTATAGGTAAGGCTCCGAGTCCCAGGCTGCAGACTGGGAGTGTTCTGCAGATCCCATGCTAAGCTGGGGGTGGGTAGGGGGTCATGCAGCCTCCAAAAGCACAGAAGCTTAAACCAGAGTTTAAGCCAGAAGAAATGGAAACATATGGAATTCTGAGCCTGAGTTTGGGAAAGATGACCTCTAGGTTAACATGTGGCGCTGACCCTTGAGTGGACTCTTCCTTTGTTCTGCTCTGGCTTGCCACAGCCTTCCTGGTATGGGCAGAAACAGTTGCAGCTCTGAGCTCAGACTTGGAGGACAGAAAACTATTGGTCAAATCCCAGGTCTATTCCTGACCTAAACAAGTTATTTGACCTCTTGCTGTGCATCTGTTTCCTCATTGTTTCTAAAATGTTGTAAACACTCTCCCCAACTTCAAGTTTTGAAAGTTGACACACATGTATACACACACACACACACATCCTATACACCTAGAATCAGTCACCTGTTAATGAGCGCCCTCTCTTCCAGAACATGGTAGATGCTGGGTATAATTAAAACAACTTTCTCTGAGCCTCGGCCGTCGAGACATCAGTTTGGCTCCCCAGCCGAAAGGGGCTCTCTTCCTCCTTACTAACATCATCTCAGCCCCTTAAAGAAAATAAACTCTTTAGTTTACTCCCTAACAGTCCCAAGAGTTCCTTGAAATTAAGTACTAAAACCATAGCTGTTATTTAGTGAGCTGTCCTAATTATTTAGGTGGTTGCAAACTCCACCTGTGCCATGATCAATCCTGGGCCTGCATTATGGTCATAAAGCCTAACGGCCTGCTGTCTAAATGCACAGCAAATGCCCAATGAAGACCCATGGGGAAATGGCACTTGAGTATTAACTGACCTTAGAAATTCAGGATGTCTTTTATTTACTTTTCTCTCTTCTTCCCGCATCCCCTTATGAAGACTCAATACTGAGATGCAGCCCTGGGTAGTGAGTGGAGCATTGGGCTGGGAAACAAAGAAGCAGGAGATGTGGGTGTTGGGCTTACCTCTGCAATCTCGAGCACTCACATCTCCATTTGTAAATGGATAGATTGGACTGGATCAGTGGTTCCCAAAGCTGGCTAATCATCAGAATCATTTATAGAATAACAACAACAAAGACCCTTGGCCATCCATCCACCCCAGACCTATTGAATCAGAATGTCCAGGGCTGGTGCCCAGGAAGCTTTGTTTTTCAAAGTTTTCAGGAGATTCTTGAGATCAGTCTGGTTTGAGAACCATTGTACTCTAAAGAAAAAAACGCAGGCCACTTCAGCTTCAATAATCACCTTCCATTGAATTTATGTTCTAGTTACCGCCATTTTTAAGGATCCTATTATGCGTGAGTAGAGTCCTTCAGTATTTATAGCAACGAGCACATGTTGAAGGGTCCGAATGGCCTGTCTTATAGCAAGTGGCTTCATGTCACATTGAAGGTGTTCTGAGGTGCTTCTCAGAAACTTGGGGGTCTATTTAGAGCTAAAATGTTTTGCAAGAGGTATTCTATTGGCATTTTTAGCTGGCCAACTTCACCTTTTAGGAAACAATTCCATGCATTGCAGGGCATATAGTATCCCTGGCTTCTACCAAGCATTTGTAATACTCTCAGAGTCATCATGACTATCAAATGAATTTCTCACATGAGGAAACCAACACCCAGCTCAGTGTGGAGGAATGACTAATAATAACACCTGCCTTACAGGAATAGTGTGAGAATTAAATGAACAAATATATGTAAGGCACTTATTACCACAATGCCTGGCACTAAAAAGTGTTCAATAAATGTTAACTATTATTACTACTGTTATTACTATTGGTCCAAAACCAATGAATTTTCAAATAGTTAAAAATTCTAAAATAGGATACATCTGGTGCAAAGAGGACTGCTAAAGAGTCTCAGCCCATTGAGAAGAATAAAACTCATTTTCTCCCTTCCAAGATTCCTTTGTCCAACCCATGTCTTGACTTCATATTGTTCCTATTACCTAGAAGAAAATCATAAAACTTTTGCTTTCCTCTTAGTTTCTCTTAATTTAAAAATTTGTAGGGCATCCAGAAAAGTCTACATGATCAATACGAATGGCCTCCATTCTACTCACCTGTGTCCAGGCAGGAAGGAGTATCTTAGAAACAAGTGTCCCAAATCATCCTACCCATTTCTAGGAGCACTGACACCCTATTCCATAATCATCTCTCCCAAAGGAAAAACCAAGCCCCCTCAAATTATTCCTAGGGTTGGAACCAATAAACTTTTATTTTCAAACATCCTGTAACGAGGCTTCTTTTTTTTATTTTAATCATCTTCAATGTAAATGTAAAGATGAGGAAATAGGAAGCTTGGAGAGGCTTCCTGATTGGACCCTAGTCACACAGAATAAAGGAGTGTGGTATGCAGAGGTAGGAAGGTATCAAGTAAGAACCAGCCATTGAATTATTGAAGGCTACACACATAGAGTGAAACTAGGGAAAGACAATACCTTGAGCCTCAGTTTCCTCCTCTGTAAAAGGATGACAAGACAACCAGCCTCCTAAGGTTGTAAGGAGAAAGAGAATGTGTTCAGAGTGTTCTCTCATTGCCTGGCACATAGTAATGGACCCCTTTACCATCTCACTTTTTAAAATCATAGCTGTTAGTAAGGTAGTTTTATCACCCATTTTATCAATGAGAAAACTGAGATTCAATTTAGGTAAATACTGTGCTAGGTAACCACCCTAGTCATAACAGAATTTTTAGTAAGGTACACCAGGATGAATTAATATCATATTTTAAATGAAATTTTCCTTACTATAATTTAACCCCTTTCCTATTTCCTTTGCCCTTCCTTGTAATGAGAATAATTGCCTCTCACCTTATCTCTCCTTCATCTGCACACATATTTATAGAGTTATTTCTCCCCTAAGTCTTCCTGACCCAATGCTGAGCATATTCAATTCTCTTACCTCTTTCTCAAAGGTCTTATCTTTAAAACATTTCATCATTTTTGTTGCTCTCCACTGAGCTTCCCTGGGTATCTCACTGTGAGGAAATTTGTTTCAAATTGCATCACTCATGGAAGAGAATTTTAAGGGGAAAAAAATGTCAGGCCGATACCGAATGCTCACACGGCCCTTCGCATCTTCAAGGGGTTTTGCTCTCATTACAGATTGCTGTGTATGGTCTTTCACAATTTTGCCCCCAAGGATCAAGATGAGAAAATTCAATAAGTAGTAAAACACTGTAAGAGGGAATCACTGCATATGTTTACATTAGGCCAGATATTTAATAGATTGATGTCGGATGAGGAAAAATTCAATAACATTATAAGCAGATTCCACTGCAATTTTTTTTACCACATTTGCACCAAAGATTGGCTCTCAAGTAGAAAATCAAAATGAAAAACAGCAAAAATCACTTGCTCAGAGCAAAAAGCACATTTAATAATCAGAATCAAGGAGATTTCACAATGAGGTTAATGGAAATATCTCAGGATGGAGGGTAAGGAGACTTAAACACTGTGTTTTATATCCTAGAATGGCTTTATATTAGCTATGTGGCCCTAGGCAAATTACTTAACCTTTCTGAATGTCAGTTACTTCCTCTGTAAAATAAGAGGCAACAGGATTGGCCAATTGTTTTAAGGACTGAACAACGCATGAACATAACACAACATCTGGGACACAGGAGCACTCACTGAATGGTTATTGTCATTACTGTTGCCACAAGTGTTTTCTAACATGTGGGAATGTACATCGCACAGTATGAGGTATACAGTAAGCGCTTAAATATAGTCCTAATCTATGAAATCTCCATCCTTAGTCCTCATATGCTTCATTCAACCTCTTTACCTCCAGGTGAAAAAGGTAATGAGTCACAAAGTAAATAAAAAGCAAGGTGTTTGAGAGGTGGCAGCCACGATGCTCCTTTTACTGTGTTTAAGGAGCATCTACTAATCTCTACTGTATTCTCATTTTGTCACCTTGAAGTTCAATGACTAGGTGCTAGGAAAATACATACCACATTAAAAGCAGGACATCTCTTGCTTCAAGTAGAACTCAGTGTCAGTTGGGCCTTTATAGAGCTCTGTCCAAGGTGAAGTCCTTGAAGGACCGTATTGTAAGATGACATCATCTCTATTTTGCTTCCACAGACAACTCCTACAATGCCGTTTTCTGAGGCTCCAGAGTAGAATCTGCATTTCCTGCCTGCCAAGAAATTCAGCTCTTCCCTTTCTCAAGTTGCTCACTAACTAAATTGATTATTTTACTAAGTTGGGCAACACCTCATTTCTTATTGTGACCTGCTCTCTGATCACACGTCCTAAAAGTACTGAAAAAGTCACAAGGCATTTACACTGGAAGCTACACTGTCTTGTTTCCATACTACATTCTAAACACTTGCTGGCAAGGTTAAAGAGAAAGTAATGAGAAATGTAAAACTTAGAGGAAAAGTCTTTTCAAACATCTAAATCATTAGGGTGTTCTGTTTAAAGCCCCTTTTTTTGTTCGTAATTAAAATTTAGATCTTTTGTTTTCTGTCATATTAAAAAAGCAATACATGTCAATTATAGAAAAATAAATACAGATAAGCAACAAGAAGGAAAGAACACCCAATCTTGCACACAAATAGGGAATCCATGGGAATTCATGCTTAAAGTTAGGGTGATTCATTATATATCAATATAAAAGGGGCATCAAAGAGTACTATCAAAACAAACATGGCCATTTTCCCATTGTGGGGGCAGGAAAAGAGAGAGATGAACAAGGACCTTCCCCTGGGACAGATGAATGTAGAGGACCAAGCTATCAGACGCTGCTTTGTCAGATTTTCTTTCCGCACTGTAGTGTCTAGGTGGTGCCTCAACATGGTTGAAGTTCCTTTGCCAGAACAGCGTTGCAGGTAGAGGTGCTGGAAGGGATGATGGGAGCCATGAAAGGAGAGCAGCGTTGGTCCCACCAATTCTCCTCTGAGACACGGTGGTGGTAACAGCGATACAACCAGCAATGGTGTTTGACTCAGAGTTCCAAGAGGTGACCAGCAGGGAGAGCCCACAGCAGAGCAGGAAGCAGCCATCAGTATCCAGGAAAGAGCAGAGGTGCTGCCCACAGCATGGCAGATAAAGGCGACAGGAGTCAACCGCCATGCTTTCAAAAACAAAACTTGGAAAAAAATTATATTAAGTGAAATAAGTAAGGCACAGAAAGAGAAATACCACATGTTCTCACTTACTTGTGGGAGCTAAAAATAAATAAACACACAAACAAATAAAGGGGCGGGGGGGAGAAGACACCACAATCACAAAAATTCCTTGAACTTTTTAAGTCAAGTGAACAGATGTGAAGTGGGCGGAAGGGGAGGGGCGGAGAGGAACAGGTAAAGGGGCACGAAAATCAACTACAATGTATATTCAGAAATAAAATAAAGTTTTTTAAAAATTAAATTAAATTAAATACGGTAAAAAAAAAAAAACACCAAAGGGAAGTCATATTGTGAAGATGTAAAGAGAAGCTAAATCCTTTTACTAACTGAATAAAGCCTAGCCACCAAATGTGGCCTAACCAAATGGCCAGTACGCGTGTTTCATGTACATTGTTTCATTAAGGCTCAACTGCTTTCTGAACATTTTAGGTGAATGTCTTACAGCACTATGGTAGATGGTTCTCAAAGACGGCCTCCACCACTCCTTTCCCTCCCTGAATGCATGTGCTGTTCCACCCTTCAGAAGATGGAGTCCTTTTCCCCTCCCCTTGAATTTGGGTGGCTTTGTGATTTACCTCGACCAGTAGAATGCAATGGAAGTGAAATGTGCCAATTTGGGTGCGAGGACCTCTAGACAAAGTCCACCAGGAGCACATCTGTGGTCAGATGAAATCGGATTTGTCGACAAGCTGCATTGAAGGAGAATGCTTATCGTGGGCAGCGGTAGAGTGTCTTAATCAGGGGGTGTTAGAAAGGACTTCTCATAGAGTCTGGGCTTATGGTAGGTAATTTTGGAGAGTTCAGAGAAGTGGGTTTTGCTCTGGAATAGATGCTGTCAGGAAGTGGGGGTAATTCTACTATTGGGTATCTTAATAATTTGTATTTAGAGGGCAGAAAGAATGAAATGAGGTTTATGTCGTAATCAGTAAAGAGACAGCAGTTATTCATATTAGCCACAATGTTCTTGTTTTTTTCCACATTTGGACATAATTATAAAGTGGTCTTTTATTTTTTTTAATTTTTAAAAATTTTTGGGGGGGTCTTGCTCCATCTTGATCACAGAACGACCTTTTCTAATGTCAGCCTTCAGTGAAAATGTTTATGTTTCATAGCAAAAAAAAAACATGGTCTAGTGGTGAGTACCAAGACAGCTCCTAGTAACAACATGGTACAGCTGAGAGTGCCCAGCCAGATCCCAAAGGTCAAGCCTTATTTTTCTTTTGTAGGAGCATAGATTTTAAGAGGCCTAACAGCTTCCAATTTTGCTTGGGATAAGCTAGCCACAAGGTAAGGGGTCCAACTACTTTGAGACCACCATGCTAGGAAGAAGCCCATACTAGTTATGTGAAGAGACAAGGCCAAAAACCGTGAACCCTCGTGGAAGGAAGAACTAAGGCCCCAATCAGATGACTGTGGTTAAGTCATCCCAGGGACCCCCTTTTGAGCTAACTCAGCTGAGACCTCAGATATTATGAAGCAGAGACAAGCTGTTCCTGCTGTGACCTAATGGAATTCCTGGTCCACAGAATCCCGAGAAATACAGTGGCTATCACTTTAGGCAACTATGCTTTGGGGTAATTTGTTACACAGTGACAGATAACTGAAACAAGTAGTAAGCAAGTTTATATTATGCTGGTGCATCAGTCAGGGTTCTACAGAGAAACAGAACCAATAGGAGAGAGAGAGATTTATGATGAGGAATTGGCTGACAGGATTATGGATGGAGGCTGAGAATTTTCATGATCTGTCATCTACAAGCTGAAGACCTAGGAAAGCTGGTGATCTGAGTCCAAAAGCCTGAAAATCAGGGAAGCCAATGCTGTAAATCCCAGTCTGAGAGCATGAGAAGATGAGATGAGATGTTCCAGCCCAAGCAGTGAGGCAAGGGATAAAGGGGGGAGGCAAACTCCTCTGCCTTTTGTTCTATTCAGGCCCGCAATGGATTGGGTGAGGCCCACCCACAATGGGGAGAGCCGTCTGCTTTATTCAGTCTACCTATTCAAATGCTACTGTCTTCTGGAAACACCCTTGCAGACAAACCCAGAAATAATGTTGATCTGGGTACCCTGTGACCCAATCAAGTTGACATAAAATTAACCATCGCAGCTGGTAAGTCCTTGCTTTACCCAATTGAAACTAAAGAGTTGGACACAGAAGATCATCATTTAAAAGTTTCACCACAGGTTGATGCAAATAATCGTTCCCTCATCTTTTTACTGTAGGATCAAATTTCAGCAAGCAGTATCTCCTTCAAGGAGAGTATACCTATATATTAATAACCTAACTTTATACCTCTATAGTTGTATAGTACATCACTGATTAAACCAAGCAAAAAGAAGACTTCCAGTAACCTGTTGAAAACACCCAAGCAGATCCAAAACTGCAGAGAGTAGGGCTATCTTCAGAGTTGCTGTGGAGTTTTCTGACTCAGTCCAGATCAGCCTTAGGAGGTAGTTCCGAAGACTTCTAGGAACAGGCAAGAGATTAGAGCCAATATTTAGACCCATTCCAAATAGGCCTGTCATAAATGGGCCTTCTCCAGAGCGCAGACTGACCTCCAGGGCTGAGCCACAACTGCCAGTGTCCAACGGGCCCCAGGTTCTCAGATGTGAGTCAGCAGCCCAGAGTACATGCATCACATCTCAACAGCTCCAGTCCACTTGAGAAGCCCTTCCTAAGACCTCAGGAGAGACTGTGTTCTCAACAGCCATTATTTTCAGCAGCAGAGCACCATGGCAGCCAGCAGAGATCTGTGGGCTTTCTGGTTAACCATCTGGAGTGTCAGCTCAATTCTGGTGATGGCTGAGTTCTAATTACAGCAGAAATAGAGGAAAAGAACACAGGCATAGTTCTCAATATCAGCTTGTGTTGGCATCAGGGGTAGTGTGAGTGAGGAAGTGCCTTTCAGACAAAGTAGGTTGTACCAGTGGCAAAAATATGAAATAAGACCAATTTCTAACAGTTCTTTGTTGCCATTTCTTTGCTTCCTTTCCCCCTTACTGGGTTCTATCACTACCCCCTTCATAAGCATTCGCTCTACAGGGCTTGCTACTCTCTCTGCTCTGCATACGTGCTCTGGTTCAGCCTAGTCCAATAGAAACAATACAAGCCACATATAGAGTTTTAAATTTTCAGCAGCCACATCAAAGAAAAAAGCAACAAATATAATCCGTTTTAATAATATTTATATTTAACTTAGTATGTCCAAAATTTTATCATTTCAACATGTAATCAATATAAAAACATTTAATGAAATATATCATGTTCTTTTTGGTGGTGGTGTTATAGAAATCTGGTATGTGTTTTATATCTACATACAGCACATCTCATTTCAAACTAGCCACATTTCACATGCTCAGTTGTCAAATGTGGCTATGACTACCATTTAGGATGGCACATCTCTATTTAATTGAAACTTATCTGTCTAGTATTTCATTCTTTCAATGATTAGCTGGTAACTATGTCCAATAAATAAACCCAACTATGAGACAGATGCACCTTCAATGCAATATACTGGCATTAACAGAGGTATAGAATGCCTTGATAAAAACTTCCAGGATTAGGGCAACCCATCAAATGCTTCTAGCATTCCTTAAATCACACAGGTGGGCTACTATGCCTACATATGATGTCATTATGAAGGTAAAAATAAGCTTAAGAAAAAAATTAACAGAGCACAGAACTTAGCCTGATTTGGTATAACTTTAAGGTAATTTCCCTTTCTAGAAAGATTTGCAGAGTAATAGGTAGATACATGCCTGAGGGAAAAAGGGGACCACCTCTCTAGGTCATAACAATGATGTACATTCTTCTCACTTTTCTAAAAACTTATCTTAGAAACAGGAAATTCTCCTGAGCAAAATGGCACCAGCTGTAAAATGTGTAAAATTAAGAATCCCAGATTGAAAAGCACGGAAGACGTCATGTGGTCATGAAAACAGCAAGGATTCTGGAATCAGACCTGGATGCATGTCGTAACCTTGGGCAGATGCCTCCACAGAATCAGTTTCTTCAGACTGTGGAAAAATGCTATTTTCCATGCAGAGTCACAGAGATTTAAATGTACCTAGTACCATGAAGGACTCCAAGTAGACAATAAGCATTTACCTACATATTGTTCTAGAATGAACATCAATAATCTTCCCAATATAAAAAGCTGCTGTGTTGGTCTGTGAAAACCCCAAGAATGAGACAAGTAAGCCACAGTGCATTCTCTGCTTATTCAAGCCAAAATGCTGTCCTCAGGCATCTGCTAAGACAGCTGCTATACAGGGCAGGTGCATGTCTTCCTGCAAGACATCCTGGGAAAGGCAGTTTTAGAAAAGTCAGCTCACTCGGGAGCAGATGAGCTCTCACAAACTTTGGCCATTTGCTCAGTCATAATTCTAGTTCTAGGAAACAGTATTTCCTGGTCAAAGAACACAGACAACCATTTCTTTGCTCATGATACAAGTTATAGCAATCAGTCCATGGACTGATGACTTCTGGGTCAGGTGTTCACCCCTCATCCAACCAGCTGTGGTCCTGCTGAGGGTGAGGTTCTGAAGTCAGCTACCTATTCAGCTGGATGTGTAGGTAGGAATTCGTCCAGAAGGTGATGTGGGCAGGCAGTCCCCTGATATATGGTTAGTATGCCACATCCACAGGTGAGGAAACTGAGGCTCAGAGAGGATCAGTGGCTCGCCCAGCTTACTCCTAGAGTTTAGGAATGCCACCCCCACAAGATCTGGTTGCTGTTACATAACCCCAGTACTCACCCCACTGCCTGTATCATTGACAAGTGCTATAAACATTTGTTGAATGATTAATTACAGGGCCAAAGAATTCCAAACCCCAAGCTTGGTCTCCTACACCTGTTGTTCTCCACCTTGGCTGCATACTAAAATCAGCGAGGGGCTTTAAAAAATGTCACCCCTTTTTGGCAGATTCATTGGGCCAAGTGATATTTTAAAGCTCCCTAGATGATGCTAATGCACAACCAGGGTGAAGAACCATCACACTAGTCCAGGATGAACATCATCTAGGGGGCTTTTAAAATCCCATTGCTCAAGCTGCACCTTTAGTCTGATTACATTAAACTCTCTGCTCCCCAGGTTATTCTGGTGTGCAGCCAAAATTTGAGAACACAGGTCCGCAGAAGCATTTCTCAGGTTTCAATTTGTACCTAGTCATCTGGAGAACTTGTTAAAATGCAGATCCCGGCTCAATGAGTCTTAAATGCATCTGAAATTCTGCATTTCTAAAAATTTGTCAGTGATAGCTAAGGCTACTGGTCTGAGGACCACACTTTGAGTAGCAAAGCACTATTGTGCAGCCACTTTATTAATCTTTGTGTGTTAAAAAAAAAAAAAGTAGAGAATAGAATAATGGTTACCAGAGGCTGGGGGGGTGGGGGTGGAGGGGGAGATAAGGGGTGAACTAATAAGGACAAAATTATGCTATCTACCCTAAGTGAATCATTGTGCAAGATATGCATGCATTGAAGCCACACACTGTACCCCACAAAAATAAATATAAATAAAATTGAATTTAATAAATAATTAAAGCCCTCCAAACCACACCAAAAAAAAAAATTCTAGGAAAGCTTCTTTAATGAATTCAAGAATGATTTTGAGTTCGTTGTTTATCAATTGATTGTAGCAAATGGGTGCTTCTAAACTGTCTTTAAAGCACTGCAATTGATATTTGCAGCAAGGCTCTTTCCCCCAAAGGTCAAGAACTCTGGAGTTTGACCACCTGGTTCAAATCTCACTTCCACTCATATCAGCTGCGTGGCTTGGGCAACCTACTTTACCTCTTCACACCTCAGTTTCATTAACTGCAAATGGAAATAATGAGAACACGTTTCTTTTAGGGGTGTTGCAAGAATAAATTAGATGCAATGCACTTAGAATAGGACCAGGCTAAAAGTAAATACACAGTAAATGTTTATGATTGTTCTCATTATCATTGTTATTACCATATTCCAGGCACTGCAGATGCAGAGGTAAATAAGAAACTTCAAGCATAGCCCTTGTTGGAACTAAAAAGAAATCACAAATGTAAAATATTTGATTTAATGAGGTTTTACAGTGTCCAGTCACCCTTGAAGAGCAAGCCGAAAAAAGGAAATTCTGTCAGTTAATATCTCCTGTATCTAGAGTCATTCTCTTGGTTTATGCAGTTATTTTACTCTTTGCTTAAGGCCTCTCATTTGCTTAAAACTGATGGCTTGAAAAGAGAAATTCAACTGGATTCCCTCACCAAGTTGACAGTCCACTGCCACTGTTATTACAACGATTCATCATCGATTTATTCTTCCCCCACTGATCTTGACAGGCAAAGGAAGAGGTTTGCTGTCTTACATGATGACTGTGATAGACACATACCCCTCAAAAAGCAGCTTATGTCTTCTGATCTCACATAATAAGAGCTGTATTCCCTGGTCCAGTTAAGCCATAACCTTCCAAATGCATGACAGATAAAGATTAGACTCCTATTTATGTAAGTAATTGCCAGATATCTCACACAGAAAAAATTCAATTTATCAAATTACTAATACATACGAGCATGTTTCCTAAGGACCAGTGTATTTATTACAGAGATTTAGTGAACACTAATCCCCAGTTCCTGGGAATATCTGCTTTTCACTCAGCACACTGAAACGCCTCTCCCTCAGATTCAGGAGTGCTGAGAAAATAACTTTTGTGTGTAGAGACTGATGGTAACCTAAATTATGAAGTAAACATTATCTTATTATGTGTATTAGTTAAAACACACACATTCACTTTGTAAGGTGTCGAAAAAATAACAACTGAGAAAGGAGTTGAAAATATTATGTGTAAGTTGGAGCTTGAGATATTTTCTTGATTAGTTCCTTAGGACTACTAAAATTACCACAAATTTGGTATTTGCAAACAACAGAAAGTTATCATCTCACAGTCTGTAGGTGAGATGACTGAATTTGGGGTGCGGCCTGGCCATGCTCTCTTCGGAGGCTCTGGGGAGAATCCATTCCTGGCCTCTTCCAGCCTCTGGAGGGCCCAGGCATTCCTTGGCTTGTGGCTGCATCACACCAATCTCTGCCTCAGTCTTCACAGCCTCTGTGAGTCTCTGTTTTGTGTGCCTCTTATGAAAACACTTGTTATTGGATTTAGGGCCTACCTGGATAACTCAGTATGATCTCATTTCAAGATCCTTAATTCAATTACATTTGCAAAGACCCTTTTTCCAAATAAGGTCACATTCACAGGTTCCTGGGATTTGAACATGGACTTATCTTTTAGGGGGCCACCATTTGACCTACTACAATATCCAAAGGACAAAATTATCTATATAAATAATTAAAAATCAATAAGACAGTTACCATAGCAGTGACTCTAGAGTTACAAGAGAGTGGGCAGGAAAGAGCCCATGAACACCAGAGAACAAAAGGGCCATCATCTGACAAGCCTGTGACCTCAGCAATAATGGTCTCAGCTCCTGGTAATTGCTTTATGTTCATATTGCAACCAATAAGAGGATTTTTAAAAATCGAGCCCACAACTCCAAACACCAATTTGCCTCATGGATTATTTCCACCTCAGATTTCATGAGAAACATATGTATCCACCTGCTTATCAGAGAGAGAAACCAGCTTAGAGACATCTTAACATCCATGGAGATCTCTAGTTCTCCCAACGTGATGTTAAGAATCAGATTTCTTAAACCTTGCGTGTCCTTTACTCTTTCCCTCCATGCCCCATGTCTCCTTTCTGTTGATTTCTGCATAAATGAAGAAAGTAAAAGGAATAAACAGTCCTCCAAGAAAGCCATACAACTCTGCTATTCATTCGTGGTTCCTAAAAAGTTGTGGAATGAAATATAGAAGTCTGTTCCAGAAAGAAAAAAGGTTTAGGTATTTAAATTAGGAGTGTGGAATATCAAAAATAAATCTATAGGTAGGCATTACTTTCCCCATCATACCAATGAAGAACCTGGGACTTAGGTAACTTCTTCAGGCTTTGTCCAGTTAGGGAGGGAGCTGAGAAGCAAACACAAGACATTGGTCCCAAACCCTTTCCTAGGGTCCTGGACACCACATGATCTTAATTCCCAGCCTCAACCAACAAGCAGCACTGCTGCTCTTAAGGGGAGGGGCTTTGGCCTTATGCTTCATGTTGTCCATTCACTCAGAGTGGAGGCCAGCCTGCCCAGGAGCCAGACAAGTTACTGCTAGCCACAAGTGGCCTTCTTTATGCATTAACCCATGAGCCCCAGCTGGCTAGTATCCATAGACAGAATTGCTCCACTCTTGGCGGATGTTCATCTCCCAAAACCTCCTCTCTCAGCAGCTGAACTGAGCACAACCGAGCCAAGAGTATTTTGTATTTTGTACAAATGGTTTATTATGCATGTGCAGAAGCAAATGCATCACAAAGCTAGTGAAGCTTACGCTTCAGGGCCCTGAGTAGTAGGGGACTCTCCAAAGGGGGGTGCAGGCATTTTATATCTGTAATCTGTTATTATTTTCTTAAAGAGATCCAAATTTATAGGTGCTTCGGGCCTCAAAAACTTGGATTTGCCCCATCTCGTATAGTATATCTAATGGAAGTAATAATTTATATGACACATAATAGTTCAATAAAAATTAGCCAAAATAATTAACATAACACCTACTATGCACCGACACTAGTCATAGGCAAAATCTTTGCCTTCAAAGAGTCCAAAGTACAGAGGAGAACAGAGATAATAATAAAATAATCACCAAATAAGTGTGATGGCATTGAACTCTGTTAAATGCTATGGAGCTAAATGGTTTTAAGAAGGGACAATTGGAGGACCTGACATAGGCAGACAGGTTTCTGAGGAGCTGAGATCTAAGAGAGTCAGAATTAACCAGGCACAAGGGAGCAGAGTAGGGAGAGAATTTTCCAGGCTGAGAGGATAAAAGTGCTAGACGGGGAAAGAACACAGTGTATTCAAGGAACTAAGAGAAGGTAAATTAGCTGCAGCGCAGAAAGAGAGGAGGACCTTGTTATAAAATGAGGCTGGAGAGACAAACCAACCACAGGGCCACATGAGCCATATGAAGGTTTTCAACCTTTATTATAAGAACAACTGCAAGTGTTGAAGTGTGCTGAGTTTGAGTGTTGGGATGGGGGTGAGGAGCACAGATGGAGGGATGACATGATCAGATGTGTATTTTGGAAATGGCTCTGGCTGCACAGAGGAAATGACAGGAGCCGGGCAAGGGTAGGTGAGAAGACACAGGCATAGGCTATTGGAGCAGACAAGGAGAGAGATGACAGCAGTGTGGTGATTGGTGGGATGAAAGAAATGGAGAAATGGAGAGATATCAAGAGTAAAATCCTCACACTTGTTGAAGGATTGGCCGTGGGGAGTAATTGTGAAGGAGCTGTCATGGATAATGGTATATACTGAATGTTCGTGTCCCCCGAAATTCATACATAGGAATTCTAACCCCTCGTGTGATGGTATTAGGAAATGGGACCTTTGGGAGGTGATTAGCTTATGAGGATAAAGCCCTCATGAATGGGATTAGTGACCTTATAAAAGAGGCTCAAGAGAGCTGCCTTGCCCCTTCCACCATAGGAGGACACAGTGAGAAGGTGCCATCTATGAACCAGAAAATGAGCCCTCACCAGACATTGAGTCTACCAGTACCTTCATCTTGGACTTCCAATCCTCCAGAACTGTGAAAAATAAATTTCTGCGATTTAAAAGTCACCCCACCTATGGTATTCTGTTATAGTAGCCTGAACAGACTAAAACAGATAACTACTGGGTTATTTGGGTTACATAACTAAATGAATTCATTGTGATGGGGAACTCTGGAGGAAAACCTATTTCTTTGGATGGGGAGGAGAGAATTTGATGAGTTTTGGTTTCTTCTTGGCCATATTGAATTCACAAGGACCTTGAGGTATCCGAGTGAATATGTCAAGTAGGGGGTTGGGAATATAGAAGCTCACAAGAGGGTTCTGATATGAAAATAGAAATCTGGAGCTAAATGAGTGGTAACTGGAGTCTTGTGTGTGGATGAGACCACGCAGGGAGAGGGGACAGAGGAAGAAAAGAGAAGGGCCCCGAACCAAGCCTGGAGAAGCACCATCTGGCTGGGTAAAGGAGGATCTGACTACAGAGGAGAAAGAGAAAGAGCCTCAGGAGGGAGCAGGAAAGCCAAGAGAATGCTGGCTCACACAAGTCAAGGAGAAAAGTATGTTGAGGGTAGTGGCATGTGGTAGATGAACAGTGCTGAGAAGTCAAGGAAGACGGGGTCAGGACATGTCCTCTGGGTTCAATGGCATGGAGGTGCCAAGACAAAGCTCTTCTGGGGAAGCGATGAGGGGCAGAAGCCAGGTTGGAGTGGGCTCCTGAGAGGAAAGACAGAGTGTTGAGGAAGGAATGTGGGTTTGCTTCTCTACTACTGTATGGTGTTTGGGCTCGTTTTTCTTTTCTAATGCCAGAAAATCAGTTGTTTGCACGAGCCAGTGGAAGAACATATTTGACAGGGCAATTTTATTAGACGGGACAGAAGGAGCTCTTTATTGGCATCAGGTTGCAGAGAAGGCAGGAGGGGTTGAAACTCAGTTTGCTGGCGGAGGAAGTGGCCAAAGGTGGGGGAAAGACCTTCCTCTGGCAACTGGAGCAGAGGTGGGGACACAGAGGCTGTGAGTGAATGGGAAGGATGGCTTTGTTTCCCTGCTGAGAGTGAGGGCCACTGGCAGAGGGAGCTGCAGTGTGTAGAGAATGAGAGAAGAGATCTGAAAGATTTGAGTAAGGAGTTAATGCTCCAGACATCAGGCCACACTGCCAGGAACAGCCTCATGGCAGCCAAGGGGATCCAATTTTCTGGACTGCCTGCAAGGCACAGGCTGCTCAGTTGTCCACAGTGCTCTTGGCTTATAGAAAGGATTTACATTAATGCCACAGGAGGCCCTTGGGGTGAGTGGAGGGTCCAGGCAGGAACTTTATTTCAAATCTCCAGGCAGTTTTGTGCTCAGCAGATTTGGAGATTTGAATCCCTCTTTGAGGCAAACCATTTCTGTCTTCCAGGAAAACTATAGCTGCACTAAACTGAAGCCAGACATTCTAGGGGCCCTGATAAGTGTTCTCTCTCATGATGTAAAGGGTTGTGAGCAGTTGAGTCAGAACAACGCCTCGCTGGGTCTGTGGCTTTGAGCAAGGAGAAATGTCACTTTGGTCTGTTTGGATTGAGATGGCACAGGAACTATGGCTGTCAGTTGTCCTTTGGGAGATGTTTGTCTTCTTGTTTGCCTTTTCATCCCAAATCAGGAGGCTGGACTAATACGCATAAAGCAGTTGGCAAACCAACCATGACACAGAGAACCAGAAGTTCCAGGGAGGAAATGCACAAGGGTTGCAGACATCAAGGACGTTTCTAAGGAGAAGAAGGTACTGGATGAGACCTTGAAGGATAGAGAGGGTTGGGGAAGTGAGGGGAAGGAGAGGGCATTCCCACAAGGGAGGCATCCTGTGTGTGATTTCTCCACACGCTGGTCTGCTCCCTCACTTACCGGCTGTGTGGCCTTGGAAACACTACTTAACCTCTGTGTGCCTCCTTTTCCTTAACTGTGACAAGATCACATTAGTACCTACCTGTAAGGCTGTACTGAGGATTAAACCAGGTAATTCTTACAGTGTGTTCAACACAGGGCTTGGGCCATATTAAGCATCTCGTATTACCAATATTTTTATGGTGGTTGTTATCATAATGTGTTAGAACATTAAAAGGCCAACTATTTCCACATTCTAAAGCGAACTTTGAGGCCACCAAACAGGACTTGCCAAAAAAGGTGTAAGTGGAGACTTTGCAACTCCTAGCCCCTTACCTACACCGGGGTAGAGAAGGGTTACAAGTGAGCCATTACCAGGGGACAGGGTCTCTTAAAAACATGTGAGTGTGCACTGAGTCTGCTCTTCCAAGAGCAAAGGTGTTACTCACCTCAAGCTGGGGAAATGGGCTTCACAAAGACTCCTTGGAGTAGTCAGTGTCTAGTTCACCCCTGAGAAACACAAAGAACACAGACTGCTGTCTTCTGGTGGTGGAGAGGAGGGCAGCACCTCAATGCCTGTGTCCTTAGAGTTTGTTGAGACAAAAGAGCTCTGAGTATTTACTGTTGACCTGTCCAGGCCACGTGCAAAGAGAGGCAAAAGGGCCCAAGAAGGTCAACGTTAATGAAGACCTCAGGAAAATAAATCGGAAATGTCTAAGGGCTGAGGAAGGAGGTATTAGAGACCAGTTAGAATAGAGATGCATTTGCCCATATCAAGGAAAAATCAGATATATGAGGAGGTGTGAAAAGGAGGAGTTCCCTGGGGGAAGAAAGAAACAGAACAGCAACCTCATGAGCAGAAGAATCAGCTGTCAACTGCCATCTCAAGGAACTCGATGACCACTCAAGTCAGAATTAGCCAGTGTGTTAGTTTCTATGTCTGCTATAACAAATCATCACAATCTTAATGACTTAAAACAACACAAATTTATTATTTTACAGTTCTGGAGGTCAGAAGTCTGAAATGGTCTCAATGAGCTAAAATCAAGGTGTCAGCAGGGCTGCCTTCCTTTCTAGAAGCTCTAGGGGACTCTAGAGCTTCTTGACTTTTCTAGCTTCTAGCGATCACTTGCATTCCTTGGCTCACAGTCCCCGTCCATCTTCAGATCCAACAATGGCCCGTTGAGGTTTCCTCATATCACATCACAGTGACACTCTCTCCTGCCTGCATTTTCCAATTATAAGAACACTTGTGATTACATTGATCCCACCTGAATAATCCAGGATAATCTCCCCCTCTCAAGGTAAGCTGATTAGCAACTTTAATTCCATCTATATCCTTAATTCTTTTTTACCATGTAACCTAATATATTCATGGGTTCCAGAGATTAGGATGTGGACATCTTTGGGGGGACATTATTGTGCCTTCCAGTCAGCAGGAACTTTCTTACTCCTTAACTCCTCTCTCTGCCTTAAATTTAACCTTAGAGGAGCCAGGGGCAGCCTAGCCAGTGTTGGCCGGGAATAGACGTGCTAGACTAGGAATCAGAAAAGGAGCCGACCTCCCCCCTTGCATTATCCTGGACATACCGACCCTTCCCACCACAGCAGGGGGCCTGCCACAGGGAGGCCCAAGCTGAGAGAGAGTTTACATTTAAAACAAAGATAAGAGTTTTTACTATTATACTAACTAAAATAACTGAGGTTGTTTCTGCGACTGGAACTAATGGAAGGCCTTTTCATTATCACAAAAAGACGTAAGACTTTTCCTGGGTTTCCTCCAAGCCCCACAGAGTTGCAGGAGAGGAAGGAAACTGTTTTCTGAATACATTGCACCATTCGTGTTAGTTCAATGTACCAGTCATTATTGTATTGTTATTATTACTATCATTACAATTGCCTCCTTCATTAGACTTTGAGCAATAGGAGGGCAGGACCCCCTTTTGTTCATCTGTATGTCCACAGCACCAGCACCATGCCTGAAATGCTGTATTTAATAAATTAATGTTCAACAAATGTCTGTATCGACATCCCAGAGGAACTGGGGGCCAAATGTGATTCCAAATGGAAGCAGCTCTCATTCAATGTGTCCAATCAGATCTGCCATCTCCTGGTCAGGGAAAACCTTTTGCCAAAACACAAACCCTCTCTTATTCCCTTTTAAATTACAGACATTGTTTTCACCCTGAACTCCACAATTGTATAATTATACCTTATAACATATGGCACACACAGCTCCCTGAGAAGGCGGCCCCATCAAAATTTATAAAGCAAAGAGTTTGCATCTCTGATTTTAAATGAGCTTAACTGCTCAAATTAGAGTAGCTTTCCTATTTCTGAGAGAGAGGAGAGTGTTCAGGAATTTCAAGAACAATCAGAGCAGCGATACTCTACAACCACCATTAGATTCAATCTCTGCTCATCTGGAACCAAAGGCAGGACTAAGGCACATGTGGACTTCAGAACAAGGAAAGTGAACATGTCAGCTGATCATAGCTGACTTTTGATTTTGCACAGAGATGGAAGAATAGGGCAACATAAAAGATGAAAACTAAATACAGAGAATCTATAAGGAGCCTTCTGAACGTGGAGATAAAGCCACCTTCTCAGAGTGAACTGGGTGAAGTTAGCACTCGATGGATAGCAGCAGTCCCTCCCAAACCAATAATCCAGCTGCAAGGGCTCAGGAAACACTCGAAAATAATCAGAAAGACGGGGAGTTTCCTCAGGCCTGAACTGTAACTAAAGAAAACTGTAATTGAGGCAACTGCAGAAAGAAAGATGATGCTAAAGTAGATAGACTTTATCCAGAAAGGAGAGTCAAGGGCAATAATCTGTGAGGGGTTAGCCAGCACCTGCCAGGAAAGAGAGACAGTGCCTGGCAGATGAGAGAGGTGTGCATTTTCCTGGTCCAAGAAGGTTCACCAACCTTCCATGACCTGAATGAAGTCTCCGTCAAAAGAATCTATTCCAAGATCACCAGATAATCTTCTGATTACCAATTTAGTTTCATAGATTTGGGGAAGAGTTTTGAACAGTCCAGGAGTTAATAGGCATAATATCCTCTGCAATTTAGTAAACTTGGATCTTAGTTTGTAAATCTGGTTTTAGGGCAGCCTGGCTCATTCTCTAAGAATGACTCTAGGCTTTTACAAATCTACCAAACTGTTGTGATCCACTGAGGCCCATTCTGGGTAGCCAGTCACAGCTCTCTCCAAATTCCAGTCTTGATTCCTTGGCCTTCAATTTACAAATCATTTGGAAATACTAACATAGTGGAATAACACACACACACTCATGCGCACACACATGCGCACACACATGCGCACACACACACATCCCACAGAGAACTCCTACTCATCCTTCAAGGCCCAACTTAAATATTGCACCTCTGAGAAGTTTCTTCTGCTTACCCAGCACTGTGGAGGAAGGAGGATAGAGACAGGGAAGCATAGAATAACTGGTGGAATCTTAAAGATCCACTGTGTTTCAGACTTCTTTAGCTGAAGAACACTTGTTCGACCAAAAGCTGATGTGGAAGGCAGTATGTAAACATAAAAAGTGGATCTGCTCTGGCAAAACAGAATCCCAAAATGGAACTTCTTCCCTTTTGGAAGAACTTGGGAGAAAGGCATTATCCTTTCATTACCCCCTTAGTCAGTCTCACCAGTATAGGGGGAGTCACTAACCTGCTTAGGCAGGTTAGAACAGAGCACTATGCCCACCAGGTGGAGTCTCCAGCTGTCTGAAGGGAGATAGGAGGCCTAGAGTTTGCTCCCTGGCCTTCCCCGATCTACCCCATCATAATAAAACCCCTCATAGCACAGTTTGAAAATCACTTATCTAGTCTGACTCTCAATTTAGAAATGAGGAAACATACAAAATCTGATGTCAGAATACAGTTTATACAATTGTTTCATGTGGTTCTCCCAAACCATAGATGATAAACAACATGACATCTATGATGTCCATTCCCAGCCTTGGCAGGCATAACTAACCAATCCCAGATGTGGCCTCAGAAGCCTTCTCCATACAGTTCTAGTAAGCTGCTAACGATTGGAGTTGACATGCAAGATGAATCTACTTACCATTCCTGTTCTAAATATTAATTTTTTTTCCTGTCCTGAATGTTAACATATATTATTTTATATCTATCATATCATTATCCCAAGTCATTAATGTTTAAAAGTATATAAAAGACTTTAATATATGCATAAGTCAACAGAAATCCCTTTTTTATATAACCTCTCTATTTAGGTGATGGCCTTAAATTTTACATTTTGGAAGTTGACCTTTCAAATCTAGTGGGGTTAAGTAAACAATTGCTATCTAATTACATTTCCTTTACTAGATTAAAACATATAAATAAAGATGCTAGATCTATTCCTTGGTGGCGGTGGTCAGTGCCACCTCAAAAATGAAAAGGTGGGGGGAGTCCCTTGTTATTAACAGACTCAAGTTTGGTAGATTCAATCTTTAATGAAAAAGCATGGCATTTCAAATTCCAATTCCAGCTCAGCCATTCTCATTTTTAGAATATTCAACTCTTCCTTATTAGCATTTTCCTTCCTAAAGAAATAAATGTCCTTTACCAATTAAGCTGACTTACATATATGGACTATGCACAATGGTCCAGGTGAGCTTTAAGACACAGCATGCAGCCCACTGCCAGTTCTGGGAACTAATCTCGGTGATTCCCTAGATTCCTGCCTAGGCTTTTAAAACAGGAATGCCTTCCCTCCTGGAAGAACTTGGGAGAAAGGCATTATCCTTCACTACCCCCTTACTCTATCTCCCCAATAGAGGCAGAGTCACTCACCTGCTTGGGCAGGTTAGGAAGGAGCACTTATGCCCACCTGGTGGAGTCTCCAGCAGTCTCTTTCCATCTCTCTTGCTCTCTGGAGCCCATTTGAACATTAACTGTACGTAGCTTCTCTCCTCCATGCAGTGAGGATTATTCAATATCTCAGCTCCCTGCAGCTGGCCACAATTAGAGAAAACAGGCATTTCCCCTTTCTGGAATTATGGTTGAGGTTGAGGCCAGCCATAGACCTTCTCAATTTCTAGCAACAATTTTTTTTTTTTTTTTTTTTTGCTTTAAAGCACAAATCTTCAAAGGGTTGATGTCTTCAGAGGCCTACATGAAGCTCTCATTACCTTCTACACTTCTATGGATATTGATACATATCATGCTGGGGAGGGAGAGGATCTTCAAATCCTCAAGTTTACTCTAAAATCTGAATATATATCCTCCCGCCACTATTTCAGGGATAAAGTACCTGTGAGCTTAGGATAAACTTTCTTCCAAAAATCTACTTGTCAGGTACTTGGACTTTGAGCTCCAATTTATAAATTTTTCTGGGATCTGGAAATCTTTATAGGGAAGTTTTCATTTCTGTTTTTAATAAGTTAATAGTTATAAGTATAAAAAATATATATTTAGATAGCAACAAATTCAAGTTGTACTAGATGGCCCTCCTCTCCTCTGTACAACCAAGAGTCCCACTACTCAGAAGTAACCACTCGTAAATTCTTCCTTTGTGTAGCTCTTACAGGCTTACTACATAATATTAAATTGTATGCAACTTTATTTTTTAATTTGCCAGATTTAAGCACTATAAACTGACTGCCTGATATGGCCAATGAGGAATTTGGTTCATTTACACTGCCTGTCATACTATATCTTCCATGTTTCTGCCAGTCACATTTTTTTTAATGCTGTAAGTTACACTCACAAGTCTAAATCATGAATTGTTAATCTTTTTACCATTGACTTTACACCATATCTTGACCCATTAACTTTATACAATATGTTAGAATGAGGAAATTGGTGGCCCTATGTTTGCCTTAATATTCCTCAAAGCCTTCCAACTCCTGCCTCCACATCTGCCCCTTAATCCAACATCTCATTAACTTTACATGGTTAATGTCAAGGTTTATAACATTTATATCAATGTTAAAAAATATAACTGAGGCTTCACGCTTTGTTTATACATTGATTCTAAATTGAAAACCAATCACTAGCATTAATAGTACACGATTATGTATATATTATTCACGGCAAGCCATGAAAGGATATAATTGGACCAGCAGAAAAGACACTATAATCCCAAACCACTAAACCTGTTCTGCTCAGAGGACAAAGTAATTATCAAAACCTCAGAGGAGCAGAAATAGATGAGTAGCATATTTCAAGTACATATACAGAGTAATTAAATAACATCCTTTCACTATATCACTAATGTTGCCCCATTTCTTCATCCCTCTGTTGGTTGAAGGAATATCATTTTCTTCTTGCAGTTATTCTCCAGGGTTTTTTCTACTCCCTGCTTTAATGTGGACTAAATTCCTACTGGATTTTTATCATCCTAGGATTTCTTTTTATTGTATTCCTGGGTTGAGTTCACTTTTTCTTGCATTCACGTCTTTCATTTTCTAGGATTCCTTTATTTTCCATTAAACTTTTGATTTTAATATAATTATAGATTTATAAGTTATAAGAAATAATACAGAGAAATCCCAGGTATGCTTTACTAAGTTTAACCCAATGGTAACATTGTAAAACTATGAAGTAATATTAAAACCAGAACATCAACACTGATACAGTTAAGATACAGTTAAAATACAAAATATTTCCCATCACAAGTATCCCTCGTGTTATCATTTTAGAGTCACACCCTTCTCTCCCACCTTAACCCCTGGCAACCAATAATCTGGTCTCCATTTCTATAATTGTCATTTCAAGCATGTTATACAAATGGAATCATATGGGATGTAACCTTTGGAGATTGGCTTTTTTACACTCAGCATATTCTCTAATGATTTATCCAAGTCATTTTAAATATCCACAGTTTGTTCATTTTTGCTGCTGAATAGTATTCCATAGTATCAATGTACCAGTATTTTATTATATTATATAATATTAGCTGCTGTGGACTGATTGAATTGTGTCCCCAAAGTTTAATTCTCACTGCAACTGTTGGAGACTTCAAGAGGTGATTACTTTGTAGGACCGTGCACTAGTGAATGGATTAGGAATGGCAGTCAGGGGCATGGTTCTGAGGCTTTAAAAGAGAACATCAGAGGTTGGTCTCTCTCTGCTCTGTCATTTTCACCTTGTGACACCCTGCATTGCTGTAGAGTCGCCACACCAGATGTGTTCCCTGGACTGTGGACTTCCCAGCCTCCAAAGCTGTAAGCAATAAATTTTGTTTTCTTTATAAATTACCCAGTTCCAAGTATTTTGTTATAAGCAACAGAAACAGACTAATACATTAGCTGTAGATTTTATGTAGATATTCTTTATCAGTTTGAGTAAGTTTGCCTCTATTCATCTTTTTCTGAGAATTTTATCATGAATGTATGTTGATTTTATCAAATGCTTTCTCTGCATCAGTTGACATGATCATGTCATTTTTTTCTTCATTTGCTTTCTACTATGATAGTTGATTTTGATTAATTTTAAAATATTGAATCATTTTTGCATCCTAGAATAAATCCTAAGTGGCTATATATATATATTTATACACACACACATACACACACACACACAGAGATACACATAGAGAGAGAGAGAGAGCTGAATTTACTTACTAATATTTTGTTAAAGTTTATCACATATATATTTATTATGGACATTGGCCTTTAGTTTTCTTTTTTTGGAGCCCCAGTGACACAAAAGTTAGATCTTTTATTGTAGTCTCACAGGTTCCTGAGGTTCTATTCATTTTTATTTTTAGTCTTTTTTCTCTCTGTTTTTCAGACTGGATAATTTCTATCATTTCATCTTAACATTCACTCATGTTTTCCTCTGTCCTCTTTATTCTGCCATTAAGCCCATTCACTGGACTTTGTATTTTGGTTATTGTATTTTTCAGTTCTAAAATATCCATTCTTTCCTTCTTTACATGTTCTATTTCTTTGCTGAGACTTCGTTTTTTCATTTGTTTCAAGTGTGTTTGTTAAAGCTTACTGAAGCTTTTTTATGATGCCCTCTTTAAAATCTTCATCACATAATTCCAATATCTGTGTCATCTTGTTAGCCTCTGTTGACAGTCTTTCTTCACACAGTTTAAGATTTTCTTGGTTCTTCTTATAAATGATTTTTATTTAAAATGTGGACATTTTGCTTGTTATATTATAAGGTTCTGGATCTTATTTAAACCTTCCATTTTAGCTGGACTCTTCTGATGTCACTCATAGAAATGAGAAGACACCATCTTGTTATGTCAAGTGGAGGAGAAGGTTTGATTTCCTACTTGGTCTCCAGTGACACCTAAAAAAGAATGCTCCTCATTATTGCTGGGCAGAGTGGGAGCTCCAGCTCCTCAGTAGGTCTCCACTGATACTATCCTGGTCAACACAGCTAAGAGTCCCTTGTCACTGTTTACCACATGGCTTCCTTGACACGTGGTGTGGGGGAGAGGTGTAGTCTCATCATCATAGGATGGTGTGTAAGTCCTGGCTCCCTACTTGAAATTCTCTTACCTACCCCACCCTGGTGGAGTACTGAGTTGCCTCATTGCAGCCTGACAAAGGTGAAAGTGTTTCCTGGCAGGGGTGGAGTTTTTCTGTGGCGTTTGGCTTGGGTAGAACAATTTGAGTTTTCTTGGAATTTATTTATTTTTTAATTGTAACGTATTGGTTTTACATCTTTATGGGGTACAGAGTTCTATTTTAATACATGTATACAATGTGTAATGATCAAATCAGAGTAGTTAGCACATTCATCATTATAAAAATGTATCATTTCTTTGTGATGAGAACATTTGAGCTCCTTTCTTCTAGCCATTTGAGAACATACAATAAGTTATTGTCAATTATAGATGTGCAGCACTACTGTACCCCACTAAAATTTATTTTTCCCATCCAACTGTAATTTTGTGTCCATTAACCAATCTGGTAGAGCAAATATTGTCTAAAAGTTTCCTGTCATATTAGCTGCCCCTTCCTGGTCCTTTGTACAGACAGAGAAGGGTTTGGTTAGGGCTTCCTTGTTTTGTTCCTGTCTAAGTTACTAGATGGCCAGCTTCTTCAATTCCATATCTTGGATAGATGAGACAAAGAAGTCTCTATGTTCTTATCTGCTTTGCTTTCTTCTCTCCAGCCTTCAAGGTCTTCTTATGTTTGTTTTATAAGTTTATATAATGTCCAAAGTTTTTAGTGGGAGAAAAAGAGAAAAGTATGTCTACTTCATCTTCTGAAAAATGAAAATCTGACTTTCATTTTAATTATTCTTGAGTATATATTTTTTAGATAATATCTTTAGGTGGTAAAAGATCTGAGTCCTTTTAGTCAAAAAATGTCTTTATTTTACCATCACTAGATACATAGTTTGCCATGAATATTAAAAAAAAACGTAGGTTCAGAGATTTCCAGTTTCAGCTCCAAGATATAAAGAGTTTGGAAGTTCTCACTTCCGTCTTTACAACACGAAAAAGCTCAAAATCGGGCCGAGCCCGTGGCGCACTCGGGAGAGTGCGGCGCTGGGAGTGCAGCGACGCTCCCACCGCGGGTTCAGATCCTACATAGGACTGGCCAGTGCACTCACTGGCTGAGTGCCGGTCACGAAAAAGACAAAAAAAAAAAAGTTCAAAATCAATGACTTGTCTTGACCCATCAGAGATCTAAGGTCTCAAGGTAAACCATCAAAACAAAATCTAGAGAAACAGTTGAATCTAGAGTCACAGTGGAGATCTGCTTACCTGGAAGAGAAGCTGCCAGAATCATAACCTGGTAGGAATACTTAAATGATAATTTTGATGAATTGCTGGAGGCTGAGTATACTAGCATGAGAGGCAGAAACTACTAAGGCCACAGTCTCAGGAGTGTCCCCACACTGTCTTGGATTTCACCTCCTTGGAACCACCAGGTGACGTGCCAAGAAAAATCCCCTAGTGATTCTGGATGGGAGGGGGGAAAGGAACCACATCAGTGTTCTTCATAACAAAGGCCAGGAGGAAAGACTTTACCAGAGTCTTACCTCACTTCAGGGAAGGATATTCTTCCCAATCCAGCTCTCTCGAGCCGTCACAAAGTAGAGGACAAAAGCAAAAAAGCACTTGCGAAGGACACAGGTCTACTAAAAGACTGAGATTACAGAATTCTGCCCCTCCTCCTTTCATTGCCACCAGACCAAAAGGGCTCCAGTATAAATAGTGGCTTATAGCTGAAAGAGCTACAAGATCTAAACTTTCCCTTAGAAGGAGTATTTAGGGAATTCCAAAGCCAGCAAGAGAGACAAAAACAAGGACACTAGAGGAACTTGAAGTCTCCGGCACCTGCAGCTATAGCAAACATTAAACACAACCCAAGTTCTTGCCGAATTAGCATAAGATTTCACACCAAAGGCCGATTTATCTCAGTTCTTATTACCCAGCACATTGGGATTTCAACAAAAAATTACAAGGCGTGCTAAAAGGCAAATAAAAACACCATCTGAAGACACAAAGCAAGCATCAAAACCAGACTCAGATACAACACAGATGTTTGAATTATTAGACAGGGAATTTAAAATCACTATGATTAATACGTTAAGGGATCTACTGAAAAGTGTAGACAACTTACAAGAAGAGACAGGTAATGTAAGCAAAGAGAAGAAAACACTAAAAAGGAGTTTTTAAATGTTAGAAATCAAAAACCCTCTGTATTAGTATTAGAGCTGCCATAACAAATTATCACAAACTTCGTGGCTTAAAACAACAAAAATTTATTATCTCATGGTCTGGAGACCAGAAGTCTGAAATTGAGACTTCGGCAGTGTTGGTTTTTTCTGGAGGCTCTGAGGGAAAATTCATTCCATTTCTCTCTCCCAGCTTCTGTTAGTTGCCATTAATCTCTGGCATTTCTTGACTTTAGATGCATCACTCTAATCTCTGCCTCCATCTTCACAGGGTGTTCTGCTTTATGTCTTTCTGTGTCTTCTCTTATAAATAAACCAGTCATTGGATGTAGGATGCACCCTAAATCCAGGATGATGTCATTGCAACATTCTTACTTTAATTATATCTGCAAAGACACTATTTTCAAATAGGTACTGAGGATGAGGGCTTGAACATATATTTTGAGGGGACAGTATTCAATTCAATACACACTATTACATAAATTAATAATCCCTTTTATGTACTTATCAGTTGACTGTACACAGCCTGGAAAAGAACCACTAGGCTTGAAGAAAGAGTAATAGAAACTTTTCAAACTAAAATGCAAAGAGAAAAAAAAAAAGAACAGAATATCCAAAAACTGTGAGATGGTTTCAAAAGGTATAACATACACAGAACTTTAATAGCAGAAGAAGAAAGAAAGGAAAGAAGATACATTTGAAAAAGCAATGGCTGATAACTTTCTAAAATTAATGACAGTTACCAAAGCACATATCTGGGAAGCTCAGAGAACATAAATCAGAATAAACACCAAAAAAACACACCTAGATATATCACATTCAAACTACAGAAAACCAAAGAAAGAGTAAATCTTGAAAGAAGCCAGATGAAGGGAATATCTTATCTATAGAGGAACAAGGATCAAAATTAATAGCAGACTTCTGATCAGAAACCGTATGAGAAAGAAGAGAATGAAAAGAAATATATAAAGTATTGTAAGAATTCTAGGCTCAAAACAATTTTCCCTCTGAACTTTGAAAGACTTTTTCCATTTCCTTCTAGCTGCAAATGGTGCAGATAAATAGTCTTCTGTGAATCAAAACTTTGTTCCTTTATGGGTTCACGTTAAGTCTTTATGGAAGCTTTCAAATTTTTCTCTTTATACTTGGAGTTTTAAAATTCTTAGTAGTAGGTACATATCAGTAGATATTTTTCATGCATCCCATGTGGTGCTTAGTGAGAACATTAAATCTGAAAACATGCATCATTTTCAAGTTCAGAAAAAAATTATTTGATTTCTATTATTACTGCTACTACTATTATTAGTATCATCACCATCATCATCATCCTCTGTTCCCCTTCATTTTCTCCATTCTCACCTTCTAGAGCTCTTTGCTATTTCCTGAGTGTTGGGATTCCTGGCTGATCTTTATTTTGTAAGCATAATTTTAATTTCCAGCAAATCCTTTCATTCTCTAGTTATTCCTTTCTTAGACAGCTTGTCCATGTTTTATGAATTCAACATCTTAGAATTTGTTTAAAGTTTTTTTTGTTTGTTTCCCAAATTACTTTGTTTATTCTGAAATAATGATTTTGTTTCTTCATCTCTGTCTTCATTTCTTGGTGGTTCTTTTTTTTTTTTTTAATAGATCTTAGGTTGTTCTTAATGCCAATCACTTGTTGATATGTGTCTCACAAAATATTTCTTTACCTTGTGAAAATCTCCTTATGCAATGGGTCTCTTAACTTTCATCATTGCATCTGGTGTCAACTGTACTTTAGGAAATGACAAGACAAGACCATGTCCATGCTTGGTCCAGGCCAAACAGGAGAATGTGGCACTTCTTACATTGTCCCTTTCCCCAAGGCCGGTGTGGTCACAGAGACATAGATGGTTGCAGAGTCGCAGGAAGTGACAAGCAGCAGAGTGAACAGAGCCAAAATCAGAGCAGAATGAGCCAGTTAAGGGTTAGGAGAGAGCAGCTGACATCGCTGTGGGCCGGTGAGAGCACAACAGGCAGCAACCCTCTTTTTACCAAATAGGTTACAAAGGAAGCCTTTTGAAGAGAACTAGAACCTTCTGATATGTGATTAAGAAATGTCCACGAGTAGATACCTCCTTCCTGCTTTTGGTTGTTGTGGAACTTCACCTTGTTTCATTGTGTCTTTTCTTATAAGAGGCCGAAATCATCAGTAACAGGAGAGATTGCGTAGACAAGTGACACATTAAATTCCATATAATAAAACAAGGATAATATATAAGTAGTAAATTTATACTCAGGAAAATATAAATTAAAATGGAAAACAAAAACCATAGAACAAAAAGAACATAATGAGTGAGGCATGTAGATCAACCTAATGGCTGTAATTTTAAATTTCACTTCATTTCCTAGCAGGCAAGGAAACTAGGAGACCAGGTCATTTACAAAATTCTCATATTTCAAAAGGTAAAAAGCAAACTAGTTCTAAGAGGAGGCAAAGCATTTTGCAAAACTGAATTTTAAAAGAAATTTCTCATAGGAAACTTAAGGTAAAAGGAAGTGACCAACAGGGTAGCAACAACAGTGGTAATAATTACCATTTCTGCCAGGCATTGTGTGTAGCTACAACCCAAGTGAAAATAGAGAACCCCTCAGCCTTCTTTACTGGAAGGACCTTTGCCTTCTGTAGGATGTAGCTCCTCACCCTCCATCCACATCTGTCTACATCAGTGCTGAGTACCAGGTGGTGGAGTTAGATGCCCATGTTACCTCTCCACACCTGGACCATATGCCATACTCCCCTCCCCTTGAAGACATTGACTTTGGGCCACAGACCTATTGCATTCCCTTAATTCTCCTACCAAGCTCAGACTTGACATTTTTAAGGTGAACATGATTATGCAAGTCCTTCATCATCTTTATGGCTTATATAATGTAATTTCAGCATTGTTTAAGGTATTTTGAGAAAGCATTAATGAGTAGAAAGTTTTAAGATGGGGGAATCATATCTAGATGATTAACATTAACCCTTATGAAATAATGTCTTTCTTTCAACTTTTCACATTAGAGAATACACCCTCCACGTACATTGTAGACTCCTGTATGTCAGCTTCAGGTAGTGCCTGACCCAGCTGGCTATCCCGGAAGACAGTTCACCAAAAACAGTGAGGAGCTTGAAGCCAATGTGGAGGAAAACCTGATGAGATCGATCCAACAGATTGAACCAGAAGAGAACAAAAGGGTGCAGGTATTTAAGTGGTAGTGATACAGAACCACAGCCAGAATGATGGTAGTCATGTTCCTTTATTGTCTGGCATTCAAGTCTAGTACAGGGCTTCATGATTTTGTACCTACTCGTTTATTGAATGGTGTAATAAATAGCTTTTCTTTGGACTTTTTTTAGTTCATCCTCAACTTCCCCTTGTTAACATGCAAAAATTCACAATGTGTTTATTTGTCTGATTTGATGCCAGACATAGGAAATATAAAAGCTATTTTGTTCATTATAATAAATATAGCCTGGATATTTCAGTGTTTTGGGGGGGACACAAATTGATTAGAGCTCATAAGAAAAAGAAACAATGGTACTAGTAGGACCAAATTAGAGGGAAGGTTATTCCTCCATCTGCTCTAGAACTAGGTAGTAAACTTGGGAAAGGGCTATGAAATGGATTGAGAGCCCTATCCTGGGTGTATTTACTGTGATCAAGGCTAGAGACATCCATATACTTGTTCCAGGACATGACAAGCACCAACAAAATGTGCTGAATTCTCCAAATGGGACAGTCTGTTTACTCCAGGTTATGCCAGGTCTCCTAGTTGCCTTGGATATTCAAATTTGGATTTGGAGTCCCATGATGGAATCATTCCTGAAAGAAAGGGGATGGTTTGGACTAAAACTTTCTCCTGGCTCTGTGAATGTTTTGATATGTAGAATGACTATACATGTTCTCATGTTTTCCCTGCATAATTATTAATAGTGCCTCCTTTTCACTTTAAAACCTATCTGGGATTGCGTAATAAAACATATCGTCCACTATTGATATGTCACTCTAATAGACATCAGATATTTATTTCTGGAAACATTTAATACAGTTTTGCTTTTTGAAAGCTCCTTGAAGAACAGATATTCTACTACAGCTGATTTGGGTTTTTTTAGTTTGTTTTTTAGAAAAATATGAAACTTTCCAGGTGTCTTGATCACCCTTTGTAACTATCCCAGAACATTTCCTAATTCATAGAAATCAAATTGTTTAACCTCTTCACTCAAAAGTCTAACAACCCCTAAATAAAGCCATAGATAATCTAGTCTTTAACCTAGCCATAGGTAATTTAGTCATTTCTCTAAAAGGTATAAAAACTACTAACACAAGGTACAGAGGACACCAATAGGCTTGTCTGCTTATCTCCTCTTTCATGGCAACCTCCAACCTCCCACTGCCACTGAGAAAGCAGCCAATGTGTAAAACAAGACCCTGCCCACTGGTCACAGTTGACTGGTCCAGAGCCAGATACATGACATAGCCTGGGCCAATCAGAGCAAACCAGAGTCCTTCCCAGGAATTTACTGGTTGAGTTTCAAAGAGATTCCATGATTCTCTGCATAGCTAAAGCTCTAAGATGGAAAGCTTTAGAATCGATGGTGGCTGTGTTCTGGCCTCATGGAGAAAGAGAGAGATAGGAGGAAGAAAAATGGAGAGGGAAAGGGTAAAAAATGAAGCCAATGTCAGTAAGAAGCAAAGACTGGAGACAAAGAGAAATCCCTGATGACATCCCAGTACCTCCTTCTAGTCGTTTCTGAGTCTAGCTGCCTCCTTCGCTATCCAGTCACTTGATTGTTCAAGTCTGCCACAAAATACCTAGAAAAGTCCCCTTTTTCCTTAATTAGAAAGAGTTTGCTTTCTGTCACCTTTGATCATGGAGTCCTAACAAATACAAGAGGTTAATGTCTGTGCCCCATTTAAAAAGAATCTTATGACAGGAAGTTCACAGAAATACTACACAGTTAAAAGCCTTTACTTTTAAACCAAGATGCCCTCAAACAATCTGCAGCAATTTCTTTACTTACCATGTAGGAATCTAAGGGCAAATTTTAGTATCCTTTCCTCACTTTCTGTGTATCCCTAGAGTCATTCAACCACCTTTATCCTTTCTACGTTTCCATTAACAAAAATAGCAGATACTTTTAAAGGAAAGGGTGTTTGGCCTCATAAACTCCCTGATTTTTTTTTTTTTTTCTATATAGGCCATTTTCAGCATTTACTTTTAAAGCATCAAGGCTTCACTTTAAAAGAGCCTCCTGGCTCCATGCAAAGGGTCTTTGTTATGGGCTGAATTGTGTTTCCCATGCCCCCAAATTTATATGTTGAATTTTTAAATCCCCCAGTACATGAGAGTGTGATTGTATTTGGAGATAGGGTCTTTAAGGAGATAATTAAGTTAAGATGAGATCACTGGGGTGGGCCCTAATCCAATATGACTGGTGCCCTTATAAGAAGGGGAAATTAGGACATAGACATGTACAGAGAGAAGACATGTACAGAGATGTGATGGTACAGGGAGAAGGTGGCCACGTACAAGCCAAGGAGAGAGGCCTGCCAACACCGTGATCTCAGACTTCTAGCTTCCAGAATTGTGAAAAAATAGATTTCTGCTATTTAAGCCACTCAGTCTGTGGTACTTTGTTATGGCAGCCCTAATAAACTAATTCCTGTATTAGTCAGGGTTCTCTAGAGAAACAGAAACAATAGGATGATCTTTAGTCAGCAAGTTTGAGGCCCAGTAAAAGCTGATATTTCAATTAGAGTCCAAAGGTGGGAGAAAAAACAAAAACAGTCAGGCAGGAGGAGCTGCCCCCTACTCCTGGAGGGCCAGGCTTTTTGTTCTTTGCAGGACTTCAGTTGATTGGATAAGGCACAGGGCAGTCAGTCTGCTTCACCAGTCTACCCATTCAAATGTTCGTCTCATCCAGAAACACCTTCACAGATACAGCAGATTAATGTTTCACAAAATGTCTGGGCATCCCACGGCCCAGTCAAGTTGACACATAAAATGAACCACATTGTCTTATAAAATGAGAGCAAAAACTTAGCCACCTGGCACCCCAAGTTATTGAAACCAAGTCCCATCCATGTTCTCTACAGGTAAATTAGATGTGATGTAGAGAATGGATCACCTGATACCAGAATGATGCATAGATTAAGCCACCAAATTACACAAAGTTCCAAGTGAAAGTGTCCTGCCCACCAGTAACTTTAATTTCTGAATCAGATCCCATCAGCATGCATCAAAGGGAGCAGACCCGTGGGGAGAGAGCCCCCACACAAGGGCAGTGCTTGGAGGAGCTTAGCTTTTTAAGGCCCCACTCATTCTCTTTCCTCTAATCTAGTGCATTTTATGGGAAATGAAAGGAATTTTCACATCAAAGTCCTCATTCAGCACCTCAGTGTATGTCTCACTGACAAAGAGGGCAATTGGTATAGCCGTCCTCTATTCCACCAACCTCTGGTTTGTCTAGCTATCCAGTCACTTGATTGGATAGCTAGACAAACCAGAGGCTTGATTCCAGCTGTCGGCTCTGCTTACTCCACTTATTTTTGGCAATCAGCTCCCTTCCAGGTTGGCAAGTATTAGGGTAATGGCTAATTATCAACTGTAGTCCAAGAAATGTGGCAAATGGGGTGTAATACATGGGGCTAGATAAAGGAAGCCTTGGGAACTTTGTGAATTATCAGAAAATAATCATATCAGTGCTTTACAAGTTGGAAGCACTGGAGAGTAAAGCAACACAGGAAAAGAGAGAACCAGCATCCCTTCCCGGGCCCATCACCTTCTGCCCATTAAGCCTTCTGAGCTTCCTCCTTCCCTGCACATCAGACTACTTACTTCATCCCTGAAGCACCTACATTTTGAAACTTCTTTAGGAAATAGGAAAAATCATCAATTGTTACAGATGTCCATTTTGTTTTCAGATGCAACACAACTATATTCAATGATGAAATACTTGGGTAAATGCAAGATTGTTTAAAAAAAATTATCAGGCAAATATAGGCAGGGATCAAAGTATACAGAATGCCCTGAGAAAAAGAGAAAGGATGGTTGAATAGTCCATTAGCTCCTCCAAAAGATCCTGAAAGAAATGGGATGGTTTGGGCAAAACTTTCTCCTGACTGTCCTGATACGTAGTAGGTCAACTATGCATCCAGGTTTGCATGGGACAGGCCTGGCAGACTCATGTACTCCCTTTGTAATTATTAATAGTGCCTCATTTCACTCTCAAAAGTGTTTTGATATTGATGATAAAAATATATACTGGCCCACTGCCTAGAGCTCATTTTCTCAACTGAAGGCCTTTGCCTTCTTCCCATTCCCAAAATAACCTGTTATCCTGCAGCATTGCTTGACTGCAATACTCACCTGCTCAACAAGCTCGCCTGTGCATCCCATTTGTCCACAAAACAAAGTTTGGGGGTCTTCCTCAAGGAGCCAAGAGCTGTAACAATCTTGCCCCAGCTCCTCTCTGTTTGGAATTCCTAAACCTCTCATCCTGAATAAAGGAGTGCCATGATTTGTATTGAACAAGCTATAGTTTAGGAATTGCTTTCATGGCCATGATCCCATTAGCTCAGATAACAGCACTGTGAGGATAGGAATTCAAGCACAAAGTCCCTTGTCCTCCTCAGCATAGCCCATCATCAACAATGTGGGGGAAATAACTAGTTTGTCTTTTATAAGTGACTTAGCACTAAGTACATATGATATTCTTTGTTTACAAACCTTGACCTTAAAAAGAAAAATCATGACTGCCTGCTTTCTTGCCCCATATTTCTCTAGCTTCTATACCCTCAAAGTATATTTCAGAAAAATCTACCATATCTTCTCATTATCTAAAATATGACACCTGTATAGACACATGAATTGCACCAAGCTTATCCACAACTATTATTTTTAGAATAGTTTAAGATTTACAGAAAAATTACAAATATGTTACAAAGTTTCCATATACCCCATACCCAGTTTCCTCTATTACCAACATTTTACCTTATTATGGTGCATTTGTTACAATAAAGGAAACAATATTGGTAAATTATTATTAACTAAGGTTCATACTTAAGTCAGATTCCCTTACTTTCCATCCAAGACACCACACTATGTCTCGATAGGCTCCTCTTGACTGTGACCAGTTCTCAGACTTCCCTTGTTTTTTATGACCTTAACATTTTTGAGGGGTACTGGTCAGGTAATTTGTAGAATGTTACTCATTTGGAATTTGTCTGATGTTTTCCTTATGATTAGACTGGGGTTGCAGGTTTGGGGGAGGAACAGACAAATGTAACATCCATTTTTCTCACATTCATGCTGTTAGCATGACTTACCATTGCTAATGTTGACTTTGATTACATGGTTGAGGGAACGTTCGTCAAGTTTCTGCACTGTAAAATTCCTCTTTTTTTCCTATTTCCATATTCTTCTCTTTGGAAGGAAGTCATTATAGGCCATTATGCATGGCCCACATTTAAGGAGTGGGAAGTTATCTCCTACCTCCTTGAGGACAGAGAACCTGCACAAATTATTTTGAATTTTTCTGTATGAGTCATTTGTCTCTTCTTCCCCATTTATTTAATTATTTTTTTAAATTTCAGTATAGGCTCATGGATATTTCCTTTAAACTTTGGGTAATAATTCAATACTCCTTTAGTTATTCTGTTGCTCATGTTGTTTTAGTTTTAGCCATTGGGAGATCTTTCAGTTAGCCTGCTGACACACCCCCATAGTTGTGGTGTGGTGACTTGTTTTGTTTTGTTTTGTTTTGTTTTTTAAGCATTTCCTTACTTTCTGGCACTACAAGATGAGCCAGGTTCATCCTGTATATTTCCTCCCTAGTCCTAGAATAAGCCATTTATCCAAACAGCCCTGGTTCCCTTTATTGGGAAATAGTATTAGAAACAAAGATTTGGGTACTAGGTATGCTCCAATTAAATTTGGATTTATCCAAATCCAACTAATTTTTAAGGAGCCTTTGAATATAAGCCTATTTCTCACACATAAGAGATAATAAATAGGTAAACTAATTTTTACATATTATTTAGTGATGAGTCATTTCTGGCCTTTTTATAAGAATATTTTCATCCTATCTTCTTCTGATTGGATATCCTGCTGATGTAAATAAAATTAAAATGATCATAATAAAGATATCATTACTATAGCTGTAAGGAAAACATTAAGCTAAGAATTATCTAGACAATATCTTTTTATATTCTAATAGCATTTTGGAGACATAGGCATTATTATTATCCCATTCTATAGGTGATGAAAGTGGTATCTACCTTGATTGTCATACTGAGAACTAAATGAGAAAATACTTGCAAACCTCCTAGCACAGAGCATGCAGAAGGTGCTCAATAAATCATTATTTCCTCACTCCCTTGCCTCTAGAAAAAAAAAAGAAAGAAAGAAAATAGGCAAACTTCAGCAACACATTAGCCGCAAAAATTCAGCTCTTGGTCTGTGAGATGAAAAATACAGGGGTTATATTAGCTCATTTGTTTTCTTTGTTGCTATATAAATGTGATCTGATTCACAAGAGCCAAAAATCAACCTGCTTCATGAAAAATCTCAAACAAAATGAAGATCTATTTACCTTGAGAGTCAGGTCTGTTTACCAAGTATATAACCCAAACTCTCAAATACCAGAAAAACCCAATAACCCTTGAATATCTTTTTGGAGATATTTAAGTAGTCTAAGTTACTTTTCTAAAACTCCAATGTTTGGTTGAAGATGGAAAAAACATTAAATAAATCCAAAACACCTCTTAAGTTTCTAAAGCTACTGAAATGGTACAAAGTTGCCAAAATACCTATATTTTATGCAGAAAAAATCTAGAAGCTTTTCCTCTCCAAGGCAGTAATTTTACTATTATTATAAATCTTGGGGAAAGAGGTTGAACCACATGCAAATTTGCAAGCTTTCTTCGAAGAGAGTATGTTGAAAAATAAAAGGCTTGTTTTCATTCTCCATTGTCTCTTCCAATCTTTCCTTCCTCTTAATGCTTTAGGAAGATGAAAATTGAGAGTTGGAGGAAAAACCAAGGGCATGAGCCTTCTAAGCGACAAAGGTGGCTTCATAATTTAAATCTACCTTAAAAACACTTTCTAGCCTCTCTGCTGCCTTCACTCCAGCTAGGGGCTTTATTCACTGCAGACTTAATTCCAAACCTTTGCTAGTGAAATTCCTCCACTTGAAAAGCCCTGACGCTCTGGATTACCATCAGATTACAACTCAGTGTAAGCTTCACATACCTGAAAAGTCACCCCCAATACTGGACAGTCTACTCTGATTTCTAGAACTCTCTAGATTTTACTCCTCGAACCAATCTGAAGTACTACCCAGTACAACAGATGTACGTCCTGTCTCCCCAGCTAAATTATAAGCTACCTCAGGCCTGTTTCTACCTTTCATTCTCTCACCTGCTAAGCCTAGCCCATATAATCTTAATAAATATTTGAGTTCTTTTCATTGATTGATTATGTCTGGGGGCAGCTACACCCTTGGTCTTTAGAGGAAAAATCAGAACAAGGATGCTTCCCACCCTAACCCTGGGCTTGCAGGCGGCTCAGAAGGCATCTTCCCCCAGCAAAGATTTTCTCCAGTCCAGCTTTTTGGAAGCTCCAGAGCTCCGAGAATACTCCTTTGATCGTTTTCCTCTACAAGGGGATAATGGAGCTTAAAACATTTTTTTTAAACAAAAGAGCATAAAAAGTGAATTTAAAAGCAAATGGGGCAAGGATTTTCCCTAGGAAGTCTTTCAATTTCACACATAGCAAATTCCTATGGTAAGGACCTATTAGAAATGCTTTTTTTAGTCCCTTTATACATATTTATTATGTTCCTCTATGGCTCTGTTATCGCTTAATTTGACACCAAGCCTCCAAAGCCACATCTTCTTTCTTCCTGAACTATTAAAAAGAGGCAAAATATTTTAATCATGAAGTCCTGTATAATTTAGAGATTATCTTCTGTCTGTATGAGTTACAGCAATAATCAAAGGGAAGCTGGGGATTTGTAAAACTAAGTCCCTAATTTTTTGACAGGTGTTCTACTTGGTATGGAATTAACCTCTTTTCACATCTTATACATACATAAGAGCAAATCATTGAATATATCTGTGGTACACACAGACAACAAAAAGACAGAATCCACTAAGTAAGAATTACTCCACCACAGTCTAAAGCTAGGATGAATTATTCATTAACCAAAGGAAAATAAATGATTGGCTGGGGGAGGGGGCAGGTGTTCTATCAGCTACATGGTCTGGATATGACTGACCAGCCCCACTGGTAGTCCTGTGGGGACCAAGAGTCTTGATCCAGCTATTAGATACATTCTCCACTGCAGGCAAATGGAAGATTGGGAATGGCTACCAGGGCCTATATTATTTTATTACTTTCCAGTGCCCAACCAGTTAGGTTGGTGCGGTGGTTAACAACATGACAACTGGAGTCAGACAGAACTAGGTTTGAACCCTAGATCTACTTCCTACTAGCTATGTGTCTTCTGGAAAACCATTTAACCTCCTAAAGTTTCAGTATCCTCATTTATACAACAGAGACAATAATCACATCAACCTACAGGATATTGTAAATAAGGTATTCCATGGACATAGTGCCTGGCAAATAGCAATTGCTCAACTAAACACAATTCTTCTCTAGGAACCTGATTAGTATCTTTTTACCAATTTATTTGTTTTTACACTCACACAACAAATAGTTTTTGAGTCAGATACAAAGTACCATGTGAAGACTATGTAGCAGTAAAAAAAACAAGCCTGGCCCCTATCTTCATGGCACTCACAATCAGTAAAGTAAGCATGCATAAAACAAGTAAATAAATAAAGTTTGCAATTATATAACTATAAGTGCATGGGGGAAAAGTAATGTTACATGAAGGAGAATAATGGAGGGACATATTTAGATAGGGTACTGGAAGGAAGCAGATGGCGAATTCAAATGGAGTAAATGAGGGACGTCCAGAGAAAGACTATTCACTAAAAAAGTGTGGAGAGGGCTGCGGGAAACCAGCAAGAAATGATGCCATTCCCTGGAGGCGGGTGAGGGACTGCTAGAGATAGCTGACAGCCTTCACCAACCTAAAAGGACAAGAGGAGGAAGCTGCGGGTGCAGAAAGCATCCTCTTGACAGAGCTTGCGGTAGAGAAGCACAGTCCATCCACATGACTCATCAAAGAGGGAGCCTGAGGAATAAGTACCCTGACATCTACACCCTCTCACCTCCTGACCCTAAGAGGGAGCTGGAGGACAATGGAAGCCTGCCTTTGCCTCCCTGAATACAGAGTAAGGTAGAAAGTGGATTTGAGGGGCACTGAGAAAATATCCAACACAGGCAGTCAAGAAAGGCTTCTCTGAGAAGGGGACCTGTAAATGGAGGACAAAAAATTGGGAAGGAGCCAACCAAGCAAAGGCAGAGAAGGGTGTTAGAGACACATGCAAAGGCCCTGAGGAAATGAGGAGCTTGGTGTGTCAAAGGACAGAAAGGAGGTCTGTGGAGCAGGACCATAATGGATGAGGGAGAAAGAAGAGCATAATGAGTTTGGAGAGGTCCTCAGGGGCCATTCACCTACCTTCATCCTAGATCAAAACAGAGAGATTTTTCTTCCCACCAGCTGAGTGCTGGCCCCTGTTTTTTGACACTCTCCCCTCCTCCTCCACCAACTAGTATAGGCTGAACATATGTAATTACTACAAGTTGAAATCTTAGGAAACATCCTGAAACTCTATGTGTTTCCAAATATCACTCCATTTATTTGAAATACTGATTCTTCTTCTCCAATCAATGCCCAGTGACTGACTCGGAGATGAAGCTTAAAAATCACCTTTCCTTAAAATCAGCTTTGATTCACCATATTAGACAGAAAAAAAGAGTATCTTAAGCATTGCCAGATTGTACAGAAAAATTGTCCAAGGAACTCTGATTAATATATGTCCCTCCTCTCTCTATGGCAACTAGGAAATTGGTGGTTCACCTGCATTAGTGGTGAGAGATGATAGCTGGTTTCTAGTCCTACCATCTGAAGTCAGAGATGCCCATGATGAAGGTGGTAGGTGCAGTAACAGGTGGGTCCTCAAGTTCCAGGTACCTCTCATGGTGACACAGACAAGCCATGAGAGGAGACTGGTACAATAGTAGCTGGAGGGCAGAATCATTGAAGAAAGGCTCAAAGAAAGTAGTCATATCTAGAGATTGGATTGGAGATGGTGGGAATGGTTGGTTAAGGATGAGATTTGGACAGAAATCTTTATTGCTAGTTGACTGAGCATGAACAACAGATAAGTGAGACAGTTGCTAAATGTGTTGGATTATTGTTCCTGATTCTACACTCCTTCCTGTTGTAGAATTACATATGTCCATGTTCTTTGCCACGTGACTTTTACATTATTTCCCAATAATGGAGAGAGCACACTGTAGGCTGAGTATTCCCTGTCCCCTTGTTGTTGAGCTTGGCCAGGTGACTTGCTTTGGCCAGTGGACATTTAGCACATATGATATGAGCAGAAGGTTTAAAGGAGCTGGCATGGTTTGGCTTGATCTCCTGTGGTCCTGTGATCTCCCTTGAGGAGAACATGTCCCAAGTATCCACATGAGTCAACCTGAGCCTGATGGAGTCCAGCCTGGCCCCACTGGATGATATTCAGCCTAGATCATCCAAACTGCAGCTACCTACAGATCCATGTTTATCACACAGCAATAGCTGGGATGTTTGTTACGCAGCAAAAACTGATGAATATTAGGTTTCTGGCAAATGTGTGGGGATGGAAGCTGGGGTTGGTGAACCAGTGTGAACAGGCTGAGGTGGTTTCTAGCACTATTACTGCCTCAGAAATTGACTGGCTGCAACCTCCTTGTATTTCATCTCTCTGTGTTCAGCAAGTTCATGCATGTGAGAGCCCTGTGCTTCACTCAAAATGACTATTCCAGAGCCAGAGGGATTCTACTAGCATGAGTCAGAAGAAATATTGGGATCATATTTCTCTTCTTCTTTGTTGTCCAAATTGTTGATTCCAAGCATTATAAAGTGTCAAGATCCTGCTCCTTGATGGGGTCCCCACATGTCATATAATTGCAGGTATTTGCATAAATACCTTTATACTCCCCAGAGCTTCTCTTCATAAGTCAGGCTAGCCGGTCCTTGACCATTCTCATGGCTTTTGTTCCCGTTCCCCACCAAACAACCATTTGGCTACATCTTGCCCACACTTCATTATATTGCTTCAGACATCATCTCACCAGAGTCCAAAAGAGATACCAGAAACAATGCATAATTCATAGGTGAAGATGCCACATGCTTTCCTCCAAAACACCTATAAAAGGAATTGAGCATACACTTAACTTATCTAGCTGCTCCATTTCCCTACTGAACTCAAAATACATACTGCAAAAGGAATGGCTCTTACAGCTTTGGAAAGAACGCAGGTTAATGTGCTGCCCACTGGTTCCCTGGAAGCCCCGCAGGACACCATACACTGTGCTAGGCACCGGGAGGAATATACAGAATAAGAACAATTTTCCTGTCCTAGAAGAGTCCATTCCTTAAAAAAACAGAAAAGCATAAACAAAGGCTACTACTAAGAACAACAATAACTGATGGTGAAGAATAGCTCATGAACTGGCCAAGCTTTTTATAAAATGCATGTCACTGAATGCTTGCAACAATGCCCATTTTATAGTCAGAACAACTGACGCTTGGAAAGGCTTAAGGCATTCACCTAAGGTCACATAACCTGTAAGTGGTTGGCATAGGACTTAGCCTGTGTTCCTGACTCTGTTTGACCCTGAAGACTATGTCCTTAGCCACTGCCCTTACTCCCCCTCCAGGGTCATGATACAGTAAAACAAGAGCCCCAGTGAAAGCACTGCCAAGTGTGATGGCCACACAGTGAAGAAAGTGTCATTCTGTGGGAAGAGAGAACCTATCCCAAAGAAGAATGCACCAGATTTCACAAATAGAAACATAAGGAAGAGGCATTTGGTCTGAGAGAACAGTATTTGCAAAGCCATGGAGGTATGAAAGAGCATGAGCCACTCAAGGAGGTGACAGAGAAAGATGCAAGATGGAAGCACCTTTCTTTCTCCTCCTCTAGTCCGTTAACAGACTACAGAGAGGTACATTGACACCTAACTGAAAAAGACCCAGAAGCATCTTGCAAATTACGTAAATTCTTAGTGCCCTTATAGGAATCATTTATTTTTTCTTTTATTTTGTCCCCTAATCTACCCTAGTTTGCATTTTTTAAAAATGAATCTCATTTTGCTGTTTGTTACCCATATATTGAACCTGTCTATATCTCTTGGAATAAATTCTATCCATCATTCTTACTGGATTTATTCCAGCACCACCCCAGTTTGTATAATTTGCAAATTTCATTAACATTCTCTTTGCTTTCTCTTCAAAACCATTAATAACACTGTTACATATGATCAGGCTTAACACCAATCTCTTTGGCACCCCTACTAATCAACTGCTCCTCGCTGGATGTCACACTATTCATCACCACGCCTTGTGTACAGACCCCCTGAAAATTATCAATCCCTATGACAGTGTTCATATCCAAGCCAGTGTCAATTAATTTCATAAGTAAAATTTTGTGACGGCGTATCAAATGCATTACCAAAATCAAGATGTATTGAAGTATTTGTTCTCTCCACTGTGAATTTTAAACAGCTTTCAGAACACTCTTGGATGATTTATTTGTGGCAACACCAAACTGCTTATTCACTCATGATTTCATTACTTCTTAGATGTTCTGGGCTATTTTACTCCATGCACTGAGATTTCCTAGAGGTAATCTCAGGGATCATTCCTCTTTTGAAAAGATAGGTGAACACATTTGTTGCTGGCCTGAACTTCTATGATCTGTGCAAATATATCAAGTTGTTTAAAAAGCAATTCTTTTTTTCCTTGTCTGGTAGCTTTTATAAAGTAGCTAGGTACCTCCACAAGCTTTGAGCTTTCACTTGGTAAGCTGGTATTAGATGTCACCTGCTGAGGCAATGAACATGTGTTGCTGTCTGTGGATGAAACAACACAATTTTGGGGACCCTTGCACCTGCACCTCTATCTTGTAATTTCCTTAATTCATTCAGCTCTGAGTGCAGATAATCCATACCATGAAATATCCCTGGCCAATGCATCCCACTGCAAGCCAGTGCACCCCAGATGCCATATGCTTTAGGGACAAAAACAAATTCAAAGTAAATGATTAGGACTATAAATCTGCTGTTTCAAAATCATAATGTATCCAAAAGCTGAACCCACAGAGTATCAGGTTTTGTGGTCTTTTTTCCCACTTATCCCTGCCTATGACTCTTCACCTTCAATATTGGTGACAAGAATATTTAACAGATAATAAGATCTAAGTATGAACACTAATGATTACTATCCTAATGTCCCGTATGTCTCAAAATAAGAAAGGATAAAATAAGAGGGGGGAAATTTTACAAATGAAGAAAGAGAAAAAGGAGAGGCCACTGGTTGGACAGCCTCATGTGAAGGAACAGTTTACCATGAATCACACCAAAAATTAGTGGGCTTTGGTAGGACTTCAGTGATTTCCAAATAAACACTGAACTATCCAGCTTACATCTCCCAGGTACTTACATAAGAGCTTGGCTGACGACTTATTCTGGTGGACACAAGATGCTAGGTTTCTAATGTACACACCTGCTGAGATCAGGCTGCAGCTGCACTAAATGCTTTTCAGAATAAGGTTGGTATATTAAGGTTCTCCAGAGAAACAGAACCAATAGGACACACACAGAGAAAGAGAGAGAGAGATTTGGCTCATATAATTATGGAGACTGAGAAGTCTAACAATATACCATCTACAAGCTGGAGACCAGGAAAGCCTGAGAACCAGGGAAGCCAATGGTGTAAATCCAGTCCAAGGGCAGGAGAATACCAATTATCCAGCTCAACCAGGCAGGAAGGAAAGAGACAATTCCTCCCTTTCTCTGATTTTTGTTCTATCCAGGCCCTCAGTGGATTGCATGACATCCACCCACATTGGGGAAAGCAATCTACTTTATTGAGTCCACCAATTCAAATGCTAATCTTATCTGGAAAAACCCTCACAGACACACCCAGGAATAATGCTTACTCTGGTCATCTCATGACCCAGTCAAGTTGACACATAAAATTAACCTTCACATTGTCTTACCTCTAACAACAGGACTTAGAGCTGTGGGGCCTCAGCCTATCACTGGGAGACTCCAAGATGATTCAGTGTGTATTATAAAAATTATACATACATCTTTATAAGAAAGTGTGTATGGGTGTGTACATGTATTCTCTGCTTTTGGCTAGCTGTATTGCATTGTGAGTGTGTTCATGGGGACTGAACTTCAGCCAGTGAAGACCCACAGAAAGTCTCGCTTGAGCTTCCCTCATTCTGGACTGAAGTATTGCTGAAGTGTATGGCTTTCACTTGAAATCAAATCTTCAAGCCTGACTTTTTTTTTTTTCTCTCTCCTTTTCTTCTCTTCTTTTTTTTTTTTTTTTTTTTTTTATTTATTTTATTTTATTTTATTTTATTTTTTTTTGGTGTTAATTTTTTTTTTTAATTTTATTTTGTCGATATACATTGTAGCTGATTAATGCTCCCCATCACCAAAGCCTCCCTCCCTTCTCCCTCCCCCCCTCCCCCCCAACCATGTCCTCTCTGTTTGTTTGTTGTATCAAGTCAGGCACAGAAAGAGAAATACCACATGTTCTCACTTATTGGTGGGAGCTAAAAATTAATATATAAATTCACACACACACATACACACATACACACACAAACCGGGGGGGGGGAAGAAGATATAACAACCACAATTATTTGAAGTTGATACATCAAGCCTGACTTTTGCCAGGGCACAAGCTTCTGGCCTCAGTCTGGTTGGGTGATCTATGTGGCTGCTTCATGCATCTGGAGCTACTGGAAACTCTCTAGGGCCACCCCAGCACACTCTGCATATTACCTGCATTGATCCCAGTCCCCTTCATGAGATAAAAGCACGTCACCCTCACATCCTTCCATTCATTTATTTATCAGCTACGTGTCAAACGTCTATATCCAAGTCATGGTACTAGACAATTAGATGCCCCAAAAGAGGAAGATGGTTTGGTGTCCACTCTCTGGGGAGTGAGAGTGAGGATGGGAAGGGTCATAGGACACATACATACATAAAAAAACACAAGGACAAAGATGGTGCAGTGGGTATCACAGACATGAGATTATGGGAATTCAAAGGATGACGACATGACAACTGGTTTGGGGAAATCTAGAAAGATTTCATGAGGGAGGTAGAATTTAAAGGAGCAATCGGCGAGTTGAGATGAAGAGGAAGTCTTTGCAGACAGAGGGGTGTTGGTTCATGTCAACTCTGGGCCCACTCAGAGAACAGCATGCAGGCAGATGCCATGGCCTGAACCTGAATGAGTGTAAATGAGTGACATTACAGGGAAATGAGTTGGGCCAGAAGCTGGAAGGCCTTGAATGTCAGGCTGAGTCTGAGTTTGATTCAACAGGCATAAATGCCTTCAAAGACGTATGATTTAATCACACATCCTCTGTCTTTAGAATTGACCTGTTGAACAATGTTTCCTAATCTTGTGTAAAACTTTGCTCTTTATGCCCTTTATGAATACATTCATGAATGCATAATTTTATGGCGCTCTTCTACACAAAAGGTTGCCACAAGGGAGCCTTTACAAAGACAGGTCATATAAATTCTGCCTTCAATTTTACTCAGAGTCAACAAGTGAGGGCTAAGATCAGCACATGTAGAGTTTAACCCAGTTGAACCCGTATCTCTTCCTGACACTCTCTTCTCCCTTGCTTTTTAGCATAATACTCTCTCCTGGCTCTTCTCCTGTGTCCTTGAATAAATATCTTTCTCTGTCTTCTTCCTGATCCTGATTTCCTGTCCCTCTACCTTAGTCTACTCCAGAACTAGACCCTTGCCCTTCTCTTTTTATACTTCATTGCCCCTTTGAAGAAGCTTTTATATTTCCATAGCTTCAGCCCCCACTTATGTGTCAATAACTACTGTCTGGTTTCTTCCTCTCCTCTGACCTCTCACCAACATTTTCTGATGCCTCCTAATTACATTCACCAGAAAACACTTCAAAAGCAGTATGTTCAAAGCCAAGGTAATTTTCTTCCCTTTCCAAAATCTATCCCTGCTTGAACCTGTTCTCTGCATAATTTCCTATCTCAATTGACAGTATCACTGCACACTACAGTGCTCATGCTGGAAAACTTCTGAATCCTGCTTCTCCCTTGACCCCAAATACTACTGATTCTACTATTCAAAATTCTGTAGAATCCACACTCTCTCTCCACCCCAATCAGTTCGACAACATCTGTTTTTTTAAAAAAATCTGTTTCCTGCGTTATTCCAATAGTCCCATGATTGGTCACCCTACGTATGGATTACCCTCCTTTAACATTAAACTGGTTCCAGAGAGATCTTTCTAAAGCACAATTTAACAGCGACAGTTGGTGAAACCAGACTCCAAGATTCTTTTAAGCTTTTATAAGAAGACACTGAAAAGAGATTCATAAATCAATAATGGGATGCAGATACGAATCAGACCTGATCCCTATCACTAAGCACCGCCCTCCTGTAATCTGATGTAAGGGAGGTGAGAAGACAGATGAGGAAATTATGGACTACACTGTGATGAGGACTATGAGAGAAATATGCACAGGGTGCTGAGACAACACCCACGCAAGGCCTCCAATTTAGTCTAGAGTCAACTGAAGATTTCCAGGAGAAATGACATCCGGTCCACTATAAGGAATGTGTAGGCACCAGCTAGACAAGGAAGAGGGAAAATGGCATTCCAGACATCAAGAACAGTATAGACAGGCCCAGTGGTGTGACAAAGCTGTGTTCTAGAAGTTTGACATGGAAGCAGGGAAGGGCCCATGTGGAGGAGAAACAAAAGCTGGGACCACAGAGGAGAAAACAACCAGGTGAGAAAGTATCATGCTTATTAATCAAAGTAGTTTGGATTTTTGCCTCCTTGTTACCATCGCACTAACTCTGGGTAGGGGAAAATGTCTCTTATGAGGTCATACCACCCACCTTGCACTGAGGCAGGTATAGAATCCAAATTCACTATAAGTACATGGTTCAGAAATATCAGGCTGAGAAATTAATATCAAAACTGGTCACGGGATAGTGAAACTTCTGGGTCCTATACTAAACAAAAAAGGGAAACCTCTCCCATACAACCCAAATACTCCGGGCCCCCACAGAGAAACAACCCCCACTGAAGATAACCTTGCAAGCAAAATTTAAAAATCACAAGAAGACATACCACACCCTAAGGAGAATTAGTGGTTGCAGCAAATAGTAGAATTGGCATTCCAAGAAGTAGAAATATCTACGATACCTAAATAATTAAAATTTGGTATGCTCAGAATAATTAAAAAGAACAAAAGAAAGACTTAAAATACTAATGTTAGAACAGGACACTAGGTTTTTCAAAAACTGGATTTTTAATAGAATCCTAAGAGTGCAAAAATAAAAAACACAGGCATTGAAATAAAAGATTCAGTGGGCAAATTAAACAACAGATTAATGAATAGAAGGCACCACTAAGGAAACCATCCAGAACATGCATAGGCATGGAAAGAGATGGGCAGTATGAACAAGGAGGTCAAATACACAGTGAGTTGAACAAAACCATCTAACACATACCGTATTTACAGAGGAGAAAATAAAGATAGGAGAAAGGCAACACTGACTTTCCTAGGACTAAAGAAAATTTAAGCTCTCAGATTGAAAAATCAAAGTGAGTTCTAATCTTGATCAACTACGAACAATTAGAGGAAATTATTCTTTTCAAGCACACATTGATTTAATTTTTTTAAAAAAAACTGTTCTGTACAAGTCCACAAAAAGGGATCTCAACAAATTCCAAACACGCAATATCATACAGACCAAATTTTTTGTACATTCTTTGACAACAATATTTTAAAAGAAAGCAATAACAAAGAGTTAATTAAAGGAATTTGAACTTTATACCAAAAGTGGGTTTTGGCGGGGGGGGGGGGGGGGGGGGGGGGGGGGGGGGGGGGATGGAGCGAACATTGGAGGTTTGAAGCAAGAAAGTGACATGGCCAAGTGATATGTTTTAGAAAATTCTTTCTAGATGGAACATGGAGGATGGCTCTGAGACTAGAGGCCTGACTGGAGGGAGGGAGGAATCCAGGTGAGAATAATTAGGACCAAGACAAGCACAGGAGGAATGAAGAGAGAGGCATGCATTCGAGAGGATTTAAGGAACCGGAAACTAATGACTTATTAATTGGATACGGGGTAAGTGAGGGAAAGAGATCTAGAACTCAGGTTTCTGCTTTGGGTGAATAGTTTTGGGGGTCTTTCATGGAGGCAGCAACCACAGGAACCAGTGCAAACCACCATCTCACCCCAGCTCAGAACACTACATATTACTACTCTCACATCGCATGTACATGACAGCTAAAGCCATGAGCACGGATGGGGTCCCCAGGGAAAGCGCGTAAAGTGAGAGGAGCAGAGGACCTTGGGGCACTCTGAGAAATACCAGCATTTAAGGTCTCAACACTCTTGAAAGAGATTAAGCAGGAATAGCTGCAGATTCAAGAGTAAGACCAAGATTTCACAGGAGGAGGAAGACCGAGTGTAAGCAGGGGGAAGAGGTAAACAAGCCTACGCGCATTGTATTTTCAGTCGTGTGAGTCTGGCTGAACCTGGCAGGAGGAGTTTCTGCAAAATGTCAGGCATGAACGTGGGAGTAGTGTGGATGGAATGAGAGGGACGTGAGAAAAAGTGGTACTTGAAGCTACTCTTTCTTGAGGCTTGACCATGCAGGGAAGTAGAGAGACAAGGTGGTGGCCTGAGGGTTACCTGGCCTGAAAGAACAGGAAGCCTTTCGCATAGGTGGAACTACTGCATATGGTAATTTGTTGGAAGGAAGAAAGGAAGGAAGGGAGGGAGGGAGGGAGGGAGGAAATAAGTGAGTACCATTTTATTGAGATTTAGATCTCTGTAGATAAATTGGTATCTTTTAGGATAACAAACCTTAAATGACATATCTTATTATTTTCTTATCCTGCCCTAAAAAATATATATGTAAGTCATCCTATTGTCATGTAGTCAAATATTCTCGAAATGGGCGGCTGAAAGCATCTACTACTTAAGCTCCATCCAAATCTCCTAACCCTTGTTTTATCCTTCACTGTGTTTCCAACAGCATATTTAAAGCTCTTATGTAGTGGATGGCAGAGTTCAAGCCAGGGAAGAGAGAGCAGCACTTTTGTCTCTCATCACCCCAGTCAAAACAATTTCTCAACAAATTAACAAATGAATTGATCTAAATCCCACCTCTCCTGGAGATAACCGAGTTGTAGGGATATAACACAAAGTGGCCTGCCCGACACTCCTAGTTACAGATTCTTTGCAAGGGTGATGTACAGGGATCCACTCTTTGCCTAAAGTCCTTGCCATCAAGTATGATTAAATAAATTCAATAAATGGTCAGTCACTAAAATTCTGGGAATAGATTTTGTTCTGTTTTGTCTTCTTTCTGCATGTTTGTGTGTTGTAAGGAGAGTAGCAGAACCAAGAGTTCACCCCATTCAATAGCGACCAAACGAAATTTATTCATGAATACAATAGCAGTTTTGGGTAACGGTTTTAACAGGAGAAGCAGAAAAATACAGTATTAACAACCCCATTTTGAGTCATAATTTATTTCACTGATTTGGATTTTCTGCCCTTTTCTGGAGGAAAATATCATAAATATAGTTGAAAGCGTTTATCACCTGAGATGCACCATTTGGAAAAGAAAACAGGAGAACATATTTTTAAACCATATATGTCCACCGTGTTCACCCCTCGCATAAATAAGCAGCTCCAGACTTTGCAAGAAATATTAAAGTTCATTTAAATTGCAAATCTGACCTTATTAAAATGGCTTTCTCAAAGAGCCATAAACAAATAGAGTGCGTTGGTAATACTGCCAAACAACAGAATACATTCTCAACCAATTGTGTAATTAAAGGGGAAAAATAGAATTTTCACAGTTCTGAATGACTCAGAGATGGACGAACAAAACATGTTATGACAATGACTTGAGGTGGGAGAATGCATCCATCTGGAGGGGCCCTTCATTAAATTTCTCAGCACAATTACTCTCTGAAATAAATGTAAGTTCTTACAAACAACTTGAAAACAATATTATACTGTTGCTAATTTAAAGTGTTCTGAATACTTTTCCTACATCTACCACATTCCCTCTTAATGCTGGAAGCACAGCCATTAAGATTTACTGTGTTTGGGGTAAGAATAAAAATGAATCTGTTAAGAATGAGCATCTATCTGCAAATGGCTAGAAAGAGCTAATAAATTTCAGAATTAAAAGCCAAACAGATATGCTTGGCTGGTTACCGAGTTTATGGAAAATCCATACCTGAAGGTATATTTTAATTAGTGAATTGTCACCAAGCAAATTATCTCCTTTTACTTAGAAAAATAATCCAAGGTGCAGTAGGCCACACAAATCAGAAGAAGTTGAAATGGAACTTGACTTGGTTTTAGCTGAGTTTAGCAATTGTAGATTTATGGCTAAGTAAGTTCTTCCACAAACATCCAGGGCAGAGTGATGAGTTTGAAAACAATAATAATAATAAAGTGAAGGTGTGGGATGGACCACAAACACTTAAGCTCTCCACTGACTTGAAATGAGATCACCACCAAACACCCGCTAACTGCTGCAAACCTTGTTATGTTCTATTTAGATGTGACTTTTTGATTTACTCGTTGAGTCATTCAACAAATGTTCACAGAATGCTCACTGTTCTAAATACACAACTAAGTACTAAGAATGAAATATGAACAAAATAGATGCAATTCCTGCCCTCACAAAGATGAGGACTAATTTAGTACAATGTGTCTCAGAAGGCAGGATAAGTTTTACCTCATTTTAGAAACATTTCTATCAAAAATGGTTAAAATAAGTTTTTTTTTTTTTTTTGCAGTTGTTATTTTTTTTTTTAATTTTATTTTGTCGATATACATTGTATTAAAATAAGTTTTGATGCCTAAGCAAGTCGTTTGCTTTTTGTTGCACCTTTAGGAGGTAATGAGGTGTATGTGTGTGTTTCAAAGACATTTTCATTTTTCTATATTCTCTGAGATTTTAATGATTCCAACCTTCTTTCACAGAGAGCAGTTTGAACCTCAGATAAGCTGTCATCAACCCAAAGGCATATATCTCTTCAAACATCACTGCATTTGTTTAACAGCTCTTGGAAAATACAAGCTCTTGGTAAATACAAGCAAATGGTAAGTTTTTGCTCCCTGAAGTTTGTCACCTGCCAACTTTCTATGTTATCTAGTATATGAGGCTAAATTTCCAGCATCAAGTTCAAACTTTGCAGCACACTGTCCTGAGTAGACTTAAATGTGTCCCTTAACCTCTCTGTGCCTCAATTTCCTTATCTGAAGTGAGAAAACATCTACCTATCTCCCTCCAGTGGTTTTCAGGAGACTAAATGAGATAATACAGGAGAAAGCTTGTGTCAACTCCTGTCTGTAAACACTGTTGCTGCATCTACCACTTTTACAAACAATAGCAGTTACCATGACTATGACCACTACCTGCAATACTGTAACTATTATAATAGAAGCCATAAAGAACTTTGATAAAGCATCTGAATTAGCCCAGAGAACCTTAACTTGAGCTCACTGGCACGAGCAGCCAAATATCTAAGCATCAGTGCAATTGGAAACTGCAGGTCAACTGGAAATTCCTGGTAGATCTACAGTTTGATATGATGCAGACTGTATCACATCAGACTGTATCCCCTCATTATCTCAGGAGGACAAGACTCTGCAGATCACCAAACTGTATGTATCTGGCTTCAGAGAGTAGCCTCAGATTAGTCCATGGTTGTGACCAGGCCAGGATGTGACCAGGATGAATAATAAGCGTATCTGCCTGATACTGACATATCTAATGATAAATCAACTGTTTGAAACTCTCCAGAATCCAGGAATATCTGCCTCCATTCATGTGGAGTTGAGGTTTCATTGTTTTATCTCATTCAGTTCAATAATCAAACATTAGTTGAGCATGTTCCTTGAAGCATGATAGGGAGCTAGATTTTATTACAGGTGCCACAGGGACCCATTGGAGAGTTAATATGTACATATATGTACTCAGCACAGCAAGCACTCAATTATTCTTAGTTCCCAATAATTAAAGATGTGAATACCACAAAACTACTAAAACAGAAATATGAAATAGAAAAAGAAGCAAACCACCAGGCTAATTGAGTTACTGAATTTAAGCATTTTGTTTTGTTCTATACGTAAGCAATTCAGAGCAAAGAATGTGTTTTTGTTCTTTTTTTCTCTCTGTAACACCAGGAGAGAAAGAAAGTTTCACATGACTAATGACTAAAATGCTCCCAGATTCCTCATTCAGAAAGGATCATTTTCTATGTTCGAAATGTAATGAGAAAAATATCCATCAATGCTAAGTGCTTGAGTGTGGCTGTTCCCAACTAATAAATCACAAACCCTAGTCCACTGTTCGATCCCAAAGCCTGACCTGGGAGATTGCCTTGCTCCCCTCTTTTTCTACTCTGTCCCAACTTTTTGGACAGTCCTAGGCCTCTCAGACAATTGCCACTGTGGAGGTTTGGGTGTGAGCCTGCACCTCAATATCTATATCTTATCTATGTCCATATATATTTATATAAAACTCATGGTGTCATTAATACATCAAATTAATATCAAATTGTAGCTGCCAGCCCAACTTAATAATGTCTTTTATTATCACACACAACTCTGTCCTCTCAATCCAACCCAGTTAATGTCAAAACTTAAGGAAACTGAAAGGTATTCACTGTTAGAGAAGGTTGGGAGACCTATTTGAACATAATTCCAAGCTATTTGGGAATTAGCTTTAAGTTACAGGAAATTGCCTCTGCTGAAGCCCAGAAGCTGTGGGAAGAGGAGTCTAAATTGGGAAGGGAATGAGGGGCTTGGGAAGAAGTCAAGCCCTCTTTGGGCATCAGTTATCCTGGTAAACAGCCTGTTGTCTCCACTCAGTCTACGCATGCCCCCTTGTTCCTACTAATTCTGGCTCAGGAAATAAAATCACGAGACTGGAACTGAGCAAAAACAAGAGGCAAACTTGATTTAAGCTTCGATTTTCCATGTAACACAGCTTGAAAATAGCAAGCTATATGATTCCTTAAGGGGATAATAAAGAAAATGATGCATTTCTCAGAAGGCTTAGGAAAAGGCTCCCCCGGCACAGCACATGACTCCATTTTCTAGAAATTGTGAAGAAAACACCCTTCTCATCTATGCTGTTATTTTTATATAACTTATGGAACTTCCTAAAAATGCCTACTAAGCAATACCTCCAGCATAAGGCTGTAGTCCAGTCTAAATGTAAGTCGGGTCAGCAGGTATTTATTACCTACTGCATGCATGTCAGGTGCCAGGCAAAGCTGAAGTTACAGAAGAACCTGAAACATTCTTTTCCCTAGAGAAATTGTCAGGGTAGAGAAGCAGCATCTACACAGAAAAGTGCAGAGACAGAAATGAACACAGAATACAGCAGTGGAGCATCACACGAGGTCTATATGCAGTAAAAATAAAAGTGGTCAGGAAAGAAGGAAGGTGACAGGAAAGGTATCACAGGCTGGGCAAAGTCTGAGCAGACTCAGAACAGGTTGTGTCCTGCTGGTGGGATGCCAGGCACTATTTGGGGGCTTCCAAACCCTGCATTGTAGAATTGTGACCTACACACTGTCACACACAGCTAGATTCAGACTTCCAGTTACCAGATACCTGCTCTCTGTCTTTCCAAGAGCATGTCAGGATTTTCCTCCAGACCACAAAATTCCTACCTACTCAAAAATCTCAGGGTGAGTAGAAACGGCACACTCCAACTAATGGGGAACGTGTATACTGGTAAAAATCATCCTGAGCAGTAGAGAGCAGAGGGGTGGTATTTTGGCAGGATGTTTTTAAAACCTCAAAAATGTCTCTTTGACTCAATAATTCCACTTGGAAGAATTTATGTTGAGGAAAAAATAAGGCTGTGCATAAAGACTTAGCTCTGTTTTTGAATATATAATAATGAAATGTTTGAAGCAACCTAAACAACCAAGAACAAGAAATCAGCTCAAGAAAATTATGCTACATTGATATGATGAGGTACTATTTAGCTATTAAAACTGAAAGATTAATAAGCATTGGCATGAAAAGATGTTCATGACATATTAAGCATGTTACAACTTTTTATGTATGATATAATTCTAATTTTGTAATTAAAAAGTGTGTGAAACATGTACCTAAACACCACTTTTACATGTCCTTCTGTATATATCTATAATTGAAGATATGATAAAATACCAAAGTGGTTATCTCTGGATGGTAGGATTAGGGGTGCATTTTATTTATTTTCTTTTTAATTATCTGCATTTTATTGATGTTATATAACTCACATGTATTGCTTTGGATATATAAAAGTGTTAAAAAGCAAACTCTCAGGGGAAACTAATAGATGAAACACGTCTAAGGACCACCATATGGTCTGCAGGGGCCACAGGTTGATGGTTGTCTATAATTCAACTCTAGACAAAATTGCAGCAGCAGAAAAGAAATGCATTTTGTTTACCAGTTGGCTTTAGCCATTTTATCCAAGGCAGGCCAAAGATGGCCCGGAAAATAAAGTTTGCAGCCACTGAGCTCAGCAGTTTTGACTGTCTTGGAGTTATTGCACATGAATCAGATAAAGATGAGAACAGGCAACATGCAGCAGGCACAGTCATGCATGAAGGCAGCAAGGGGGCTTGTGTTTTTCTGGCTTTAAGAGAGCTCAAATTGCACCACTGGCTCTGTGTAAACAAATGGGGACAGGTTCATGGCAAGGCCATCTGGAACCCAGTGGGAGCCTGCTCAGGGAATGAAGCATGCACCCTCGGAAAAATGACACCCACACTACACAACTTAATAACAGTTTATAGGCGAGTGACAGAAAGCACACCAAAACCACATTACCCACTGAATAGGGAAAAATAAATAAATAAGCAGAGTTCATTAACTGGTGGAGAAAATGATTATAAGGTAAATAAAAACAATTCAGAGAAATGGAGATGAGGACGTATTAAGGAAGAAAGGAAGATAGTACAGTCAAAGAGGGTATTGGAATGAGGTGGGGAAAGGGCAGGCAGCCTGCAGTAAAGCAGACAGGATACGCTGGCTCCAAACACAACGTGCAACATAGTCAAGGTGAGAAATAAAATGGAGCTCACTCATGCATACATGGTTGGGAAATACAGAAATTCGAATCCCAGCATGGCCCAGGAGTGGCACAGACATGGTGGATGAATGTCTTTATGAGAAAGGGTCCACTGAAGGGTTATAAAAAGGCAGTAAGCAGAGCACACAGAGAAACTAAATGGCTATCTACAGAACTGGGGAATGGAACCTACAACCCAGAGACCCAACTATTTGTCAGTGCCTGTGAGAGCTGGGGGCTTGCTTTTCTTTTACACCTACTTCCATTTATCTCTGCTATTCTGGAAGAGATTCTTTGGAGGTAAACCATGTCCCTACAAGTCACCTCAAAGACACTGGTTCCACTCTGCCAAGCGCTCATTATTGCTTTGGCCGCATCAGTGTGCAAACTCCTACTCCATGTGACATGTCCCCAAGCCAAGAATTTTATCTAAGACTTCATTGGTGAAAGTAAGGATATTCATGTCTGAGCTACAGTCCCTGCAACATTTATCTCCTTGGTTTACATGACACCTTACTTACTTTCTGTACTTCACTGACCTGATTCCCTCAATGACTAAGTTCTTTCACAATCATCTTTGTGGATGATACTCCCTGTTTAAAGTACCTGTGTTCACCTACTAAGTCACCCCAGGAGATCTCTGTGCCAGCACCCCCCAGCTGTGGGTACGGTTCCACAGCTTCCACCACAACCTCCTTCCATTACTGGACTGACAGGTCCCTGAAGACATGGATGGAACCTTTTTCTGCTTTCACATCTGTCCACCAAGCTTACAGGCTGGCACTTAGATGGTGCTCAATAAATGCTTGCTGAATGAGTAAACAATTGAGCATACAGCTTCCTCTCAAGGCCTCCCCTCTCTCTTTTTTTGTTCATGTTTTGGGAAGAAGAATACACAGGCAGGGAGAGAATGGCTAAGGCATATTCTTACATATGAAGGGTGGCCTCCTACCCTTTCTGAGTTGCTAGGTAGATTTCATCCCAATCTCCTTGCTGTCTATTCATTGGTTCAGTTTGTATTGAGCACTTACTGGGGGCAAGGTCTGTCCTTGGCACAGTGGGTCCCAAATGCCCTGCCCTTTAAGAAGTTATAATATAATTCTAAATTTATGATTAATATACTCATGCAGAGTTTAAATATTAGCTCCCATTTATTTAACACCTGCTATTAACTCCCTGCAAGTCAAGCTCCCTTTGCTGCCCCTTGTGCCCTGCGAGCCATCAAGATCATCATGGCCTCCTGTTTTCCAGTGGTTCAGCCCTTCTCCCTGATCTCTACTACTTAAGGGCTTTCTCATAAATGGAGTATCTACATAAATTATTTCCCCTAAACCATACAGTATTGTCATTCCTTTTTTTCAGATGAGAAAACTAAGGCACATAGACAATGTAGAACTCATAAGAAGGTATATGGTTAGTTGATACTGAGCAAGTATCAAAACCTGTGTTGTCCTGAAATACCAGAATGCCACTCTAACTCCATAGACTCTCTCTCTCTTAACACTTTCTTTGTGACTCCTTTTAGACATTAAAAAAAAAAAATCTCCAAAAACTAGTGCAATAGTTGTCATAAGACAAAAATAGTTGGTGATAAGAGCCAAGTTAGTGGCCATGGCCCAGATAATAACAGATCTGTGTTCTGATATTGGAGCAATCATTTTGGACAAGGGATGGAGCCAGTCTCTTTATAAACTAGTTTTTGAACTCTGCACTTGGTGTCACACTGTCAGGAAGAGAGAGAAGGACCTCAAATTGCTCAGGAGAAAACAGATCAATGCTGAGTCCCTGGGAATGGTGTTTGATTTGTTACATCTTCACAAAAAGAAATGCCCATGTAAAGAGTGGATATTCGTAGATATTAAGAGGCCTTCTTTGGCAAAACCTATGCAGCAGAGCAGGCTCGAACCCTTAAGCAAGCTGCCATCAAGCAAATATTTGAGAAGATATGCAGCAAATGTGGCATTTTGTCACCTCCTGGCACAACCACAGACCTGCCAGCTAATGAACGCATTTCACTCTGCTGCTTTAAATTAATGGAAAGAGCTAGTAATTTGATCCACTTGCTATTAAAGCAACACTCCAAGACTCTGTCTATACCTCCTATTGTGTTAGTTTGGGTTCTCCAAGAAGTGGATGCCAAAATGGGATTGGACATGCAAGAGATTTATAGGGGAAAATGTCAATGAGGAAAAATGGAAAGGGAGCAGGTAAAGGCTGGGAGAGCTAGCAAGCCACAAGGTAGGTCTAACCCATTTGAAGAAGAGAGGTAAGGAAGAAAGTTTGGGAGAAATGTCCTCAACTGTTATGCAGTCCAAGGAAGTCTCCATCAGGCTGTCAGGGAGTCCTTGAGCCAAAGTTGCCCATCAGAGGAGTCCTGCATCTTGCAGAAATGGGACTGCACCTGTATCCCTGCTGTGCTCAGTCATTAGCTGGGAACATCCCAGAGAAAGCATGGGTAAATGACAACTGAGGGAGTCTATGGAGCCTGTAAGCCACAAGTGAGCCAGACTTTATCCAGGACATTTATTACCTGGCCCCCTTTGACCCTCACTCTAACAGGGGGCTGCTATGATGATTTTGGTCTCTTGGTAGCAATGTCAACTCAGACCCTGTACTAGTCCATTTCTGTTGCTTATAACAAAATACACAGAATTGGGTGGTTCATAAAGAAAACAAAATTTATTGCTTACAATTTCAGAGGCTAGGAAGTCCAAAGTCCAGGGAACACATCTGGTGAAGGCTTTCTTTGGTGGTGACTTCAGTGATGGCAGGGTATCACACTGCAAAATGGTCGAGCAAAGAGAGACACTAACCTCCTCATTCACTCTCCCTTTAATACCCTCAGAACCATGCCCATGACCTCCATTTTTAATCCATTCACTACGGCACTGTCCTACTTCCCCAACCCCCCACCTTTCAATTCCATAATAAGATTTCGCACTCTCAACAGTTACACTGGGGATTAAGTTTTGGGGAGACATTCAACCCAAGGCAGACCCTATGTCTAATTGTCCTCAAAATGTCAGATTAACCCCCTTTCCCCATTCTACAGTCATCCAAGTAAATGGCCCCAGGCCCCTTAAGGAAAGAGCTGGGGAAATCATCATTGTGCATACTTACCATGGTCAGAGTGTTCGGGGTCTGAAAATTGATTCAAATCTAGGAACTCAGCAAGGGACTGGGACTTTCTCTTGGGTGAACACCCTTGGCCTCCTGCTTCTCCACTTCTGCCATTTTGTTGTTGTTGATAACATTAAGCAGCACCCTTGTTGGCTGCTCACCTATTTGCCCTAGGAATACCATGTTCTGTTTACCACCTCAAGCCCCTATAGCTGCCCCTCCAACCCTGCCATGGGAACTGTGGCTTTCTGGCTCCCAAGAGTTAAGTCCGGTCCCCCAGGGCTCCAACTTCCCCATGGAGATGAACAAGCCCATCTCTGTGGACATCTCTCCTGCCATCTTCCCTGACCTGCATAGGAGCCACCACCAAATTCCTTAGTGATGCTGGTTTGCCTCTTGCTGGCTCATTCCTGATGACTTCAGTGAATGGTGTGACCACTGGACCATCCTGAGGACCATGGTCCTCTGGTAGGTTGTCTGGCTTCACATAATATACACATTCCAGCAAGCCCACTTCCCTCAGCCTCTTTATTCCTTCCCTGACTATCCAGGAAACTCAGACATTTGACTCAGCTCAACATTGGCTATCATCTTCTCCAGGATCCTATGAGCCGTAGTAGCTGCGAGTTTGCTTCATCCCCTGGGTTCTAGCCAGAGTGTTAAGTCTGTGTCTCAAGAAAGTGTCCCCAAGTCAATAAATTTTTGCTCATCCAGATTTATATTCTGTCCCTCTTGATCAAACATCCTTAAAATGCAATCCCTGGAATATTTATCTGTCTCCCACCAATACATTCTAGCTAATTCTTACTGCTCCTTTGGGATATGATCTCTTCTCTCCCTAATTAGGCCCAGCATGTCCCCAGCCAAATAATGTTGGAATTTAACCTTAATTATCAGCCTGACATTCAAAGTGTAGGGACAGATTTTGGGAGGCAGAGGCCAGTTGCCCTGTGGAGGAAGGACCTCAGCAGTGTCTTCCAGCACAAAGAAGAGTAGGCCACCTCTGAAAACTCTAAGGGTTCAGAAGCAGGGTCTGCAGAGCCAACATCCTCAAGAGTATCCATCAACATGTCTTTGTCCCATTTTTCAGGGTTACAGGTTTTCCCACTGAGAACTCTGGTCTTAGCAAGAAAGACCTATCTCAATTGAGCATTTAAACATCTCTGGAGCTCTGCAGGTCTAACTATCAGATCTTCAGTCTGATGCTTAGCTATGTCCACTCCTCCCATGCAGGATATAAAGGACCTTTTGTCAGACATCATCGAGGAGTCCTTCTGGCTCTTACTCTTAATCTTTAACTGCTTCTTAATGGCCTTCGATTTCTCATCCCTCTTCAGGACATCAATCCAAAGTCGCAACCAACACCTCTGTCTTTGGAGGCATTATTCCCCTTCTACCTTTCAAATACCTGAACTATCACACAGACAAGGGTGTTCTTCTCTACCAGGTGGTCTTTTCAAGTCACTTTAGTGAATACTTTAGCAATTGGGTAACCACTGAGTGCCAGGGGCTATCCCTGCCCTACAATCCACTCAGAACAGCATCTTGTCTGCCTGCCAGGCAGTGAGTCTGACAGTCCCAGAACCCCATCTTACTTCCTGTTTCCTCAAACCACTGTGGGCACCACTTGTGTTAGTTCAGGTTTTCCAAGGGCATACCAGGATGGGATTAGACGTGCAAGAGATTTATTGGGGGAAAGTCTGTGAGGTAAGTGGAGAGGAAACAGACAATGTAGGGGAAGCCGTCAGACTACAGTGCAGATCTGGGCTCTATGGAGGAGAGAGAAAACGAAGGGGGTTTGAGAATCTCAGAAGGCTCAGACTGCAGCGCAGTTCTACAAAGTTTGAACTAGGCCAATAGGGAGTCTCAAGTCAAGTAGCTCATCATTCATCACTGGCTGAACTCAGTCACTGGCTGGAGTAGTCCATGGAAAGTAAGGCTCTGTGGGAAGGTGGTGGTGAATCCAGAGATAAGGCCTTTAGTCAATGACTTTCTCTGCAGCAGGGACTGAATAGCCTATTTACATGGTGATGGACTTTGGATGTGTTGTCCCCTCCAAAACTCATGTGGAAATTTGATCCCCAATGTGGCAGTGTTGGAAACTGATTGAGTCATTGGGGCAGATCCCTCATGAATGGATTAATGCTCTCCCTGGGAGAGAGGGGATTAATGAGTGAGTTCTTGCTCTATTAGTTCCCATGAGAGCTGGTCCTTTAATAGACCTTGGCACCTTCCCTGTTCCTCTCTCTTGCTTCCTCTTGCCATGTGATCTGCCTGTACCCACCTGCCATTTTCTGCCATGAGTAGAAGCAGCCTGAGGCCTGTGCCAGATGCAGCTGTCCCAGAATCATAAGCCAAATAAACCCCAGTTCTTTATAAATTACACAGTCTCAGGTAGTTCTGTTATAGCAACACAAATGGACTAATACACATGGTCACCAAATCTATGTGCTGCAGTGATTTACTAGAAAACATAGAAAGGTTCCAGGATCTAGCAGAAAACCTGGGGACAATCAGAACTGAAAAACAGGCAAAGAAGACACTGACTATCATTAGAGGAACTGATAAAAACACCCATCCCTTTGGCAGGCAGAATTCTAAGGTGACTGCCATGATCCTCATCCTTGTATAATCTCCTGCCCTTGAGTGTAGGTGGAATCTGTGAATATAATGAGATATCACTCCTGTGACTATTACATTATATGGCAAAAGGTACTCTTGCAGATGCAATTAAGGTTACCAATCAGTTGACTTTGGATTAACCCAAAAGGAGATTATCTGAGTGGGCCAGAGAGTTTTCTCCAGTTGGTAGCAGAAGAAGGAGAGGGCAGTTCAAGGTGTGAAGGGATCATCTTGAGGGCTGCGATCATGTGAGCAGGCTCGTGAAAAGGTCACAGGGAGGCACTGCAAGCAGCCTCTAGCAGCCTCCAGCTGACAGCCAGGAAATGGGGGACCTTTATCCTGCACCATAAGGAATTGAATTCTACCAACAAGCTGAAAGAGCTTAGAAGCAGTTTCTTCCCCAGAGCCTCAGAGGATATAGCAGCCACCTTGGGACAACTTTAGTGTGATACCCTGAGCAGAGAACCCAGTTGAGGCATGCTTAATTTCTAATCTAATAAACTAGATCAGAAGAAACTATGGAATGGTTTTAAGCCATCAAATGGTATGTCTGTGGCAATTTGTTACACAGCAATAGAAAACTAATACAACTCCCCTCACTCCTCCCCAAAACACACAAATTAGTTATGTATGATGAATGGATGGGTGACAGACAGATACACAGACCAATCTCTATATTGCTTTCCAATTCTAAGATCACTAAGACTCTGCTGTTATAATGACTGGTATAACTTGATACATCTCATCGTATTACTTTTTTATTTATTAATCCCTCTTTTCATAACAATTTTATTAACAAAAATAACCTTTCTTAAGCTTTTATCTTTGTACCAAGCATATGTATCATTTCATTTAATCCTCACCAAAATCCTATAATGTAAAAACCATCTATTCTTATACTTTATCTGTTCACAATATTTTTTGAGCATCTACTATATACTGAACACTGTTCTAGGCCCTGGGTATATATTGGTAAATAAAGTTTTACAAAATCTTGCTGCTTTCATGAAGCTTACTCTAATGGGAGAGCTAAATACTAAATGAGTAAACAAGTAAATGGATAAGAAAGTTTTACATTTAATAAATGCTGTGAGAGAAATAAAACAAGTTAGTGGAATAGTGAGTGGCTGAGGTAGAGGATGGCCACTTTAGGCTAAGACTGATTAATGGAAACGATCGCGTAACCCAAAGTTCTGAGGAAAAAGCATTTCAAGCAGAAGCTATCACAAGGACAAAGTATAAAGGCCTGAAGCAAGAAAGAGCTTGGCACATTCACAAAAATAAAGGTCAATGTAGAAACTGAGGCTCAAAGAGCTGAGTAGCTGGCTATGGTCACCCAGAGCCAGTAACTTGTAGAACTTGAATTTGAATGCAGGTCTAGTTCCTGAGCATGAGGTATTACCCACAATGCTCTCCAGCAAGGGTTGGGAAACTATGGTCCATAGCCCAGATTCAGCCATGAACTGTTCTTGTATGGCCCACAAACTAAGAATGGCTTTTACAATTTAAAAATGATTGAAAAAGTAAAATATATATATATTTCATGACATGTAGAAACTACATAAAATTCAAATATCAGTGCCCATAAATAACGTTTTATCAGCACACAGCCACACCTGTTTGTTTTGGAATCACCTGTGACTGCTTTTGCACTGCAACAGCAGAGTAGAATAGTTATTAGAGAGACTATAAGGTCCATAAAGCCTAATGGTTTTGCTACTGGCCCATTACAAAAAAAAGTTTGCAGACCCCTGATCTATATCTTCTTCTCTCACCACTTGAATGAGTAGGAGATATTTGCTAATAGTAAACAGCTATGGCTCCCACCATAAAGCCTAATGGAAGGCAGGTTTTCCCACTGCTAGAGCTTACAGGCAGGCAAGAGTATCTGAAGATCTGGGATGAATGGTTCCACTCTATTTGTTTCAGGTTTAGGGTTATTTATACTACTTCAATTGTTATTACTATATCTTTAGCCTTAAAGAGAAGATTAGGGGAAGGGGAGAGAAGCAGGAGCAGAGAGCTAGAGAGGAAAATGCACAGGATGAAAAGAGACCTGGTCACACTTCAGAAATGGGGGGGAGATGAGGCAAGTTATTTATGAGCATGAGGAAGAGAATTGGGAAATACAACATTTTTAATGGATTTTTTGGAGACCCTCTGAAAGATCATGTGGAATCACAAATGGCAAGGAATCCAGGTCTTATTACTTATTAGTAAGCACAATCATTTTAATGGCACTATGCCCCAATTTTCTCAACTCTAAAATCTTAAGGAAGGGGTCATTCCTATTAGGTGAGGAGCTCCTACTATTCACCCAGTACCTCTACAGCATGGCACATTTAAGTAGACATCCATATATCTATTCTCCTCACTAGCTTACATGCTCACCTTGTAAACCCTGCTCTTTAACTAGTATCTGCTCATTGGTAGGCCCTCGAGAAATAGTAGCTGAATGAACAATAAATGCTAAGACAGTTAAATCAGATGTGTGTGAAATTAGATGTAAGTGAAAGCACCTAGCCCAGGACCCAGGACTTTCAAAAGACTTAATACATGTTAGTTTCTTCCAACTATGACAGAAGCAAAATCAACCTGCCCCTCCACTTGCTAGCTGTTGCAATTTCACAAGCTTGTCATGCTAAAAACCAAAATGCCACCTGCTGAAGTTTCATAATCCCCAGGGAAAAAGATAGAGTCAAAAGCTGTTTCCTTGATAAATTACCCTGGGTGTTTCTTTCAAAAGCTGTTTGCAGATGACATAATCATACCAAAGAACAGACCCGCATGCTCAGGCTACCATTCTCAGATATGATGTCTTATTTCCCAGAGAAAATTGAAGAAGGGAAATGTGCGTCATCCTTCTCTGCAATTTCTCACGGAGAACAGGCATTCTCCTTTTGTGTTGTTGTGGGTTTTTTTATTTTTCAACAAAAAATGTTGAATACCACGATCAAAAAGTTGTAACTCCCGCAGTCTAGTCGCAGATTAGGGATTGAAAGGATAAGTGCAGGTACAAACAGAGATTTCACAATAACTCCCTTCTGTATGTGCATTTCCAGACCCCCTGTGGACCACGGCAGACCTCTTCAAAATCCTCCTTCTCCTTCTCCCATCCACTTCCTTCTCCAATTGCAGCTGCTCCACGCCTACACAGGTGAGACAGGAGACCCCTGATTTTAGCTTGTTTTAAAGGGCACAAGAAGGTCCTGAAAGATGGGTGGTTTATCTTCCCACTTAACAGCTGGGAGACTTTGAGAAAGCTATGTAATTTCTCCTAGTCTCAGACTGCTCATCTGCAAAATGGGGATGGCAATCAATGCCTATGTCACAGAATTGTTCTAATGAACAGATGTATTCATAAAGATGGATATAAAGCACTTAATACGTGACACTTACCAACTAGGGGCTTATTGTTGTCATTACAAGTTATATTAGCGATGTGATTTTAAAAGCAGTCTCATGTCATCTAATAATTGCTATTATTGATTGAAAACGTATGATGTGCTAAACACTGTTCTAAGTGGTTTTTTGTGGGGGTTTTTCCTTTTTTTCATTTTCTTTGTTATCCTTGCAACGGTCCTATGAAAGGGGAAGTTTCCTAATTCCCACATTACAGACAAGTGCTCAAGGTACTCCACAGCTGAGGGGTGGAGCTGGGATTTGAACCAGGCTCTCTGGCTCCAGAACTGGGGCACTTGACCACTAGCCTGGACTGCTCGCCTTTGATGGTTTTATACCATGATGGTTTTATAGTCCAGAGACATGCACAAAGATGCTAACAATCAATCAGGGAGGAAAAAATGTTCTAACAGTAACAACAGATTTCTTTTTAATTTTTACAGTCTTCTGCTCTGAATTCCAGGAAAGTTAGCTCCTCTCCTTGGATAATTTGGCCATGCTTCCATAAATTTTCATTAAATACTCACTTTATATACAAAGAAAAAGGGATTAACACAAATTATTTTGTGTATTACAATGTAATACAATTATGTAAAAAACAAGTGCTAAGAAAAGGCACATGACAAAACATTGAAAGAAAATACTCCAAAATGTTAATAATCATCTTGTTTTAAAAGTTATTCCCACCCTAGTTTCTATCTTTCCGAATTGTCTATATTTTCCTATACATCACTCTTTGGAAGGAAAAATCTTATTTCATAAAATGGCTATTACACATTTTACAGTTTTTTGCGCAGAAACCAGTATTTCCGTTATTATCTGAACTATACAGTGGAGGCCAACTCTGCTTGTTTGAATACTTCAAAGTTCCCTTAAACATATAAAAAATTAACATTTTTTCCTATTTAAATTCAATAGGCTATTCTCTTCCACTTTCCATATGTGCTAGTTTAAGTCTGACATTTAGAAACTGCCTAAAACTGTTTCTGTGAATGGAATCCTGCCAAAAATTGAAAGTTTCTCTGTGGTTTTATGTCATTAGACTACTCTGCCCTCTCTTGTCCAGGTGTTCTATGAAATTCTTGCATGTATTTACTAACCATTACCACTGCGCTAAATACTACACAAACATCGAACTGAGAGTAGAGACAAATCAACTATATTAAATATTCTGCATTGGGCCTAAAAGCTGGCCAATGCACTGCATTTAGAAAGCTTTAAACAATCACTTTCTAAAATATGCCACGCATGGTGCTAGGTACTTTCCCAAACAGTTGATATTCTGAGAAGTCTATTGTATTAGGGTTCTTCAGAAAAATAGAATAGGATATAGATAGATAGAAAGATAGATAGATAGATAGATAGATAGATAGATAGATAGATAGATAGATAGATAGATAGATAGATAGATAGATAGATAGATAGATAGATAGATAGATGGATGGACGGACGGATAGATAGACAGACAGACGAGAGAGAGATTTATCTTAAGGAACTGACTCATGCAATTTTGGAGGTACAAGGCCAAAATCTGCAGGTTAGGTCAGCAGGCTGGAGATCCAGCGAAGTAATTGTAGTTCAAGTCCAAAGGCCATCTCCTGGCAGAAGTCCTTCCTGCTCAGGGGAGGTCAGTCTTGGTTCAATTAAGGACTCCAACTTATTGAATGAGGCCCAGCCACATTTTGGAGGGAAATCTACTCAAAGTCTGCCAATTTAAATATTAATCTCATCTTTAAAAACACCGTCATAGAAACATGCAGAATAATGTTGGAACTGTGGCCCAGCCAAGATGGAGACATAAAATTAATCACCATACCTGTGATGTCAGCCAAGGCTAAGTAATGAGCTTCAAAGTATCTCCACCTCCCCTTACTAAAAACCCTTAAATAGCTGCCATTTATTAATATTTTCAAAACCCCCTGTGTAATCTATTTTTAGGAATAAAAACTCCTAAATGTAAAATTTAAACATATTGAAAAGAAAGCTGTAAACACTGAAATACAGAAAAATCTCATTAATTAGACTGATTCTGCCCAAGATCAGTCATAGAAAAAAAAAATTCTGAATTATTGGCTATTTAAAGATATACAGGCTTATTCAGTACAGCCACACATTTTAGCCAAAACAGGATCACCACGAATTAGCAAATGAATTACCTTCTGGATCTGCTTTAATAATCAGACTTAAATGATCAGTAAATAGTACATCGATTATTAATATGGAAATACGTGCTGAATGAACTTTCAAATACCGTGTCCTCGAGGGGAGGTCAAGCACGTCTCAGGCTGCCTAATTTTCAAAATTAACAAATAGAATTTTTCAAGCTTATTTCTAACTTGGAATAGATTCCACATTAACACGGTCCAAATTATTAAGGTTCTTCTTAGGAGGGGATTGAAAGGGTTTGTCTAACAATTTCACTGGGCATTTGGACTTGTTTTTTAGGACACAATATTTTCCATTGGTATAATCCCAGAGAAGAGGCTAGAGAATGTCCCTTGTCTTCCACAGTGAGGAATGCACCTTTTAGTGTGTTCAATAGAAGCCTTGAAGGGAGGAATATTTCAGAAGGACATAAAAGCAAATGCCTAGCACAGGACCTGAATAAATGCGTACTCGTTTGGAGCCTGCGTCTCATATAAGCCTGTGGAACAATTTGCAGGTCGATTCAAACCCCAAACTGTTTCCTGTTGGGCTTCAGAGAGACAGAACACATTAGGGAGGTTTATCAAATGCGGAGTAAGGAGTTATTCTAGCAATAAAACTAGACTGATAGAGTCTCCTTCCGAAGAAGATTTATTTATAAAATTCCAAAGTTCTTCCACAAACATTACTTTGTTCATGTGTAGTTTTGAGGTCCCCCCTTTTAACTAACACAGAGATAATCAAATGAAAAATTCTTTGAAATCTTTAATGCATTTTACATGTAGAACATGTCCAGTCTTACTTTCCCTGTATCATTACGCTTAATGCTTTTCCTTGATAGCAATCATCTTCCATTCAAGACTCTAAAATAGCTTCAAATAAATAACATGTAATCTTTACAGGTAGCCACACTCTTGTCAATTTCAGCTTATCCCATTCCTCATCCTTTTTGCCTTGAACTGCATTGTTTGAAGATTAACCTCACATCTTCCCCATGTAAGAGACTGGGGTCCCATTTTCTAGGAGGAGCTGGATAAACATGGGGTGTAGTTTAAAACCCTCTGCGGTGGTTGCACCTCTGGGGAGAGGATGGGGCTCCGAGCTGGGCTCCTTTGACTATATTGCCCAGATGTTTATTTGTTCCGAAAGGCCTCCATAATTCAGAAGCAGGTGTTTCCAGGGAGTTTCCCTGAGGTGGTGAGCAGAAACCTTAATAAGTAGATTGGAGGACCAGAAAAACCTGGTTTCAAACATTTGCTTTGGCACTTAGCAGGCTGGGTCACTTAGGCACGTGAGAGCCTCAGTCTCCTCACTCGTAAAATGGGGATAATTCCACATGCCACATAGGCATGACTACAGATAATGTAAACATAGGTTGCTTGAGCACAGAGCCTGTCACACTGCAGGGACTCTGTAAATGTTGGCTTCTAAATACTAGAAAAGGAAAAAAAGGTTGGCTGTAGAATTCTGGTAGTTGGAGAGAATGGCTGTAGGATGAGATATCAAAAAGAAAATAAATAATTAATTTCCCATATTGATGCAGATTTTATAAGAAGGTTGACACATTCACCTTCGGTTTTAATCAAGAGAAGAAAGACAGATATTCAAACTGACTGCCTATGAATTTGGCTCAGCTCAGCTTACTCGCTAAAGAACTCGGGCCATGCTGACTCAGAAAGGCCTGAGCACCACAGGGGTCCTTCTGTTCAAGGAGCAGAGAGAAAGATGCACGTGCCCTCCTAGGTGGGGGCCTAAGTGGTCTTGGAAAGCCTTTGTTAATGCTGGCTGGCAACGCCCAGCTCTTCACAGTTTTATTCCAGGGTGCCACCTCCCTGCTGTAACTTACCTCTCCTCACCCCACAGGGGACTGCTGAAAAGCCCCAGCAGCTCAGTTCCGTGTAACTTAAAAAGCTTCCACCAAGTGGGCTAGAAACGTCAAAGACCATCCAAACTTGGGCCTCCGATGATCACTGGGACAAGTCTGCCCACCTACTTTTGACATTAGAGTTAAAAGAGTCATAGAGCAAAGGAAATCCTCCAGAAGTGCCTTGAACTCTCTAAGGCTGGGCGGCTGATTGTGCTGAAATTCATTTGATGTATTTATGGCACCTACTCTGTGTGATGCCTCCAAAGAATGCGATGACCAAATGCCACAAGGCTTCCTCAGGAATGCACCGTGGACCTGATAAATACATAAATAATTTGACATTTCTTTGACATTTATTGGCTTCCTAGAGGCTTATGGTATATGAAAGACAGGCCACTTGAATTTTAAACAGTATCCTACTGACATAGTTTGGGTTATTGTTTAAAAATAGTTTTATCTATGCACTATAAAAAATAGTTATAACTATAAAAATGGTTTTATCTATGCACTATGTAAAATAAAGGAAATGAGTACTGAGGAACTACACACAGATTTGGGCAAGGGCCTGAGGGTTGAGAGAGACAGACACCCATTTCTTCCCTGTGAGATGCAGAAGTAGCACTGCAGAAGGGAATTCTTCCTCCAGGAATCTGACCTTCCATCTGGAAGAAGGAGCCCACTGCTCTAAAGGTTTAATGGCATCCAGTTTGTTTGGGGTGAGTTAAACAAACTGCTTCGCCAGTGCATAAAGGCTCTCCTTTGATATTGGTGACGATTGTGCTGTGGATGACTAATATTACTTCAGGGCACAGAGTCACGTACAGTTTTTCCATTGGAACCACCTGTACCAATAGTGAACACAACATCCCAAAGGAGAGTGTCTAGGCTGAAGCATAGACAGGCTTCCTTTTGACATCTTGCACCAATATGCTACGACCGATCAAGGAAGCTATACCTCATCTTCAAATGGCTGAGCTTTCTACTGCAGCTCTTAAAAAATGCTATTTGTAATTGTAACCAGATTGTCCCCCCCACACACACCATAGAACCTGGTAATAAAGGTAATGTTCTTCTATAAAACAACGATTTCATAAAATGATCAGAGACTGGCCCAGTGTCCTAAACACTTACCTACCCCTTAAAGTGTTGAATTAGATTAAAGTGCTGTGGGGACATAACTGATGTAATGTTTCAAAATCATAAATGCAGAAGGAGGGATTTTAAAGCTGGATCATGGAGAGAATGGAATAATGCAATAAAAGCTGGCTCAAACGCTGAGTCTGTAATACTTGATTTATTGTTTTAATATAATGCTGTAAAGGCCATGCTTGAATCTACAGCAGTATTTTATTTATCTAATACTCGTGATCCTAACAATGGGTGTTTAACAACAGCTTTAGACTAGAATGGTGGCTCACACAAATGAAGCTGGTTTCAGGATACTCCCCGAGAAAGGGAGCAGAGCAGAAGTGTGGAGAGGTTGAAAGGCTGTGTGACAGGAGTACCTGAGTCCCCCTCTGAAAATATAATTCCTCACCTCTTCAGCATGGCTCTGCAGCTTTAAGACCTGCCACCAAACTTGCAAAGCTCAGAAAATTGGACACAAGATGAAGGCCCTGGTGAATAATCATAGCCCACAGGACTGGCCTGAACCTACAGTGCTGGGTCCTCCCTGAAGCTGGTGCTGGGGGGCGTACACCAGCGGGGAAGAGGCCACAGGAGGGGAGGGACAGAGCATCACCTACATGGTCCCTGTCTCCCTGAAGGCCCAGCTTCACCCTCTTGGGGTGTGCCAGAGACAATGTGATGAGCCACAGCTCCCGAGCCCCACTTTGTTCTGGAGAGCTTTTCAAGTTGTCCAAGTTGTCCTACACTGAGAGATGGCGATATAGGCTTGATACACTGGCTGACCTCCTCCTACCTTAAAGAATCAAAACCCACCACCCATGAGCTATTTCTACCAGTTTACTGTCAGCCTGTCTATCCAATGATTGGGTCCTTTATTCCCTCCTCAGCAGCGTGACACAGTGGCTAAGAGAAGCTCAGGGTTCAGAGCCTGTTCTACTCCTGCTAGTCTTGCGTCCTTATGCTGACCAGTGGAAACTGTTCAGGCCTTAGTTTCTCCATCTTTACAATGGGGATAAGAATGTTACCCACTCCCAGAAGGTTAAATAAAATACTATGTATAACCAGTAACAAGAGTAGCTCAAGGGTTATATAATCAAAACTCAATACTTCCATCTAAAATTTATTCAGTGGGGAAAGTTTTTGCTTTGCACTTGGTGGAAGTCTGTGTGAGCATGGCCCACAATACACTGGCCTGAAAAGTCTTCCAATCATGTCTCAAATGCAGTCTCAATTCAGAAACTGCAAGGTTCAGTTCCAGCAAATAATCACATTTGACTTGACCTCAAATATTCTCCTCTTCCCAAGCTAGGATCCATTCCACAGAGAACTTAATTCTTCTAGAAGGTCCTCTTGGGAAGAGCCCCTTTAAAACAACCCCAGACCCAACATTCCTACCATAGTATGCAGCTCTGGCCAACATTCATGGACCTTTGACCTGCTTCCTTTCTTCCTCCTCCCTCTCCTTTCCCCCTCCTCCATCTTCCGACTCTTTTGTTTTAGACCCAGTCTCAACGTGCCCCCAAACTGCCAGCACATACCATCTGCTCTTCACGTGGTCTCACTGAAGCTCCTCGTTGAAGGAGAGAAGAGGGAGGAATTAGGCAGCAGCTCTCTTCAAAGAAATCTTTTTCACCAATCCAGTCTTTCTATCCTTTTATATCCTCCTGGTGGGTTTTCCTGTCATCTAACCCCTGCTCCTTTGAAAATCTGCATTCGGACTGGCATCTCTTTTGGAATTTATCTATATCATTCTGGTGCCTCTGTCGAAATTCCCAGTTTACTTCCTATCACATGTGTGCAGAGTGGTTAGCACATGCCTGGCATACAGTAAGTACTTAATAAATGTGTCTATTCAAAGTGATAATGGCAATTGTAAATTACAGCATTTAGAAAGCACAATAAGGTCAAGTTGAAGCACCAGGACATGTCTCCACCTTGTTGAAAGTCCTCCAGTGGCTTCCCACTGCACTTAGGATAAAAATCCCTTCCCAATAATTCACACTCCAGACCCTGCCCATTTCCCAAACTTCTTCTCCTACCACTCTCCTCTTCCTGCACTTCCTCTAGCCACACTGGGCTCTTTTTTTTTTTTTGTCGTTTTTTCGTGACCGGCACTCAGCCAGTGAGTGCACTGGTCATTCCTATATAGGATCCGAACCCGCGGTGGGAGTGTCGCTGTGCTCCCAGCGCAGCACTCTACCGAGTGCGCCACGGGCTTGGCCCCACACTGGGCTCTTGATGCTGTTGTTTCCCCAACACCCCAAGCTCCTTGCCATCTCGGGGACTTTGCCCTCACTGCTCCTACTGCCTAAACACTCCTCCGTGATCTCTGCTCTCACCCAGACCCCTGCACAGGGGGACCCAACCTAACCACCCAATTGGAGTACATTTCTCTGCTGCACCCCAATCCCAGGCACAAAGGAGCCCATTGTTATGTAACATTTCCTTCATAGTATTTACCACAATCTGAAACAATCTTAATTTTTCTGTTTGCTAATGTTATGGATTGAAGGTTTGTGACCTACGTCCCCACACACAAAAAAAATTCATGTGTTGAAGTCCTAACCCCCAATATGGAACTTGGAGGCAGAGCCTTTGGGAGGTGATTAGCTTTAGATGAGGTCATGAGAGAGGGGCCCTCATGATGGGATTAGTACCCTTATAAGAAGAGAAGAAAAAACAGAGCTAGCTCTCCCTACCTACCATTTGAGGGCACAGAAAGAAGGCGGCTACCTACAAGCCAGAAAAGAGCCCTCAGCAGGATTACCGAATCAGCCAGCACCTTGATGTTGAATTTCATAGCCTCTTGAACTGTGAGAAATAAATATTTATTGTTTAAGCCACACAGTAAATATCTTGTTATAGATGCCTGAGCTGACTGTCTCTTTTCTTCTCTCAAACAATGAGTGCCTCCCCTATAATTTTTATCTAAAGAAAATTTCTCCCTCTTCCCAAATGCATGATGATCTTTTAAACCTGTTAGATATGATAAGTGGGTAAGGATAACTATTAGCATGTAGTTAGTACTTACGTGGGAGGCATAATAGCCTTATAGATATTAACCCATCTAACACAACCCTATACGGTAGGTAACATTATGATGCCCATCTTCTCCCAAGCAAGCTAAGGCATAAAAAGGTTAAATAAACTAGGCCAAAGTCACATGGCTAGTAAGCTGTGGCATCATAATTTGAACACACACTGTCTGGCCCAGAACCTGGACTCTTAAGCACCATGTAGTGTACCATCATGTATGTCCCATCACCCTCTGTGAGCAGAGCAGAGGTTTAGCCAATGAAGAAGCCATTGTCTCTAATGACCTGGGCATGCTCGCCTCTCTCCACTCTACTTTCTTCTCGCCTTTACAAATTTGCAGCACAGCTAGATTTAAGACTGAATTTTTACACAAATGCACAGGGTAGCTATAAATCTATACATTTAAGACTAAATTTTTACCATTCAAATTCTTTTTAGCTTAATCATCGTTGTCTGATGTTTCTCTGAAATTTCTCTATCAAACATCTGCTTGGCACTGGCTTAAATGCTCAACTAGGAGATTTGTTAATTGCTTACGGGTGGAGTCACCCACACACGTGTGGCTCACCCAGGGGATGTGAGTTCTATACCAGGTCAAGAACTTCTCTCACTTTCTTTGCTTTTTTTTTTTCCTTCTTACTTTTTTTTCTGAGAGCAAGCTGAGGGTGAGAGGGGCAGAACTGCAGGGGTGGGCTCCAAAACATTTATTTCTGGGCTCTATAAAAATAATAATAATGACATTTTGTTGAGATCTTCTTGTAGAGATGCAGGATGGTGTAGTGGTTAAAAATGCGGGCTCTGGCGCTAGACATACTTTGAACACTCACTTGAGACCTTGAGTGTGTTACTTCTCCTCTCTGAGCCTCAGCTCCCTCATCTGAAAAGTGGGAATACATCCATAACAGAAAATCTGAATATGAAATGAGTTAATATATATGAAGAGTTTAGAACAGTACTGGCATAAAAGTGCTATGTAAATATGATGGGCCTGCCAGTTTGCGGCAAGAGAGTATAAAATAGGGGGTGTCAGAAGGGTGGGAGAATTTCCAAAGACTGGAGAGAGACTCAACTATGAACTAGGACAAATTGGATGAAACATTACAACAAGAAAATGCATTTATATAATAAGCTGTTGTTTTTTGGTTTTGGTTTTGTTTCGGTGGCTGGCCAGTACAGGGATCAAACCCTGGACCTTGATGTTATCAGCACCTTGCTCTAACCAACTGAGCTAACCAGCCAGTCTAGAAAATGCATTTATAGATAGAAGATGTATCTAGCTGAGATAAAATATTACAGTTTAGGGCAGAAAGAAAAAAGAAGTACTTTCATTTGGGGTACAATTTTCCCACTGTCTACCACTTAAAATCATGGATTCTAAGTGCCTACAGCTGCCTCTTAAATAAACTTCCAGCCAGTACAGGAATGACCCTCAATGATTCCTGACACAAGGACAGACCCCAGCCTTTGACTGAACAGTTCAAATGAAGGGGAGGTCTCTGTTTCCCAAAATAGACCATGTGGTAGGCTGAATAATGGCCCCTCCAAGAAGTCCACGTCCTAATCCCCAAAGCCTGTGAATGTTACCTTATATGGCAAAAGGGACTTTATAGATGTGATTAACTTAATAATTTTGAGAGGGGGATATTATACTGGATTATCCAGGTAGGCCCTAAATGTAATCACAAGTGACCTCACAAAAGAGGACAGAGGGACTTAACTACAGAAATAAGAGATGTAATGATGGAAACAAGAGGTCGGAGGGAGGAAGGGGCCACAAGGCAAGGAATGCAAGTTCCAGGAGCTAGCAAAGGAGATAGTTTCTCCCCTAGAGCCTCCAGAAGGAACCAGCGCTGCCAACATCCTGAATTTACCACAGTGAAGCTGATTTTAGACTTGGCCTCCAGAACTTTAAGAAAATAATCTATGTTAAGTCACCAAGTTTGTAGTAATGTGTCACAGCAGCAATAGGAAACTTATACAGACCAGAATGCAGTGGTGATTACTGTTGACGCAGTGGTTCTCCAATTTTGCACCTAAAACATGCTTATGTTTCATAACCCAGAAAATCAATAGCTAAAATAGAATACTAAAATTATTATAGAAAAAAAAAATGTAACAGCTATCAGTTTTTGAAAACATATTACCATTAAGCTTTTCCAAGTATAATTTCATTAAATTTAATCCTCACAACAACTCTCTTTTTGTAGGTGAGAAAACAGGTTTAAAGAGGTTATGTAATTTGTCTGAAGTCATAAAGCTAATTAAGTAGCCAAATGGGAATTCAAATCCAGGTTGAGTCCAAAAATAATTACATTGAATTTAATATATAAAAAATATATCAAACATGAATTTTCTCTCAATAGTTTTTCTTATATTTGGGGGTTCTGCTATCATTTGTCATCCAGTACATGCTAGCAAAGAGCCACATAAATGAACTAGAAAGAATATTAACAGCAAAACTCAGAATCATCAATGCCTAAGATCAAATCCTTTCTTTAAAAAACACTCAGTTTTTGCACTTGTAATGCCATGTTGTTTAATGGAATTTACTGTTTATTTATATCAATATTTCTAAGCATAGTAAACCTGAAAAGATTAAATACAGAGTACTTTTTGAGGTTGCCATTTGCATATGTCTGTTATTCTTACTAGGTGCCAAGCCACAATAAGCATTTAATTTTCACAACTACTCTATGAGACTGGTAATTTTTTTTTTTTTTTTTTTGCATTTTTTAAATAGAAAAACTAAGGCTTAGAGAGTTTAAATAATTTGCTTACGGTCACACAGCTTAAGAGCAGCAGAGCCAGGGTTGGAACCAACTGCAGTCCAATTCCAAAACCTATACTCTTTTCTGCACCCCACTGAGAGGGAAGAATACAGTCAAACTCTAACCTCCACCCCCTCCCCCAAAAGATGTCACCAGCAGAACATCTCACCCCATGCTCAATCCCTTATGACTCATTTTGGGGATAGTATAATGACTAGCTTTACGGAGAGATGTGGAGAAAAGGCCAAAGGCAAAGCGAAAGAACCATCCAGTTAATTTGTTGTGGTGGTCTGCAAAGAACATAGTATAAGAAACCCTGGGCTAGAAAGCTGTCAATTTTACTGAACCCTGGATCTGCCCTCGGGGGTCACAAAGGACAAGCTTACTCTCCTTCCACTGAACAGACCTTTCGTGCCTCTCTAAGTTTTTGTTTGTTTCTGAGCTAATCATATTCCTCTTTTACAGTCGCCCTTGATGTGACAAGGTCTGTTTTAGGATCTGCCAAAATCAGAGATGACTCCCTAACTGGCTGCAGCCTTGACTTTAGTTTTGTCATCTCAGCAAGATGGAAGCCTCAGGACATGGTAAGAGAGGAGAGAGAGAGAAAAAAAGAAAGAGAGTGGTCAGAGATTTTGTTTTTCTTACAAAGATTTTCCTTTAGTTATTATTCAAGACAGAGTAATGGAATATTGAGCTCTTCCAGTCCCTGCTTCCAGCCCTGGGCCAAAGGAGTGATTACTTGAATAACAAGCAGTCATGGTCCTCTGGGCTGGCACTGCTCACTTACACACGAGGGTGGCCCACACCACACAGCTGACCCAGGGGGCATGACCAGAAAACAGAATCAATGTGAGAGGGAGAATCCCTTTTTATTTCCTCCCCTGGGGCAGAAACATTCCTGCCTCATCTAAGCCATTAAGGGGCAGATCCTGTTCATCTCCCCAGAAGCAAGCAAGCACAATTTGGGGGCAAGGAGCGATGAGTGACCTGTAGGAAAGGACACCCAAAGCTCATATGACTGTCCTGAACACACAGAAAATGGCCACACTTGGTTAATTTGTTCCAATGAAAGGAAAGAGTATTCATTTCTGGTGAGCCTCAATGGGGTCTCCAGGTCCCCGAAGGGAATCTGACCAATGATCCCCGATAGCATTTTCCATCTTTACCATCTTGGTTCTCCTCTAGATCATTCCTCTTTGAATGGCCTGATCCCCAAAGCAACAAAATCAAGGTATTAATTATAAAATAATAAATGACATATGGAACACTCTTCCTTAGAAAGACAGCACAGCAGAATGACATCCGCCTGCCCAATTCAAGTCCCCTAAAATATATCTGTGCGAAAAGAAAAGAGCATAGGTTTGGTGTGCGTTCTACCACAAAACCTACTTAAAAGCATCTGGGTCCAGGATGAACAGTAACACTTCACAAACCATCGTGCAAGGCTCCTGACAAAAACTCCGGGACTTCCAGAGAATATGCTTTGGGCTCAGGGGTCCTCCTGGATTCTGGTTCCGTTCCCACTTCGATGAGGATGTGGGCGCTCTGTGGTCCTGCGGAGCAAGCAGAGTCGGGAAATTCAAGTCCTGCCTCTGCAAGCCCTTACCTGCTGAGCTTCGGTGGTGTCACCCCTCCCGGTGACACTCCCCTCCCCGGGTTACTGTGAGCAACAGCGCGGTGACCCCCAGGGCCCGGGAGCATCAGCTGTGGGACCTGCCCCAGCAGCCGCCGCAGCTGTGTCTCTCACGGGCCCTTCCAGCTCATTCCACGGCACTGGCTTTTTCTTGCCACTGGATCAGATTAAGGCAAGTTTCATAACTCTTCCGGACACTTTAAAGTAATCAAAGAAGTTCGGGTTCCGTAATTCATGTCTTCTGTCCAACGGAATAAATGAAGCTTTCCTACCCTGGGCTCTCACGGCCGGCCCCAGCAGGCGGTGCTGCCTGGGAGACGGTGCGGCGGCTTCTCTTTCCCACGTCGCCCACTCATCCGGGCCCCCCAAACTTGTAATCGTGGTTTCCGACCCTTCCGGATCAGAATGTGTGTGTTTGGGCGGCGAGGGGAGAGCAAAGGGGGTCTCGTCTCGGGAAGAGCTCGCATACGGCCCTCAGGTTCTCTCTGGAGCTCTCTCCTCAGTCTCTGTGACTGGGGCGGACACTGCTCTTCAGCCCCTGCAAAGCCGAGCCTCGTCCCCACCCGGGAGGCCCCGCCCACCCGGGAGGCCCCGCCCCGCCCCACACGGGGCCCCGCCCACCCGACGGAGGCCCCGCCCCACCCCCTCACCCTGACCCTCCACCCGGGAGGCCCCGCCCCGCCGCCTCACCCCTGCCTCCCCCACATGGGAGGCCCGCCCCCCTTCAGCGCCATCTTGCTCTGGGATTAAGGCCTCCGGTGCTAGCGCCTGGCCTGTCTGCCCCACAGCACCTACTTCCTTGCTTAGAGAAATGCTAGGAGTGCGGCGGACCCCGAGGCAGCGGCAATCTGTCCTGCACTCCATTCTCTGAACAGTAGCTGGCCAGTCCCTCGGCTTCTGGATTCCTGAAGGTGAGTCACGCGCCTGTCTGTGACGTCCACCAACCTTCCAGAGACACGTACTACCTTCTCTGAGTAGATTCCCTCCAGTCCCTCTCCCTGGACCTGGGGTGAAGTACCCCAGCCCTCTACCTGTGGGAGAGACTCCCCATACACCAGCCACTCCCTCCACAATCTTCTCATCTCCCGCCCTTTTGTCCATCTTTCCAACCCGTTGAGGCTGGAGGTGATGCTCAGGGGTGGGTCAGTACCCAAATTTCTGCTCACCTCCTTTTGCAAGTTTGCTTGTGGTTTTGCACCTCCCTTTGGACTGTAGTCTCTAGTAACTGGAGGGTACAGCTGAAATTGGGACTGGAAGACATTGGTTTTAATATCTCTTTACAACAAGAGTAGCAATGGCGATCATGGCAGACGATAAAGATCAGTGGCTGAGCTATGTCGGGCACTGTACTGAGTGCTTTTTGGGCATTCTTTTATTGCATCTTCACCACAACCCGGTGAGGCTACTGTGATGTTTACTTCATTTAACACATGAGGAAACTGAGGCTCGGGGAGGGTCTGTGACTTGACCTGGGTCACAGAATTCATAAAGGGCCATGGTAGGATTAGAAAGCAAGTCAGTCTGATTCCAAGGCCAGTGTCAGAACCTCTGTCTGCACACTAGGCTTGTGTAACCAACAAATCAATCGTTTATTTGGTAGTCTGTGAGAAAGCCTTTTGTAAAACTATGAAGTATTCCCCAATTATTTCTATTGTAGTTATAAAAAAATCAATCATTTTTATTATTCCGTTTTCTATTGGTACACCTTTAGGCTGCTTAAATAAGATACATTAAACACTCTAAAAAGATTTAAATTGAGACTGGAGATTGAGGTGATAGAATAAGTGTTACAATGAACATTAAAATGTCTTAAACGTTAAGTTGCCCAAAAATGGAATATTTAAGTTTATCAAGACAGACAAATTAAACAGGCTATTTTCCCAAGCACAATCTCTAGTAATTGCCACTTGATTGAGTAGTGAGCCAAAGGGACTGAAATGTAAGCAATGCAAATGATGTTCAAGTCCTCCCTCCACTCCTCATCCCCACCCCCCAATTAGGTAGATGTGGTTCCACTGCTTGCTCAGAACACAGAACATTTGTGCTTTGCTTTGGATTCATATAGACATCAGAAATATTTGCAAAGATTTCCTCGCCACTGAAAAGAACTTAAAAATAAAACTTTCCATTAAAATATGACATAGATGAAACTATTAATAATATTAATAGCTAATACAGAATGAGATGTTACTCTGTGCCAGGCACTGGGCCGAGTGCTCCACGTGAATGACTTCTCTGAACCTTCTTAACAACACTATGAAGTAAAATCACTAAAGTTCCTGATTTACAGAGAGGACCTAGGACAGTCACTCTGGTAGGCAGAATAATTCCCCCCCAAAGATGACCTTGTCCTAATCCCTGGAACCTGTGAATATATTACCTTACATGGCAAAAAGACTCTAGAGATGTGATTAAGTTCAGGGTCTTGACATGGGGACATTATACTGTATTATGGGCGGGGGGGGGGGCAATGTAATCACAAAGATTCTTAAAAGATGGAAGAGGGAGGCAGAAGGTCAGAGTCAAATTCAGAGAAAGATTTGAAGATGTTACACTGCTGGCTTTGAAGATGGAGGAAGGGGCCCTGAGCCAAGGAAAGAGGGTAGCCTCTCGAAGCTAGAACAGATTTTCCCCTAGAACTTCCAGAAGGAGCACATCTCTGCTAAAACTTTGATTTTAGCCCCATGGAACCATTTCAGACTTTTGGCCTCTAGAACTGTGAGATAATAAATTTGTGTTGCTTTAAAACACTGAATATGTGTAATTTGTTACTGCTGAAGTAGGAAACTAATACAGTCGCCTTGCATTAGTATATGGTGGAGGCTGGATTTGAACTCTAGTGTGTCTGACTCCAAATTTTATTCCCGTGGTTACCTGCTATTATAGGTTGAACTGTGCCCCCAACATCACCCCAAAAAATATTCAAGTCCTAATCCTCAATATGTATAAATATGATCTTATTTGGAAAGAGTCTTTGCAGATGATTAAGTTAAGATGAGGTCATTAAGGTCAGCCCTAATCCAATATGATTGGTAGTCATATAAAAGGGGGACATTTGGACACAGACATGCACAGAGGGAAGGCAATGTGAGAAAACACAGGGAGAAGGTGGCCAGCCACAAACCACGGAACGCAAGAGGCTACCAGAAGTTAGGAAAGAGGCCTGACACGGATCCTCAGCCTTCAGAGGGAGTGTGGCCCTGCCAAAGATTTCAAACATTTGGCCTTCAAAACTAAGACACTAAAGTTAAGCTGTTCTAAGCCACCCAGTTTGTGGTACTTTGTTACAGAAGCCGTAGAAAACTAGTAAACCCACTCAGTGAGGCAGCCTTAGGGCACTTAAGCTTACAGCCTCAGGTAGACACTCTCCACATCTAACATTAAGGATGTTTCTTAGTTCGTTCATGCTGCTATAACAAAATACCTGATACTGGGCAATTTATAAGTGACAGAAATTTATTTCTCACAGTTCTGGAAGCTGAAAAATTCAAGATCAAGGTGATGCAGGTTTGATGTCTGGTGAGGGCCCTGTCTCTGCTTCCAAGATGGCACCTTGAACACTGTGACCTCACATGGCAAAAGGGACAGAAGGGAAAAATAGGCCTAAGCTAGTTCCTTCCAGCCTTTTTTTAACATATTAGCCCATTCATGAGGGCAGAGCCCTCATGACTTAATCACTTCTCAAAAAGGCCCTACCTCTTAAAACCATCACAGTGGGGATTAAGTTACAGCTTGAAATTTAGAGGGATGTCATCGTTCAAACCGTAGCAGGAGGCTATTGGTAATAAATTGAAAACACCACCACCTTACATTTAACATGAGTTTTTATTTCATAGAATATTCTTCACAAACATTAACATATCTCATCCATACCACAATCGTATAAACAAGCCAAGGATCATCTCTCCAGGATGGTTCTATGGTAGCATCATATATGTAGTAGTTCCACACACCAGCCTTAGACTGTCTGCTTCCAAATTCTGCCTCCATCAATGACTCAGGAAAGTTACCAACCTTCTACGTGCCTTGCTTTCTTCATCTGTATAATAGGAATTATAATAGTACCTGCTTCATAAGGTTCTTGAAATGGTTAGATTAGATAACACATGTGAAGTTATTAGAGTAGCCCATTATAAGGCCCCAGAAAACCCTGTTTTACAAATAGAAGAACTGAAGCTCAGAGAAATCAAGTGATTTACCCAAGGGCCTATCGTGTCTAAGCAAAATCCAAGTCTTCCAAATCCTAGGGCAGAATGATTTGTACGATGATATCTTGTCTCCCTATTACCTTTCATTTTCATTATTTTTTCTGGGTGTAAGTCAATCTGAACCTTTTTGTCCTTTAAGCAATTATAAATTTAATTCCTTTTCCTAGGATGACCGCAGTCATTCACTAAAGATTACAATTTCTATAAACCCCAAAGTTTTTCTTGTCCAAATTCTTTTAATGATGCCTTCACTAAATAAAACACCAAGGTTATAAAAAGACGGAAGACACAGCAGCCCCGACCACCATCCACCCACTGCTGATGCCCCCAAACCTGCCATGTTTTGTTCCTGGCTCATCTTTGCTTAGTGAGGCAGACTGTAATAACTTAGGATTTCTTAGTGTTTGTAAATACACTCAGCACCCTGAAGATTGCAAAGCCGCCTTGGGACCTCACTTCCACCTTATTATGTTTTTTGCATTTCTCCAACCATCTCAGAAAGTGGCTCTCCTTAAAATTATGGGATGCAGAATGAAAAACCCATCAGGATTTAACGACCATATTTCAGCATCTTACTGCTTAAAGGAACTTGGCTGTTTCAGCATTTTTGCAATTGTTCAAACTGCAAGGGGATCAAAAAGGTTGAGTGCGGTTTTTTTGTTTGTTTTTTAACTGCTACAAACCATCTATCAAAGTTGAACTATTGATAGGGAAAAGGGTGAAGGAGTGGAGGGCCATGAGTGAAGAGGATTGGAGAATATGAAAAAAGACAATCTCCCAGTCTAATAAAAGACAATTAACTGAGTTTCATCAAGGCTTCTATAAAAAATACACAAAGAATCAATATGAGGCATAAAACCCAAAAGTGGGTTGTTATCTCTAAACCAGAAAAAACATTTCATTAGGCTGAAGGATTTTATACTGCCATTGGGAAAACTGCTCTTTCCTCACACCCCTCCTTTGCTCACTACAGAAACTCAATTGAAAAGTCATCATCAAAATCACTTAGCAAATGTCAGAAGGTGCTGCCGTTTCCTAAACATATTTGTTTCTCAATAGAAAATGCAGGCCCCAGAAACCCTGGCCCCTTTCTTCCGTGTTGACTCACACTCTTCCATCATTCTGCTGTTTTTACTCTTTTGCGGTTTTCTTTTTCTGTTTGTCTGTCTGTTTTTGCTGTTGTTGGAAACAGAAAGCCTATTTTATTAGGTTGTGGGCAACAGTTTTCCCTTTAACATTTCGGTGTTCTTTAACAGTTACTGCACCAGTGAGGGCACCCATGGTCCAAGTTATAAACAAGCATCGCTCTCCAGTCACACTCATTGCAGCAAGGAAGGCCTTTTCCAGGCTGATGGCATGAGGCGTAGTCTTTTCACATTTCACCCTTGGAAATGCCTGTTGCTTAATTTATACTCTCCCCAAACAGTGGTGGTTTGGTTTATGATCCTGATGGCCACGGATGGACAAGACACTTCCCCTCCATCCACCATTTACTGAAACACAAGTCGAGCAGATGCACACAGATGCACAAAGACCCCAGGAGCAGAATTTGAAGATCAGGCACATACAGTGAAAGCAGGAGTTTAAAGAAGCATCTAAAGATCTTGGGTCATAAATTATTAAACTGGAAAGAACATGATAGAAGACAACTGTGTCTGAGTACCAAGGACCAGGCTTCTAGTAAATGGTAGCCATAATAAAATAGCAATTTACTGGCTACCTCTGATGTGCATTTGATATATGTTTTATCATTCTGCTTCTGAATTATCTTTTTACTGGCTAGCTATGTGAGCTGGGGCAGATTGCCTCCTTTTGTGAGGACAGGGTTATGAAACTCACATGCGATGTATTTGAAATGCTTTATCAACCATCAAGTGCTTTAAAAAAGAATTATTTTGCCAACTGTAGCACAGTGACTTGTGCTGTTAGTTGACCAGCCTGTGTGTGTATTCATTTATTTAACTAACTAAATTATCCAGATTGACTGGACAGTATGAAATATTTAGACATATATTTCTAACTTACGTTGTCTCGGTCATGTGAGTGTCCTAAAGATGACAGATGGTGACAGTAGCAGACAGCTGCAGTGAGGCCCTGGTCCCCCACGAACACGTCTGGCATTGGTTATCTAATAATAATCCTTAAATTTGGAAAGCCACCACTGGTACACTCGGGTCCAAACCTTTTGGCCTCTTCCTGATCACCCAGCTATTTGCAAAAGAACTTTCCATAATCAACAGAGTAAATATCTTGATCTGAAAAGGATTTGTAAGATAAGAACTTACTTTGTACTAAAGTATATACATGAGTCATGGTATATTCCACTAGAGTGGAAGCTCTAGGAAAGTCTTATTCTGCACTGCCAACAGCTCACACGTGACCTGGCACTTGGTAAAAGCATAATTATTTAATATATTGTATCCATGAAATATCAAAAGTGGGGTCGTAGTTAATAGTATAGTAGAAAAAGAAGAAATTGCCTACATCCGACAACTGAGTGAATATCATGATAGAACAGAAGTTAGTAGGATCACAGCTGTGTGGCTAATGCTTTGGACGAGAACTATTTACTAAGTAACATTCCCTGCCCTTTGTAGAATGTTGTTTTAGCCAGGCAAAAGCTGAGACTGGCCAAGCAAAGGTTGTGGTAGCCAACAAAGGACTTTTTAGCCATAACATTAAACCCGCTTAAATCACATATGATTTAAATAGTGATAGAATTATAGTAAGAATGCCCACAATACTTTACACAATAGTGGTAAGAATTCTATATTAGTTTATAGATAGATATGTAGATATACATGTACTCTTTAGTTTAGAATACTTGAATAGTAGACTCATATCCAAAAAACCTTTGAGTTCCAACCTCCTCCGTTCAGTGTAATAAAATCCCCTTTTCTATGCCTGAGAAAGCCAGTATAACACTTTAACCATAGTCATGCTGCCATCTAGTGGACAACCTTAGAACTGAGGTTCTTCTGTCTCCTGGAAATTGTCAAGAAAGGATTCAAAGTCCAAAGGTTCATGTCAGACATCTATTTTTCTTTAGGAGACTAATTTTTGGAATACCTCTGCAGATTTTTCTGAACATATATCAGAGTATTTTTCACACTATCCCTCTCTCCTGTTTTAGTGGAAAGATATTTTCAAATGCATCAGTCATACTCAGTGAGCCGGAACAGAATTTCTTTTTTTCTGCTTTTGTCTAAAAATGAGAAGATTCTCACAAGACAAAATGTGTCCCCCTGGAAAAAAGTGCCATCAGACCAGCAATAGCCTGCCTCATTTTGTTGAGACCCATGGTGCATCTTCAAGGAAACAGACCCAAACAAATATTGATAGATCACTTCCTTTTTTTCTTTTTGTTGTTGTCCTGAGACAATTACGAACACTGCTGTGTGAAAGACATGCTACCATTTGGAAAGAAAAACTTTACTTTAGCCCCTTCACATGCATCAGTGCAGTATCAAGGTGGCACCAAGTAGGGGAGAGAAAGTGAAGGAGAGAACAGAGAATCTTCTCCTTTCTCAGCTGTTGGGCCAGAGTGAGTCATTTCTTATCACTGAGCCTCGGTTTCTCCCCCTGCTCAATGAGTAGTGGCTTTAGATGATGTTTACAGTACTTCCTTGCTGAAAAGCACGTTAAGATATATGTAAGTTTAATCCCCCTGTAAACAAGATGAGTACTTTGCCAGGATTACAAACATTAAAGACAATTGCCAGATTTCCCCCATTTTACCTGTCCTCAGATAGGTCCTCACTGTTATCTGAAAAGACTTGGAGAGAAGCGTTACTTCCATCCATTCAGTGGGGAGTTGACGCGTGGGATTCACAATTGTTTCTGAGCCCTGCATTCACTATAGGACATGGATCTTAACTGTGGGTGCACATTGGAATCATCTGGAGAGCTCTGAACATACAAAAGCCTGGGTTCTACCCAGATTTAATTGGTATGGAGTGTTGCTGGGACTTTGGGGTTGTCTTAAAACTCTCCAGGTGATTATAATTCAAAATAAAGCATGAGGACCACTTCTCTATGGAAAATAAAATGCAGAGCCCTTGGATAATGAAATGAATCTCTCCAGGAAATAGGAGAGCCATGCACCTGTACCCAGTCCCCTCATTCCTCATCATTCCTGACCTTGAGGACTGTGACCCACTTAAGCCCCTCTACTACTGGTACATTTCAAACACTGTCATTCGGTTCCTTGATGTATATGTACATGCTGCAATAACTCCTCCTTTGCCAAAGGAAGAAAAATAAAAGCAAAAGGGAATAATAAAGTCTCCTTGCTAAAGGCTTTTTAAGTACCAGAGATGTTTTAAAAGAAAAGGAAATTTAGAGATCACCTATTCCAAGTCCTTGATTTGACAGGCAAAGATGTAAACCAGGAATGATCAATAGCTGGATATGGGTTATTACAAGACTCCTTGCTACCACTTTTATATACATTACATCATTAACTCTGTACAATAATCTTATAAAATGGTCATTTTACAATTATAATTTCATGGGATTAAGCCAACACAGGTAACTTGGGACCTGAACTTGAACTCAGACCCATCCAGCTACTCTATATCAGGCAAATTCCTGTTCTCAGAGGTCATGGATGGCCAAGTCAGACCAGAAGACTCACAGTCCTCCCTCCACTGTCCAGGCCAGCCCAGACTGTTATTTTATAAAGCAATTCATCTGCCAGCTCTCATTAGAAACCTACTTTAGAAAAACCCTAACTATTCTCTTTCCCAAATTTTTACAGCACCTTATTTCCCAAACCATAATCAAATTACATAATCTAACAACAGGACAGAATTTGGAAATTGGGATAAGTTGGAGAAATCTAGACAGTGTGATTTTTCTCCATCTGCTTCACATGCACAAATGTTGCTACGTGTATTTGTCATGCTTATTGAAGAAATTGTATAAACTTTACTGTAAAGTGTAAAGAAAAACATAAACCCCCCTATTAATCATTTTCATTTTGATATTTTGATGCATTTATTTCCAGGTTTTTTTATACTTTTAATTTTAGTTTTTTTTCTTTGCAAAACTAGAAACGTAATGTAAATACTATTATATATACTGCCTTTTAAAAACTTATTATATCATAAGCATTTTTGCCTATCACTAAATATTCTTTGCATTTTTTTTTTTTTTTAAAGGCTTCAATTCCATGAAATGGTTTGGGTAATTTCTTTATGCATTCTACTATCATTACACATTTGAGTAATTTCCAACTTTTCACTATTATAATTTGTACCTTTTTATATTTTAAATAGATATATAAATACATAAATCTGTATAATATTTATAAATACATAAAACAGTCTATATATTACCTATTATACATAATATAAATTTTCCATATGTGCGCATTTGTCAATGTGATAGGCCAGAAACTACTGTGCCTATATATTTTCATAATATCTCATAGTCACTAGAACAATGCAGGCCCCAAATAGTCCTTATCAAAACAATTTGAGAAAATGACAGCAGATTACTTCTCTTACTGCCAACTGCTAAAAAGTCCATTCTCTGTAGAATCTTCCAGGCTCTTCGGAGGTCCTGAAAGGCAGAACTGTTCCCCATGCACATATCGGGTTGCTATGTTCTTAGAGGTGTTGTGCTCAAGGGAAACACTCCTGAGAATACAGTCAGCTTCCACTGACCCGTGGGCCCCCGTTTTATCTATTTCTCTGCAGTGTTCCAGTTTACTCAGCAGGAAAGGCAAGCTTTGGGATTTGATAATGCAGAACCGGCCCTTTCCTGCTCCAAGTCTGCTAAAGTGACTCCCAGAGTCACCCAGATGAGCGCCCGTAGGGTTCCGCAGCTCTCAGCTCAGGAAAACCCTGAGGAGCTGGATACAATCCCAACAGGTGTGGGCCATTAACCTGGGCCATCTACTCCACCTGTCTATGCCTTGGTTTCCCCAACCTGTTTAAATGGGCTATTACTGATTTTATAGGATTGATAGTTCTTTACAGAATTAAACGAGCTCACTGTTATCAAGTACCAGAAACACAGATTGCATCCAGAAGTGCTGACTCCTGCTTGTTGCCCTGCAGAAGAGACTGCTGCGCCCTTCCCCATGTGCCTCCCTTCCCTGGTGAACTAAGCAAGGCCATCCAGAAGCAACCCTTAAAGTCCCCTCTGCCTCGTTCCATAAAGCCTGAGTCAGCTTTGTGTAGCTATCTGGGGTCCTCTTTTTTGGAAGCCCCCCCCCATGCTAACTCCACTGCTGCTGGTTTTCCAGAGCACTTGGAACCCTCCATCCCCCAAGCCCACACACCTCAGCTACCAAGCCCTCCCTCTCAGCTCCAAGCAAAAGAACCCACCTCTTCAGTTCTCCAACTCTAGAACCCCTCCACTTCTTCTGCAAAAGATGTTCATCCTTGCAGTGTATATAAAAACCAGAAGTAAGCAAAATGACTAAAAACAGGACTGTTCAATTATGGCCTACAAACTCAACTGAATGTTGTATACCCGCTGAAAATTACAATTATAGAGAGCATAGAAAAATATTCACAGTATGTTTTGTGAAAATACAGAATATAGAATAATATTATGTACACTGATTACATGATGTACAAACTATGCCTACATTTTGGATAAAGACTGAAAGGGAATCCAGCAAAAGGAAAATAGTGATTCTGTTGGCCATGAGGATTAGGAGTGAATTATTTTTATTTTTTAAAATTTCCTTTTCACTGTTATAATGGTTCTTCTAACAAATAAAATTCAGCTTAACAGGCAGAAAGAGCATAATTTATCTACTTAAAATTTCCATTTTAAACTGTTAAAATAAATATAACTTTTGACTCTAAAAATAATAGTGTCAAGTTAAATACTATAAACTTATAATAATAGATATCATGTATAGAGTACTGGTATATGCCAGGCTTGAGCTAAGTACCTTGCCTGCATTATCTCATTTAACTGAATAACAATACTCATAGGATTAATTTAACCTACCTACTTTTACACATAAGGACCCTGCAACCCAGAGAAGTTAAGTGATTTGCCCAAGATCAGAGAGCTAACGAGACCCAGAACCTAGGGAGGTCTGTTTGGTCTTCAAAGCACATAGAGGAATTTTCACTTATATTGTATGACTCATTCCTAACACAGCCAAGCACATAGGGAGAATCAGTAACGTAAAAGTTTGGTAAAGTTTTCTGCCTCATTTAGCAGTGCAAGCACACCCAAATACTTCATTTGGGTAATTTATATTAGTGGAAAATGCATAAAACAGATTACACTTTTCACTTTGCCTATCTCTAAAATACATTTAATGGGCTCCAGGTAAACTATGCAATAGTTATTAAAATGGACTTTTATTGCATCCTAAATAGCTGTGATAGCTTTGCTGTGAATTTTAAATTTGCAGTGCATTTATTTTTACTCTGGAAATACAATTATGTGATTCCTCCCTAATATACTTCTTATCTGATTAGCATTTGATGACTCAGTCTCACCAGTTGACACATACTGATGATGCTGTCTTCTACGGTGGACTAAGGAAGGGGTAGAGTTGACCCCGTCCAAAGTGGATTTGTGGTGTTATAAGATTAACTCACTTCTGCAAAGCCATTTAAGACTTCAGGAAAACACACTACTTGCGTTTTGTTGTTTGACCTTTCAGAACCTTGCATGAAAATATAATTCATCTTACACAATTGGTGTCCTAGAAGTTCTACATAAACCAACTTTTATTAAATTCTGCTTTTAATGCCCTGAATAAAAGTACTATTGAAAGGGCTGACATTCCAAACTATTGCCAAAAATCGCATCTTCATCTTTAACAGTTTTGTCTGCTAAAATTAGGTTGAAGTGCCTTTGATAAAGGAGGAGATGGGAAGTTGTCATAAAATGGTAACTAGAGCAGAATATAAAGGTAAAGAAACGACCGTGATTATTTGCTTTGTTGAGAGTGGACGGCAATTATGGTTGGTTGTAAATCTATTAGCCTCAGGCATTTATATTTTACCAAGAGTTAACAGAGCCTCCAGAACCCACCACCGGCATCAACATGCCCCTTAAGATCTACATGAGATTGGCTGTAACTCCCATTTCATTTCAACCACCTTCAAGATTTCTGTGTACTCAATGCCTTTCAGCCACCTCCGATTTAGAATTCTACTTCTGCTGAATTTGCTGTTTCTGGATTATTTAATCATCCAATCCCTTCTGCATTGCAACAGTCCTCCTAAGGAGAAACTCGGGTTCTTCCATCTACAGGAACTATTTGCTCTTTGTCTCTCTGTTTCTGTGTCTCTTTCTCTGTGTGTGTCTCTCTCACAGACACACATTTAGATATTCACTACATGTACAAGCACACACGCTTACATCCACACACATCCATGCACACCTACACTCACACATGCACACCACATACAGAATGTGTGCGTGTGTGTGTGCAATACACTTGACTAAAGATTTCAGAAAGCTGGAAGAGGTAAGAGAATTACATTACTAAGATGCAGCCCCTTCAAAGTGAGCATTCATCATCCCTGTGCACAACATTCCTTTAACTTCCTTACCTCCAAGAGGGGCATTTCCCTGGCCTCTGGCCACCCCTCCAGCTCCTCTCTCTCCTTGTTCCCAAGCCTCAACATCTTATGCACAGCGATTTTGATAGTCCTTTTGTCCGACTCCTGCAAACCCTGAGTACTCCTCATTCCACCCCCAAGTGACTTGTCAAGATACCTTCCTAAGATAGCTGGGAATAGTTCTGGTAGCATATGTTAAAATAATATATTCTTCTACCACCTACATACCTCTTTCTACCCTACCTACTTTTTTCATGACTTGATACCTTATAGCCAGGAAAATAAACAAATGCTGTATTCTCAATTTGATAACGCCTAGTAATAAAAGGAATCATTAAATAATTTTAAAACCCTCCCATCTTATTGGGTATCACACTAATTGAAAAACTCTGCTGACCAGAGCTGTGTTAAATGCACAACGTACCTAGGTATTCTTTGGCTTGGGACCCAAACCATCCAGAGGCCCCATCAATTCTGTGGCTGTCAGCTCTATTCAAGGACAGCTGGAAGTCCAGCAACCAGAAGATTTGAAGACTCAAAGACAGATAGATGTTCAATGATCCAAGAAGACTGATGGCGGGAGGTGCCAATGCATGATTTCATGTCAAAACAGAGGCCTGCCAAAGACTCTGCTTAGCAGGAACTAAAGAAAGCCATGCTGAGCAGGAGGGATTTCAAGATAATTCAGCAGGAGTGGGCATGGAGGGGACAGCTGGAGTGCAGCTTTCAAACCTCAGCTCATCATGCCAAACACCCAAATTGGACAGAGTAGGAAAAAATAGAACAAAGGCGTCAGCAGATGTGAGCTCAAAGTGCCAGGTGTCATCTTTGCTGTGGCAAAAGAGGAGCGAGGAAGGAGGGGACCAATTTCCTGGATCCATGACCTTAAACACTGGGCCAATTTTGGTTCAAAGACACTCAAGCTGATGCGCAACAAGGCCTGCCACCTCCATCACCACTGTTTGTGCATTGGCCTTTTCACTGCCAGGCCGTCCCCTCACCTCTGTCCCCCTCCTCCTCACTCCACATTTGCCCATAAACACACAACTCACCCACTCATGAAAGACCAGTCCTGCTGCTTTGGCCTGCACCACTCAGGGATCGCTGCGTTTTTACCCTGTGAGAGGAAAAATGCTCTCTTGGCAAAGAGAACTCAAAGATTTCATCCATCCTGCCCCAGGGAACAGGAAAAAAGGTGTGGGGGGAAACATGCAGGTCTATGATTTGCCTCTATTTTCATCAGAAAATTTTCCTGTTCGTTCCAGAAATCATTCTCTGACTCTGCTGGCTCCTTTTTTCAGCACAAAGGGAGCAGCTTAGCCAAGGATTATGAGCAATTTGGGAGGTACAGTTTCCCTGCCAAGTTGCCAAGTCACAAAGGAAAAGCAACTTGTCTAGTGATAAAGGGATCTGGAAAGAGAGATGGCCTGGGAGTTCTCTGAAAGCAGCAGCAGGGAACCGCAGAGGGAATGAAATGTATTTCCAAGAAACACATGAAGAGCTCTCCTGCTGAGCTCCAGCGTCTAATCACGGAGAGCCCAGAGTGCAGGGTTTCAGCGGACGTTCTTCGCCCTCATTCTGGTCTCCCCACCAGCAGCATTGGACACACCGATCACGCTCTCTCCCTGATTCCATTCTCCCTTGCCTCTTTCCTACCATGCTAGCCTCTTCTCTGTCTCCTTGGCTGCTGCCTTTTCTCCCTGGTCTCCTCTCCCTGACCTCCAAACACCGGAACATCCCAGTTCTCAATCCTTGGAACTCTCTTCTACATGATTCTCACTCCCTAGCTGATCTCATTCATACTTCAAGAACCATCCATATGCTGATGACACTCAACTTAGTAACACCAGACCTCTCCCTTTAATCTCAGATTAGTATACCCAACTGCTACTCAACCTCTTTATCTGGATGTCTGACAGGCATCTCAAACTTAACATGTCCCAAACGGAACTCTTGGTCTTCTGCCCAAAACCTGCTCCTCCTTGCTCCTGTTCATCTCAGTAGATGGAAAATCAATTCTTCCAACTGCTCAGGCTAAAATCTTAGAGTCATCCTTGAACTTCGCTCTTTCTCATACACCTTACATCTGGACCATCAGTAAAGTTTATTTGTTCTACTTTTTAAACCTGTCTAGAATCCATCCGTTTCATACCACCTTATTCATCCCTACATTCCTGGTACCAGCCACCCTCCTTTGGTATCTGGACCACTGCAGTAACCTCCCAGCTGGTCTCCAAGTGTCCATGCCTTCTGTAGTGGTTCCACACAGCAGCCACATCTCCTGGGAGTGAGATCAGACCGTTTCCCTGGTCAAACCTTCCAAGGACTTCCTGTCACAGTTGGCATAAATTCCCATGTGACCTGGCTCTTGCTATTCATACCTTTTTTTATTCTTAGCACTTATTCATTCGTGCATTATTATACACCTCTTTTATAGTCTAGAACAGGAGTCAGCACACCACAACCCCCAGCCAGCTGCCTGCTTTGTAAATTAAGTTCTGTTGGAAGACAACCATGCCCATTAGCAAAGACTCTCTTTGATCAAACTTCAGTAAGTCTCCTCTGAATTGTCTTTTCAACGAGGCCTCAACCTTGGCCTGTCTCCCTGCCCTCCACTTGCTGAGCTGAGTTTTTTGTTTCGTTTTGGTTTTTTTGGTTTTTTGTGGCTGGCCAGTATAGGGATTAAAACCCTAAGCCTAGTTTTAAGCAAGAATCCTTCTAGCTCAGTTTAACAAGAATCGCCTTCACCCTTGTTATCTGATCCTCATTCCCCACCCTTGATATCTAAGTCCTTGGCCTTTCTTTAGCAAGAATTCTGTTAGGTTAGCATAGCAAGTACTCCCCTTCCCTCGATGTCTAATCAGGTTCCTCTTAGTAATTTTCCATCCGTTAACCCCTCATTCTGCTATATTTGGTTTTAAGCGGTTCTATACTGATGTCTGTCTCCCCTACCCCAATAGTGTGAATAAAATCTGTCCTTCCATTATTAACAAGTATCCAGTGCTAAATTCTTCTCTTATACCATTCACTTACAGATTGTTTATGGCTGCTTTAACTACAATGACAGAGTTAAGGAATTGCAATAGAGACTGTATAATCCACAAAGTCTAAAATATTTACCATCCAGTCATTTACAGAAAAAGTTTGCTGATCCCTGCTCTAGAATGTAAATTCTATGAAAACAGAGACTTTGTAAATGTTCAATAAATATTTGTTAAATAAATAATAAACAAATATAAAAGTGCAAAGCAGCTACTGGAGACTTCTAACAAAGGCATCACAATGTGACATCCAGATGAAGGCTGTACTGCAAATGACAATGATCGTAATAAGGTAACAGGGTGGCTCTGGCTGAAAATGGATTAAAAATTTTTGATGCTGCAAATGGTTGCTGCCTCCTAAGGGAGGGGGTTTGAATTTATTTTCAAAGAAGATCATAATGTGGTTTAGGGAAACTACCCCACTCATATAAGCAGGTTCCCACCCGTTGTTACTGCGGAAGAACTGTGCACAGTGGAGTAACCAGAATGCTGACATTCCAGAATGTTTCACTTAATAATGCAAACTGGGGTGTCTTTCAGCAGAGCTACAGGCTTTAAATTAAGGTGAAGCAAACACACACACTCATACACACAAACTCCTCTTTTCTCTTCTCATAGGTGCTAAGAGAAGTGTGTCTTGGGCCCTGAGAAAGGGAGGGGCCTGGGCCTTCCCAGTGCTGGATGAGGAGCTCCCTTTGCTTGAGGTGGCTGGCCAGGCGGTAGGCAGGGAAGTGGCCCTGAGAGGTACCATCTGAGGACAGGTCCAGGCCCAGGAGTATGTATGTTTAGCAACTAGTGGAGGTTTTAAGTTACTGTCTGTGGTTTCTGAGTCTCTGAGGTGCTACTGGGAATTAAATGAAGAACTTGGCCCAGGCTAGAGATGGGAGGACAAAGGGGAAAGACCCATCCATGCTCCCCTGAAGCCAGAATGGGGGGCTAAAGAGGGACACAAGCACAGGGCAGTCATGCTCACTGCAGACACACACACAGCGAGGCTGGAGAACAACAGAGAGAACTGGTCCTGAGCACCATGGAGAGTCAGCCCCTCAGACACCTCCCAGAATTGCCCCAGGGATGGGACTGCTATGGTCAAGACAGTGTGGGACATTACAACATGGATACGTAAAAAGGAAATGTGATCTTATTTTGGATCACAGCCTACTGAGACCAGGACATTTAGCTACAATAAGGCTAGCAATTTAAAGAACACTACTTTAATGACCTCATTGAGTGTCCACTTATTCATTCATTTAATAAATACTGATTGAGTACCTGCCACATGCCCATCACTGGGCTGGTCATGGAGATCTAGCAATGAGCCCAACAGACGTGGCTGTGCTCTTGGGAGCTCATGGTCTAGTGAAGAGGCAGACAGTAAACCAAATTTAAACAAGTATTTATGTACTTGTTATAAAGTCTACAAAGGACAAATACAGGGACGGAGACACATGGATGAATGAATGAATGAATGAATCAATCAATCAATCAATCAATGGGCTGTCCAACTTCTCCACACTCCTAAGTTCATCCCATTCATTAATGTTTTCTGGTCTAAGGGACATGCTTTATTAATAGCTGGTTGGCTGGGCACCTTGATCTCACACTTCATGAATCTCCTTCCCTTGGGCCCTGCCTTTTCCATACCATTCTTGGGTCTCACACCTGCAATAAGGAGACAGCTATCTCTTCACAGCCTCATTCACCAGACCAGGTGACTCCCAGATAACTTCCTAAAACTGGGAAGGTGACCCAATCTCTCAGCAATTGTCCGTTCGGGTACAGTTCTGTGAACACATCAATTATTTACAAACATACCCAAAGAAGCTGATTCACTGGTGGTTCACTCATTGGTGATACAAACATGGAATAGTCTTATTTTTCCCAGTAACTCCCCTGCCCCAGAGAATAAGCTCTGCAAACACCTCCCTGCTGGAGAGAAGGGGATTTTACTCATATTTCAACCTAGTTCCATCACTTCTTGGTTACTTTCATAATTCCAGTTCTTAAAAACCTGTCTTCATTTTAGTTCTTCAAACTCATATTTGATTCAAAGCCCTCCCCGCAGGGCAGGCTAGACTTCGGCCCTGCTGCTCCCTCACAGCAGGCTGCATCTCTCTTTCCAGCTCCTGCTACTGTGATGTTGGGGCAGGAGGATGGAGAGAAGTGGCCAGGCATACACCTGCCTGTGGCCAAGCAGCCAGCCCCTTTCTGTTGTTTGCCTCTATTTCTTTGTCTGCCCCTTCCTGAACATTAGTCCCTTCTGTGTGATAGGGATTCAAAGCAGACTCTCAGGAACACATTTGTGCATTCTTGCCAAGGAGAGTGGTCTTCAGAGCCTCCTTGCTGCACAGTCCCAGCAAAGAAATCCTACTGGGTTTGTCTTTTACCTTCCTCCTCAGCACCCCTGAAGGAGACTTCAGGGATCCCTCTCCCAGTAGGCAACTCCCTTTTAGGGAGACACATAAGTCAGACAGCCACCCGTCCTGGGCATCTGCTAGAACCCAGGATGCCCATTTGTCGCTGACATGCCTGCAGTGGTAGTGCAGGAAACTTCACCAGGGCTGTCTCTGGGCTCTACCTTCTCTCCAGTCTATCTCCAAACTCCAGCAGCATCCGAGATTGGGCAGAAGAGACAACAGATGACCACCAGTTGCCAAGCTAGTGGAGACAGGAATGGTTCAAGCACCCTCCGTGCATTTGGGAGCCACCCATCCCTTATTTTGAGGAGGAGAGCAAAAGAGATAGTCTCTCTTCACCAACAGTACCTTTCCTCCAAGAGGCTATTCTCTTCATCAGAGGAGATCAGCCATCTTCCATCCAGGGAGAGTTGGGCAACAGGGATAGGGCCAGTTCTCTCATAAAGTCACACAGAGAGAGGCCAGGCCCCATCTGATGACACTTCTCTGAACTCAGGACATGGGGTTCTTAGCACCTTTGGGTCTCAGCTGTGTGGCTTTGTAGATGATTCAAAGGGCAGGTGACCCCACTCCACACCTGACACCAGCCCATTACACCAGCCCATTACACCATTTTTAACAGCTCAAGACCAAGCTGGATGAGAGCATCAAAATTCAAAAATATTACCCTAAAAGACTGGGTAAAGCTCATAGGAGGCCATTCTGTGTCTGACTAGAATGCTCAAAGCTTTGTGATATCTCATTTGGTAAAAGAGGACAACTCGAGTCTGTCAGTGGCTGAACCATATACTCACTGTCACTGACTGAATGTGTCCCAAATTAAATTGATATGTTGAAGCCCTAATTCCCAGTGTGATGGTATTTGGAGGTGGAGTCTCTGGGAGGTGATTAGGTTTAGATAAGCTCATGCAGGTGGGGCCCCTATGATGGGATTAGTGCCCTTATAAGAAGAAACACCAGAGAGCTTGCTCTCTCTCCACTCTATGAGGACATAGTGAGAAGGCAGCAGTCTACAAGCCAGAAAGAGAGCCCTCATCAGATACAGGATCTGCTGGCACCTTGATCTTGAACTCTCCTGCATCCAGAACTGTGAGAAATAAGTGTCTGTTGTTTAAGTCTCCCAGTCTATGGTATTTTGTTACAGTGACCAGAACTAAGACACTAACAATTAATGGATCAAGAAAGAATGTCATCGTAGGCTGCACTAGCAGAGGGACCAGATAGATAATCGGGGGCCCTGTCTCTCTGTCCTCTGTACCAGCCACACCATACACTTGAAATTTATCAAGTCTGAGTAAAACAGGCACTTGGGAATCAGAGACAGAAGGTGCCCAGCCCTCCCCACCTCCTCCCTTGAGTGACTATCACTTTCGGGAAGGAAATGAATCTGAAAACAAACCCTCACACCACAGGGGGAAGGAGCAGCAATAGAGCAAGCAATTCTCTTGAGAGAACCAGGAAACCCAGAGGAACAATATTTGTCCTCATTTTTGAAGAATAACTAGATCAAAAGTACAAAGTTAGAGGAAGGCGAGGAGAAATTACATTGTTTTTCAAACAAGACTATAAAGGGGTGTGGGTCTGACTTGTCTTTATGCCCCTGGTACCTAGAACTAAAATACCCTATCAGAGACAAAAAATAAATACTGCTTCCCAAAACAGTCCATGACAGTAGCCTTCATCTATTTGAAGGTCTTTGAAGTAGGATCAGAATTAGATTCTAATCTAAAATTAGAGTCAGTTGGTGGAAGTTCTAAAAAGGAAGATTATAGGCTCAAAACAAATAACTTCTAATGATTATAACTATCCTACAAAGAAGACATCTCTCTGGACAGGTATGGGCACCTGTCACTGGAGGGGTCAGGCAAAAGCTAAACCATCAGAGCTGTGGAAGTGGGGGCTCCCCTCTCATCCAGGCTCCAAAGCAACTGCCAAATAACTCAGAGATTTACTAATCCTATTTTAAAGAGTGTACCACTCATTTGGATACCTCATTTCCAACATACTTATTAAACAATAACCTCCACAGAGCCCACAGGTTATCAGAACAGGAAAAATCTTCCAAAGAGGACTGTTTGTGAAAGGAGTTTATGTGCCAAATTATCCATTTGTTGTTTGGACCTATGGTCAAAGAATTAGAATTCTTGCACTGGGACCTTGGTGATGGAGAAAAGTGGGTTGCTGTCAAAATAAACAAACAAACAAACAAATAAATAAATAAAAGCCTCTTGTTTTTATGCCCTTAATGATAAAGGTACTTTCTTCCTTCAAGACTTAATTTTTACTTTCCATTGTGGTTGCCATGGTGATCTGAGCCAGTGCCTGACTCCTGCTAAGAGACCCCAGGCTCCCAGCTGTGGTACAGTGAGTTTCCAAGCTTGGCTGACACTCTCAGCTTCTCTTCAGGGACCTTACAGCCCTGTCTGTAGCAGGCTGTGTCTAACTTTAGTCAAAATAATAAAAAGAGAGAATTTAAACCCTGGCCTTTTGCTTTTTAAAAAATTTTTGATAGCTTTTTTAAAATGCTACATGGAACATTATAAACACATACTTATACATACACAAACACAGGGAAGTGCAAATAAAGTAAAATCACCTGAAATTCCATTCAAAGAGGGTCTCTGTTAATATCTTGAACACACTCTGGAAATTCTGTTCTTGCCTTTATTGTTTACATGTGCGCTCATACGTACACTGCTTTCTATATAAAATGGGATCTTATTGTACGTGACCTTTTGAAACCTTAATTTATGACTCACAATGTCATGCCATAGTCATCAATCTTCACCAACAAACATAACATTGACTATTCATTGAGAGCTAAAAAGGAGGTGCTTCATTATTTAATTTTCATAAAACCTCAGCCAAGTAAGGCTTATCTGTTATTATGTCTATTTTACTGTTATCTATATTTTACAAATAGCAAAAGTGATGCAACAAAAGATTAAATTCTAAGATCACTCAGCTAGTAAGCGGTAGAGTCAAGATTCAAACCCAGGCACTCTGGTTCCAAAGCCTGTGCACTTAATTGCCGCATTGTACCGTCTCTGAGCAATGCCACTCTTTTTCAAAGGTGGTACGTTATTTTGTGGTGTAAATGTACCATAATTTCTCAGTCTCCTTTTGATAGGCAATTAGATTGTCTGCAGTAGTTTGCGATTATAAGCAATTCTCTGGCAGACATGCTTGGGTATACCTCTTGTTAACCTGATGAGGTTATCTCCTTCCTTAGCAGACACTCCTTTCAATAAGATTGTTAAGTCAGAGGGTTTACTCTGCCTTTTCTACAAAGATTGTCTGGCTTTGCAGTGGTGTGAAAGTGCTTCATTTCCCACATCCTTGATAATACCAGGTTTGTTAGTGGTGATTTCAGTTGCAATTCTTGCTATAGTAAGGTTGATCTGCTTTTCCTTTTCATTGACTTCTTGCTTTTCTTCTTTGGAGTTACCTGTCTGTTCTTTTGCCTGTTTTTAAGATTAGGGTGCTCATCTTTTCCTGGCTCACGTCTCACAGTTCTTCATGTACATGCCAGTGGAGGAGACAGCAGGTTCCTCAGCAGCCTCCTGGGTGAACCAGAGCAGCAGTTCCCTCAGCAGGCCAGCTCTGGACTCTCCTTCTTCAGCTCTTGAATCAATTTAGTAATCACTTAATTCTGTAAACTAAATCCCTTCCTGCTTAAAGAGCCAGAGTGAGTTCTATAATCAATATCTGAACCTTGACCATTAAATGTTAAACCATGCTAAAAATGTCTTATGAATATTTTCCAAGTTTGTCATTCATCTTTCAATACTGCTTTCACTGCTCCCCTGCCATGTTAATACATTTTTGTTTGGAGTCATACTTTAAAATTCTTTATGGTCCCTAGTTTATAGCATCCCTGGAAAAGTTTTCTTCCCAGGTTGATAAAAGCTATATTTTCTTTCATTACTGTTACTCACTATATGCAATTTGTGTGTGTTGCAGAATAAGACAACTGTCATAATCAATAGTCCCACTGATTTTTAAATGCCCTCTATAGAAACTTTAATGTGGACTTTATTCTATGCTAGGGATTAGCAAACTTTTTCTGGAAAGGACCAGAGTGTAAATATTTTTGGCTTTGCCAGATATATGGTCTCTTTTGCAGCTACTCAACTCTGCTGTTGCAGCATGAAAGTAGCCAGAGATAATATGTAAATGTTTGGCAAGCGTGGCCATATTTGACTTGCTAACCTTAATTGCCTACCCCTGTTCTATGTCCTCCATTTTTTGTTTATTGCTTGGCCATTACCACACTCACTACATTACCACGCTTATTACATACCACAACTTTAAGTCCTCTCTCATTACACATCTTTACAGAATATTTTCTGGCTATTCTTGAATACCTATTCCTCTAGAGGAAGTTTAGAATTATTTCTTCAAGTTAAGAAAATCTTATTGGAATTACAATTGAAGTATAAAATAATTCATAAATATAAAGAAAATTCCATCTATACAAAATTGTCTTCTGATCTCCATTGACTCAAATTTCCTACTATCATTAACTTTCTTCCTAGAGGGACAATATAGGCAGAGATTCAAAAACCAGCTCTGCCACTTCCGAGCAGTGCAACTTTGGGCAAGTCACTTCTCTGTGTTTTTATTTTCTTGTTGGTAAAAATGGGGATAATAATATCTTCCTTGCAGGGTTTTGGAAGGATTAAATGATTTGCAAGGCACATACAAAGCACTTATTTGCTTAGTGCTCTTAACCTTCTCATTACATCTATTAGATGACAGTGGTTATTGTTGTGAGTATCTTCATCTATCTCCAAGCTTAAAAAATGGCTCTAGTGTTTCACCATTAAGCATAATAAAAATAATTCATGGAAATTTCCCTAATATGATCTATTACTATTTTACTATTTATCCAGCACATATATTGACTTTTATCAAATGCCTTTGCCGCATCTATTGAAACCAACTTTTCTTTCTTCTTTACCCATCAATGAAGAGAATTTCATTAGCAGATTTCCACTATTGATCCATCTTTGATTTGTTAAAATGAACCTTACTTGGCCTTGGTGTTATCCTTTTACTCATTGCTTGATTTTATTTGATTGTACTTTACTTGGGATTTTCATACCAACATGCTCAGGAAATATTAAATTCTACAGGCACTTGTTTTCAAGTACCACCCTTGCCCATTTTTTTTATACCAATGCTGTGCTTGCTTCATAAAGATAATTCAGAAGTTTCACTTCTCTTTTTCTGTTCTAGAACACTTTTTAAATAGCCTAAGAGCCATCTGATGCTCAATAATTTATAATTATCCAACTGAAAACATAAATAAATAAATAAATAAAATCCAACTGGAAACTGTTTGTGCCTGATGTTTTATAGCAACTGGCTCAAATTTCTTCTAATGATAATTAGTCATTTTCTTATTTTTCTTTAATTCCTTGTGAGTCAGTTTTATTAAAGCCTTTTCTTAGAAAAGCATCAATTTAGCTTAATTTTTCTACTTATTGACAGATTATCTGCATTCAAATTTACTGGTTACAGGAAAACTAAAACTTTTCTAGTTCATAGTTGTTTAGTTTTTATTATTTCTTTCCTTAAGAGTATTTAATTTTTAATTAAAAAGAAAAATAGTTCATTGTTACATAAACCTCACTCCATGCTTTTCATAGAAACTTCCCCTTACCTGCTCTCTTGATCCCAACCTAATGCAGTCTGATGAGCCTTAGAAATGCCATCCAGTAGAAGCAAGAGTCCTCACTCTAGATGAGGCAGAACACAGAATCAGGGAAAAGGCAAAGAAAAATAATGGTTTCTGGAAGAGAAGGCTTGTTAGGTTCTCAATGCTGACTCCACATCAGAATCACCTGGGGTGCTTCCAAAATAAATAACACTGCCTGGACTCCTCCCCAAACCAATCAAATCAGACTCTTTGGGGTAGAACCCAGACATCAATATTTTAAGTTTCCTCAGATGATTCTAATGACACCCAGGGTTGCGAACAACTAGGCTCTAGAAATATGGTGGGAGGAAAGAAAAAAAAAAGCCTTAAAAGGAATATGGCCACACGGTCTCTAGCCCACACCCACCATTCAAAGACTTGAGTCTTGTGCTTTAGGGATACTGTCCCAAATGCAACTTGAATCTCTCTGTAGAGGTCTGAGACACAGGATCACATCATCGCCACCACCTAAGACAGCTCGGCAGCATTAGAAATACCAGGAAAAAAAATAGAACAGGTACCCAAAAATACAAAAATTTCCTCCCAATGGAGGTGGAAGAGCAGTGCCAGAGACACAGAAGCCAGAAAGGTGGTTCCTGCAGCCCACTGCTTTCTTCTGCTTCTGCACCAATTCATCACTTTCTTTGAAAAAGATTTAGAACCATGGAAATAAATCCTGAAATCCAGGGAGTAAGATTCAACATCCCTCATCCATGATCTAGATGTGGTAACACCACAGGACAACATTTTCAAATTGAGCGTATGGCTCAGAAGTCTCTCAACCTCTCAAACAAGATAGGATAGAAACTTTATTTAATAACTATTCTCCATTCAACTCAACCTCACTCCCTAAAAAATACCCAAGTATCTTTGGCTAACCTAAAAGTTCAGCCTTTTCCTATTTTTTTTTTTTCCTTTTTTTGCAAGGCGTATTAACTTAAGTACAGGATAACATGTCAACTAGTCAGGCTTTTAAAATTCTTCATATTTAAGAGTAGTTTTATTCATTTCATATGATAGTCAATGGCAACCCTCAAACCTCCAGCTTCCCTAGTAATTCAAGATGGAGTCAGACAGACCAGTCCAGGTCCCAACACTCAACTATGTTGTGTCCTTGGGCACATTTTCAAATTTTAGTTTCAAACATCATCTATTTCATGGGGTTGTTATGAGGATGAAATGAGATAACTCATGAAAAGTGCTTAACAGAATGTCTGCCACCTCGTAAACACTACATCTACTCGACCAACAGCTACTTATTTGTTTCATTACATATCATGCACCAAGGGCTATGCTGGGCACTACAGATATAGAGACGCATAAAATCAAACTTGATTCCTGCTCCCATGGAGCTTATAAACTAATTCTCAATAAATGCCCACTATTATCATTTCAAGATGCTAAGAATGTGAACAATCCATTCACTGCTAAAAAATAAGTACAGTGGTACTGCAAGAATTTACAAACTTTTACTTGAGCATGCTAACTCCCAAATGGCATGTATATGTACAGTTAAGTTTCATGGAAAGAAATAATACAGCACTGAAGGGCTAGAAAACTTTCAACTTTGATTAAACTTGAAACAATAGGGATTATAGGTGTTTAGATACAGCCTGAGATGACCATCTTCCTGCTCCTAGGAAGTCTTTCCAGTGCATTAAACTTCCACTTAAGTCACTTCACCTCTCTAGGCTTTAGTTTGCTCTTCTGCAAAATGAAATGGCTGTGCCAGATTATTTCTAAAATCCCTGCCAACTCTAACACTTTTCAGTAATTTTAAGTGTGTGTGCTTTTTGTTTTTTCCCTAAAAACAATAATGATTCAGGTCTGGCAGATTTAAAATAGTAGCACTGAAAACAATTAGGCAACATGCTTTTCCACTAACTGAGATTTTAAATAACATTAACATAAATAGGTACCCTGTGGCAGAGGCTGCTAGTTGCCTACCCCAACATCCATTTTCTCCTTCCTCCTCAGTAACTGAACCCCAGATAAATTGGAACTGTCGGTGTGCCCAGCTGAAAGACCATACTTCACGGCCTCCCCTGTGACTCTCTGGCTAGAATTTTACTAGATTCTGGACAATCACATGTAAATTGGTCTTTCCACCAAGTCTATTCAAATGAGAAAAGTAAAGCCCTTTATACCCTAATGAACAACAATGAACAAAAGGAATATGTTGAAAGTAAAATGCTACTGAAACACACAAAGAGGAATTTTCAAAAGTCAGCGCTTAACAAATTTTTTAGTTAAATACCACCATAACCCAGCAAGCCATAAGCATTTTCTTTAGAGGATTAAATTAATGGTCCACTTCAAGGGGGAAAATATCATCACAGTTAGACTAACTGCAAGCTTTTCATTGAACATGCCTTCAACAAATGTTTATGATCATTGAAGATTTCCCATGCATTCTTCCACCATCTATAAAAAACAGCCCCAAATCCCCACACTCTAATAAAGTTATGTTTTTATTAGAAAATGTAATGCAGTACTCCAAATAGATTCTGCCTACTTTGAGAATTTCAAGATGCACTTCTAGGATAAGGGCATCTCTGTATTAGTCAGGGTCCTCCAGAGAAACAGAACCAACAAGGTGTGTATGTGTATGGTGAGAGATTTACTTTAAGGAACTGGCTCATACCATTGTGGGGGCTTGGCAAGTCCAAAATCTCCAAGGTAGATCAGTAGGCTAAAGACTCAGTTGCAGTCCATGTCCAAAGACCATCTGCTTGCAGAATTCCTTCTTGCTTGAAGAGGTCAGTATTTTTATATTAAAGCCTAATTGGATGAGGCCCATCCACGTTATGGAAGGTAATTTGCTTTATTCAAAGTCTATTAATTTAAATATTAATATCATCTCAAAAAACACCTTCACAGAAACATCTAGAATAATGTTTGGCCAATATCTGGATACCATGGCCTAGCCAAATTCACACATAAAATTAACCATCACAGCATCTTAGCTTTATTTGCAAACCTTATTTACAAAGATAATCACAGTCTATATAAATCTGTCATATAGCATGTGTGGGATGAGACTTCTGGAGGGTCTGTGGCCTGGACATATAAGGGGAAGAAGGGGCTATACGTGAGAACTTGCCCAGTCTTGCAGTAAATTCTCAAATTGTTCTGGAATTGTTACCAGTTACACCTAGGGAGTAGTCACGCACACAGCCAGTCTCCAGAGCAATTGAAAAGAGGCAAGAGGGCAGATACACCATTTGCAGAGGCAAAAGTCTCCCATTTGCAAAATACCTGACCATATTCCCACCACCATCAAACAGTATCATAAGCAGCTAAGAACCCCTGTGAGCCCTGCCAGGCCAGAAATCATACAACTCTACCTGTGAGGATGCCATTGTATTACCCACACTGAAGAGCCATCTATATACAGGTAAGTTATGGTATCATGTACCTACATTAAAGGAAATTGTATCCTCTTCCTGTGTCTAGTAGGGTCTCCAATCGAGTAGCTGACAGCCTATTTATCAAATAGAGCAATAAATTTACTGCAGCAAAATCATAGATGCCAAATTCCATGCTGATTCTCAAAGCACATGGGATCACCTCATATATAAAATCTTTAATGTGGTCTTAAAAACATTACCCACGTTGTGTTAAACATATACCACACAATCCAAACACATTAATTAGTGCAATCTGTTAAACAGATGCAGAAAGTAATAAACTCTCTCTTCAGTGTAATCTTTAAATCACATGATTCTGTTTCCCTCCCCCAGTGAATATGAAAACTATAAATATCCTGTTGGAAAAAAATCACCTCAAATCTCTTGCCCAATAATCTTCCACAATCCCTCTCTGTTTGCATTTTTCCTAGTTAAATAACAATTATCAGTTACATGGAGCATCAAGTGCAATGTTACTGGAGAAGGATGAGGAGGACAGAGGAGGAAGATGAAGGAGGATGGGGAAGATAGAGGTGGAGGATAAAAGAGGAGGATGGAGGCAGATGGGGAAGAGGAGGGAGGAGGAAGAGGGGGGAGGAGGGAGGGAGAAGGAGGGAGGGGGGAAGAGGAGGGGGGAGAGAGGGAGGCAGAGGGGGAGGAGGGAGGGGGGAAGACGTGGGGGAAGAGGAGGGGGGAAGGGTGGGGAGAGGGGGGAAGAGGAGGGAGGAAGAGGGAGAAGGGGGAAGAGGAGGGGGGAAGAGGGAGAAGGGGGAAGAGGAGGGGGGAAGAGGAGGGGGGAAGAGGGAGAAGGGGGAAGAGGAGGGGGGAAGAGGGAGAAGGGGGAAGAGGAGGGGGGAAGAGGGAGAAGGGGGAAGAGGAGGGGGGAAGAGGGAGAAGGGGGAAGAGGGAGAAGGGGGAAGAGGGAGAAGGGGGAAGAGGAGGGGGGAAGAGGGAGAAGGGGGAAGAGGAGGGGGGAAGAGGGAGAAGGGGAAGGAGAAGCGGGGAAGGAGAAGCAGGGAAGGAGAAGGGGAGGGGGAGGAGGGAAAGGAGGAGCAGGGGGAGGGGGGAAAGGAGGAGCAGGGGGAGGAGGAGGGGAGAAGGGAGAGAGGGGGAGGAGGAGGGGAGGGGGGAGAGAGGGGGAGGGGGAGAGAGGGGGAGAAGAGAAAGGAAGCATTTTAGAACAATTTCAAATTATCCATGGGCTTGAATTAAGCAGAAAAGCTATTTTCAGAATAATATGATCAAATCGTAATACTTCTGACATATAGAGAAAACCAGGTTTTCTTTCAAGTGAATGTAAAATACTAACAAGAGAGAAAAAAATTCAAGGAGCTGAGGGCAGCCACCTCTGCCCAGAAGCAGACAAGAGAGCACACCCAGGGCCCTAGACAGGAGCCATGGGCTGCCCCCTCCACCCAGAAGCAGGCAAGAGGGCACAGTGAAAACACCACTTTCACATAGGTGGTCCACCACAGCAACCCCCACAGCCACGGATACTGCAAAAGTGGCTCAACAACACAGCAGTAGCCAACAGACCCCATGCAGGCAGCCCACCAGACATTCAACTGCCTTGACATAAGGAGAATCACCAGCAGACTGAAAAAAGAAGAGGAAGTCTCTCTCCTCAAAGCCCACACCAGAGTAACAGAAGAAACAACTGCCCTACAAGATGACCAGACATCAATGTAGAGATATTAGCAATGCAAAGACCCAAGAAAATATGACACCACCAAAAGAATATAGTAATTCTCAAACTCCAGACCCTATAGAGCAGGAAACCCTTGAAATGACTGAAATTCCAAGCAACAATCTTAAGGAGACTCACTGAGATACGAGAAGACTCAGTTAGAAAACATAATGAAATGAGAAAAAAAAATCCAGGATAAGGAGGAGAAAATCTACAAAGAGATTAATAACTTAAAAAAGAACATAGCAGAACTTATGGAATTGAAAGATTCAGTAAACAAAACAAAAAAAAACACAACTAATAGCTTAAGCAGGCTAGAACAAGCAGAAGAAAGAATTTCTGATCTTGAAGATAAACTTTTTGAAATAACAAACCCAAGTGGACCAAGAAAAACAAAAAAGAAATTTAAAAAATGAAGAAAATCTAGGAGAGCTAGCAGACAACCTTAAGCACACAAACATTCAAATCATGGGTGTTCCAGAAGGGGAGGAGGAAAGAAAAGGCATGGAAAATCTATTCAATGAAATAATAATGGAAAACTTCCCAGGTATAGGGAGAGATACAGACCTTCAGATCCAGGAGGCTCAAAGATCCCCAAATAGATTCAACTCAAAAAGATCCTCTCCAAGATACATTCATAGGCAAACTGGCAAAGCTCAAAGACAAAGACAGAATCTTGAAAGAAGCAAGAGAAGAGCATCAAGTCACCTATAAGGGAGCCCTTATCAGACTAACAGCAGACTTCTCAACAGAAACTGTACACACCAGAAGAAAACGGATGATATATTCAAAACACTAAAAGAAAAAATCTTCCAGCCAAGAATACTATACCAGCAATGCTATCCTTCAGAAATGAGGGAATAATAGGGTATTTTCCAGACAAACTAAAACTGTGGGAGTTCACCACCTTACATCCAGCCCTACAAGAACTCCTCAAGGCAGTCCTGCATCTGGAATCCAAAAAATGGTAATCACTACCATGAATATGCAAGAAAACAAAACACACTGGTAGAACAAAAATCCAAACAAGAAAGAGAAAGAAACTAAATCTTACCACCACAAAAAAATAATGGCAATGTAATAATACTGCTACTTTATTTCTGATTTTGGTAATTTTGGTCTTTTTTCGTTGGCAGTGTAGATAAAGGTTTGTAAATTTTGTTGATCTTTTTAAAGAATCAACTTTTGAGTTTGATTTTTCTCTATTGTTTTTTAATTCCCTATTTCATATGTTTCTGTCATAATCTTTGTTATTTCCTACTTAAATTTGCTTTTGGTTTAGTTTGCTCTTCTTTTTCTGTTTTCTTAAGGTAGAAGTTTAAATTATTAATTTGAGATTCTTATTTTTAATATATGTATTTACAAGTATAAATTTTCCTCTAAGCACTGCATGGACCCTGCATCCTATAAATGCTAATATGTTGCACTTTGATTTATATCTCTAAATACTCTCGAATTTTCCTGTGATTTTTCTTTTTACCCACTGTTTACTTAGGAGAGTGTTGTTTAACTTCCACACATTTGTGAATTTTCTAAATTTTCTTCTGTTATGCGGTTAGAGAATATTTTCTATGATCTTAGTCTTTTTAAATGTATTAATACTTGTTTTGTGGCCAAAACTAAAAATAAATAAATAAATATGAACAAAATACCAAAAAAAAAAAGAAAAAAGAAAAATCAAGTATTAGAAAGAATCCACCTATGAGCAAAGACTGTAGAACACTATGGTTTCTAAATTGTGCCTTCTACCTCTTGATTCTAGTATATCATATTACAATGCTTGGACCCCACAATAGTTTAAAGTATTACCAACAGACCTGTAAGATAAAAGATTGTCCTTTTTAAGCTGGTCACATATCTAGAGGAATGGAATCTGCCATAAGGTTTATCTATATTGCTTTAAAATGAAGTAAAATCTATTTGCTAAGTCATTTCACTTAATGAAGCCATCCTGCCAGGGTGAAAATGTTCGAGGTATTGTACTATCACCTTTCAGTACAGAAAAACAATAGATGGTAAATCTTATTGATTTAGGAAAAAATTCCCTCCTCTGGTAAGCAACTCTGACCTAGTTAAAGATTTGAATTAAATGAAATGTAGATTTATAAGCCACAGCATTAGCATTACAAAGTAAGAACTAGAAGGTGTCTCAGTAAACAACCAGCCTAACTTCTTTGTTTTACAGAAGCAGCAGCTTCAGTCCATAGGCTTAAGTGATTCAACCAAAGTCAGATAAATAAGTAGCAGAGCTGGCATTCAACCCAGATCTTAGGACTCAAGTTCAATAGTGCTTTCTCAGGTGTTCCTGTTAGATATGTAAAGAAACTTTGGCAATTTACAAAGTGGTTTCATTTAGAGGCTCTGATGGTCTACTTCAATAAATACAATTCATGGTTACTGGTAGCCAACTGTAAGTACAGCATGTCAAATCAAACCTGATCAAAAATCAAGTCCTTCAGTAAGTGTGCAGCAATACAGGAAATGTAGAAGCATAAGACACATTCTTGATACCAAATTAGTTCAAAGCCACTTGAGAAGATCAAGCTACCACCTGAAGTAGAGTCAATGTCATAATGGTGGATATGTGGCTGAAATTACAGATGCTTCTCGACTTACTATGGGGTTATATCCCAATAAACCCATAAGTTGAAAATATGTCTAAAATGCATTTAATTCATCCAATTTACTGAACATCATAGCTTAGCCTAGCCTACCTTAAATGTTCTCGGGATATTTACATTAGCCTACAACTGATCAAAATCATATCCAAAAAACGCTGGCAATACAGCACAATGTAGAGTATCTCTTGTGCACCCCAGTGATCACATGGCTGGCTGGGAGCTGCAGATCACTGCCACTGCCAGCATCTCATGAGAGTATCATACAGTATATTGCTAGCTCAGGAAAAATATCAAAATTCAAAATGCGAAGTGCAGCTTCTACTGAATGCATATCACTTTCACACCATCACAAAGTTGAAAAATCTTAAGTCAAACCAAGGGAAGTCAGGGACTGTCTGTATTAGTGTTAAAAGATTTCAAAAAGGGTCCATGATGGCTAGATACTAAAGTAAATGGGGGGAGAGTTCCATTTCCAACCTTGGGAGAATAACAACAGGAACTGACAGTCCTCCCACTGTAAACAAATGTTTCAGAGAGTAGGCAACAGGTAGCTTAGGACTGTGATCCCTGAAAGAAGGGAAGTATGTGAGGTGAACCTTATGATCCCCAATTTCCGTCTGGAGGCATGTACCAGATTCCAGTGCATGAAGGGGAAATACAGTGTATGAGGCACCTGAAATTCACAATTCAGAGTACCTGAGAGAAGGAAGCTATGCAGAAAAAGAGGTCCAAAAATCTCGAAGAGGGTCTACTTGTATCTTTGGCTGTAAACTAAGCTACCTATTCATAGTGTGAGACCCCATGAGCCAGGCAAAGAAAAACCAGGAGAAAATAGTTAACAGGGACCAGTTAGCTGAACTATAAAAATTCTCACAGGGCTGGAATATGTTCAAGATCTGAAAAACTGTAGTGGAGAGAATTCATTCAACTTGTAGGGAATTCCTTGTCTTAAGAATAGGGCTAAACTAGAGCTAGACAATTCCCAAAAGAATCAACCTGCCAGATTGAAAGGGGAAACAGAAAACACAAAATTGTATTTGGAGATTTTAACGCTCCTCTCTCAGTATTTGATAGAATAGACAGACAGAAAATGAATAACTACAGAAGTCTTAAACAACATTACCAATCAACATGACCTAATAAACACCTGTAAAAAATTACAGTCAATCACTGTGGAAGATTATTTTAAAGGGCACATTGACTAAACTAAATTGGGTCATAAAACAGGTCTAAATACATTTAAAATAAATGAAATGAAACAGAGCACATTCTTTGACCACAACAGAATTAAGTTAAATATCAATGACAATAAAAGATATCTGAAAAGTGTTCAAATATCTGGAAATTTGTAACAGTTCTCATTAGCACAAAGGTCAAAAAAATTACAAAAGAAACTAGGAAACATTTTTAACTGAATGAAAACAAAAACATGAATATCAAAATATATGAGATATAACTAAATCAATGCTTACAAAAAATTTTATTGTTAAATACTTTATTTTAAAAAAAAAAAACAACCCATAATCAAAGATCTAAGCTTATACCTTAAGGAGCTAGAATAAAAATAATCTTAATCCCAAAATAGAAGAATAAATAATAAAGGTGCAAGCAGCAATTAACAAAATAGAAAACAAAGAAGCAATAGAAAAAAATCTAAGAAACAAAAAGTTGGTTCTTTGAAAGATAAATAATATTTATAAAACACTAACTAGACCAATAAAGATAAAGAGAGAGAAAGCACAAACTGCCATATCAGGAATGTCTTACAGACATTAAAAATAATAAGGGAATATTTTAAACAATTTTATATCAATAAATTAGACAACTCAGATGAAAGGGACAAATTCCTTAAAAGACACAAATTGCCAAAACTGACATAAAAATTTTTTTAAAATTGGAATAACCCTATATCTGTTAAAGTTTCTCAGCCTCCAATCTACTCATCTTGGATCTGGTTTATGATACTGGAGCTGGGTCCTGTAAACATTTCTCTTGTGCCAGATGGCACACTTCAGCTTTGTCAGTGGAGGTTACTGGAGGGACACTGAAGCTTACTTATCTTTCTTGTCCCAGCGTGCTTTTTCCTTCTTGCTCCTGTGGCAGGTGGTTGGTAGCAGCATTTGGGACACCCAGTGATGCATCCTTTTCAGTGAGAGCTTGGGAAAACCAGCAGCACTTGCCCTCCAGGGATTTTCACCAACACCCATGCAGGTAGTTTCCCAGAAAGTTTCACCAGCACCACAAAGTGTAGCTTCCTAGTGAGTCTCAGCAGCACCCCAAGAGGCAGCTTCCCAGTGAATCTCAAACACACCCCAGAAGGCAGTTTCTCACTGTCCAGCCCCAGCATGCATCACCTCAGCAAACTTCTGTACCATCCCAGGGCCACAGGTATACCACCTTCAATGAGATCTGAACCTCAGCCTTGTGAAGACCTCTTCCAAACTTGTTCCTTCCTTGGGTACTCTGCCCAGTCAAGGAAGGGGCTGGTCTCTGTATCTGCTATTCCTGCATTCTTTAGAATTCTCATTAACCCTTGGTAGTTAATCTCCTGTTACTAGCTAATAATTCTTTCCACTAAGTTTTTCCTGGTATAGATTCTATCTCCTGAATGGACCCCAAATAACACAACTGACGAATACTAAGATTTAGAAACCTCACAAACTCTTTCAGAAAATAAAGGAGGAGAGAACATTTCCCAAATGACTTTATGAGGCATCACCCTATTAACAAAACCAAAGACATTATGAGAAAATATGTAAAATGACCAATATTCCACATAAGCATAGATACAAACACTCTTAGCCCAATATTGGCAAAATGAATCCACAGATATACAAACAGAGAAATAAAGCCCACTTGGTCATGACATATCTTAGGAATGCAAAGTTACTTTAATATTTGAAAATCAAACAATGTGACAGACCACATTAACATAATAAAGGAGAAAAAGTATATAATTATCTCATTAGATATAGAAAAAGCATTTAACTATTCATATTAAGAAATCTCAGTGAACTGGAAATAGAAGGAAACTTTCCCTGGATATAGGGAATCTAAAAAAAAAAAAAAAATCTAGAACTAACATCACACTTAATGGCGAAAGACACTCTTCCTAAGATAAGGAACAAAGCAAGGACATATGCTCTTACCACTTCTCAACATTGTACTTGAAGTCCCAGCCAGTACAATAAGGCAAAAACAACATCAGAAATAAAGCAGACATATTGGAAAGGAAAAAGTAAAATTGTTTGTATTCACAGATGATGTAACTGTATACGTAAACAATTCTAAAGAAATTACCAAAAAAAAACCAAAACCTAGAACTAATAAGTGAATTTAGCAAGGCAGCAGAATTGCAATGAATATACAAAAATCAACTATTTCTACATATGAGCAACAAATAACTGAAAAAGAAAATAAAACACCATTTACAAAAACATCAAAACATAAAATGTTTAAGGATAAATTCAATAAAATATGTTCAAGATCTGCACACTTAAAACTACAGAAATTGCTAAGAGAAATTACAAAAGCCTAAATACATCAAGAGATGTGACTGTTCATGGATTAAAGGGCCCATATTATTCAGATATCAGTTCTCCACAAAGTGATCTATAATATAATGCAATCACAGTAAAAATTCCACAGGCTCTTTAGAGAAATAGAGAAAATAATTTTCAAAACTTGTATATGGAATATATAGAGCTCTTACAATGCAATGAAAGGATAACACAATTTTTAAAATGTGCATAATATGTGAACAGGTAGGTATTTCATAAAACAAAATATATGGATGGCTAATAAGCCCGTTAAAAGAAGCTCAACATCTTTAATCACCAGAGAAATGCAGCTAATTTACACCCACAATTTAGGGTTAAAATTAGAAGAAATGACAACATGAAGCATTGACAAGAATGTGGAGTAATTGGAATTCTCAAAGATTATTGATGGGAGTGTAAAATCATACAATCAGTTTGGAAAACAGTTTGGTGGTTTCTTATAAAATTAAACATTTATTTAACATGAGACAGCAATTTCATTCCTGAAATTCATTCTTCTTCATCCAGAAAGAATAAAAACATATGTCCACACAAAGATTTGTATGTAAATGCTGATGGCAGTTTTATTTGTAATATTGGAAACCAGGGGGGTAAAAATAAATTACAGTATATCCATCCATAAATGTAATACTCTTCAGAAATAAGAAGCAGCAAACCACTGACACACACAACATGGACATCTCAAAAGCATTACATTGGCTAAAAGACACCATTCACAACAGTATACAGTATATGATGTCACTTTTATGTTTTGGAACAACAACGAGAAAAATCTATAGCAATAAAAATCATATCAATGGTTGCCTGAGAGATTGGGAGTGAGGGGAATTGACTGCACAGGTGGACAAGAGAACTTTCTGGGTGATAGAAATATTCAATAGCTTGACTGGAGTGTTGGTTACATGAGTATATCCATTTATTAAAACTCACTGAACTGTACACTTAAAATAGGAACATTTACATAAATTATATCTCTATAATGTTAATTTTTTAAAATATTCAGCAATCTGAACTGGAAATCACTTAGACTTAGTCTTAATTCTAAAATGTTCTCTGGAAAAATGTTTTATTATTGCGTTTCAAGATGGCGGTGGCTGCGGCGGTTGGCGCGGAGTAGCTGAGGTGGAAAAGGCGGCCACTGGGCCTCAGGCAGCCGGGAAACTTGTGGACCTTCCTCTTGCCATCTCTTAAGGGAGGACCGCAGCTGCTGGCCAGTCGTGGGGGGTGACCGCCACTTTGCCTCTGGCAGGAGAGGCTGCCTCATTTACAGGCAACAGCTTTGAAGTGTGGAGCAGGAAAAGAACTGTTTCTTAGCTGCAAAAGCGAGTCTCGAAACACAGAACACGGCACCAGGGCAGCTGTGGATGCAGACAGGATCCCGGAGGCCGGGGCCGCGCTGAAGGCGGCCAGCTGCCCTATTCAGGATTTGAGGTTTCAGGCCGGCATTAAAGAAGATTCCTGGGAGCGCCCGAGCCGCGCTGCGACTGAACAGCCCGAGGCGGCAAACCAGAGGCAGAGAGTGAGCGCCCGACCTGGCACAACCCTGTGAGTGACCCCTGGACCAGCCCTGTTTTGGGGGCTGACGCCCACCCGGCTCCCGCCTGCATCACCGGGTCACTCACCACCCCGGGGCTGCCTCCATTTTCCCAGGTGCTGGCAGCTCCGCCCGGCTAGGCCGTCACTGAGCCTACCCACTTGCTTGGCCCGGCCCAGGGCTTTCCCGAGCCTGCGGGCCGGCCTCCCCTCCCACTCCCTCCACGGTTCTCTGGCGGGTTGGTGGCGGGGGGCGTCCCCGGCCAGTGTCGGGAGGGCAAGGAAGTATGGGCAGGCCGACTGTCACTCCACCACACCCTAGTCTCCGGCCCCTGGTAAACTTCCTGTTACTGGGAGGCAGTTACCATCTCTGTGGCCACCAGTTCGGAAAAAAGCCTAACCAATTTCTAGTTGGGAATAGTGTGGTAGGAGAGTTCCCAGGTCCGCTTGAACCTGCCGGAGAGCTAGCTGCAGGCGGGCGCTAGACTCGGTTTATACCGGGGGGATACAAAGGTGAACAAGTCCCGAGAAAGAGCTACACAGTGCTACAAAGGCACCCAGAGTGACCGGTCGTCTGTGCCTAGCAGAAACCTGGTAGACTTCCTGGGTGAGGCGGTGCCAAGCAGGGTCTTGAAGGCCCAGCTGATAGACGAGGGTTGCAGAAGACACGCCCCAGCCCAGCACAGTGCGCACAGAGTAGGGAGACGTGCGGCCAGGGAGGCGGAGACTCGACAGAAACCACACAACCTGTGGGGTCGCCACTGCACGATCTAACAGCCTGGGGCAGAGCACACAGAACAGGGAGAAGTCCTGCACAGGAAGTGAAAGCTCAACAGCGATCACACACCCTGTGGTATGTGATCCACCAGCCCAGCAGAGTCCAAGCTGACCAGAAAGGTGGCTCCCCGGAGAAGCCCAAGACCCGAGGCAACCACACACACAAGGCACTAGAGGCCAACTGAGCAGTAACGGAGGGAGCCATACGAAATTGGCAACCACAGCAACATCCTAGTTAGTCATTAGTCTCAAACCGGTGGACTGTGAAACCCCCTGCCACAATGAATAAACATAAAAAAAAAGATACCAGAAATACAAAAAATCAAGAAAGTACACCACCAAAAGTTAATAAATCTCAAACTCTAGATCCTATAGAACAAGAAGCCCTTGAAATGACTGACAAGGAATTTCGAGTGATAATTCTAAGAAAACTGAATGAGATACAAGAAAACACAGCTAGACATCATGAGGAAATGAGGAAAAGTATACAGGATCTGAAAGAGGAAATGTACAAAGAAATCAATGTCCTGAAAAAAAATGTAGCAGAACTTGCTGAACTGAAGATGTTATTCAGTGAAATAAAAAACACAATGGAGAGTTTAACCAGCAGGCTTGTCGAAGTTGAAGAGAGAACCTCTGAACTTGAAGATGGGCTGTTTGAAATAACACAAGCAGACAAAAAGAAAAAAAAAAAAGAATCAAGGACATTGAAGAAAATCTGAGAGAGATATCAGACAACCTTGAGCGCTCAAATATCCGAGTCATGGGTATTCCAGAAGGGGAGGAAAATGGAGATTCCATTGAAAACATATTCAACAAAATAGTGGCAGAAAACTTCCCAGGTATAGGAAAAGTCACAGATCTTCAGATCCAGGAAGCTAAATGATCTCCAAACGTATTCAACCCAAAAAGGCCTTCTCCAAGACATGTCATAGTCAAAATGGCAAAACTCAGAGACAAAGAATCTTAAAAGCTGCAAGAGAGAAGCGTCAAATAACCTATAAGGGAGCCCCAATTAGGCTAACATCAGACTTTTCATCACAAACCCTAAAAGCTAGAAAGGAATGGTATGGTATTTTCAAAATACTAAAAGACAAAGATTGCCAGCCAAGAATACTCTACCCTGCAAGGCTATCCTTCCGAAATGAAGGGCAAATAGTATATTTTTCAGACAAACAAAAACTGCAGGAGTTCACTACCACACGACCACCCTTACAAGAAATCATCAAGGGAGTACTGGGTTTGGTTCCTGAAAAATAACTACCACTGCCATAAAAACCCAAGAAAAATCAATACCCACTAGTATAATAAAAATGGCATTCATGAAGAGAAAACAAGCAAACAAAAACGCTATCTACAACCTAAGGAACCAACAAACACAGAAACCAAACAGTAAATCAGAAAGCAAGGAACAAAAGACACCTAAGACAACCAAACAACCAATAAAATGCTAGGAATAAATCAACACCTTTCAATAACAACTCTTAATGTAAAAGGCTTAAATTCCCCAATCAAAAGACACAGACTGGCTGACTGGATCAAAAAGGAGGACCCAACTATATGCTGCCTACAAGAGACCCACCTCACCCATAAAGATTCACACAGACTAAGAGTGAAAGGATGGAAAAAGATTTACCATGCAAACAGAAAAGAAAAACGAGCTGGAGTAGCTATTCTTATATCTGACAAAATAGACTTTAAACTAAAAACCATAAAAAGAGACAATGAGGGACACTACTTAATGATAAAAGGACTGATCCATCAAGAACACATAACAATCATAAATATGTACGCACCCAATGTTGGAGCAGCCAGATTCATAAAACAAACTCTATTAGACCTGAAGAAGGAAATAGACACTAATACCATAATAGCAGGGGACCTGAACATCCCACTGTCAATATTAGACAGATCATCTAGGCAAAGAATCAGTAGAGAAACACAAGATCTAAACAAGACTCTAGACCAATTGGAATTGGCAGATATCTACAGAACATTCCATCCAACAACCTCAGAATATTCATTCTTCTCATCAGCACATGGATCATTCTCCAGGATAGATCACGTATTAGGTCACAAATCAAGTCTCAATAAATTCAAAAAAACTGGAATTATCCCATGTATCTTCTCAGACCACAATGAATTAAAACTAGAAATTAATAACAAACAAAACTCTGGAAACTATACAAACACATGGAAAAAAAACAGCATTCTACTTAATGACATATGGGTCCAAGAAGAAATCAAGCAGGAAATCAAAAAATTTATTGAAACTAATGAAAACAATGATACATCATACCAAAACCTGTGGGATACTGCAAAAGCAGTATTGAGAGGGAAATTTATTGCATTAAATGCTCACTGCAGAAGAATGGAAAGATGGCAAGTGAACAACCTAACACTTCACCTTAAAGAACTAGAAAAACAAGAACAATCCAAACCTAAAGTTAGCAGACGGAAAGAAATCATTAAGATCAGAGCAGAACTGAATGAAATTGAAAACCAAAAAACAATTCAAAAGATCAACAAATCAAAAAGTTGGTTTTTTGAAAAGATAAATAAAATGGACAAACCATTAGCATGGCTAACAAAAAAAAGAAGAGAGAAGACTCAAATAACAAAAATTAGAAATGAAAAAGGCGATATTACAACTGATTCATCTGAAATACAAGGACTCTTTCGAGACTACTATAAACAACTATACGCCAACAAATTTGAAAATCTGGAGGAAATGGATAAATTTCTGGACACACACAAGCTCCCAAAACTGAACCATGAAGACGTAGAAAATTTGAACAGACCAATAACAATAAAGGAGATTGAAGCTGTTATCAGAAGGCTCCCAACAAAGAAAAGCCCAGGACCAGATGGATTCACAGCAGAATTTTACCAAACATGCAAAGAGGAATTGACACCGATTCTTTACAAACTATTCCAAAAGATTGGAACGGACGCAAATCTCCCAAACTCATTCTATGAAGCAAACATCATCCTGATACCAAAACCAGGTAAAGATATAACCAATAAAGAAAACTACAGGCCGATATCCTTGATGAATATAGATGCAAAAATCCTCACTAAAATACTAGCAAACAGAATACAGCAACACATACGAAAAATTATTCATCACGATCAAGTGGGATTCATCCCAGGGATGCAAGGTTGGTTCAACATATGCAAATCAATAAATGTGATACACCATATTAATAAACTCAAACACAAGGACCATATGATCATCTCTATAGATGCTGAAAAAGCATTTGATAAAGTTCAGCACTCATTCATGACAAAGACCCTCTATAAGTTAGGTATAGAGGGAAAGTATCTCAACATAATTAAAGCCATATATGCCAAACCCACTGCCAATATCATCCTGAATGGGGAAAAGCTGAAAGCTTTTCCTTTAAGAACAGGAACTAGACAAGGATGCCCACTCTCACCACTCCTATTCAACATAGTGTTGGAAGTACTAGCCAGAGCAATCAGAGAAGAGAAGGAAATAAAGGGCATCCAGATTGGAAAAGATGAAGTCAAACTGTCCCTGTTTGCAGATGACATGACCCTATATATCGAACAGCCTAAAACCTCTACAAAAAAACTGCTGGAATTGATAAATGATTTCAGCACAGTAGCAGGATACAAAATCAACACACAAAAATCAGTAGCATTTCTTTTCTCCAATAGTGAACATGCAGAACAAGAAATCAAGAAAGCCTGCCCATTTACAATAGCCACCAAAAAAATAAAATACTTAGGAATTGAGTTAACCAAGGAGGTGAAAAATCTCTATAATGAGAACTACAAACCACTGCTGAGAGAAATTAGAGAGGATACAAGAAGATGGAAAGATATCCCATGCTCTTGGATTGGAAGAATCAACATAGTGAAAATGTCCATACTACCCAAAGTGATATACAAATTCAGTGCAATCCCCATCAAAATTCCAAAGACATTTTTTTCAGAAATGGAAAAAACTATCCAGTCATTTATATGGAACAATAAAAGACCACGCATAGCCAAAGCAATTCTGAGCAAAAAAAATAAAGCTGGAGGCATAACACTACCTGACTTTAAGCTATACCAAAACAGTATGGTACTGGCATAAAAACAGACACACTGACCAATGGAATAGAATAGAGAATCCAGAAATCAACCCACACAATTACTGCCATCTGATCTTTGACAAAGGCACCAAGCCTATTCACTGGCGAAGGGACTGCCTCTTCAGCAAATGGTGCTGGGATAACTGGATATCCATATGCAGGAGAATGAAACTAGATCCATACCTCTCACCGTATACTAAAATCAACTCAAAATGGATTAAGGATTTAAATATACACCCTGAAACAATAAAACTTCTTAAAGAAAACATAGGAGAAACACTTCAGGAAATAGGACTGGGCACAGACTTCATGAATACGACCCCAAAAGCACGGGCAACCAAAGGAAAAATAAACAAATGGGATTATATCAAACTAAAAAGCTTCTGCACACCAAAAGAAACAATTAACAGAGTTAAAAGACAACCAACAGAGTGGGAGAAAATATTTGCAAAATATACATCTGACAAAGGATTAATATCCAGAATATATAAGGAACTCAAAGAACTTTATAAGAAGAAAACAAGCAACCCAATTAAAAAATGGGCAGAAGAGCTAAGTAGGCATTTCTCTAAGGAAGATATACAAATGGCCAACAGACATATGAAAAAATGCTCAACATCACTCAGCATCTGGGAAATGCAAATCAAAACCACACTGAGATACCACCTAACCCCAGTTAGGATGGCTAAAATCCAAAAGACTATGAACGATAAATGCTGGCGAGGTTGCGGAGAAAAGGGAACTCTCATACATTGTTGGTGGGACTGCAAAATGGTGCAGCCTCTATGGAAAATGGTATGGAGGTTCCTCAAACAACTGCAGATAGATCTACCATACGACCCAGCTATCCCACTGTTGGGAATATACCCAGAGGAATGGAAATCATCAAGTCGAAGGTATACCTGTTCCCCAATGTTCATCGCAGCACTCTTTACAATAGCCAAGAGTTGGAACCAGCCCAAATGTCCATCATCAGATGAGTGGATACGGAAAATGTGGTACATCTACAGAATGGAATACTACTCAGCTATAAAAACGAATGAAATACTGCCATTTGCAACAACATGGATGGACCTCGAGAGAATTATATTAAGTGAAACAAGTCAGGCACAGAAAGAGAAATACCACATGTTCTCACTTATTGGTGGGAGCTAAAAATTAATATATAAATTCACATACACACACACACACACACACACACACACACAAAACCGGGGGGGGGGGGGAAGAAGATATAACAACCACAACAATTACTTGAAGTTGATACGACAAGCAAACAGAAAGGACATTGTTGGGGGGGAGGGGGAGGGGGGAGGGAGGGAGGTTTTGGTGATGGGGAGCAATAATCAGCCACAATGTATATCGACAAAGTAAAATTTAAAAAAAATAAAATAAAATAAAATAAAATGTTCTCTGTAATCCGATTTATTCTAGTAATTAGCTTCTTATCTTAAAAAGTAATACAAAACTTCATTGTAGCTTAGCCTACAATAGATCATTACAAATTCCTAAATAACAGAATTAGTTCAATGAATAATTATTTTCTTATAAAGAATTCCAGATTTTACTTTACCCACATGAATATCTGATTGCCTCTAAGAGCTACATTAATGTTTAGATGTTAATTATGAGACATAAGAATTGTGCTCACCCATATTTAAATATAAACACATTTGGATTTAAAAAAAAAAATAAGTGCATCTAACCATACAGAACATTAGGAGAGGATCCAATTCTGTGAGCTGGCAAAAGTCTAAGTGTTCTCCTCCTTCCACAAATAAGGAGACAAAGGCATTCATTAGCTGTTTTAGTCTGTCACCAGACTGCAAAAAGGCATGGTGAAATGAGACATGGGAAATCGCTACAACTTTGTCTCTAGACCCACTTAACAGCATTGGCTACATCAGGTTTTATTCCTTCTTCCAGCCACCTGGGAAAACATTCACAGAGAGTTTATTACAAGGGTCATAAGACTAAAAGTTGGAATCAAAAGATATTAAAGAATGCAAATAACCCAGTTAATCTGCTAATATTTATTACTGCAGAAACAAATTTAGAGGTAGTTTATTAATGAGACATTTTTCAAATCATCCCACTCATCATATCCTACAATTCAAAAGCATCATCTTAAAAAGGAAAAGAAAAAAAAAAACTTTTTAGAGTGTGAACATAACATGCTGAAGTGGTTTTCAAAAAGCAGCACTTCCAGTATTCTTCAGCTTCCCATTATGGAAGCATTTTCTCATGATGAAGACATTGGCTCAAGTGGACACAGCGTCAGCATTTATCAATACATCTCGGTGCTGATCAAGTTACTGCCATCTGTATGATCACTTGCAAATAAAATGAAGAGAACTACCTCAGTGTTAGCACCAAAGCTTCTAGCTCTGAACCACCCAAACCACTTGCAAGAAGAAGACTTCTTGAATTTTAGGGGACACACCACGTAATATTAAAGATTCACCTGTTTTCCCCTGGAATTAGTTGCAATAAAATCTCCCACAGGTTCAAGCAAAAATATATTTTTCTCTGCATTTACTCTTCATTATTTTTTAACTTCCAAAGGCTTATATATTGGTTCATCAAAACAAGAATTGGCTCTGAACCAAAAAGAAAGAAAATCTAAAGCGTGCTATGATGTCCTGTCAGTATTAGTATGTGGCTTCCACATGAAAGTTGTCAAACTGTGAAAATTCAAAGGAGTGAGTCCCAATCGCGGCCCAGCCATTCTTCGGGGAATTTACAGGGATGTCTGTCCACAGAGGCTTGTTATTCAGCATGCCAGAGGAGAAACGACCCTGGAGTAGAAAGAAACGCATCTCTTGAAAACATATGGAAATGATCCTCTGAAGTCTGTTTCTTAATAATGTATTGTCCATTAGTGGAGCAAATATCTTCTCACTCAAGACTTACCACAGCAAAACACTATTCCACAAGTTTAAGCAAAATTGTGAAATACAGGAAAAATTTTCTGGGAGGAAATTCTTACCTACCTATTTAAATAGTTTCCAAGGTACAAGAAATATTTCGAAATTTTCTTGTACTCCAAAAAAATGTAAAGCCAACAAAAATGCAAAACTTTTTATAACATTATTATAAAATTTTAGACAAAAGCCCACTAAAATAAAAAACATCTGTTATTTACAGTAGTCACATGTGTAGGTGTTGTGACTAACAACCACCAGCTCTTCAGACATGACTATGCTGGAGCCAAAACACCTGCCTCTACCTCATTGCTAATTTAAGGTCTTCATTAAAGACCCTTTGCCCAGCCAGACGAGGAGTAATTAACCTTAGTTTTAGTGTTTTGTCCTCATGTACAGAATATCACTTCAAAGCCAAATGAAGCTTCTACGCTTAATGTAGAAAAATAGTAAACTGATGATGGGGCAGAGGTGGAAGAAGCAGCAACCATAAGGTATGACTTACTGGTCACTGACAGAGAAAGAAAAAATTATGTCCCCCAGAAGGTCTCCATGAGCTTACCATTCTACTTAGCTCAATGCCTAGCACACGGTGAACAATAAATGTCACTCTTATTATCATTATTATAGCACATTTATGTATATATTCACAGCACAGCAATTATAGCTAAACATTTAAAACTAGCTACTCTCAAAAGGTGAACAGCTTAAGATTCAAAGCACTAGGCCAAGAACCAAAATAAATTCGTATTTAAGTCTTAAAATTATAATGCAATGGGCCTTAGTTTGGTTCTTTTATTTTATGGATGGAGACACTGAGACTTAATGAGATTAAAACTCAAAGTCACAGATTTACCAGCAGAGCTAGGACTTGAATCCAGGTCACCCAACACTAAATTTGAAGGCACAGTGCTATAACTATATACCTGCCCAGCTACCTTCAGCTCTAGAAGTGCTTACTGAACATCTTCAGCCACTTAAGAGACAGTGAAAATTAACACTGAGCCACGGGCCCACATACACAAATCATATTAAGCACAAACCTGTCTAACGATACCTCATCCCCTCCTGCTCCCCCCATGCTCCCAGGTTTCAGCCACCCCGGCCTCCTGGCTGCTCCTCACGCACGGCCAGCCCTGCCTGCCTTCTGCTCCAGCTGTTCTTCCCAGCAGTCAGGTCTAAGCTGACATATCACAACTCGGCAAGGTTTTCCCTGGCCTCACTAGCTACAGAATCAGGGTATGGGAGCTACTTTGTCTCATCACTCCAGTTTTTCTTCTTATTTATTCATTTATTTACAAGTTTACTGTTTTAAAACAGGGGTCAGCAAACTATGACTCACAGGCCAGCCACCTATTTTTGTCAAGTAAAATGTTATTGGAACACAGCCACACCCACTCATTTATCTACTGTCTATGGTTGCTTTCTTACTACAACAGCAGAGTTGAGTAGTTGCAAGAGAGACCATGTTGCCCACAAAGCCTAAAATATTTACTATCCAGCCCTTTACAGAAAGATTCTGCCAACCCCTGTCCTAGAAGAATATATGCTCTAAGAAAGCAAGAATCTTATCTGTCTTGTCCACTGCTATATCCCTATCATTTAGAAAAGTACACATGGTAAGTGCTTAACAAAAATGTGTTGAATAAAAGAATGAAACACACTTAATGTCTGTGAGGTTGTTTTGAGGGTTATCTCCATTACAGATTAGGAAAAAGAAGCTCAAAGTGGTAAAACAACTTGCTGCAAGTCTCAGTATGTGTGAGCAAGGAAATATGGATGTTGGTCTGTTTGGTTCCAAACTCTCCTATTCCTAAGAATACTCATTTGATTCATTAAGTGCTTACAACATATCAGATACTAAACTAAACTTTCATACATATTATCTCATTTAATCTTCATAAGAAGGGTGGGTCTGTGTGAGGCTATTGAGCAATATAAAATACTTGTAAGTAGAATACAGTAGACTTCAAAGTCTATTGTTCTAACCACCATGCAACAGTGCTGGGGATAAGGCACTTGAAATGGCCAAGGTTAAAATGATAAAATCCTCATATTAGCTGTAATTTGGAAGATGAACAACATAGAAGATATTGTTTTGTTGTGTTTTTCTTTTACGTAGTAAATATTTATATGCCAAATGCTGTTTAATGCACTGAGAATTTAGGAAGAACAAGAAAGAGAAGGTCCCTGCTCTTATGGAGCTTACATTCTAGTAGACGGAGACAGACACACACAATAAATGAGAGCTAAGGGGTAAGTGGCATGTGAAGAATTAAAACACGTCGATGTGATGGTGGGTGCCTGACAGACTACTGCAGGCTGGGTAGCTGGAGACAGACTCTCAGAGTATGTGTCATAAAGTTGAGCTGCAAGGCAGAAGCAGAATGCCCACAGTTGATGGAACAAGAAACGATGGGGCCAGGGGTGGAGTGGGTGTAAGTTAGCAAAATTCCTATGCACCCAACTAGCAAGACAGGAACTATTTTCTAAAAGTAATAAAGCACATTATATTAAAGATATAACAGAAAAATAGCAAAAATAGTTAAAGAGTGGCTGTAGCAGAGGTACAGAACACAAAATGGAGGTGAGGAGGAAGAAACAAGAGGTAAGGCAGGAGGTAGCTGTTTTCAATAAGTCCTCTTGATTTTTTTTTAACCATGTATTCAAAGTACCTGAAAAAATTAAGAAAATTTTTAAAATCCCATTCACGATTTCAAAAAATTCATAAATTACTAAAAACAAGCCTAACCAGAAATGTGCAACAACTACAAAAACAAAAGTGAAGGACATAGTAAGAGATCTTAATAAATGGTGAGGTACAGCACGCTCTTGTTCCCATGTTCTTGCGTGGGGAAATGTTATTGTAAATTTTTTTTTAAATGTTATTTTCCCTGAAATTGACGGATAAATTCAACACAATACTGCAGCATTTTCCATGGAATTGAAAAGCTATTTTAAAAATTCAAATAGAAGAGCAAATATACTAGAATAGCAAAGATAATTCTGAAAAAGAAGTAACAAAGAAATTGACTGGATAAATACTCACTCATTCAACAAGCATTCACTGAGCTCTTCCCCTGACTGTGCCAGCCACCAGGTGCTGCAGAGCCAGGAGTGAATAAAATGGAGAGAGGCCTGTCATTAAAAGAGCTACGTTCTACTGAAGGGACTGTAATAAACAGATAAGCCATCAATAGAATATGTTTGATGTCAAATGGTGATAAAAACTTAGGAGAAAAAATAAAGCAACAGAAGGGGGACCGAGAGTGAGATGGGTGCTATTTTATATCAGGTGGTGAGGAAAGAACTCTAAAGGAAGAAAGTGAGTAAACCATATAATCAAAGATTTTTGAAAGCTAACACAATTTCAAGTGTGATACTGGACAACAATAGATAAAAACAATACAAAGAATAAAGAAAAGTTCAGAAACAATGCTATGCACATGTGCTGACTTTTTATATCAAAAAGGTGGTCTTTAAATTATGGGCAAAAGGACAGTTTGTGTAATAAATCATAATGCCTATCCATTTGTTTTTGTTTTTTTTTTTAATTATATTGGGCACTTCTCAGTGCCCAGATGGATTAAATTCCAGATGGATTAAAGACTTAAACATAAAAAAAAATCCTAAACTTTATTTAGTTTGGGGAAAAAAATGTTCCTAATCTTAAGGAAGGGGAAGGCTTTCTCAAATAAAACACAAAACATAAAAGCAAGGAAAAAGGTGAAATTTTTGGCAGTATCAAAATTTAAAACTTCTATTCATCAAAAATTCCATAAGTAAAATTAAAATACACATGACAAAAGAGAAGAAAATATTTTTTATATATGAGTATGTAATGAACATTAGGTTACTATCCAGAATACATAATTCATACAAATCCATCAGAAAAAGACAACACAATAAAAAAAAATGAGGAAAGAATATGAACGGACAACTTCAGAGAAGAGAAAATACGAGGGTATGGAAAGATTTGTATTATCTTTTAATTCTAGTTTGCCACAAACTTGTTGAATTACCCTTGTACAAACAGCCCAAAAACATAAGATGTGCAACCTCCCTAAATATCGAAGAAATGCAAATCATACCTATTAGCTTGAAAAAACTTTTAAAATCAATAATATCAAAGATGATTACAACTGCTATACAAATTGGTGCAGGTAGCTAGTAATATGGTTGTATCTGTTAAAATTTAAAATGCAATTCCTCTTCTAAATATCTGCTTAAACAACACCATATGTGCACCCCAGGAAGCACATTTAAGTTCCTTCCCCTCTCCATGTACAAGTAAAGCCAGCCCTTACTGCCTCGGTTCTCCATAAAAGGGAAGAACTGGGAAAAAAAAAAAATGATGCCTATCAAGTGTGGTATGATTAAATGAACTATGCTACATCCAAACCAGATCTTCAGTACATATTGTTAATGCTGAAAAAATTAATATTGTCATTTTTGGTGGCTGGACGGGAAGAGAGAACAAGTTCAAAAGTTATTTGAATCCCATTTTTAATTTCTACAGTGACCTAAACAAAATTATAAGAAGATTACCTTGGGAGAGAGCAACATATTATGCAAAAGAATTTCTCTACATGGCATTCCTTGAAAGCACTGCCAATCAGTAGTAACTCATGATCAACCAGTGATTTTGATGAATATTTTTAGATTTCCACACTACCATTAATCTGGCATCTTCTCTGACAAAAATATTCATGAAAACCAACTTTTAAAAAACTGTGCTTTTAATTGAAAACCAAATTATTCTTAACCATCAAAAATAAATTTATATGACTTTGCTTATACCTATAAGTTCCAATTATAGTCTTGGTTCAAGCAAACTTGAAAAAATAGTTCAATTATTAACTTTATCTACCAATTACTCCTCAGTTTAAAATCAGAAACAAATGTTTTTAAAAAATAGTAGTCTGATAAAGTCAGCTGCAGATGATTCTCATTAGAATCATATTATCACACATTATCATGCTAGAGAAGGGTGGTTTACTGGTTCCCTGACAGATTCACTGCCCCTTTCCATTATTTATCATACATTCTCCCTCCCATTTTATAACAGAAAATTCTAGAAAGGTACAATAAAGAAACATTTTACCTCCAGGCATTCTGCTCAGCAATACTTACCTTAATAGATAATGTAAGTGTATACCACGTTTTTGCTGTAACTTCAACACGTCCTAAAGCATATATGATCCATCCAGCTGTAACACCAAAAGATTATCCTAAGTGATATATTTTTAAAATCTAAATCACAGAATCACATAACTCAGTGGGGGTTCTCAAGTGGCATTTGTATGTAGTAAAGTCAGGCTTAATAAAGAATTATGTCCCTTTACTTCTAGATCTACAACTGATTTAAAACAAAACAGCCTTCATTCCGCCATGCATTCTACAAGCATGTTGTATGATCCTACTCTGAGCCACAAACAGTATGTGAGCTCGCAACAGAACTGGTGAAATAAACTTAAAAACCAACCACAGTATAATGTGTTAGCATCTATTGTTCAGGTATACAAGGGTACTTCAAAAAGTTCATGGAAAATACAGTTAAAAAATAATATGAATCTTTCCATGAACTTTTTAAGACCACTCATACATTGGATTGGAAACAGAAGATAAGAAGGAGCTGTCAAAGACTTGCACAAGATTTCTAGTTAGTGTAATCGCTTACATGGTGCTGCAGACTGGATGTTCCCCCAACCTCACTGAAGCTTAAATTCCCTCTATAACTGTTGACAGTGGGAAATCCTATTATGGTAATTAAAAGGTGGGGCCTTGAAGAAGTGTTTAGGTTGTAGGACCATGCCATAGTGAATGGATTAATAATGGTGTTCAGTGGCATGATACTAAGGGCTTTAAAAGGAGAGAGCATGAGGAGCTATCTCCTCTCTACTCCACCATCCTCTGCAACGTGACACCCTGCATCACGGAAGTCACCACCAAAGAAAGTTCTCACCAGATGTGTTCCCTGGACTATGGACTTCCCAGCCTCTGAAACATAAGCAATAAATTTTGTTTTCTTGTATTTTGCTATAAGCAACAGAAACAGACTAACCCACATGGTAAGAGCTTTAACTTAGAATTAGAGGGAGATGGAATAAGTTAGTTTTTAGATATACTGCATTTGAATGTCTGAGAGAAACTCAGGATGAGATGTTGAGTAGGCAATTTAAAACACACACAAAACAGTGTGTTCTGAAGATACAGACTTAAGTTCCTAGTTCCAATTCTGCCACTAACTAGTTTTGAGACCTTGGGCAAATCAATTAACCTCTCTGGCTCTCTATTTTGGATTAGAAAATCAGTGAGATACCTTCTAGATCATTATAAAATTCTTACTCTAATTTCCTTACTACCCACTCCCCTGTTTAATTTTATTTACAGAGCCAAGGCAAAGAGCAGCAAACTATGGAACAGAAAATGCCTTATTATTATTATTATTATTATTATTATTATTATTATTATTATTATTATTATTATTATTATTAATGTAGAAGGAAAGTCAAGAAAGTGAGAATCAAGAAAAGTTACCACCAATAAGGTCTGGTTTCAATGGAGTGGTGTGTACCAAAACCAAAGCGAACTAGATGCATTTCAACTTGAATGTATTCTAAGTACCCATGCTGGATAAAATACTATTCTACGTAAGACAATGCTGTTAAGAAGAATGAAAAAAGTCAAGCTGTTTTCAAGTATTAACTAAATTAGGAAATAGGACTTCTTCATTTTAAGCAGATAAATTCCTCTCCTTATATTCCCATAAGCAAAACAGCAACATTGTTACAGCCTTACTTTCATTTATGGTATTTCCTAAGCATTCTCTCCCTCCCACTATCACCTCACTCCATTCTACGCAAATCCTACCCCCACAGCCCAGCTCAACTCTACTATACCCTAAAAAGCTTCATACAATTATTTTCTCTTTTACTGAGCTGCCAATATCTGTACTAATTAAATAACTCTCTATAATTTTGAATTGTTTGGTATTTGTTTCATGTGTTGAATCTCTTCCCAACTAGATGTCCAAGCACCCTGAGGTGGAGCTCTTTTATCGCTCCCACAAATAACAAGCAGATGTTCAGAGTAACCTAACACATAGTAAAGCATCTGCTATAAAAAAAAGTCACTTACCTAGATCACCTGTAACTTTGTAAGATCCATTTGCAAAAATCCAGAAGAAAACTCCTCTGGCAGTTCTAATCAAAATACCGCCTCTATTTACTCTTCCCGCAATGAACACACCTCCCGTCTTGGGGGTCTCTATGTACACATCACACTGTATAGTAATATTGCTCCTGCAGAATGAAATGGTTCATTAGTACTCTTAAATTATGCCATTCTTACTGTAGCACAAATGTGTCACTTCATAGCCAATGTTTCCAAACTTCTAATTGAGGTGACAATGTGATTTGCTAAGTATAAGCTTATAGCAGGGATGGGCTTCAAGAATCTTCGTCGAAGACATTTTAAGTTTTACACGACTTAAGTCATTCCATTGCCTCTTTAAATGGGTTACTGCACAATAATATTTACTGCTTTTAAATTTAAGAACATATTTCTTGTCTCTCTATAGTAAAACTATTTCTTATCCTAAGAATATAATACTGCAAGAAGCCACTTTTTCTATGAATGCATAAAAGGTAAAAGTTTCCACACAATTCTGAAGAAAAAGGTTTGTTCAAATTTCCATCAGCAAAGAGAAGCAATGAAGGCAATCCTAGGAGCCTCTGGGAGAACACAACTACTTTGGGGCCAATTCTTACATTCAAACCTAACAAGACTTAAAAACTTCGGAAGAAAGATCTAAAATTATTTCTCTGCAAAGACAGTAAACTCTATGTTGACTCTGCAGCAGGTCTTCTCAAACATAAGCAGCAATGAAATCAACTGAAGCTCTTGGTAAACTCAGTTTGCTGGTCCCACCCTCATGGTGTCTGATTCAGTAGGTTTGGGGTAGGCCCCCTGAATTTACATGTCTAACAAATTCCCAGGTGATGCTCATGCTGCTGGTCCAGTAGTTTGTCCCACTTTGAGAACCATTCTCTCCTGCAGAGCATCTCTGTCTATACAAAGGCAATAAAACACTGGCTCTAAGCTCACTGATCCACAAGAGTTTATCAAAGGAGGAAAAAAATTCAGACAACCAGGAACAACCAGAGCTCTTTTGCAATGAGCTCTCTTCTATTTTAAATTTCCTTTTTAAAATGCTATCTGACACAACACTTTCTTTCTGAAATGATACAACCACCCCAAACCAACATGATCTCTGGAAATAATTCATTTCCTACTCAGTATCTAACGGCAAATGGAGAGAAAAAGAAAGCCCATATACAACCCAGTAATAAAGCAAGTAATTTATCTAAAGTTAGACTGATAATACCAAGAAATCTATTTTGGAAATGGGGTGGGGAAAGGAAACTGTATCTAGTATTATGTGACTTTATGTGTGTCAGTTTCTTCTTAGAAAATTTTGCACAGTGGGGTTTTAATGCATAAAGGAAAATACAAAAAAAAAGGCACCTATGACAGGTACACAATCAAGAAGATCCACATTTAATTATCTAATCAGAGCTGGGCTACTTTACAGGAAGATCAAATGCTAAGTAACTAAAGCCCAGTCTCTCTGGGCATGGGGGATGGGGCTGTCAAAGAAAAGTTAAGGGTTTCCTATAGTGGCTGACTTCCAAGCTGGTTACCTAAACAAGAGGGCCCATGCCTTGGACAATTAAACCCAGTGAACTGTCTTACAGTAAATAAGGCCATTAGTCACAAATGAGGAAGTCACAAACTCCACTGCCATGATCAGAAAATCCAGGTAATATGTCAATCTCAGAGACAATAGGATAAACAGCATTTCTGTTGTATAAAAAGACAAGCCACCAAAGTCTTCCTAAATTAGGCAAGATTTCTTCACTGTACCTTAATAACTCTCCATGGTGCTGTAAGAGTTCCAGAGACTCTAGATAAACTGAAAGTTTCTTGAGCCTTAGGAACAACACTTTCTTTCTGGAGTGATACAACCACGCCAAACAAAGATGATCTCTAAAAATAATTCACTTCCTACTCAATACCTAATTGCACATTCTTTTTAAGTGCATGTGGAACACTGACCTAGGTACATCAATTTCCAAACTTCAGACATGGCTGTTTGGTGGTTTGGCATTACTATTTACAGTCTCTAAACCTGGAATACGTGCGTGTTTGTGTGTGTCTGTCTGTGTCTGTGTGTCTGTGCGTGTGTATGTACCTGGAATACGTGTGTGTGTGTGTGTGTGTGTGTGTGTGTGTGTGTGTGTGTGTTTTCCACAGTGGAATTATACTTGTTATAACAAAAAACAGAAAAGAAACACCTAAAACAGATATAATAATAAGTCAGCACACTGAAATTCCATAACTAAATTAAAGGGGAAGGTGAAGCTTTGGTTTGGTCTTATATTTTAAGTGAATAAGAAATATAACTTGTCTCTGTACCAGATACCTCAGGAAAGGAATTGAATTCACTAGGCAACTAACGCTGATTCACTTTTTACTACTGCCATCTACTGTCACCTGATAAATAGATTTCCCACGAAGCCTATGACAGTGTAATTCTACTATTGATCAAGCAGGTGGCAACACCAGATCAACAAATCCACTCTACAGCAAAACAAAAACTTAAGAGCAACATGTAAAACATTAAGTCCATTTATAAATATTAAATTATAACTGGGTCCAGAGTTCTCAATTTTTATTTTAAAATAAAACCACTCCTGCAATAATCACTATTAAACCGAGCAAATATGAGGGAAGGATACTGAGAAATAATTTGTTGATTTGTGGTTGGCACGATTTTCAATTAGTACACACCTGTTAGGCTCTTGGACAAAGAGGACCATAAAAAAGTTTGCTTCAGAATGTTCCTGATAGTATTACAAGGTTACTTCAGAAAAATCTACATTGAGGACATAAATTTTACATACCATTTGTAATCTCCTATAATACTGATAGTGTTGGATGCATCAGCAGCCCAAGTAATGGGTCGTTGATTGAGAACCTGGCGTAGCGTGAAACGATGCTCTCCAGGGTCTTCAATATTTGTAAAATATTCAAATACACCAGTCTGATCAGCAAAATATGGAGCTTCACTAAAAACTGGGTAGTCTGTTCAGAACACAATAAATTCTCTGTTTAGTATCAAACCTTTTGGAATCTCTCCTCTCTGGTATTTTATGGTACATTTTGAAACACTTAAAAATTTTTAAATAAACAAATAATACTTATATCCAAAGTTTAGGGTTTTGGTCTAATAAAGAGATGTTGATTTTTATATCATCATTATTAAATATAAAAATGATGAGTTTGACATACAGACTCTGCCTAATATTAAATCCATGCATTTGGTGAGAAGGAAAGATTCTGAGTTTTTTAGTAACTCAGACCTAGGTTCAAATTCTAGCTCAGTCAGTCAAATTATTTAACCGTCACACATCTCAAGTTTCCTCATTTCTAGGTGGGCAAGAAGAAAGGAGAATTAAATCAGAAAATGTATACAATGCATGCACATAAGCCAACACCTAGCAAAGGGCTCAGTAAGAAATAGTTTTATTTCTAATATCTGTTGAACAAGGTTCTAAAACATTAGTCACAGTCATCAGTTGAAAGAAGATTAGAAAAGAATTTATAAATTTTCTTCTACTTCTAAAATGGAGCAAAAACAGTTTGGAGCCTAAGCTATCAATCCCTTTATAGCTTTATTAAATTAAATTATAGTTCACAATGATGAAGGCTTAAAGAGTAATTTTAGTCCTAATGTCTTACGGCTATTTCCACTTCATGCTTTTTCCAACTGTTTTCACAGTCATTACCTCGTTTGAGATATTAAGAACCCTGACAAGTAGTTCTAAAGACTGGGATAGTTTTTAACTTTATATTTTAGTTTATTTTGTAGCCAGTAAAGCAATACATTTTAGATTTGAAGGTTTAGAGTTGCTTCTCAGTCTTCAGGATAACAATAAACAGTTGTGTTGGCAGAAACTCTTCAATCTCAGTAACTAGGCCATACCCCACACAGATTCCTCAAATACTGACGCAAAAGAATTACCTCTGCCAACAGAGAACTGAGTAACAGACTGCTAAGACACGTGTGTTTGGCAAAATAAATGGATTCATCTAGGGGACCATTGAAAAGAGTTGCAAAAAAGTAAACCACCAAACTCCCCTGAAAGTCACTGTTATCTGTATTATCCAAATAGTTGAGTGGACTCCAGTACACAGTCCAAAGGGCCTTATACTCCAATCAACTAGATAATTTCCTGGGAAGGGGAGCAGAGACCCTGTGGCAAGGACCAGCAGTGGTTGGTGAGAGTACCCATCTTTGGTGGACCAAGCAGCCCTGCAGCCAACAGGGGGTACAAGTCACTCTCTAGCAATGCCATTTCCATCACTATTACTCTCCTACAGCAAATGATTCTAGGAACTGATTATAGAACCACCTGACCCTGTATGTGAGGCCCATAACCTTATACACCACCACCTAGTAGATCACAAATTTCATCGCTTACTGAGGAATATTACCACAACGAACATATTTTCTAACTTTTATTTGAATTGTTTTCCTACATTAACTATAACCGTAAGCTTTTCTAACAGCTTTAGAACAGATCTTCCTGGAATACCAGGTGAGCTCTAATATAAAACTCTTAGACACAGCTAAAGAGTATATGATGTGTTGGATTACCCAAGGACAGCATAACTTCCCATATGCACTCAGTTCACTAGCATCATGAAAAGACATATGAATGTGCCTTAATTTCCACACAAAAGGAAGATGTCAGTAGAGGCTTATGGAGCAGTAGCAAATTGCAAATCTAAAGTTTCACCAAAAATAAGTTAGAACTTTAACCTTCATTCTGAAATTGACCTCTACATTTTTCTGGCACTGAAAAATAGAAGGTCTTCAAGTTGAGGTTTACCTTGAAGTAATACAAAAATTATGTCTCCTTTTACCATATAGAGATTTGAGAGCTAAATGAATGTGTTTTTTGATAGCCACTCCATCATACACTAGTTTGATAGGTAGATATTGACCTTCTACTGCTAAAGATAGGAACCAAGTTAAGTTTTAGTGAAAAAGACTTACCAACATTGAAATCATCTTTATAGGTACGTGGGAAAGGCTGGGATTTTGGAGAAGGTGGGTAGCTGCCTTTGTGACCTGTTGTGAGAGTAGTGAGTGTGAACAGCTCATCCTCTTGCAGTTCCAGTGTAAAACTGCCACCACTGTCAAGGAGCTGAAAAAGAAGGCATCGCTGTATTCAAGGCTCAGCTCATTTGGAAAAAACAGCTTTAAAAAAAATAAGCTTAAAGACAAGCCCAACTCATTTCTATTAGAACTTCCTAATCACTTGTGAAAGACACACCAATGCCAAGGCCCTTGGAATCTTTTCTCTTAAGTATTTCAGAACACTTTATAAAGTTATATTTTATAAAAAAGATTTTTAAAAATTTTCACTTCATGGAAGGAAGAAGGACTAGACGATCCCAAAATCTATTTCTGTTAGTCTATTCTTTTCTATTACACTGTAAGCTCTTTAAAGCTTGTGTATATTCAATAGAGGCAACTAAGAGACCTGCTTATTTCTCTTTTAGGGCTTTACTAAGGTAGAAAAATCCATAAGAATTTCACTGTTGACTCAGTTGTTACTCACAGAAAATATTTCACAATTTAAAAAAAAATCCTGCTTCTTATATGTTCAATATATATTTCAATTAGCAAGTTAGGTTTATGTCACATTTATGATCTAGGCAACTTATTCTCTTTAAGCCACAATCTCCTCATCTACAAAATGAGGGGAAAAAAACACAACTCATAGGGCTGTTTTGAGAATTAAACCTGAGATTTATAAAGTATTCAGCTGAATGTGAGGTCAACAGGAAACTCTCCCTATATCATAGCTGTTCTATGTTAAATGTAGACCTCAAGACATTGGAATCCCTTGCATAATTAATGTAGGCACTAAATTTATGCCCATTTTATGAAACTTTGAGCAGTTTTTTTTTCTACTTTGAATTAGTTAATATTATATCTTTGCTTTAATAACAGTAAATTGTCAGTCAGATCTATGAAATATCTGATGCCATATTCTGGCTCAGGAATAACCCAAAATGATATTATCTTTCCTGTAGGGAAAATCAATTTTATTTCTAGCAATTTTGTTATACAAAAAGCAAAGACTGCTCTTTTTTTAGAATTTAATATATGATGGGTATTCAATTAGCAGTGACTAGTTAATTATCAGAAAAAGCAGCAGATTTGTGTCAAGTAGGTGAAGCAATGTGCTTGCTTCAGCCAATTCATTCTTTGAAATCTTTCCTGAGAAACCACCCTGTGCTAAGCACTGTAGTAGGCATCTAGGATATAACGCTAAATAAGGCAGAGCCCCAATCCTCAAGGCATCCCATGTAGTGGGAAAAGTGTTTAACTAGGTAACCATATAGTCTTAGGAGGCTATTACCTAAGAATGATGGGAAAAATTTCAGAGGAAGTGACACTTGAGCTGAGTATTGAAAGATGACAAAAATATGAGAAGTCATTCTTGGAGGAATAAAAAGCATGTGCAAAGTCACAGAGGTAAATAACAGGCATGCATGCCGTGCTTTGACAAAGGCAAGTTTAGTCTGTGAGGATAGGCCAGCTTAGCAGCATAGGCATCTAGGAAGGAAAGCAGTCTTCTACCTCATGAGGGGATATTGAGGGTCATGTGTTATGCTAAAGAATGCAAACTTACAGGAAAAAATCACTGAGGTACTCTGAGGAAAGTACTGACAAAAATCAGATAGGCATTTTAGATACACCACTCTGGTGGGTGACCTGGAGAGAGTCAGACTGGAGGCTGGAGAAACAGGTGGTAGTTTTCAAAATCCAAGAGAGCAATAATGAGGAACTGAAATAAGCAGTAGCAGTAAGAATGGAGAATAAGGGAGACACAGGAGAAATACGTGATGACAGAATTGTCTCCCCTTGATCACTGGTGGGATACAGAGGATGAGTGGGAAAGAGAGAGTCTGGAATGAGACATGGATTTCTGACTTAGCCAGCCAGGTGATGGCAGGACCAACCACCAAAACAAATGAAGTATCTAAGAGCAAAACATTCCTATAAACACACAAACTTCTGTACAACCTTGGAAAGGATCTCTATTTTTTTAAAAAGTTGGGAACAACTATCTCTATTATACTTCAGCCACAAAATCAACTATAAAATTAAAAATTCTTAATTCATTAATCAAATTTCTATTTCCTATTACTGTCTCACTGTTGCAATGCCCAAAATATAGGAATTTATTTTAAAACTACCCATAGAGAATCCAGTTGTTTAAAAAGAAATCTCTCAGATGGTTTTCCAAGTTTGGTATGCCACACCTGTAACTCTGGTATTCCACTCTGGGGAAAAAACACAAAAAAGCAAAATTGAGCAATTCATCGTATCCTCTTTGAGGATTTCCAAAATCAGTACCAGCAAGAATGAACCAATGACAATGTGCATCTACTCTATTTCTATTTACCAAAATACCCATCTCAAATTTTAAACAGTAACATTTTTTAAACAGAAGACCTTATTCAAGCAAACACATTATTTCCTATAAACACTGAAGAATTTTGGCAAACATTAAAAAAGGAGTTAATGACTTTGCTTCAAAAATGCTCTTTATCGTACCTATGTAAAAAGCCTTCTAAGAATTCTCTAGTATTAAAAGATAATTCTTATGCCATTAATAATCAGAAAGGGCACTGCATTTTCTCAATTCAACTCTGAAAGTAAGTAGAAATAGCAAAACTCTGGGGTTTTCTGTCTGTGGTATTTTGTTTTGCTTTGTTTTGTTTTTTGGTGTACTGGGCTGTAAAGACCAATGCTTTAAAGTTCCCTAGACCACACAATTGATACTTCAACCACCAAGAACAACTTTCTTGCAAGTGACTTTTATAAGTGTTCCTTAAAGCCACAGAGAACTTTAACTCCTGCGGACTTCTGTCCTCTTTGACTAAAGACAGTCAGGAGACAAAAGACATCAAGGCATTTGTCCATTCATATGCAAACTATTAATAGTTCATAATATAAGACTTCACTTAAGAACTGCTGGTCTGTGATAAAACACAAAAATTCTCAAATCAAACCAAAATAATATCGCACATATTTACTTACAAAAGATCCCTTAAGAATAAATGTAGCAAATTGATGCGACACATTGAAATAAGGGAGAAGTGGCCGTATACACTTAGAATGTTTATGACTCTAAGGAAAACAAAAACAAAAACATATGTTATCCAAATGATGCACAAATTATCTTATGGGGAAAAATAAGTTAAATACTTAATGCCCCAAGATTAACAGAAATCGTACACATTAAGTAACAAATATGAGTGTATTTCAAATTTTAAAGTCTTTCTTTCAATATAACCTTTATTGAGTGTATGTTATGTGTACCTAGTCAAAGCAAAGCTCAACAGCATTTCAATTGAACCAAACTTTGAATTCATAGCTAAACTCCAGAGACATTTATGGCACACACAGATTAATTTTTGTTATAACTATTTCCCAAGTAAAATACAAGAAATAAAAAGCGAAAGCTTGGATGTTTTCACTGAAAAGGCATCTCATCTAAATATAACTTTTAAATACACACTAAGGTCAGCTAAATATATATAATAAACAGTCCTCAATTGCCATCTTTTTTACTGAATAGTCACTACTATGGGCTGGGATCAAAAGAGGCATGAGATATAATCCCTATTTTGGGGATTCAAAAATCGCACAGCACTTACAAGTGCAAGGTTCTGTCCCAGGCTTTGTAGATGATTAAAAAAAAAAATTGCAATCATAATCACAGATTTCAATACCCCACTCTCAGTAATTGATACTACTACACAGAAAATCATCCAGGATACAGAAAATTTTAACCAAGTGACTTGCCTTGATATCTACAGATCATTCCATCCAGCAGAAGAAGAATGCACATTCTTTTTAAGTGCACGTGGAACACTGACCTAGGTACACCATATTATTATCCATAAAAGAAGTAATGAATTTAATGAATATTTTTAATGAATTCAAAAAATTCAAGTCACACAAAGTATGTTTTTTAACTACAACCAAATTAAGTCAGAAATGAATAACAGAAAAACCTCTAGAAAATTACAGAAACTAAATAATAAATTTCTAAATAGTCCATGGTCAAGGAAAAAAGAAAAATTAGAAAGAATTTTGAGATGTATGAAAATGAAGATACAACATACCAGGATTTGTGGTTTGCCACTAAAGCAGTACTTGGGAGAAAATTTACAGCACTAAAAACATAGATTAGAAAAGAGAAAAGGATTTGAAACTTCAGCTTCTACCTTAAGATACTAGAAAAAGAAAAGCAAATTAAAACCAAAATAAGCAGAAGAAAAAATAAATAAACAAAGATCAAAAGAGAATCAAACAAAAAACAAACCAAGAAAAAACAAGAACAATCAAGAAAACCAAAGACTGTTATTCTGTTATTCATTTCTGACTTAAACTGATATCTACAGATCATTCCATCCAGCAGCAGAAGAATGCACATTATTTTCAAGTGCATGTGGAACAACGGCCAAGGTACACCATATTATCATCCATATGTTCAAAGAACTAAAAATAAACACATATAAAGATCTAAAGGAGAGTTATGTTTCTCTAATGGCAATATGAAGAGCTCCATGGATCTGCTTCTCAGCAAAACTGGTGAAAATTATTTTTTGAAAAATTAAAGTCTCTGGGAATGGTCCTATGGGCACACAGCAAATAAACATTTATTCAGAAAAATCTACTAAAACTCAGTAAGAACAGTAAAAGTCTGTAGCATGTTAACCACAATCTACTCCCTCCCTTCTCCTCTAGGCTAGAGTAACAGAAACTCTATGCCAAGCTGGTGCAGCCAATAACTCAGGGCTCTCTTTCTCCCAGCTCACAGTTGAAGGCTATAGGTTCTTCCTGAAAGATGAAGGACATCTGCATTTCTCATCCCCCTTCCCCTCAGCTCCCTGCAGTAGAGGCTACGTAGCAGCAAGTGTGGCCAAGAGGCCAGGAGCTCCCTTCCTCCACCCTACCCCCAACTGTGTTATGAATACTCACCTTAGGCAGGGATCATTGAGAATACTGGTGTCCCCATCATCCCCACCCTGGCTAGTGGAGTGGAAATTCCATGTGAGGAGAGACAAGCTGAAAAGACCAGGAGCTACACACCTCCCAGCACCCTGCTTCTAAGTCAGGGGTGTCACTAAAAGAGAAGCAGCATGCTCTGGTTCCCACTCCTAGCTACAAACCTTGGCTCAGAGATTTTTTGCCCAAGGGGAGGGGCAGGCCATGAAAGAGCTCCAAAACTCTTCCCAAAGGAATTGATTATATTTGATGCAGAGCATGGGGAAATTCAAGACTAAAGTTGTTCTAAAAATAATGGAGGATTTGATGGAAAGTAAATGACAGACTGGTGGCTTCATTAAAGGCATAAGCTAAACCACAGCCCCATTAGTATGCCACAGAGACCAAGAAAATGTCAGCTAAAACGAACACTCCTGGGGTTAGAACAAACCTAAGACACTAACCTCAAACCATCCCTGCAAATGAGCTGGAATTTAATTGGACCAGTCTGTGGAGCAATTTAAACCCCAGGGTATTACTGAAAACAACAGAGCAACCCACCACCAATTTGGGGAACTTAACAGAGAAGTGTGATCAAGGAAAGAGACAGAGTTCTGGGAAAAATAATCTTGAAAGCAGCAAGAGAAAAACAACTTTTCACTTACAAGGGGAACTCAGTAAGATTAACAGTTGATTTATCATCTAAAACAATGGAGGAATAGCATATTCAAAGTGCTCAGAGAAAAAAATGGTCAACTAAGAATCCTATTTCCATCAAAACTATCTTTCAAAAATGAAGGCAAGGGCTGGCCAGGTAGCTCAGTTGATTAGAGCATAGCATTGTAACACCAAGGTCAAGCGTTTAGATCCCCATACTGGCCAGCCGTTTAAAAAAAAAAAAAAAAAAGAAGCAAAATAAAGACAAAACCAAGAGAATCTGTTGACAGCAGACACAACTTTCACAAAACACTGAATGAAGTAGTATTTGAAGTGAAAGCAAATGACCCCAGACAGTAATTCAAACCCACAAACAAAAAGTACTGGTAAAGGTAATTATGTAACTATAACAGTAAAAACGCATATTCCTTTTCCTTTCTTCTCATAATTGATTTTAAAATCAATTTATAAAACAATATGTATATAATTGTATTGTTGGGTTTACAGTAATTGCCCATAACCACAACCAAGAAGCCAGGTGGAAGTAAAGCTATATTTGGAATAAGGGAATGATGCCAGATGGTAACTCAGATCCACAGAAACAAATGAAAAGAACCAAAAATGACAAATAAAAAGATTAACATAACAAACACTATAAATATATACTTGCTCTCCTTTCTTCTCTTAGCTTTTTTAAAACATATAAATTTATATATAAATAATTAGAAAAATGTCCTGTTAGGTTTGTAACACATAAAGGTGTGATATTAACAGTTCATTTGTCATCCAAAGGCAAAGGGAATAGAGCAATATAGGAGTAATATTTCCATATCTCACTGGAATTCAGTTAGCTTAAAACTGAAGTGATTCTCATATGTTAAGATGTATATGGTAAACCCTGGAACAACCACTAAGGAAATAACTGACAAAAATGTAGTAAAAAAATAATTCTAAAGGAATTAAAATGTTACAACAGAAAACAGTCACTTAATGCAAAAGAAAATAGTAAGGGAGGAATAGAAAAACAAAAAAAGAGATGAGACATAGAAAACAAAAAGTAAGATGGCAGACATAAATCCAACTATATCAATATTAACATTAAAAGTGAATGGGTTAAACATCTACTAAAAAAGTCAGACCGCATAAAAAAGCAAGATTTAACTACATACTGTTGAAAAGAAACACACTTTGATTCAAAGATACAAATAAATTAAATGTAAAAAGAGGAGAAAAGATATATCATATTAACAGAAACCACAGAAAGTTTTAATGACTAGAATAATAACAGACAAAATAGACTTTAAAACAAAAAGAAAATGTCCATAGAGATAGAGACATTTTATAATGATAGAAAGGTCAATCCATCAAAAACATATAACAATTATATATGCACCTAACAAGAAAGTGTCAGGATATATAAAACAAAAACCAACAGAATTAGGGGAAAGAGAATAGACAATTCAATAATAATAGTTGACAACTCTCATTAGCTACTATTAATAACAGATGAAACAACAAGGAAATAGAAGTGAACAATGCTATAAACCAACTAGACCTAACAAACATCTATACAGTACTCCACTCAACAACAAAATAACATACATTCTTCTGAAGTACACATTCTCTAGGATAGACCAGATGTCAGGCAATAAAATAAAACTCAATAAATTTAAAAGGACTGAAATCATACATGTTCACTGATCACAATGGAATGAAATGAAAAATCAATAAAAACAAAATTGGCAAAACTCACAGAAATGTGGAAATTAAACAATACCCTGCTAAAAAACCAATGGATCAAAGAAGAAATCACAAGGGAAATTAGAAAATACTTTGAGTTGACTAAAAGTGAAGACATAACATAACAAAACTTAACAGTATATGCTACAGTGCTGCTTATAGAGTGATTTATACCTGTAAATGCCTATATTAAAAAAGCAATATCTCAAAGTAATAACCTAACCTTCCACCTTAAGAAACCAAAAAGCTTTTAGAAGAGCAAACTAACCCAAAGGAAATAGAAGGAAGGGAATAATAAACATTACAGTGTAAATTATTGAAATAGAGAAAACAACAATAGAGAAAATCAACAAAAGCAAAAGTTGTTTCTTTGAAAAGATGAACAAAATTGAACAGACCTTTAGGTAGACTAAGAAAAAAGAAAGAAGACTCAGATTATTAAAATTAGGAATGAAAGAGGGACATTTCTCTCAACCTTACACAAATAAAAAGGGAATACTATTAACAATTATATGCAAATAAATTAGATAACATAGATTAAAAAGATATATTTATAGAAAAACACAAACTACCAAATATACTGAAGTAATATAAAGTCTGAGTAGACCTATAACAAGTAAACAGATTGAATCACATTACCCTAAAAGAAAATCTCAGGACCAGATGGCTTCACTGATGAATTTTACAAAACACTTAAAAGAATCAATACCAATCCTTCACAAATTCTTTAAAGAAACACTTCCCAACTCATTCTATGAGGTCAGTCATACCCTAATACCAAAACCAGACAAAGACATCACAAGAAAAAAAACTATGAACCAATACCCCTTATGAATACGGACACAAAAATCCACAACAAAATATTAGCAAACTGAATCCAGCAACACATAAAGGGATCATACATGATGACAAAGTAAGATTTATCCCAGGAATGCAAGGTTGGTTCAGAATACTAAAGGAGGTCAACTAATACACTATGTAATAGAATAAAGGCCAAAAATCACATGATCTTCTCAATAGACACAGAAAACATTTGACAAAATCCAATACCCTTTGAACAAAAAGACTTGACAAACTAGGAATAGAAGACGTCAATATCTATGAGAAAACCACAGCTAACGTTACACTTAATGGTGAAATACTGAAAGTGTTTCCCCTAACATCAGGAACAGAACAAGGATGTATGTTCTATTTCTATTTAACATTGTACTAGAGGTATTAGCAAGGACAATTAGAGAAGGAAAGTAAATAAAAGGCATCTAGATTGGAAAGGAAGAAGTAAAACTATCTCTATTTGCAGATGACATCATGTTTTATATATATAGATATATATAGATATCTATATATATAGATATATATAGATATATATAGATATATAGATATCTATATATATCTATATATATCTATATATATATATAAAGATCCTCTAGGAATCCAGTAAAAAACTATAAGAACTAATAATGAGTACAGTAAGCTTGTGGAATATAAGATCAACATATAAAAATCAATGGTATTTCTATACACTAGCAATGAGAAGCCTGAAAGTGAAATTAAGAAAACAATGTATTTACAGTAGCATCAAAAAAGAGTAAAATACCTAGGAATAATAATTTTAACAGAGTTCTGGCCAAAATAGCGGAATAGACGGTCCCAGCATCACTCTCTCCCACAAATCAACCAATTTACAACTATAAAAAAGTAACAACAGCCAAGCTGGGGCTGCTGGAGCTCAGGCGAAGAAGAGGAGAGATCTATGGAGTTCATGAAGGCAGAAGAAACCATGATGAGAGAAAGAAAAAACTGCTTGGAGCGTTTCAGGCCACAGCTGCTTTAAGCCTAGAGCTGCTGAGTGCACGGAGCAGGAGCCGGCAGAAACCGCAGCTTTGCCCTTTGGATGAAGTTGCTTAGAGGCAGCAGGGGAGAAGAGGGCCTTGGTGGCCACCAGGACAGCAAGACCACTAACTGGGTTCCTGTGGACCCACGCAAGAGAGAGGAGACAGAACAGCTGAAAAAGAGGAGCCATCACAAGGGACCAACGCACAGCCCGTCCCATGGGAAATGTTTGGAGCATGGGTGGTGGGGGAGACAGGCCCACCAGGAGAACAATGTGACACAGCAAGGACAGTCAATCGGCCCCCCAGCCAGCACAGAGCCACTGAGAGGAGACTGGTCAGGAATGCAGTATTGCATGGGATGCAGTTTGATGAAAAAGCTCAGGCCCAGATCAGAGTTTCTACATAACCCAGGTGTACCAGGTCTCTGGAAGTACCTATAAGGTCAACCATTAAACCCTGAGCTGCACAAAAAGCCTTCCCTAGGGAAACAGCAGCACAGCAGCAATTTAGCTCAATCACACAGCTCAAGTACTGGTTCCCACAGGAAGTTCCCCCATTTTAGAAGTAAGCAAAGGACAAAAATCAGATCTGGCCCAGGCACACCACCAGCGCCTCAGGGCCTGGCAGGGGACCTGAGGCTTGGAGCTGGGGGATTGGACCCCCTGACCACACCTAGGCACATTGCCAGCACCTCAGGTGCCCTCCTGGGGGCCTGGGGCAACAAGCCAGAGACCAGACCCACCCCCCACCAACAACCAGGCACAATGCCAGTGCCTCGGGGCCCCACCAGGGCCCCAGGGCATGGATCTGGGGTTTGGACCCCCCACCCACAACCAGGCAAACCACCAGAGCCTCGTGATCTGCCTGGGAACCTGAGGCTTGAAGCTGGGGACCAGACCCCACACCCACATCCAGGCACACAACCAGCACCTCAGGGCCCGCCCAGGGGCCTGGGTCATGGAGTTGGGGACCGGACCCTGCCCACAATCAGGCACACCACCAGCACCAAGGAGCATGCCAAAAACATCACATCCATGTGGGTGGCCTACCACAGTAACCACAGCTACCACAAAAGTGGCTAGACATCACAACCACCACACAGAGGGTCCACCAACCACTGGAGGGCATTGACACAAGGAAAGTCACCAGCAAAGACCAAAGAAAAGAAGAGTATGTCTCTCTCCACAAAGCCCATTCCAGAGTGACAGAAGAAGCATCTGCTCTATGATAATATCAGGGGACCTGAACATACCTCTCAGCATTAGACAGATCATCTAGGCAACAAATCAACTGAGTAACCATTACTCTTTCAGAGGGAGAGAAGAAATCTAGGGTTATCAGTGGTGGGAGGGGGGCGGGAAAAGGGGGATAGGGAGAGATTGGACAAGGGGCATAAAGAATAAGTACAATTTGTAACAATATACGTACTAGTAATATTGATTTGATCAACATATATCAACATTGAATCTTAAAAATATGTATAATCAATTATGATTCAATAAAAAAATAATAAATAACTAACAAAAGAACAAACCTTGTACACTGAAAACTACAAAATATCATATAGAGAAATTAATAAATGGAAAGGCATTCTGTATTCATGAACTAGAAGATTTGATATGTTAAAACGGCAATATTCCCCAAATTAATCTATGGATTAAGCATAATTGCTATCAAAATCCTAGCTGGCCTCTTTGCAGAAATTGACAAACTGATCTTAAAATTCACATGGAAATGCAAGGGACCCAGAAAACCAAACAATTTTGAAAAAGAATAAAGTTGAAGGACTCACACTTCCTGATTTCAAAACTTACCACAGAGATACAGTAATTAAGGCAGCATGATACTCACATAAGGACAGATACATAGACCAATGGGATAGAATTGAGATTACAGAAGTAAGCCCTCAAATTTATTAGTTGATCTTTGACAAGGTGCCAAGACAATTCAATAGGGACAGTATAGTCTTTGCAACAAATGTGCAGGGACAACTGGATATCCATGTGCAAAAGAATGAAGTTGGACACATATCTAACCCCACATTAAGAAATAACATGGATCAAAGACCTAAATATCAGATTTAAAACTACAAAACTCCTAGAAAAAAACTTAGGTGTAAATCTTCATGTCCTTGGATTATGTAATGGTGTATTAGGTATGACACCAAAATCACAGGAAACAAAAGAAAAAATAAATTGGACTTCATCAAAATTTAAAACTTTTTTTACTTCAAAGGGCACTATTAAGAAAGTGAAAAACAACCCACGGAATAGAAGAAACTATCTGCAAATCATACTATCTGATAAGCAACTTTTATATAGAACATAAAAAGAGCTCTTACAACTCAGAATAAAAACATGAATATCCCAATTTAAAAATGAGCAAAAGGTTTAAACAGACTTTTCTCAAAAGGAGATATACAGATAGACAATAAGCCATAAAAAGATGCCCAACATCATTAGTCACTAGGGAAATACAAATCAAACTACAAAAAGATACCACTTCATACTCACTACAATGGCTATAATCAAAGAAATGAACAATAACAACAGTTGGTGACGATATGGAGAAACTGGAAGCCTCATAAACTAATGGTGGCAATGTAAACTAAGGCAGCAACTTTGGAAAGCAATGTGGCAGATCCTCAAAATATTAAATACAGAGTTACCATTTGACCCAGCAATTCCATTCCTAGATATACACCTAAGAGAACAGAAAACACATGTACACAGAAAAACTTGTACACTAATGTTAACTGCAGCATTATTCATAACAGTCATACGGGGTTCAACACATACTACCCCAAAATATTTTAAGGTGAAGAAATTTGAGAAAACAGCAGAAGCAGGAAAGTCACTTTCTGACCTTCTGCCTTTCTCCCGTGAAGCACGTCATAAGACCCTCATTCGAGAGGTGCCCTCCCTATACCCAGAGGAAAAGAACATCCTTGTTTCTGAAGACAGTTTCTGGGGAAGAGGATGAGATGCCCACTCACTCTGGAGCCTGCACATGCAATCCTGAGACAACTGACAAAAAGCTAGCAGAAAGGTAAGAATTCTTTCCAAGTCCTGCTCTCCCAGATCTTTGTCAGAGTACCTCGTCAAGAAAGGTAAAAACGTATCCTTGTCCCTTTCTTTCCAATTTCAGATTAGCAGGAGAAAAACACTTGTTTGGTTTGTGACTCTTCTGTTAATTTGGTTTTGGGTACCCATTGGTTATGAATGCTTTCCCTCCCAGGGACAGCTACGGCTCTCCTCTGTCTCATTTTGTGACAAAACGAGAACTTGGTCTGACATTCAGCCTGTCGGGGGCATGTGAGTTTTCAGTTTTGCATGTGCAGGCAGCCAGTTTCAGGTTGGGGGCCACAAGAACATGGCTGGACAAAAATGTGGGTTGTACCCCATTTGCAGCTAACATGTCGACTGTCACCACCTCTCGGGGTGGGGGTTGGGAGGTGTTATCTGTGTCTTTCTTTTGACTACCCTTGGCAGTGATGTGAATCTTGGGAAGGCGCATCTTTTTACGCCTTCTTTTGAGGCCTCCTCTTTCGTCCATGAGAAGTCATATAAGCCTTATTGGTTTTGGTTCTAAGTCACTTGATAAGCACTTCTGGTTATAAAAAGGGAGTTCAATACTGCGGAGTTCAATACTGCCAGAAAAATTTACTGTTTCTCCTGGATGAAATCTGATAATAAGATATGTGATTTTTACTTTTTTTTAAGACCTCTATAGTCAGGAGTTTGCCAAATTGCAGACTGACATTCAGAGCCAGAGAGGAGCTATACATATTCCTTGAAGGCCTCTCTGTTCTCTGTTCAGTCCTGTTTCTTCCCTGGGATTTCTCACTCAACTGAAACCCCTCTTCTCAAACCCCTGCTGACTCTACACTCTACCAAACTCTGTCCACCTCTTTCTTGTTGGAACTTCACTGGTCTCTTTAGGAAGCCACTTCTTTCCATCAGCTTCTGCTCCTCCTTCCTTCTTTTGCCACCTTCAATCTTCCATTCAGTTCCCTGAGTCCTTCATATGGCCCGCTTCAAGCCCCTACCTCCTGCATCCCTCTGTGTATCCCTGCCAGACCTTTTCCCTTCCCACTCCAGCTCCTCAGTCACTCGAACTTTAAGATCCTTGCTCTCAACAGACTCAAAGTTTCCCTCAAAAGCAACTATCTGAGACTGAGAAAGGAAAAAAACCACAGCTTCCATAACATTACATATCAGGGCAAGGGAAGGTCTTAAAGGTCTTCTCCACAAATATTGGTAAACGGGTAACCTTAATTTGTCCCACTGCCAAAAGCATAAAATAGAGAAAAGATGAGAGCTATTCTATAAACCACTGAGTTTTAAAGCTATATGATCCTGGCATCTGTCTATGTATACATGTGTTAAAAAAAAAAAAAAAAAAAAAAGGTATTCAGTTTTGTATTATGGTATTTTTCCAATACTAAAGAAGTGAGTTAATCCAACAGCAACAACAAAAAAATTACCATAGTTTCAACGATGATGGTAAGGTTACCTAAGCCATCAGTCAGAGCTACGTAGCTTCCTCCTTTCTCTAAATGGCCAACTGTCTTCAGGTAATACCAACCTGGTTGAGTAAACTGAGTGGTATGAGCTACAGAAAAGCAGAGAAAGACCCAAATAAGATAAAAATGGTGATAATAGAGTCTCTTAAAAAAAAAAAAAAAAAAGAAAAAAAGCTGTCTACTGATTTGAATCTGACTGAGTCTAACATGCTGTTTTCTATTTTGGAGCAAAATATCTGCCAATCTCATGTTTCAACTTTTAAATAATTAATCTAGGTAAATGGTATAATTGCAGGAAGATTCTTGAAATGATGGGTAAAAATAAACCTGTCAGTTGAAGAATACTGATTAGTCTTCTTTTTCCAAGAGCAAAATAAAATTATCCTCTCCCAAACTTCAGCTGTTTTTAACCTATCCTAAAACTACTACAAAAAAAAGAGGTTAAAAAAGTAAACAGTGCATTTCAGAAACTAAATATGCATTACATTAACTCCTTAAATTATTCATTCAAAAATATGGAAAAATTAAGTTGGACTTATAAATCTTTGTTGGTTAATCTTCAAATGTTGAAATTTCTGGTCACACTATCTAGATGAACTAATGTACTCTTCTAATTTTGTGAATGTCAGGGGTGGGACAGGCACTATTGCTCAGTACATTTTCAGGACCAGCTTTGAAGGTGACCAATCAATATATATGTTGTGGAAGTAAATTTGTTTGAAAAATTAAGTGCCCTCATATCATATGAGTAATATAAAATTTTCAGCATGTGCTCATTTTCTAACTATATGAGAGTCATGATTACACTTTTTCTGAAAATTACCTTTTAACAACACACATCAGTAAATTTAGGGAACAATCTAAAGCCATGATATTTCATATAACTTTTACATTTACTTATTCATTTAATGATTTAATAAATACAAAATTTGTTAATAACCTAATATTTGTTAATCATCTACCTTTGATTTTGTTAGCACACTATTCTAACCAACAAAACTTTATTAATATAAAAGAATAAAATGTCCCCAAGACTAATTTTTATTTTTAATTTTAATTTTTAATTTTACATTTGTAATTATTCAAAAATGTATTTTGATATAATGAAAGGTATTTTTAGACTTCAAAAATAAATGTTCTTTTTTGATGATAAAATAAAATGATTATTTGCAAAAGCATAAAAGGAACATAAATTTAACTATATTTCCCATTCAATTATAACCATTATTTATATTGTAATATACAAATGATAAAAACACAGTTACTCTAAACATATAAATTTTCAAAGTTAATATAATTTATATACAGCATGATATCTTGATTTTTATCAATTGCATTGTATTGTAACCATCCCAAGACTAATTTTAAGACTTTTAGATACTCTTGAGTTGGAACAAACCTTTACAAATACATCATTTCATTAGCAATTATCATAATTTGTAATCATACACTTAGATGTTTACCTATTTGTGCTCCATCATGAGATAACTCTTCCTTTTCCTCTTCCTGTCCTCTTTTCCTTCTCCCCCTCCCCCACTCTTTTCTAAGATCCTGGTCTTAAAATAAGCGAAAATCCAAATTGGAATACAGAAAGTAGTCTAGTTGCCCAAAATATTCTTAAAAAACACTGTGGCAAATCTTGCTTAAAATAGAGACATACACTCAACACGTGCACACACACAGTTTGTACAATCTCTTCTATTGTCTGCTCTGTCTCTTATAGAGGAATTTAGGGCGAGGTGGAATCTGAACCATACCTGATATCCAGAGTGGAGAGTCTACTCCGTAGTGTCCACTCCATGGCTCCTGGGCAGTCATCAAGCCGCATCGCCCATAAGGCAACTGTTCATAATAACTAGCCACCAAATTCCAAGCGATTGTGCTAAAAGATTTGTTTGATAAAAGACAAACACAAAGACAATTTGTGATAAAAATGTAGATGTCTAAAAGCCTGAAGTAAAAAGATCTTATCACAGTTATATAAATATATGTAAGTGATCATAAAATGACCACCCAACACAAGAAAATATAAGTTGCCTAAGTTCACTCACGTTCTGAAAAATCCAGTGTTGGATGCATCTAAATATTTTTAATGGTTAATCACATAATAAAAAAAAAAAATACAATGTAGATGCAACGTACAATTTTTTATTGAACAATGGTATAGCCAGGAGATAAATCATATTCCTACCAGTACCAGCCAGACATGTTGCAAATTAGAGTCCAATACAAATAAAGGCTTTATCCATACCTGCTTTCCTTTCGACAGTCAGCCTTCTTAATGCCCCAGTTTCATGACATAATTTTATGAACTTGGCTCTGAATTGTTCCAAAGTTTTAAAATTGAGAACTCTTAAAGTCAGACTGCCTGAGTTCAAATCATGGTTCTACAACTTAACCTCCCTGGACCTCAGTTTCCTCATCTGTAGAATGAGGATAATAATTGTACCTAGTTCATGTGACTGTTGTGAGGATTAAATGCACTAATGCACAGGAGGAGTATAGACACGGTCTGGAATGTAGTATTGCTGTTATTTTGCTTCATATGCAAGTACTAATTGGATCTGCTGGTCTGCTTTTTGGCCCATTCTTTCAGACAATCAGGCCCTAATAGTCCACAGCAGGTGCTGAACCCTAAGAGAGTGACTCTGCGGTTCTCAGAAAATCCAAAGGCAAAAGATCACCAACCTAATACTGCTATACTTTGGGTTCCTCACAGCTTAAAAAAAAAAAAACAAAAAAACAAAAACAGAGCTTACCCATACAATTTTTTTTTTCTTATTAAGTCCTAATGCATCATAAAAAGACAGACTGGCATTCTTAGCAAATCAAAGCCTTCTAATTCTGTCAACACAAAATAGAAACGATAACCCCAATTTTCAAAAAAACCTTACTACCAATGAACATTATGAGAGTTCTCATCATTTTGCCCACAGTTTGCAAGATGCCTGGTATCCTCTCTGGCTAGTGAAGGAAGAATAAATTGAGAAAAACTTTTTAGAAGGCATTTTGTAAAATATGTACAAAAGCCTTCAAAACCTATATACTTCTGACCCAGACATTCCATTTGTAAGAACATACCCGAAGGAACTAATCCCAGATGTGTACAAAGATAATCATATACAAATTGTTCATTTCAGTTTGTACAAAGCTATTAATTAAAAATAGAAACAACTTCCATTTCTAGGAAGAGAGAAATGTCAACGAGGTATAACATATTTTCTACATCACTGTTTCACAAACTTGTGTGGCATGAGAATCACCTAGGACACTAACTGGACCAACATAGTCCCAGAAGCCCTCCCTGTACGTTCTGATTCAGAAAGTTTGGGGCAGCTGCCAAGGAACCAATTTAAAAAGCATCTCAGATGCTTCTCAAGATGAGGCAAGTTTCAGAAATACTGCTTTATGTAACAGAATATACAAAGGCATTTAAAATGATGAAGTAGAAATATATCTAAATATAAGAGAAAGTTCATAATGCCATGTTAAATGAAAACCAGCTTACTAAATAGATTATGTAGTGTGGTCTCAATTTTGTATTAAAAATGTAAATATAAATAGGAGGACATACACTGAAATTTTTAAGGATGATTATTTCTGGATGGTAAGGTTATGGGTGATTTTATTTCCTTCTTTCTACTTATCTTCAGTTTCTAAATTCTCTGCCATAAACCTACATTATTCTTAATACCAAATTAATTTAAAACCTAACCATCCACGATAAGTATCTTTTCTTTCAAAAAGAGAAAAAAACAAATGCAATATACGAGACTACCTCAAAAAGTCTGTAGAAATATTTACATTACCTTTCAATTCTATTTTTCCACAGACTTTTTGAAGTACCCTGGTATATATATCTCAACTTGCATTAACATCAGAAAAGTATACATATTGGTTTGCTTTCGTTCTATTTATCATCGTTTTAGAAAGCTAATTTGAATCTAATTACAAAGTGTTTTCAAAGCATTTAAGAAATGCTTCCCTTAGAAATAAAACGAGTTGTATTCTCTCTTCAGAACCTCTGTTCTGTAAACAGTTAACAAAAGTTAAGTGATATCACGAGGAATCAATCAAGCGGACTGGGAAGTGGATAGTCCACAAGAAAACTGGCATAGTCTTTTCAAAAAGAAGGAAACTATTCCAGATTTTAAAAAGACTTCAGGTGTGTAACTTCTAAATGTGATACATGGCAGCTGGCCCATGTTAGAGCTGGTTAGGGCATAGCCTTATAACCCCAAGGTTCAGATCCCGGTACTGGCCAACCACCAAAAAATAAATAAATAAATGCAATGCATGGTGCTTGACTAGATCTTCCCTTTTAAAAAAAAGTTATAAATGATATTCAGGGGACACATGGAAAAATCTGAATATAGACTGGATATTAGAAAATTCATTTTTTTAATTTAATTTTATTAAACCATGCGATGAATGTTGTGGCATATCATTTTCTATTATGTGACAATATTGGCTGGCAATGAAATTCTGAATAGCTTTTGCTAGTCTTAATTCTGTATGTTGTTTTTCTGTGGCTGTCTGGTATGGGGATCTGAACCTTTGGACTTGGCATTATCAGCACCACACTGTCCCAAGTGAGCTAAGCATCCAGCGCTTAGAAAATTTAGAAATGGTCTATTGCATGAAAATGATATTGTGATCACTTAGGAGAATATCCTTATGTTTTGAAGTCTCATGGTAAAATATTTAGGGGTGAAGTGTCATGACATAAAGTAATTTATTTTATAATAGTTTATTAAAAATGTCTGTAGCTTTACAAAAATCGTAGAACTGCATGAATTTTACTATATATATAAATAATACCTCAATAAACCTAACAATTTAATATAGACTATATTCAAATGTAGAAAAATACATGGTTATAGATTAGATACAGATGAGATATATGTATAGATGAAGGCAGTAGGACAAAGTGTTTATAATCATTGAATCTAGATTGTAAAAAGTCCATTGTGCTTTTTTCTACCTATTGTGCTTTTTAAAATCTTCATAATAAAAACCCTAAAAGGTTTTTAATAACTTACGAAGTCATATAGCCATTGATATAATTCTGATTCAATATGCGACCCCAGCAGCCTGCACCCACGTCATTATTTAAAGTGCTAAAATCTTCAGAAGCCCAAAGCTTCTTCCCAGTCAACTTTGCATCCTTTACTGTGTGGGTACCAGGATAATGAGACCTGGAAAAGAAACAGTGAGAGCAAATGGGAAAAGGTCAGACTGTGGCATTTATCTATTTTTTGTTCAGTGAATGAAAATACAAGTCCTCTCCAAGAATTTCTATTTTTAAAACAATTGGGCATCTTCCAAGTAGATGACAGACTGAATGTAATCATTTACTTCCCATCCTCTATCTCAAGATGCCCTTAAAATGAAAACAAAGAGAACAAGAGGAGATCAACCTACAACAGCACACAGAATGGGAAGGAAGATCATCAGGGATAAGAAATTTTAATTTATTTCTGGAAACCATAAAATGAATAGAAGTATGTTAATGGATGAAGGCAGCAGAGGAGGCCACAGCCCAGAACAGTCCAAGAGGAGAATGAGGTGAAAACAGGATTCAGACATCCCAGGGGAAGCTAGAGAGCATGGCTCAGTAGGAAGGAAGGAGTAAGGAGGCAGCCAAAAATAAGACTGAGTCTATAAAATAAAGTAATACCCTCTCCCCTGCTCCCACTCCTAGCAGACAGAAAGACAACTCGGCATTTACTCCCAGGCAAAATAAAAAACAAAAACCCCACAGATGATTCTTTCTCGAATAAAAAGAATAAACTACCTTGGGAAAATTAAAAGTTACTACATAAGATCAGCGGTGGTTCTCAACTTGGGTGACTTTTTCCCTCTAAAAGAGATATTTAGCAATATCTGGAGACATTTTTCTCAATTGTCCCACCTGAGGCAGGGGCGATATGCTACTGGCATCTAGTAAACAGAGGCCAGAAATGCTTCTAAACATCCTTCAATGCACAAGACAGACCCCCAAAATAAACAGTTATCCACTGAAAATATCAATAATGCAGAGGTTGAAAAACTGCCCCAGAAAATGAACAACGCCCTCATTCCAGCACTTGAGGGGAGTCAGTCACAGTTGAAGTATAAGTGTATATTTATTATTGCAAGAGTAAAATACTCCATAATAATGATTGTGGAAGCTATTGATTATATGAAAAAAAAAAACAATTAAATTTTAAATGTAAAACAGAAAATAGATTGACAGTTAATAAAATAATAAGAAAGTGCATTAGCTAAATAACTTGGGAATAAGAGCATATACGTTTTTGGTCAACAATTATTTATAAAAAATTTAATAACAATACAAGCAAAATAGTGGAGATTGGATTATATCATAATTCTAATCTTTGTAGTCTGGTGTAGTAGTATTTATAACTTCAAAAGAATGATTATGAAGACCTGTTTTACTTTTTAGTTATTTAAGTCCATTTTAGGTAATGAATCTTCTAAGAAAAAGTTCTACTTGTAAATTCTTTACACCTAGCGGAGATGAATTAGGGCACATCAATATGGCATTCCAGGATTTCATGAAGAAGAAAAGAATATATAATAGAAAACATTAAAAAAAAGTATTTGAGAAAAATAAGATTCCATCAAGATTTTGCCGAGTCACTGAACTCAGCTGAGAAGAGACATCTATTCAGTTTTGCAAATGTACACAGCAAAGACCCCAAGAACAATATAGCACCTACCAGGGTTAAGAAATCATTGTTTTGGCACTAAAATACCCAACTGACTACTAATCTTCTTAATACAATTTTAATAAATATTTACATTTTACATTTATTCTTGTATACCACATCTTCATTCTATGATCCTGATATTCGGCTTTGGTGCCTCAGCCAAATATTAATTTTTAAGACTCATCTAGTTGTCATTCAGCCAAATGTACACTGGGTTTATGTGGTTACAATACACTCATACATTAAAAAAAAAGAAAAGCCTGGAAAGTAATAGGCTATCATGTTACCAATGATCAATAGATGTTAGGATTATGAGTAAATTCTAATTCTATCTTTATAGTTTTCTAGATTTTCCAAATTTTCTATAATGATCATGCATTATTCTTATTTGAAAAAGTATCTCTACTGACATTATAGAAGTAGGTGGTACGTCCTTCATTCAGAAAAAGATGAAACTGTTATTATATCCAAAACCTGAGTGATTCATTAAATGATCTAAGCAAAGAAGGGCAAACTGATACTAAAATCTGTGTTTCTCCCAAAGTCCAGATCTATTGCTAGTTCAACAAAATGTAAAGACTCTTTAATAATATAATTTTTTAAAGTATATAATCAGTTAAAACCTCTATCATTTCACAGCATGATTTTTCCAAACTTCAAATGACAAATAAAATTAAGATCACTGAAAGTAAAACAACCTTACTGTTTATCCCAACGGAGCAAAATATCTGTATTAAAAGAAAATTAGAACTTCTGAACAGGATGGATTATGACAGAAGCCCAGTTTCTGAAACTCCCCAGAATTGCTCCCGAAACCAAACAGACTAACCAGATGAGGAAAAGGAAAAACCTTCAGACAATATCTTCATCAAAACTAGGTGTCAGGGAATCCCCAAGAGCCCACAGCATCAGGACTGGGCAAAATAAGCAGAATATATGTGGAAACTGTAGAAGTAAAAGGCGACCAGCAGGTACTTACCCCAAAGGAGCAGACCCTATCCTAAGTGGCAGCATCAAAGAATGACTCATGAAACTTCACAGGCTTGAAGCTGGGAGTGAATGCCAAAACCAATGAATTCACTGAGATCAAGCACAACACTGTAACAGTTTAAACCAGATTTACCCAGCAGAAATACAATGTGAACCACACGTGTAATTTTAAATTGTCTAGTAACCACATTTTAAAAACCAAAAGGTTCCTACCTCAACAATAAAAATAATTTTTAAAAAAATTAATTCAATTTAATTAGCAAAAGGAAATTAAAAAATTAAATGATATAGTTTGCTTAACCCAATGTAACCCCAAATATTATCATTCAACATGTAATCAATATAAAACAAGTATAAATAACATGTTACTTCTTTTTTATATTAAATCTTCAAAATCTAGTGTGTATTTTATACTTATAACACACCTAAATTCTGACAAGCAACTTTTCAAGTGCTCCACAGACATACATGTCTAATGGCTTATTGGACAATACAAGCTTAAGTCCTCAATAATTTCAGAACTAGGTAGCAAACGATCCCTTTGGGAATAGTAGAGCTTCACCATGAGAATAAGCTTCTTGAAGTAGAATACAAATTGAATAAGGCCGCAACACTTAGAGTAAGGGAAAGAAGACACTCAGGCAGTAAGGAGAATGGGGTCCAATGGAAAGAGACCCCAGAAAGTACTGTAAACACAAAATAAAAATCTGCAGATAGAGCAAGCACAGGCCAAGCACAACACAAATGAGGGAGGGAAGTACATTCTTCCTATGGGGGTGGGAGCTGAAGAATAACTATCTCCTGAACAAAATTCCAATATACCTCAATAGCCAAAAATTGGAAACAATCCAAATGACCATTAACAAAGAGCAGACCAGTAAGTTGTGCTATATTACTACAACAGAATGCTAAGCAATTAAGATGAAAGACATCTACACCTGGCAACGTGTGTTAATCTTACAAATATAATGTTGAACAGAGTAACAGATACTATAAGATGCCATTTAAACAAAGTTTTTAAGCAGGCAAAAGCAGCCTGTGGTGTTAGAAGTCAGCTTTGTAGTTATCTTTAGGGCAAAAATACAGGTTAATGGTTAGAAATATTTCCAAGGAGAAAGATCCTTGATTACTGATAATTTTCTGGGTGGTGGTTACATAGGTACAAGGGTACTTCAAAAAGTTCATGGAAAAATAGAATTAAAAGATAACATGATCCAACCAGTTAGCTTAGCTGGTTAAAGCACAATGTTGTAACACCAAGGTCAAGGGTTCAAATCCCCATACCAGCCAGCCACCAAAAAAAAAAAGATAATATGAATATTTCCATGAACTTTTTCAAGTATCCACATATGCTCACTTTGTGATAATTCACTCAGCCATACTCCTACAATTTGTGCACTTTTATGTAAGTATGGTATGCTATACTTCAATTAAAATTTTAAGGTGACTGGTTGGTTAGCTCAGTTGATTAGATCATGGTGCTGATAACACCAAGGTCCAGGGTTCGATCCCTGCACCAACCAGTTGTCAAAAAGAAAAAAATTTTAAGGAGATGAAATAGATAGATACTAGAGATATGGAAAACTAAAATGAAAGAAATATGGAAAAATTATTTTATAAAAAGAGTAAACATTTTTTTAATTTACATTTTTAGAAGGAACATAAAACAGAATAGACACAATAAGGGAAACAGAGACTAGTAAGAATAAAATTACAGAAAAGCAAACAGAAATAAAGAGATAAAGAAAATTTGAGAGAAATACAAAATATAGGCATATGCAAAGGAGATCCAAGATGTGTAACTGGAGCTTCTAAAAAGAAAACCAAAATAATGGAACAGATTAATTTAACTATAATTAAGTAAACCTTACTGAAATAAGAAAATACTTAAATATAGATATTGAAAGACCTTATACTATGTATATATGGTAATATAAAACTACTCGACTTTTAAGATAAAAATATTCTTTGGACATTTAGGAATTGGGCCGAGGAAAAGAAAATAACTCTGGATTCAGAATTCTCAATAGCAGTATTTTATAAGCAACCAAGGGAATAAATTTTATGATACTCGAGGATTAATAAAAGGATTATATCCAGCCAAATTGTCCTTCAAGTATAAAAGCCATAGCAAAACAGTAATAAACACATACGATACCAAGAAATACTGTTTCCATTAGCACTTTCTGAGTCATCTAATAGATATTAACCTTCTAACACCCAAGAAACTGAGGGACAAACTTCAGCAAAAGACTTGAAGGTGAACATTGAATATGTTTAATGGTTGAGAGAGATGAAAAGAAAGTAATTAAATAGTATATAAATATTACATGCTCTGCTAATGTACAACTAATGTAGCTGACACTAACCAACAAAAGGGGGAAAAGAGGTAAAACGTAAGCTAAGTTTGCAGATTCCCTGCGAGTACAAGTTTATAACTTGTAGCTCATAAATCAAGATGGTAGAAGCTTAAGCTCATGTAAGCGTACAAAGATTAACACTAAGATAATTCTGGTAATTAAAATTCCATGGCAGGAAAGAGAGCAGGAGGAAGAATAAGTTCAAATAATTTTAGTATTGCTTGTAGTAAACCAACAGACAATATCTAAACGAAAAGGAAACTAAGAGTTTTAGTAAAGCAGTTTTTCAATTTCAGCACTTTTGACACTCTAGGCTGAATAACGTTTTGTTATGGGGAAGCTGCCCTGTATTCTAGAGGATGTTTAGAAGTATTCCTGGCCTCCACCCATCAGATGTCAATAGCACCTCCCTTCCTAGCGTGACAAAAATATCTCCAAACATTGCCAAATATCCCTTGGGAGACAAAATTACCCCCAGCTGAGACTCACTGATACAAAGGTATAAATCAGTATAAGTGTAATCAACAGAACCAAAAATAAACCTTGCTAAATAACAAAAGAGACACCTTAAACAAACAAAAAAAAAATCACATAGCAAAGGTTTTGTATTAGTACGTGCATAGTATAAATCATTCAATTAAAAAGGACAATAGGGTAGCACAGAAAGGAAATGTCAGTTTGGCTCGGTAGCAATATACTCTGTCATAAAAAAATAATAATAATGCTACAATCCGAAGAGGTCAAAGCCAGAGGGCTTAAAGGCAGAAACGGAATGAGGAATAGGGACAAAGCTATACTACTAAGGAGACATGACAAAAGTTATAGTCAGTGGTCATACCGAACCATTTACACAAGTGTCCACACATCAACTCCCAGCCACAGGAAACCTGGGAGTGCAGAACTAATTTCACAACACCGCCTTTACAACTTCTAAAATTAAATACCACCTCTGCCCCTTAATTAAACAGGGCTTTGTTTAGATTATCCAAACATCAACATATTTTTTTAAAAGTTACCAATACATTTCATTGTCATAGAAAGATCCCAAGATACTCATACATTTCAAAGAGAAAGGAATGAACTATCAGCTATAGATGCTTTAGTAAAACAAGTACAAGAGAGCTACCTTCTGAGAATGTAATCAAATGGAGAGCAGAAGGCAAAAACAAAGGCATGGTCAACACCCAGAGGAAGCAATAAGAAACTGCTAGTTTTCAAAATAAAATATTCCTTACCCTATAACATCAACCACCTTCAAGAGTTCAGAGTCAAGTAGCATAGCAGCAGAAATAGGCTGCCAGAGATTATCACTCGCTATGATTTTCACTTGCTGAAGACCTTGGTAGTTCAGCATTTTTCTTAACACCTTTTGGTGAGACAAATAAAACACAGAAACTAAGGTTACAAATGAGTTTTTAGCTGTTGAATTACAAGCAACATAGCTAAAGCATCTACAAAAATCAGCATTCTGGACAATAGTTTCAATACTACCTCTCTATAAAAATATGCCTCCTGTGGAAAATAAAAGCATTATCATTAAGACAACCTACTTCCACTTAATGGGAATGTAAAAAGAGGAAAAAAAAAAAAAAAAACAAGGGATAAAAATGTTTTAGAGAGATTTTACATCTGACTTTAACATTATGTTTAACTGCAGAAATTTAGGGGGACAGGGGAGGTGAGTTGGAGCGACAATAAAAATATTCAAACAGTACTATGCAGAAATAACCACTATTATTTAGGTACACTTTCTTCCAGAAATTTTCCTATGCAGATACAATAATAAAATAGGGATCATATAAATGTAACATTTCGTAAAATGCTTTAACCTATCATTTTATTTAAAGTATTTTCCATTATAAAATATTCTGCCATTATTGAAAATAGTAGAGTTCTTACTATTTTGTACCATACTAGAACTAGAAATAAGAAATATTCCATTCTAAGCCTCAAGTCTTTCACACTTACAAACAAGACAGAAAATAAAATCTACCTGTAGGGTTGTCCACCCACAAAAGTTATGTGACAAGCTAAACTCTAACAGAGAATAAGTCAACAAAGCACAAATTGAGCACCTACTCTGGTACTTAGTACTATAAGTACCCATGAGGTACTTACTAGGCCCCATGAGGACTCTAAAAGAAGCAAGAGATGGGAGCCCTCACCCTTAGGTGGCAAGCACTCACAGACACCAGAACTAACAGGGTATGCTAGAAAACTAGAGAGCAGGTAAAGAGCAAAATGTATGGACTGCCTGTATGTAAAACAAGAGTAGAGAAAAGGAGACATCATTTTACCCAGGATCAGGAGGATCAGATTTCATACCTGAGTAATCCTCGATGAATGGATACAAATACTCTCATCACTATACATACCCCCAAGCACTTGAAACTGGCATATAGTAGCAGGTGCTCAATACTATCAGGTGAATTAATTAAGAAAAGAAAGAATGAAGAATTTCACAAGCTCTCTTTTCACATTCTAACTTTTCTGAACTAAGGAAATTTCCAATTAATATGCTCTTTTAGGAGGCAAACAATAAAAGCTCTAATTAAATCCATGGTGTACAGTTGTCCCTTGGTATCTCTTGAGGACTGGTCCAGAATCCCTGGGGATACCAAAACCTGAGGATGCTCAAGTGCCTTATATAAAATGCATATTGGTATACAATCTATGCACATCCTCCCATATGCATCTCTAGATTCCTTATAATACCTAACACAATGCAAATGTTATATAAATAGTTGTTATACTGTACTTTTCTAATTTGTAGTATTTCTATTGTTGTATTGTTATTTTTATTTCAAATATTTTCGATCCATGGTTGGTTGAACGCACATATGCAGAACCCACAGATACAGTAGAGGGCCAACTGCACTTTATAATGAATGGTTTCTTAAAACTGACGTATTATGGTATTTTAGAAAATGTGGTGAGGTAATCCAAGCTCACCTTTCAAACAAGGTCAGGTGAGTCCTTGGGTACCCTGGAAGCAACATAAACAAATCCTTAATAGTAAATAGAGACCAACTCTCAAGATTTAGGATTGAGAATCCTTATCCCTCTGTTAGATCAATCTTGTATTACATCACTGAAGTTCTTTATTCTTACAGAGAGGAGGAAGAGCAACTTAGCCAAATTTGCATTTGTCACTATGGATATATCTAGATTTTCTAATTCTATTCCTAGACAATCACCAGTAAGATTACTTACTTTTTTATAAGGCATATTTGAATAACATTCCAAAATGTACAAGCCTATAAACTGGGATTTATAAATAAGTTTCCATCCCAGAGTCATGAATAGCAGCATTCTTTGAGCAAAATTTAATCTAACATATTTTCAAATGTTTTTGTTGTGGAACTCCTCCCTTCCAAAAAACAAACAAACAAACAAAAAAACTTAGACAGAAGCCCTATTTATAAGATAAATGAAAGAGGAGTTGTTCTGGTTGAATTCAATGAGGGTCCAGAGACTCACACATTCATTACCATCTACTACCTTCAGATCCTGGTCCAGATTTTCCAGACACAACTTAAAAACCCTAAGAATACTACTGAAAACCAGAGTAAATCATAAACATAATGTAAATAGAAAAAAATTAAAGAAGAAATACCTTTGCCATCTTCACATAAATTGTTTGTATTACATTTATTTCTACTCTTAAAAACAAATCCTTATTCTTTCCCGGGGTCATCTTAAGATACTACATGGAATGTACATTCATTAGGATTATCCAATCTGAGTACCTACATTCCTTTGTCACTACTGAACTCTTTACAATAGGCATTTCAACAAAAACACAGATCCCAATAAAATCATGCCACAAAAATAGTAAACCCAATCTAAAAGATTTTATATCCTCAGACATTTTACTGTGGGAAAACTAAAGGTTAGGAGAAAAGGAAACAAAATTTGAACTGTTCAAAACACTGATCATGAGTCTTAGAGCAACAACTAGTCTTTCAAATCAGGTAAATGAAATCAGAATGCATTGGAGTCAGCAAAAGACTTTTACCACCTCAATCCCAGATCATTAGTATAAAAGAAAAAAGACACCAGATTCTAATACTTGTAATGCTTCCCTCAAATAAAATAAACACAATTAGAGAGACATACGTACAATCACAAGAAAATAAAGCATAAGCTCTGAAATGTCAAATTTGGGTAGATAAAAAGTTTATCACTTTTCACTATGAAGACCCTGTAGTGACACCATCCACCTGATTATGGGGTTATATGCTACAATGCACTCACTGGACTTCTGCTCTGTCCTCTTGCTGCTCTCATCAGACCTACGCTAACAGTCATGACTTCCCACTGATAACCCCTGTGCTTCAGTCTTATACTAACTTCACCGCCCCACCTCCCAAACCCATCCTGCCCACAACCACACCCCCAGTACTCTCCTGGTAAAGCCTGCAGCCTGGAACAGACCTTGAGTTACTTGACTCTGGCTGCAGTGGATCCTCTTCAATCTATGCTCTTCCCCACACACACAACCACAGTTTAGTTAAAATGTGCAATTACTCCAACGAACACATTAGCTTACTGACTGGGATCAGTTCCCTATTTTTCCCCCCTTGTTTAATCCATCCTACATGACTTGCTTTTTCCTCAAATCCCTTTACCTCTCAGTCTTTACTTTCTTGCAAGGGCCACACCCCTGCCTTAGCAACCTGGGGAGTTTCTATCTGTCGCTTCTTGAAGATTCCAACTCCATGTCACCTCCTCTAACAGACATCCCTAATCAACCAAGGCAAAGGTGTCATCTCCTCTGTGTGCCTTCTGAGAACTCAGTATGTACATCATTCTGTTAGAGAAATTATAACTGATGTGTTAGTTGTTCACATCTGACTCTATACCCCCAATATGAACTTCTTTGGGGGCAGAAACAGTACATTCTACCCTTGTATTCCAACTATGTGCACAAAGCCTGACAAACTAGGTGTTGAGTAAATACTTGCTGACTGACTGAATGAATAAATGAAAGATATTTATTGAATATTATCTGCTTAAAAACATAAAACACTCAATTTTAAAAGATTTGTTTAAAAGCTGAAACAAAATGTACACACAAAATTATATTTCTTGGGAAAAAAAATGAAACAAGACAAATAGAACTGAAAAGTAGACTAGAGAATAGTTCTCTCTGAGAAGTAAAACTGTCATTTGATTTCCAATGACAAAAGGAGTTGTTATTCTCAGTTTCTCCCTTCCTGAAAAATAGCAATAATAATAATTACCCCATAGTGGAAGCTGTGATAATTAAATGGAGATAAATATTTAGGGAAAGTGGCTCAAAAATAATATGATTTGCAAATGTTAGTTGCTACCTCTTTGCTAATCACCAAGAGAAGAGTGTTATATAACACACTCTGATATGCATTCCAGAGAAAACAAGAACAAGAATATGTGCTATAAACTTTGGCATAAGACAATGAAAATAAAAAGCTACATCTCTTGAACTTTTCAAATTCTAAAATGATAAAATTGTTTTTATAATAATTCCAAAACTAATGAATTTTAAAATAAGAAAATTCAACACATCTCTCAGACGAAGGCAATTCAGGGCTTACTGAGAATTTCATATGCTTTAATACAAGGAATATAAACATTATTAAGATTTTATTTGAATTTCATGTCGCAACTAGCAAAATAAGTAACTGTGCTATAAGAAACATAATGTTTCTACTACAAATTTCCTATTAACTTCCTACTAATTTCTGTGTGGAACCATAAGGAATTATTCACTAATAATGTGAAAGTAGGTATTATAGTTATACAGACCTTTATATAATCGCTATCATATGACCTCTCATTCCATATCTGAAAAACAAAAATTCAAAAAAGCTTGGGTTAAAAGTTTTTAAATGTCAAAAAAGTAGGCATTATCATTAAGATGCCTCTTCTCCCATCATCTTTCATATTATTTGATAAGCCATTTTTCTTACCTTATGAACTATCCTACTACAGAATTTATAGATATTCATAAGGCAAAATAACTTTTTAAAAAGAAATATTTTAACAAAAACCTTAAAATACTTGGTGGAGTTTTCTTTTATCATTACATAATAGAAACATTTTTGTGGCCCTTTACCAATTCCTCCCTCACACCCCTCCCCTCCCCCTTTCCTGCCTCTGGTGGTCTCAGTTCCATTCCCTCTTTTTGAAAGTTCAGGAATTGTGATTGTTGTATCTTTCTTTCTTTTGCTTTTGGGTTTTTGTTTTTGTTTTTGTTTTTTCCAGCTCCCACTTAGGACTGAGGATGTGTGGTATTTCTCTTTTTATACCTGGCTTTTTTCACTTAACATAGTTTTCCCTAAGTTCACCCATGTTGCTGCAAATAGCAGAATTTCATTCCTTCTTATGGCGTAGTAGTGTTCCATTGTGCATATATATCACATTTTCCTTATCCAGTCATCCATCAAGGGACATTTAAGTTGGTTCCAACTCTTAGCCATTGTAAATAGAGCTGCAATAAACATGGGAGTGCAGGTATCCCTTTAACATGATGATTTCCATTCCTTTGGGTATATACCCAGCAGCAGGACTGTTGGATCATATGGCAGTACTATCTGTAGTAGTTTGAGGAAGCCCCGTACTGTTTCCCATAATGGCTGCACTAATTTACAGTCCCACGAGCAGTGCAGGAGTTTCCCCATTCTCCGCATCCTCGCCAGAATTTATTATCTGTCTTTCTGATAATGGCCAGTCTAACTGGCATGAGATGGTATCTCAGTGTGTTTTGATTTGCATTTCCCTGATGCTTAATGATGTTGAACATTTTTTCATGTGTCTGTTCATGATTCGTAATCTTCCTTTGAGAAATGCCTATTCAGCTCCTTTTGTCCATTTTTTAACTGAGTTACTCGTTTTTTTCCTATTAAGTTGTTTGACTTCCTTGTATATTCTGAATATTAACCCCTTAGATGCATAGTTTGTGAATATTTTCTACCATTCCATAGACTGTCTTTTCACTCTGTTAAGTTTCTTTTGCTGTGCAGAAGCTTTTTAGTTTGACATAATTCCATTTGTTTATTTCTTCTTTTGTTGCTTTTTGTGTGTGTGTGTGCTTTTAAGGTCTTCTTCATAAAGTCTTTGCCCAGTCCTTCCTAAAGTGTTTCCTCTATGTTTTATTTTAATAGTTTTATAGGTTTTGGGTCTTATATATGTGCTTAACCCATCCTGAGTTGATTTTGGTATTTGGTAAGAAGTACAGGTCTAGTTCCATTCTTCTACATGTGGATGTCCAGTTTCCCCAGCACCACTTAGTGAAGAGGCAGTCCTCTCCCCAACCTATGCTCCTGCTGTCCTTCTCAAATGTCAGTTGGCTGTAAGTATGTGTGTTGATTTCTGGGTTCTCTTTTCTGTTCCATGGGTCTGAGTGTCTGTTTTTATGCCAGTACCATGCTGTTTTGGTTACTATAGCTTTGTAAGTACAATTTGAAGTCAGGTAGTGTTATGCCTGTGACTTTTTTTGTTGTTGTTATTCAGGATTTCTTTGGCTATTGGGGGGGTCTCTTTGTTGTTCCATATGAATGTTAGGATTGTTTTTTCTATTTCTGTGAAAAATGGTATTGGCATTTTCATGGGGATTGCCTTGAATCTGTAGATCACTTTGAGCAGTATGGACATTTTCACAATGTTAATTCTTCCAGTCCAAGAGCATGGAGTGTCTTTCCACCTTTTCATGTCCTCTTTAACTTCTTTCAGCAGAGGCTGAAGCTGTCATTATAGAGATCTTTCACCTCCTTGGTTAAATTGACTCCTAGGTATGTTATTTTTTAGTGACTATTGTAAACGGACTTTCATGATTTCTTTTTCTCCTAGTTCATTATTGGAGTATAAAAATGCTACTGATTTTTGCGTATTGATTTTTTCCTCCTGCAACTTTAATGAAATCACTTATCAGCTCTAAGAATTTTTTTTGGGGGGGTAGAGACTTTAGGTTTTCCTAAATATAGGGTCATGTCATCTGCAAACAGGGACAGTTTGACTTCATTTTTCCAATCTGGGTGTCCTTCATTTCTTTCACTTGCCTGATTGATCAATATTATGTTAAACAGGAACAGTGAGAGTGGTCAGCTTTGTCTTGTTCCGGATATTGGTGGTGGGTTTATCACACATAGTTTTTACTGTGTTGAGATACTTTCCTTCTATACCTAATTTGCTGAGTCTTTAGCATGAACAGATGTTGAATCTTATCAAATGCTTTTTCGGCATCTATTGAGATAATCACATGGGTTTTCTCCTTGATTTTTATTGACTTGTGAATGTGAACCATCCTTGCATCCCTTGGATGAATCCCACTTGATCTTGGTGTATAAATCTTTCGATGTGTTACTATAGTCTCATTCCTCATATTTTGATGAGGAGTTTTGCATCTATGTTCATCAGATATTTTGGTCTATAGTTCTTTGTTGTTGTATCTTCATGTGGTTTTGGTATAAGGGTGATGCTGGCCTCATAGAAGGACTTTGGGAGAATGGACTCTGTTCCAATTTTTAGTAACAGTTTGAAGAAATTGATATTAATTCCTCTTTAAAGGTTTGGTAGAGTTCAGCAGTAAAGCCATCCAGTCCTGGGCTTTTCTCTTTTGGGAGACTGCTGATTACTGCTTCAGTCTCATTGCTTGCTATTGGTCTGTTCAGGTTTTCTATTTCCTCTTGGTTCAGTCTTGGTATTTGTATGTGTCCAAAAACTTACCCATTTCCTCAAGGTTTTCAAATTTCTTGGTGTACAGTAGTTTATAACAGTCTCTAATGACTCTTTGTATTTCTGCAGTATTGGTTCTAGTGTGCCCTTTTTCATTTCTGATTTTTGTTATCTGGGTCTTCTCTCTTCTTTTTTTAGTTAAGTTAGCTAATGGCTTGTCTATTTTATCTTCTCAAAAAAACCTTTTTGTTTCATTGATCTTTTGTATCACTTTTTGGGTCTCTATTCTATTTCATTTAGCTCTGCTCTGATCTTCATTATTTCTTTCTGTCTACTAATTCTGGAATTGGATTGTTCTTGTTTTTCTAGTTCTTTGAGGTATAACATTAGGTTGTTTATATGAAATCTTTCTATTCTTTTGATGTAAGTGTTTATTGCAATGAACTTCCCTCTTAATGCTGTCTTTGCAGTATCCCAAAGGTTTTGGTATGATGTGCCTTTATTTTTGCTAATTTCAAGATCTTTTTTGATTTTCTGTTTAATTTCTTCCACCACCAATAGGTCGTTCAGGAGAGTTTTATTTAATTTCCATGTATATACATAGTTCCCAGAGTTTTGCTTGTTATTCATTTCTAGTTTTAATCTATTGTGGTCTGAAAAGATACTTGAAATGATTTCAATCTTTTAAATTTGTTGAGACTTGATTTGTGACCTAAATGTGGTCTATCCCGGAGAATGTTCCATATGCTGATGAGAAGAATATACATTCAGTAGTTGCTGGATAAAACATTCTGTAGATTTCTGCCAGGTCCAATTGGTCTAAGATATAGTTTAAATTCTGTGTTTCTCTATTCATTTGTTGTGTAGATATGTCCAGTGTTGAGAGAGGGATAGTCAGGTCCCCTACTATTATAAATTAGCATCCATCTCCTTCTTTAGGCCTAATTTGTGTTTGCTTTATATATCTGGGTGTTCTGGTGCTGGGTGCACATATATTTATGATTGTAATGTCTTCTAGCTGGATAGATCCATTTATCATTATAAAATGGCCTTCTTTGTATCATTTTACGGTTTGGGATTTAAACTGTTTTTTTATCTAATATGAGAACAGCTAGTCCTGCTCATTTTGGGTTTCCATTTGAGTGGTATATGTTTTTCCATCCCTTCATATTAGTCTGTGTGTCTCTTTACAGGTGAGTTGAGTCTCTTGAAAACAGCATAGCGTTGGGTCTACATTTTTAATCCAATCAGTCAGTCCGTATCTTTTGAGTGGGGAGTTTAATCCATTTACACTTAGGTTTGTTATTGAAAGGTATTGTCTTACTCCTGGCATTTTATTAATTTTCATTTGGATGCTTTAATTATCTTTTGTTCCTTTCTTCCTCTTCTGTTTGTCTTTGATGTTTGTTGTTTTTCTGAGGTGGTAAGACTTAGTTTCTTTCTCTTTCTACTTTGCATTTTTGTTCTACCAGTGGGTTTTGTTCTTTCTTGTGTATTCACAGTAGTGATTATAATTTTTCAATTTCTAGATGCAGGACTCCCTTGAAGATTCACTGCAGGGCTGGTTGTGTGGTGATGAACTCCTGTAGTTTTTGTTTATCTGGAAAATACACTATTTCTTCCTCATTTCTGAAGGATAGGCCTTGCTGGGTATATTATATTTGGCTGATAGGTTTTTTTCTTTTAGTATTTTGAATATGTCATCCCATTTTCTTCTGGCCTGTAGAGTTTCTGTTGAGAAGTCTGCTGTTATCCCAATAGGGGCTCCCTTATAGGTGACTTGACGCTTTTCTCTTGCTACTTTTAGGATTTTCCCTTTGTCTTTGAGTTTTACCAGTTTGACTATAACGTGTCCTAGAGAGGATCTTTTTGGATTGAATCTGTTTGGGAATCTTTGGGCCCCCTAGAGCTGAAGGTCCATGTCTCTCCCTATACCTGGGAAGCTTTCCTTTACTATTTCATTGAATAGGTTATCAATGCCTTTCCTTTCTCCTCCCTTTCTGGAACACCCATGATTCAAATATTAGTGCACTTAAGGTTGTCTGTTAGTTCTCTTAGATTTTCTTCACTTTCATTCTTTTGAATTCTTTTTTCCTTTTTTTTGTCCGCCTGGGTTATTTTAAAGAGGCTATTTTGAAGATGAGAAATTCTTTCTTCTGCTTGTTCTAGCCTGCTGCTTAAGCTATCAGTTGTGTTTTTTATTTTGTTGAGTGAATCTTTCAGTTCCACGAGTTCTGCTACATTCTTTTTTTTTTTTTTTTTTTTTGTCTTTCTCGTGACCGGCACTCAGCCAGTGAGTGCACCGGCCATTCCTATATAGGATCCGAACCCGCGGTGGGAGCGTCGCCACACTCCCAGTGCCGCACCCTCCCAAGTGCGCCACGGACTCGGCCCATGCTACATTCTTTTTTAAGGTATTACTCTCTCTGTAAATTTTCTCCTTCATGCCCTGGATTTTTTTTTCTCATTTCATTATGTTGTCTGGCTGAATCTTCTCATATCTCATTGAGTTTCCTTAAAATTGTTACTCAAAATTCCTTTTCTGTCATTTCAAGGGTTTCCTGCTCTATAGCATCTGATATTTGAGAATTACTATATTCTTTTGATGGTGTCATATTTTCTTGGTTTTTCATATTTCTAGTACCTCTATGTTGATGTCTGGTCATCTGATAGAGCAGTTGCTTCTGTTATTCTGAAGTGGGCTTTGAAGAGACAAACATCCTCTTCTTTTTTCAGTTTCCACCGGTGACTCTCCTTGTGTCAGTGCAGTCAAGTGGGAGGCAGGCCGCCTGCAAGGTGGCTGTGGCTACTACCATGGGGGTGAGCCACCCTTGTGGCAGCAATGGCTGTGGCAGTGGTTGTGGTGGACCATCCAGGCAGAAGTGATGTTTTCATTGTGCTCCTGCCTTCTGCCAGTCAGAAGGGTGCTTCCCACGGCTTCTGCCTGGACCCCATGCATGCTCCTGCCTTCTGCCAGGCAGTGGGGGCTTCCCATGGCTCCTGCCTAAGACTCTGTGCTTGCTCCTGCCTTTTGATTGGCAGTGGGGTCTGTCCATGGCTCCTGACTAGGACCCCGTGCATGCTCCTACCTTCTGCTGGGCAGTGGAAGCTGCTAACGGATCCTGCGCTGGTGGATATTTTTCAAAAAGTCATTTATTCTGGAGATTTCCAAAAATGGAATGTTCATTCATTCATTCATTCAACAAATACTGACAGTGCAATGTGTGCCAGAGACTATACTATACTAGGCACTGGAGAACTAACAAACATGTGGGTTGTTATAATAATTTAGAAAAAATCCCTACAGGCACACCTGTAGGGAAAGCCAAGTATTAATAAGTACACTGTCTAAAAGGAATTTTTTTAAACACACACAGAAAATCACAATGATGTGCTGGGTCACAAAAGCGAACTCTTAATGGGGATAGATAAAAGGAATATACAAAAATCTCTTAGGTTTAAAATCATGAAGCATGGGGTTTTAGAATTGAGAGCTTATACAACTTTCACTTGGTAGTTGATAAAACTGCCAATAACAGAGATGAGCCTAGAGTCCAGGTGCTATAATTCTTTTTACTCCAATGATACAGGAAAGAGTTTCCTGCAAACAAGCTCCTCATCACAACACGTGATTATCAAGAGTCTATAAGAGAAGTGAATCACCCATTATTTCTTAGAAACATTTCCTAAATGTGACTGTACCATAATAGAAAGCTATTTGAGCTAGACTCAAAACTATGTTTAGTCTCATTATGGGTTAAAAATGCCCTGACATTTAAGAAAGGTCTCAAATACAAACTAATTATAATTATAATCTGGGAAAGGATCACAAAACCAAGTACATTCTTTTCTGGCTTCCTACAGGCCTTGGTTCATATTCATGTCCTGTATCATCCTGTGTCTACCTCTCTCACTGAACTCCTCAAGAGCTTCTTAATCTTGGTATCCTTACAGCATTATAGTCACAGTTCCTGCAACACAGTAGGAGCTCAATAATTGCTTGCTGATAATCTAAGTCATGACTGCATAAAAACTTTTAAATATCAGTTTTGACAGATGGCATATGAATAAGCAAATGTTCATGGACATCTACTATGTATATGTGTAGGGCTCTGTGGGATACAGTGCAGTCTGAGCCATGTGTCCAGGCTGCCAACAGACCAGCTGGAAAGAAATGATATACTGTTTTACACTTTTTAAGTCATTAAAAGGTGTTAAATAACAGTTTAGGACAGGGGGAGGCAGCTTTCAGCCAGCCTGCCAAATGTGGTCCACAACATGTATTTTTACAGCCTGAGAGCTAAAAATGGTTTTCAGTTTTAAATGGTTACATTTTAAATGGTTACACTCCTATAATTACCTAGAAAATCCATAACTGCCTTTTGACACACAAACCCAAAAATATTTATGCTCTGGCCCTTTAAGAAAAAGTTTTGTCAATCCCTGGTTTAAGACAATAGAAGACTCATAGAATAAAATAAGAATAATGTTAAATAAAAATTATAAGAGGCCATTGTTTTGGACTAAGTTCGTGCACTAGGCCCCATTGAACAAACTAAAAATCAAAATGGAGTCACCCCTGCTAAGTTCCAAGTCACTTAGGTTGTAGTCTGACCTGAGAAATCAGGATAGAGAGATACAGCCAATTTCCCTGAACAGGCTAGTTTAATTCTTCAATAGGTATGATAATGAAGTTCCCTCTGCTTTAATCCTTACACAAAAGAGACAGTCTGAAGTAACCTGATGCTAACTAGTCAGTTATTTTTCTCTCTTTCTGTCTTCCTGTTCCCACCTTACAAGAAAAGTAACTTTGAAATGACCAATCTGCTTTTTATTCTTTGTTTCTGCTTTCTTCAGCCCTTTTCTGTCTATAAAACCAACCTCCTCTGCTCAGCTCAGTGGAACACTTATTCTATCTTATGGAATGATATGTTGCCCACTTCTAGAATCGCAATAAAGCCAATTGAGATCTTTAACTAAATTTATTATAATTTTGTTCGCTGACAATAATCATTAAACTGTATTGGAAATATAGCATTGTAAAACTAGAGACACTATGGGAAGCTTTATAAAAGAAGAATGAGAGTTGGGCTGGTACCAAAAAAATAACGAACAATAAAAAACAAAGTTCAAAGAAGGTACACGCTTAGCACAATTTTTAAAAGTGGAAAGAATTTGGATGGGCAACAGAAGGAATGAAAGATCACATGTAGTTAATTTGTGTTACCAGGCACCAACAGAACAAGTTAGTTCTCATGACATAAAATGGTAACTCAACAGTGCCATAGAATCAGATTACATTAAAAAATTATAAATAAATGTCCAAAAATGAATCATATTTCAAATATATTACTAACCCCAATATAATCGATGTCCAAATCGTGATAACGCTTGGCACCCACAATCCAAGTCACAACATAGTAGGCAGTCAGCTGAAGATTTACATAAGGCCAGTTGAAACCTTTTCCCAGCCATCCAGGGAATGACCATGGCAATCCTGCAGAGAGAAAGGAAGCGACAAAGACGGAGTGGGTATGACAGTGCTGGCACTATTGAAAACAAAACAAAAGAAACAAAACAAAAAAAGCCACTCAGCAGCCAAAAAAAAGTCAAAATAGATCTGCCTGAAAGAAAGATTATATATCACACACAAATTCCTGAAATGCCTTTTATCTATGGACACTGTAATTCCTTATTGATCCCTAAAGTCAGGTCCCATAATTCAAAATGTTCTTTCAAGAAAACAACAAAATAAAAACATAAAACAAACACCCCTCTCTAAGATATTTACCAATAGAAAGAAATGTACCATACATTTTAACTTAACATCTCCACCATCTGTTGGGATATTTAATATTCAATTTCTCTTCTCTGAGACCAAATTAAAGAATTCTGAAAGGTTTATGCTAATCTACTCCTACGATGTAAGTATAACAAATTTCTCATTCACTAGTACATCTTATTACTATTCAAGGCTAATTAAAATATTAAGCAATCAAATTTAGCAAAACTAGTTTGTCCTTATATAAATATAAATGCCAATGACTTAAAATATACCTTTGTTAAATGATATAATTAAATAAGTTCATATTCTTCCAATAACCCTGATTATGCTTTTTAAGTAATAAAAAGAGTAGAAAAGCACTAGTTACAATTCTAAATCCTAATTCTATTACTGATATATTAAAATAATCTCAACAGTTAAGTTCTGTAGCTGTTAAATATATCACCAATCTAGTTCCCCACTGAAAAAATCAAAATCAAAATGAGAAAATGCTTATTTTTCTAAAATTGAGAGGAATCCCAAAATGTATTACACAAGAAATGTGACATTACAATAATGAAACATTTGAAAACAATGAAATGCTAAACACAATCTGAAGGCTCACCATGTGTAAGTCTTTGTTAGGATATGGTTTAGAATGCCAGATTTTCTACATTTAAATCAGGTCTGACTATGAAAGCAGCCCAGTGGGTGAGTCTGTGCTGAATTCAGTGATGCTTTTACTGCTCAAAACATTTCTGGAATCTCTTTTAAAAGTCCATTTAGAGATAATATACTCACTCCTCATTTTTTTTTTAATTTCAAAAATATTACTCTTACCTTTAATTTGATTGCTGAGAAAATTTTTAAAATAACTTGAAATCGAGTTGTTAAAATGGACCATCAATTTCACTTAGCCTGAATGTAAGCCTGTTTCAAAAAATCAAATTCATTTCAAATGATGAAAGTATCCCACCACTCTGGATGTTTGAAATATTTCACAGGCTCTGTATTCATTGCTACAGAACTTTAAAATGAATATAGTCCCATTTGAGCAATTATCCTGCTACTAGAACCTAAGCCCCAGAGGGCGGGAATTGGGGACTGGACTGTTCAGTATCCTTGGTCCCTGGAACAGTGACCAGCACATCACTGAGGTTCAAAAACAAACAAAAAACACTTTTGTACATACCTCTTTTAAAAATGGGGTCTACTACTCCATGTAACATATAATGTTGTAACTACTTGGCATGTCTCATAGCATGTAATATTCAATTTGGTAAATAGTATTACCCTTTTACAAATATTGATGAGAGATTTTGTAGAGAAAAGTACCTTAGCATCACAGGAAATTTTTTTTTAAAAGAAAAAAAGAAAGAAAGAAAGAATGGAATTAGGTTCTAAACCTGATTTTGCCATTTACTGTCTTTTGACCTTAGGTCAGTGTCATAACCTCTCTAAGCCTTCACTGCTTCTTTTGCAAAATGGGAAGAGAAATGCCCCTACACCAGAGGTATAATAAAGATCTGACAAAACATTCAAGGGCAAAAAACAGATCATGCCTGGCACATGCTTTGCTGCTGGTGGCATACTGGTAGCATTAACGACATTAGTACTTCAGTATTAAGAGAGGCTCCACCAATGTGAGTTAGAAGTTAAAAGTTAAAGGAAAAGAGAATATAGAAGCATTGCAAATTTCACTTCCTACCAATAAGTATAATATCAGGGTTCCTCTTCTTTACTTCCTTCATTAACCACCACTCATATCCTCGAAAATAATCCTCATCTAGCACATAGTGCATGTGGGAGGGTTCAGTGCCATCTGAATAGAAGACAGCAAAAGAAGAAAATGATCCATGAATGATGCTTCCTAGAGCCACTCCCTCCTACACACACACACTTCACAAAAGTAGTACTCAAGTTCCAATCTTGGAGTTGGGCAAATACAAATAATCTTATATAACTGAGGATAGATGATCAAAGCATATAATTTCCCCTTTTTCATTTTACTAAGCACTGTAAAGTTCTTAAATAATAAAAGCACAACTTCCTATCACAAGCAGTATTAAGAAAATTTTTATCACCTTATATAACTGAAAATTCCTAGTAGTGCATTCTGCAGGGCTCTGGATCTCCCTGACGTTTTCAAATCCCCATGTCCAACTGTAAATTCACATTACCTCAACTACAAGCTTCTCAATTCTGGATGTGAATCACAGGACTCCTGAGCCCCAATTCTCATACCCTACACCTTGAGAATATAACATATCTTCATTTAGCAAGAGTTTCAAGAAAAAAAGGAGTGAGTACACATCCCCTGTTGGGAAAATATAGGAAAAATGGTCAGGGCCCCTCAGATGTTCAGAATCTTGCCAAGCATTTGATGTAAACGGGCATATGCGCTCAGGTATTCCTTGGTTATCGTCTAGTGTAATTGCGCATGTGCACCCAGGTGTCCTAGGTTATGGACTTAAGTATAAGGATGAGTGACCCTGATCCATGGCACCTCTCATCCCCAGGATGTCCCCCCGTGGGGGAGGGGCCTGGAGAGGCCACTACTGCTGCTGGAGGCCTGCTGCTGCTGCTAGTGCTTCCAAGACCCTCTGCAAGGCCACGGCCACTGCCAGCCTTGTAAGTTGCTGCAGCTGAGGAAGCTGAGGACTGAACTCATGTTATCTGCCAACAGCTCCTGGAATCTTTCCCAATTACCTAGCATAGACCTGCATGTGAGGGGTCTGGGGACCCAGACTATACAGTGGGTTTGGAGGGACTGAGCCCTAGCTCTGACAATATAAATGGAAACTTAGTATAACTAAAATAATAACTAAAATAACAAAAACATTTTGGCTTTAGTTATTATTTGCCTTACTTTACATCCCCACCATAACAATGACAAAATCCTATAAAAGATCTATAGTTAGTTGAGGTAATGACATAACATTGAGGTAGGTAACTGACATCAAAGTCCCATGCTTCACAAACATCTGCCCTTGCTAAGTAAGGCCTTACAAAAAGAGGGACCCTCATCCATTTCTTCCTAAAGGTAAACATCAGAATTTATAAAAACTGCCTGCTTATTATGTATCTCTACCTCTAATTTAACTTCAGCAAATGAAGCTGGCCAGTCATTAACAACTCTGCCTAAAAGGTTTTGATAATGAAATACACGTCTTCTCGCAATGGCCTGGGAAAAATTTCTGTTACGGGGTTTTCTTTGTTTTTGATTTGCATGTTTTCTTTCAACACTAATACCACCATACAGGTACATCTGTTTAACAAAAAACTTCCAAATCACTAGCAGGAATGCAAGTATACAGAAGTTACTCTAGAGTTCATTGTAATGGAATCTGACCTATAAATAATATCTAATCACTATAAGAATTAATTTTTCTTTTTCTTCCTGGAAACCAGAGGCCTATAAAACTGCTAATTGATAATACGTACTACACAAAGCCAATCAAAATGGTGACAATGAAGACTAAAGATTTAGGGATTAAAAATGGTTTTGTTTTTAAAAGAAAAAAGCTATATCTTTGAAATACTAATTACTTATACTTTTACCACATATGTTAATAACACCTTACATGTTCTATACAAAATTAAAATCTTTTTCTAACTTCTCAATAAAATTCCAAACTCTCCCTATGACCATGTCTAGTGTATATAGTTCTTAGAAAACTGTGAATTTGTTTACTACTTATTACTTCACCAAAATAAGCAATTTAAAGTCTGAATACTGTTTTTGATAGAAAATTCATATTTCTATGTAATTTTTTAAAATAATTACAGTTAAAAAAGGAACAATCTCAAAAGTGTCAGTATGAAATCACAGTTCATATGGTTAGGTACAGATTAAAACACTGGCAAGAAAAATCCTATTTTCCATACTCCTACCTGTTGTTTGCCCATCACCACCTATTTCAACTTTTAGAACATGCAAAGAGGCACCAAAGTATGGCTGTGGAAAGAAGTAATAGTATTAATACCATGCTTCATCATGTAACACCTCAAGACAATTACTAATTTCTGTCTTTGGTTTTACAGATGAGAAAACAAAAGCAAAACTTCAAACAGCAATTTATTCCAAAAGTAATCTGCCATATTTTTCAAAAACTGGAATTGTGAAGCTGATAAAATTCTATGAGTGAAATTCACCGTAGAGTTTCTAAAATGTCACAGGTACCATTAAATAATTATTCTTTCATTACCTTAAAGAGATAATCCAATATTTGAGAACGATAAGGCTCTGGGTAATTTACCAGAAGTCGGGAGGTTGCCTAAAATAGAAGTTTTCAAAAGCATAAATAAACAAATTCAATAATGAATACCTGTCCATCGTGTGTATGCACACCACCCACCCGGCAGGCCCATATTTGCCAGTTCTTAGGCAAGGTGGAGCTATGGAAAGTCATTTCCCAGGTTGTTTGTTTGCCTGCCCTTGCTTTGCCAATCATTAAACAAGGAGGGCTCTTGTCTGTTTAACAGCTAAAAGTTTCTCTTCTGGGATGAGGGTTAGCTGGGAGGTAGGCTTGCTAATAAGGCTATTGTTGAACCTCATGATTACAAACCTACTTTGACAACAGGTTTTCTATCTTAAGACCACTTGCCAACAACAATATCTCACGGCTAGTATGGGAAGGATGTATCTCAGGTAATTTTCCACCTCAACATCTTACAGGGACTTATCATAAGCAGCAATGCTGAAACGAAGCACTACTCTCCTCATTCTTCTGTTACTATGAAGAATGACCATACATAATACCAGGCAAGGCTAGACTAAGGAAACGTCACACAAGACTGGCATCAGAATGCAAGATAAGACATAGGTGGAAAGTGCAGCAACCAATACTTGATCATACCTAGATCGCAGCCAATGACTGCTTGAAAAATGAAATCATAAAACAAATAACTGACCCATAATCTATCCTTTGGGAGGCCATATAAGCAAGGGGAATAAAAAAAGGTAGGTTTTCAGCATAAACAGTAGCATGTAGCCAGTCTTGGAAGCCAGACAGCCCTACATTCAAACCACCAACATCTTGCCAGGTGTATGACAGGGACAAGATACTTCACATTTATGGTGTTCAACATCCTATTTTATATTCTCATATATGCTGCCACTGACATTCTGGTTGTGCCCACGTCTACTCTCTCACAGCCAGAATGTCCCCAGTTCCAGCCACTGAGCCACAGACCCATGGAGATGCCCTCTAGCCACCCATCCTATCTAGCTGAACACATCCCAAACTAAACACAGCTTTTTCGCCTAAATCTGTTCCTTCTCCTGCATTGGCATCTGCCTAAACCATAAAATTAGGGTTACCCTTTCACCAAACTTCCCATCCATCATCAGTCACCAAGATGTCCTTAATATCTTTCAAATCCATTCCCTACTCTTCAATCCCACTGACTTACCTTGGCCCTCATTACTTAATAGAAAAGCCTAAATGGTCTCAAGAACCCCATTCTGCCTCTCTATATTCTGTCTTCCATACTACTAACATTAATCTTCCCAGAACACAAATGTAATCATGAACTACTGTGTTAAAACCTATTAAGACTTCCCCTTTCCCAATAGCTTTCAGGATAAAGTTCAAATTACTCAGTTTTGCACCCAAATCCCCTATTTGTATCCTAACTCTGACACTTCACCCCTTATCACTCTCACACCTTCTATCTAAGTATCTCAAACTACTTTCTTTCTGCCTGGAATGTACCCGCATCCTCATTTGGATAACTGGAATTCATCCTTCAGCTTTTGGCTCAAACTCCACATCTTCAAAAAAGGATACCTTCTGTCCCTGCCCATTGACGAGAGGTAAGTACCTCTCCTTTGAGTCCTCATGGCACCAGGTCCATATCTCTAGCATAACACTTCCAACCCTGTGCCCTAATTGCTGCTTTACTTTTCTGTCTCACCTCTAAGTTCCTTGAGGACACAGGCTGCATCTTATTCAAGTTCATATCCCCATTCTTTCTTATTCATTAAACACTTGTTTAATATCTTTGTTACTTTTTGTTGCACTAGTGCAGGCAACGTAGTGTAAGAGGCTGAGTCAGACCAAGCATCCCGATTCCATCATTTACAAGATATATCACGAGCAAAGTATTGTAAAGTAGGTTATTTTACTCACTCAGCTGTAGTAAGACTAAAATAAGATGTATGTAAAGAACTTACAACAGTACCCCTGGCACATAGTAAGCTCTCAACAAATGGCAGATGTTATAAACACAATTATTAAAAATACATCATTTTCAAAGAGCTTACAGCCTATCAAAGACTCAAATACTAAAGCAGGCAGTCGTTAAATGAATGAACAATATATATGCACACTAACATATCCTCGACCCGAGATAAACAATGCTTCATGCCCTGAATTATGCCATTAGAACTGTGTATTTTATTGTTTTGGTGTTATTTTTCCCTCTACACAGTCTTACCCTTAATACAGAAAGTACCACCTTTACACAAACACACCACATTATTACACTTTTGCAAACCTATAGCCACAACCAATGCAAAAGCATTAGTCAAAGGCAATATAACCAAATGTTGAAATGCACCAGTTAGCAATAATGAATTATCAGATTACTAAACACACTGCATGAATAAGGCCTGGAACTGTTTACAGGCCCAAGAAGCAGCCATGGGAACATTTCTTCATTCAAAAACCTTGAAATAACTTCCTCCTCCCTAAACCTGAAACCAGTTACTAACCAAAATTAGTCAGCAGATCACATCTGTGATAACACTAAAAGCCAGGTCACCCACACAGCAAGAAAGCATTCAAACCCATTCTGAATTAAATCTAAGGATGCAAGCTCCATCTCACTCAACCAAAAACAAACCAAGAGTTCAAGAGTTCAGCCTCAATATTTTCAAATAAAATTAGCTCTGGACATGATCTGGGGTACAGAACAAGGAAACAAAACCCCTCTCACCTAAAGGTTGGCCACAATAATCCCCATGGCCCCAAAGATTACAAACAGAAGGGGGTATAACAAAGGATGGGACAAGGGCAAGTAAATACCGTTAGGAGCCGGGAACAATCATACTATTCAAGAAACCTCCCAGGCCCGAAGCCACCTGTTGGCATGACCAGGGAGCTAAGGAAATGACCTTCTGCGCCCATCACAATTTGCAAAAAGCTGTAATTGCCCTCATGTTTCTTCTCAAGTAAATCCTACAGCATGCCCACATAAAAAGAACTCATCCCAACTTCACAGCCCAGAGAAGTCTAAGAATACATGCCAATTAAATATAAAGTGGTATCCTGGTTGGAATACTGGAACAAAAAAAAGGGCATTGGGTAAAGTCTAAAGAAATTTGAATGAAGTATGGACTTTAATTATTAATAATGTAGCAATATTTATTGTGACAAATGTACAATCCTAATGTGCAATGGTGATAAGAGAAACTGGCTGCGGGGTGTATGACAACTCTGTATTGTCAAAACTTTTCAGTAAAACTAAAACTATTCTAAAATTTAAAATTTAAAAAAAAAAAAAATCCACTGCTCCTGAGATCCTTGAATCAGGAAAAAGCTCTCTCAAAACCTACTATGACAATTAACCGGTGTATTTGTTAAAATGCAAATCCTCAAGTCCCGCTCCAGAAGAACAACGAATGTTCAGGGAAGACAATCGTCACTTTAACAAGCACACCTGGTGATTCTTATTCTTAAGTGGAGCACCAACATTTCCCACCTCTTTGCACACAGATACCACCAATTAGGCATGGAGGTACTGGCCCTTCCAGGGGGTAATTTGCCCTCCACAGAATAACAGCACACAACAGTAAAAAGTCCTAGGCTATCAGTGGCTAATAGTGCAGCCTCCCTCCCACTAAAAAATATTTTTAAAATTTAAAAGTCCCAGATAGTTTCAGGCCTCTTATCTTCCTAAAAAGACCTTGAGACAGCAGTTACGCCTCCAAACAAAAATATACAGCACTCTTCCCTCTGAAAGAGCCCCAGTGCACCCAGCACCCTACACTAGTGACTAATAGATCTGCAACATAACCAGCGCCACTTTAGACAAGCCCAAGTACAAAATGGCACCACCCACCTCCTCCCCTCCCCCCTTCCCTTTAGGAGAAGCCTCCTGACTTAAACAGAAACCCCTTTTGTTTCTGCAAGGACACAGTTCTCCACCCTGTTCCACATTAGCATAATGACCCTCCTTGATGGCATCACCCAGCTCTTGGCACCAAAACACCAATATAAGATCCCACTGCCCTAGGTTAGCTGCTGTCCCCCATTTTCAGGGCAGCCCTGGGCTGCCTGCTACTTTGAGCACAGCCCGGCAGATTTCTTCCTTTAATAAAGCTTGAACAGTACCTAGCCTCTCGGCTCATTTTCTTTCTTTATGGTGCCGAAACCCAGGAAGGGTTTTGGCCGACGTTGTGGACGATCCCCTCTCTCTGGTGGTGATTGGCCCTTGGCCGCCCTTCCTGGACCTGCTGAAACCACGTACACTCGGGACTCTCTCTCCTTTTGCCATTTCAAACCAATGCATCCAACACCAGCCTCAATTCAGGGCGAGTCAGTGGGTCTGTCCTGCCTACTTCTATGGTTCCCCTGACTACTCTCTCTATGACTCAGGTCTCTACGAAAGCCCAGGTGTCTGGCCAAGGGAACCTTTCTCGTGCCCCCCAGCTATTGAAGGATGCTTCATTAGCTGGTCAGTGGGCTTTTTTCCTCTCAAAAAGAAAGTGGGCAACAGAGAGGATGCTCTTTGTTGGCACACTTCTTCTACCAGGACTGACTGCCCTTTCTCACTCTGTAAATGGAATCTTCACAACCTAAACCTCCACGCTCTACGCCCTTGGGCTGTCTCCTGGCCAATTTCTTGGCCTCCAGGGAGACACTGAACCTAAACGTCCCGGCCCATCCCATTTTCTACTGTATTCAGTGCTCTATACCTCTGGGCTGCTCTATGCCTCTGGACCCGTCTCCTGGCCAATTTCTCGGCCTCCAGGGAGACATTAAAACTCAAACGCCTCATTACAATGGATCCCAGTGGCCACAAGATGGCACTAGATTTAGACACTCGCCAAAATGGCAAAAGCTGTAGAGATTCCTTGTTCAGGCCTTCTCCTATCTCTGAACATGTTCTTCTGTCGAAACTGTCCTGTGTCTTGAATCCTCCTAGCTCATGCTCGACCTCTCCTTCCAGACTCGGATCAATTTTCTGATCCGTCAGCCCTCCACATTTCTCTCTCCTCCCTCTGCCTGGCCTCGAGATGCTCGTCCTCAGCCAATCAACCCCTCTCCTTCTCCCCCATTCATCAGGTAACAACTCCGCCTCAGCTCCGGCTTTTTATAACCCTTCCGTGAAGTGGCCGGGGTGGCAGGAATTATCCAGGTACGCATTCCCTTTTCTCTTTCCAATCTCTCCCAGATCGAACAATGTTTAGGATCTTTTCAAGTTGACCCAGATACATATACCAAAGAATTCAAATATCTCACCCAATCTTATGATCTCACCTGGCATGATATTTTTATGATTCTCACTACCACTCTCTCTCGAAGATAGGGAACAAGTCTGGACAGCAGCCCAGTAACAGGCAGATGAGGCACATGCCCAGAATAACAAGAGGCCTGTGGGGGCTGCAGCCATCCCTCACACAGACCTAAAATGGGACTACCAGACTGGCCATGGGGATCGGGAACTCCAGGATGACACGATCACACACCTACTTCATGGCCTCCAAAAGGCTACCCACAAGTCAGTCAATAATGACAAGCTTAGAGAGATCACACACAGATCCACTGAAAATCCCAGCGAATTCCTAACCTGTCTCTCTGAGGCTTTACATAAATACACAAATATAGATTCAAACACTCCAGCAGGCCTGGCTCTATTACACTCTCATTTCATTACTCAATCAGCCCCTGATATTAGAAAAAAATTTTAAAAACTTGAGGATGGTCCAAATACTACCCAACCAGACCTCCTCAATGCTGCTTTCAAGGTTTTTAACAACAGAGAGGAGGAGGAGAAAAAAGATCGTTACAAAAGAGATCAGGCCAAATACCAGCTTCTGACCAATGCCACCAGAGGCTCAGATACTCCAAAGCCAGCTGCCTCAAGAGACAAGCCACCCAGAAACTGCTTCGAATGCGGTCGACCAGGCCACTGGGCATGAGCATGTCTCAATCCAAGGCTTCCTCTGGGACCTTATCCTCACTGCAGACAGCTAGGTCACTGGGGAGTTGATTGTGCCACTCGACAGAGAGGGAGTGGCCCAGTTTCTAACCTACAACCTTCAGCTCCACAGCCATCTCTACCGGAGCTTCTAGGCTTTGCCCAGGAGGAGGACTGATGATGCCCAGGGCCCAAGGCCCCCACGGAGATCACCACACGTGAGCCCAGGGTAACTCTCCTCATAGCAGGTAAGCCGATCTCTTTTGTCATCGATACAGGGGCCACTTACTCTACCCTTCCTGAATATGCAGGACCAACAACCTGCTCCTCTATTACAATAGTAGAGGTCATGGGATCAGAATACTGCCCACAGATCACTCAACTCCTTTCCTGCACCCTACATCGCACCCAATTCACATACAAATTTTTAATAATGCCTCAATGCCCAACCCCCTTATTGGGGTGGGACATCCTTTCCAAATTCAAAGCTACCCTTACCCTGAACACTTTAACTCCAGCTACAATACTCCTGTTGCAGGCCGCCCCAGACCTGAGCCCTGAAACTTCTACCCTCCCTTTTCCCCCTGACAAGTTAATCCTGTAGTATGGGATACCTCCTCACCCTCCATCACTACTCATCACCCTCCCATCCTCTTGAGGCTGTGGGATTCTTCTTTCCCTAATGTTCCACAATACCCTATCCACTATTAAACACTTAATAGGGTTAAAGCCCCTTATAAACAAACTCCTTTCTTCTCATCTTCTACAACCCACCCATTCACCCTGTAATACGCCCATCCTTCCGGTTATAAAGCCTAATGGCTCATACCGTTTAGTTCAAGACCTCAGGGCCATTAATGTGGCCATTTTACCCATAACCTCAATCATTTCTAACCCCACTACTCTTCTATCCACAATCCCAACAACAACCTGTTTATTCATTGTATTTTACCTCAAAGACGCCTTGTTTTCTATCCCCTTACACCCTTCCTGTCAAGACCTGTTCACCTTCACCTGGACTGACCTTGATACTCGTCATTCCCAACAACTTACTTGGACAGTACTACGTCAGGGGTTTCAGGATAGCCCCCACTTCTTTGGCCAGGCCTTAGCTCAAGACTTATCTGAACTTCCTCCAGCCTCTAGCACGTTAATACAATATGTGGATGACCTCCTCCTTTTTAGCCCCTCCTATGAGGATTCACAGGCCCACACTGTTGCTCTCCTTAATTTCCTGGCCTCCAGGGGATATCAAGTGTCCCCCAGTAAGGCCCAAATTTCTTCCCCTTCAGTCACTTATTTGGGAGTCCGCCTCACCCCCAACACTAGAGAAATAATGGTGGATCACAAGAGTTTAATTTCTGAACTCCCTACTCCTACTACAAAGAGTGAAACTCTCTCTTTCCTGGGGCTTGAAGGATATCTCCGTGTGTGGATTCTTAACTTTGGTGTGCTAGCAAAACTGCTTTATGAGGCAGCCAAAGGTGATCCTGCAATTCCTTTAGATTCCACAAAATCCATTCATTCTCCTTTCCAGCAATTAAAAGCCACTCTCGTCGCAGCCCCAGTTCTATCCCTCCCAAACCTATCTCATCCATTTATCCTATACATCACTGAAACCCAAGGACTGGTAGTCGGGGTCTTGGGACAAGAAGTGGAAGAAATCTTCTCCCCTGCTGCATACCTTTCCAAACAAATGGACACCACAGCCTGGGGATGGGCCCCTTGTTTACAGGCCTTGGCGGGAGCCACCCTCTTAACACAGGAAAACTCTAAACTAACTTTTGGACAACAAACGGTCATTTGTTCCCCTCATCATCTCCAAGACCTTATCAGCCACAAGGCCGTGTCAATTCTCTCCCCCTCCCGCTTACAACTAATTCACCTTACTTTCATTGAAAACTCTGTTTTCTTTCAAACCTTGCCCTCCTTTAAATCCAGCTACCCTATTTCCAAAACACTCACAACCTTTAGAACATAATTGCACAGAGGTTTTAGACCTTTTTCTCAATCCCTTTCCACACATTTCCCAGCATCCCATTAGGTGGCCCCAACATACATGGTTTATAGATGAGAGCGCCACCTCCATACCCACCCCTTGGGCAGGTTATGCCATAGTAAATCTAACACAAACTATTGAGGCTGCCCCCATCAACACCACTTCCCAACAGGCAGAACTCATTGCCCTCACCCGCACTCTCACTACACTGACTCTAAGTATGCTCACCACATCCTACACTCCTGCGCAGCCATATGGAAGGAGAGAGGATACATGACCACTCAGGGAGGGCCCATAAAAAACGGACATCTTATCAAGATTCTTCTTGAGTGCACAACTCCCAAAGGAGGTTGGGGTTATACACTGCAGAGGACATCAAACCTCCAACAACCCCATAGCTCAGGGAAACAAACTGGCAGATCTAACTGCAAAACAGGCTGCTCAATCACCAGGCCCCCACTCTTCCTCTCCTGCTCAGGTCCTTCTCATGGCCCTTATGCCCTTACCCCAATACACACCCCAAGAAATACAACACCTCCAACAGTTGAGAGCACAGAGGAAAGACTACTGGTATACTCTCTCTGGTCGCTATGTCCTCCCTACCACACAAGCTGAACAAATCCTCTTAGATTTCCACAATTCAGTTCATATAGGCTATGAACCTTTACCACGCCTTCTTCAGCCCTTATATTACTCTCCCCACATGGCCAAATTACTAAAACAAATCACTCAAAACTGTCCTTTGTGTACTCGTTGCTCCAATCAAGGTGGCCTCTAAGTTCAGTCCTTTCCCACCCACCAGGCCAGAGGATACACTCCTGGCCAATATTGGCAAACTGACTTTAACCACAAGCCTCCCCACAAGAAAACACGTTATCTTCTTACTTTAGTAGATACTTTCTCTGGTTGGATTGAGGCTTTCCCCTCCACTTCAGAGAATGCAGCATCGGTTACATGAACTCTCACCTCAGAAATCATCCCTTGTTCTGGCTTGCCCACCAGCCTCCAGTCTGATAACGGCCCTGCATCCATTTCCCAGATTACACAACTCACAGCACAAGCAGTACATATCAAATGGAACATACACATACCATATCAACCCCAGTCATCGGGTAAAATAGAGAAAGCTAATCACCTCATTAAGGCACAGCTCACCAAGCTGTCCACGGAGCTTCACCGCCCCTGGACACAATTTCTCCCTCTAGCACTCACTCACCTGCGAGCTGCCCCCACAAACCCACAGGCCTCAGCCCCTTCGAACTTATGTATGACAGACCCTTCACTTTCACACCTCTTCCTTCCAGCTCATCGCCTTTAGGCCAGTATCTCCATACTTTTTCGCTCATTAGGGATCTTCTTTTTTTTTTTTTTTTTTTTTGTCTTTTTCGTGACCGGCACTCAGCCAGTGAGTGCACCGGCCATTCCTATATAGGATCCAAACCCGCAGTGGGAGCGTCGCTGCGCTCCCAGCGCCACACTCTCCCAAGTGCGCCACGGGGTCGGCCCTCATTAGGGATCTTCTTAGGGAACAGGCCAACCGTCTATTACCTCATCCTTTCCCCACCAACCCCTTAGATTTAAAACTGAGCCCGGGACAGCAAGTGTATATTAAAACCCGAATCCCAAAACCTCTCTCACCATGTTGGGAAGGGCCTTCTACAGTATTTCTCACCATCCCCACAGCAGTGAAAGTACTAGGAAAGGCCCCTTGGTATCACTTATCCTTGGTAAAACTAGCACCTGAGACTTTACCCAAAGAATCTGTTAACACCAGGCCAGAGGGGTCCCTCTGCTCAACCCCCAACCCAACACCTCCTTACACCTCATCCATTTTAGGGCCCACAAGGTTGAAAATCTCCAGGACCTCCACTCTTCCCCCAATCCCAGAGGGAGGATGAACTTCCCCCTGGCGATTATCTTCCCAATCTTGCAGGCCCGTTTCACGTCCTTCACACAGGAGCTGCTCCAAGATTGGTCCCGACCCTCCACTTCCAGTATTGATGATATCCTTGAGTGGATAACCAAATTAGCCTGGCAAGGGGTCCTCTGTGACTACACTCCAGACGAGGTTCTTCTCTACTCTTTCTTTTTATTATGCACCGTTTTTCTCTCCTAACCCAATTAGCCTTCTTCTTTCTCCTACTCCCTTCTATACCTTCTACACATGCTACCTCCTGTACACAAAGTGAAGCCACAGTAATGGTTGCAGGATCTGGGTGGATTATGGGGCCACAGGCATTAGTTAGACTTACAGGAGAATCCTCCCAAAAGATATTCTCAGCCCTACTACATGCTCCCGCTGTGTGTTATGGCCAGTCAGATGCCATTAGCTGTACACACAAAACACAAACATACTGGCAGAACTAGTGCTACAAAATAGATGGGGCCTAGACCTGCTAACAGCAGAGAAGGGAGGGCTTTGTCTATTCCTAGGGGAGGAATGCTGCTTTTACACAAACAAATCCGGCAACCAGATGGCTTAAAAAGAGACAGGCTGTAGCAGACTCCTGGGACAATGAGAGTGGGCTATGGAAATGGACCCCCTGGCTGGTAACATTTCTCGGACCCTTAACCATAATAGGCCATCTTCTTCTTCTCGGGCCCTGCCTCATTTGGTGTTTCTCTAATTTCTTGCAGGAACAAATGCAGGTTTTCGCCAACCAAAAGGTCGCCGAATTGTCCCTGCAAGGAGGATATCAGCCCCTCATAATCAGTGACCCTTCCCAGGAGGAATACAGCCCCCCACATGAAACCAGTACCTCGCCACCTAAATCTTTTATTTTTTCCATATCTTCCCCCATCTCCAGCAGGAAGTAGCTTCAGAAGAATAAGACCTCCACCCTTTTTCTCATACTTAAAAGGCAGGAATAATACATCTGCAACATAACCAGCGCCACTTTAGACAAGCCCAAGTACAAAAAAGAGCCACCCACCTCCTCCCCTCTCCCCTTCCCTTTAGGAGAAGCCTCCTGACTTAAACAGAAACCCCTTTTGTTTCCGCGAGGATGCAGTTCTCCACCCTGATCCACATTAGCATAATTACCCTCCTTGATGGCATCACCCAGCTCTTGGCGCCAACATATCAATATAAGCTCCCACCGCCCTGGGTTAGTTGCTGTCCCCCCATTTTCAGGGCAGCCCTGGGCTGCCTGCCACTCTGAGCACAGCCCAGCAGATTCTTCCTTTAATAAAGATTGAACGGTACCGGCCTCTGTGCTCACTTTCTTTCAGTGACTGAGGGGGACGTGTGACTACCTGACCCACCAACTCCCTAAAGAGACACAGCCAAAGCATGGCAGGGGGACGTCCTCTCCAGTACTCACACGCTCCCCGGGCTACCTGACCCCTTCTGGAGCGGTGCCCCCCCACCCACCCCCGCCAGCGCCCTCTCGGTGGCTAGAACAGCCCAGGCAGGGCCCGTTGCCGGCATGAGGGTTCGAGCCAATCCCCCGCCACTACCTAGAGCTGACATCTGCTCGCCGGACCTCCCCATCCTCACTTGTTCAAACCCTACTGCCTGTCTAGGTTCATCCTAAACCGGCAAGCGCCGGGCCCAGCTCGGCAGCGGGGTTGCCCCGACCTCCGGCTGACCGGCGCCCGCGGGCAGCGAGGCCGCGGTGGGGGTGCAACGAAGCGGGGGCCGCGCCGCGGGGGCCTGTGGGGCGGGACGGAGCGGGGCGGGCTCCCGGCGCCCCCCGCGCTTCCCCGCCATCTGTCTCTCGCCGCTCACCCCGCCGCCGCTGACCGCGCCGATGCCGTCGAACTCCCGGCCCAGCCCGTCGGAGTCGTCGAGTACGTACGCGCCCCCGGGCGCCAGCAGCGCACACAGCAACAGGGACACCGCCGCGCGGCCAGCCGAACCCGCGGCGGCCGTCATGACTTTCCCACGGCGTTGCTGGGAAGCCTGGAGTTGGGGCTCAGCCATTGTGTGTGTCACATGACCCTGGCGCCCAGGGAGGCGGGACCGACGGTTGCCATTTTGGAGAAGGGCAGAGTGTCGCCGACGCCGCCATCTTGAGTGCAGGCACGGGCTGCCCAAGCAGCCGCCTCAATGTTGCGAGAAGGCAGAGCGAGCCTTTTCCTGTCGCTCCCGTGGCAGTGGACTGGCATGGGCCTTTCGCAGCTTCTCACTTCGCAGCTTCTGTTTCAGGCTCACCTGCTGCAGTACTTTAGCGAAGGGGAGGTGGATACCCAAGAACTGCCAAGGGAGGAGGAAAAGGAGTGGCCCAACCCTGGACCTTCCCGACATCTCAGGGCTCATCTACCTCGCACCAGTAGGTGGCAGAGGAAGAAAGAGAACGAGGCTAGGAGTCCCTAAGCAAGTCCTAGCTCAGCTGTCACCTTACTAGAATCCCTTAGCTTTAGGAGCCTGAGGCAAGAAGAGCAGTTGCGTGGGGGACACAGAATTAAATGAGGTAAGAGTAAGGTAATAGGCACTTAGTAAATCTTAGGTGAATGTATTACACACGTGGCCAACGTTAGCTGAGAAGGTTGTCCATTCTGATACCTAACCAGGCATGTCCGGGGCTTCTAGACTTGAAGGAGTTAAGAATATACCACCCCAAAATAAGCTGCTCTGGCATATTGACTATTTTGAATTAAAGGCACTTAAAAAAACAACATAAACAATAAAAACAGCAGTTATGAGATCATTTTGACCTTCATTCTGTTTCTTAAAAGCAGGTGATGAAAGTTCCATGTGAAAGATGTCTTCCCTATAAAATATCATTCTTATCAAGAAGGAAAGTTGGAGCTGAGAAAAATCCATGCAAAAAAAACCTTGTTAAACTAACCCTTATCTTCCTGATTACTTCATCCAATTAACTATCTGTAAGGAAAGTAAAACCAGTGTAAAATAAAGAACAGCTTAGTCAGGCTCACTTGCCTCACATCTGTTACAAATGGGCAAGATTCAGCACATTCATTAGAAGCAAGTTATAATAGAGTAGTGTAACTGCGCATGTGTGTCCATTTATTGATTCAGCACTTTTGCTGTAGTTATGTTATGCACTTGGCTTGTGGCCACTATTGTGTAATATATATCTTGTAATATAACAGAGACAACTGCTCTGAACTGCTGGTCAGCAGAGCACGGAAGGTCAGCAGAGCATGGAGGGTCAGTGGAGTACGGAGAGCTCAAGTCTGAGAAGCTCATATCTAAAGAATAAAAGTATGTCTGCCTTGCATAAAGCTGCCAGAATGTTCTTTCAATTACCCGACTCACGACCTGCACAGGAAGGGGCAGAAGGATCTGAGGTTCCTGCCCGACACTACCTTAGCCTGAGCCACTCTGCCTTATCACACTTCACAACTTACTATTTCTTTGCCCAACTCAGTATATGAGTGCTTAACTCTGTTTCTTTGGGTCTTCATTTTCTTATGAGGGCTCCTGTGCCCACTACAACTTAAATAAGTTTGCATGCTTCCCTCCTGTTTATCTTATGTCGATTTAATTCTCAGGCCCAGCCAGGATCCTAAGAGCATGGAAGTGGAATTTTTTTCTCCCCTATAGCCTTATAAATTATCCCCCACTGTCAGTTGAGATGATTCTAGGTGGATAACCCTAAGCTGATAAGAAAGTTGTGAATTTCCCTGGGATTTATGCCAAATCTAGCATTGGCCTGAGATTTCTGATTCCCTTGTTAATGGAGCTAATTAAAGAGACTGAGACACTGCAGAGAAAGCTTTTCTGGTCCCAAAATCTCCCTTGATGGTATGCATGGAAGTAGTTATCAGTGCTCATACAAGCCCCTGAGACACCAAAATGTCAAGGAGAAGACCCAGGGGCTTTGTCTGCAGAGTCCTATTTGGAATCTGATTATTTTGACCTTTAAACACAAAAATAAATTTGTTTCAGGACTACAATTATACTTGGAGGTCCGATCTCTGTCTGGGCAATCCCATAAACACCCTCATCAGGCCCTCTGATAATCCCTAGGTTCTTAATGGACAGTAGCTATGTTTCTTCTTTCTCTCTTTAAATTACTCTAGGTCTATTCTGGTGTACCAAAGACAGTCCCAGCTTATGTCTGTTGTGCCAACATAATTTTTAGTAGTGTCACTCTTATCCATTCATTCTAACAATATTTTAAGCATGAGCTGGCACACCCGTGGATGCAAAAGATGGATGATAAATCAAGTGAATGATAAAACTTTCCACCAAACCTGAAATTTTCTATCTGAGTTATGGAACCAAACCTGGGTCTACTCACGTGAGCGCAAGTAAGACACTGACATTGGGTTGCAGTGAGAGAAATTAGACATTTAAATACAAGGCTAAGTAATTGGAGCAGGGGCAGCTAACGCTGCAAAAAACACAAGCTCCTCAACAATTTACAAGCAAGGATTTTTAAAGGAAAAACTTGTGGATTGGGGTTAGGGCTGGGTGAATAGCCTGTGGATTGTTCTGATTGGTTGAATTTCAGAAGACAAAGGAAGAGCTCTGGGACCCTGTCCATCATCTTCCGGCTCCAGTCAGTCTGGTGTCCTTGTAGTCCACATTTGGTCAGCATTTTCATCTGGTGGGAAAACTTGGGTTGCATTTCCTGTAAAAACATCTCAAGGATACATGTCAAGATAGTGTCTTTGATCCTAGGAGTCTAGTGGCTCCCTCCTTATTGCTAAGGCTATATCCCATGTGCTCTGCTGTTTCTGTGTTCTCCATTCCTTGATCATTAGTTGTAAAATTCAGCCCTCTGATTGTTAATTGGAGAGCCCAGTTCCCAGATTTAAAATCACTTTAACGTGAGGGACCAAGGCCACAATTCACTTACATCTTAAGTTTTTGAGGGGCTTTATCAAGGAGAAGACACCTGCTCAGTTTCATCTGTGATATGCATAGAGCACATAAGGACCACTTAATAATGTGACTAGATGGGAAGTACCAAGGTATTAATGGAGGAAAATACCATACACATGAAATTAGGAAGTTGAAACTAATACCCAGCATACGTCCTCCTTTAACACATCATCGTACATTGTACTTGGAAGGCACACTACAAATATTTGTGCAGTGCATGAAATCTAAAGAAGAGAAAACATAGAATCTTTAACAGAAAAAGACGGCCTCATTCTCAGGAAGTACCACTAGTTCCTGTTAGTTCATGTACCAAAGCAATTGCTTACCAGAGAAAACATTTGTTGTTGCTGATTTCTAATCTATATTCAGGAGACCATTAGGCAAGAAAGCTTCTAATAGAAAGGCAATAAATGTAAGCTGAGAAAGAGATCCTTGGTGTGCTAGCACAGCACTCAGATTTGCTCGAGATAGAAGAGAAAGGGAAACGGCAGTTAACAGACAGGTGGTCAGGAGCTTGGCTTCCTCTGCATCTGTGGTTTCAGGGTCAGTGAGATAAACAAGACATTAAGAAAAAGAAGGATCTCAGTTCTCAAGTTCCAAGTGAATTCAAAAAGTAATGACAGTTTTTTTCTTAAATGAGAAGTGTTTCTGAATATCACAACTATACTTCACTCACAGCAAATCTTTCCTTTTTCAAAAGTAAAAAATGTGATGAAAATCACAGAGGGATGGTCTCTTGAGAAAGATGAGAGATTGAGAGATCTTGGTTCTTAATGAAAATTTATTGATAAACTCTGATAGCAGTCTGTTGTCTCACGTGAGGAAAAGGATTTACTTTTAGAAATCTGAATTAGGCTGTCAGAAAGTCAAGGGCAGAGACCAAGTCCTTCTCTTTGACTTCCTAAGCACAATTTCCAACCTATGGTAGGTACTTAATATATAGTGGTTGAATTGAGCTTAAAAAAAAAAACAAAACACTGAATGAACACATAAGGGGATAAAAAGAAAGGATTATTTCCAAAAAGAGCTGGAAACATTCTGTAAAGTAGGAGTCCTCTGGGGCATAAAAGGGAATGAAGTTATGGGAGCCAAGGGAAAATTTCCTCTTCATTCCTGAAGGTTCATTAATAAAAATCACTGACAAATTTAGATTAATATGAGGAAAAAGCATCACAAACTTTATTGTATCATAGTTTTACATGACACAAGAGCCTTCAGAATGAAGAACCAAAGATATAAGAAAAACTGTCCATTTTTATGCTTAGGTTCTAAGAAGCAGGCACAGCTGTGTAGAAATGTGTTAGACAAGAATAGTGTAATGCTAATAGGTTGAGTGGGAAAACCCAGCAATGCCTGTCTATTCAGAGTCCTCTTGGCCTCTGAGTAGCATTCGTTCCTCCTGGCCATACGGCAGGACCCTTTCGGAAATGGGGGGTCTTATAACCCACGGTCAGACTAAGTCAGAGAATTTCTTTATGGCCAGCTCTAAGACAAAAGGGGGGTGAGGGGGGCAGGGGGGTTAGAGTATGTTTCTGTGGCCCACCTTGGGGAAGAGGAGTCTAGTTTCCATGGCTTGCCTCAAGGAAGAACGAAGCTGAGACACAGGAGGGCAAGAGAAGTTCAGAGGAAAAATTTGCTTTTAAAGCTGCTTCTGAGGCCTTCACTTTGGAGTATTGTTTGCTGATCCCCAAAAACGTATTTTCTCTTCACTATCCTGTAACATCAGCTGTTTAGCTGGTTTCTTAACTATGGATGTAAGTTTCTAGATTGCAATTATTAATTACATCACCCTATTCAGCGACTTCTCTCTGAAATATGTGAAGGGCTTCTGTTAACTCAGGACTTGATGAAAAGTCAATGAAAATAGTTTAGAGGACAGAATCCTCCTAATGGAATAAGTTATATGTTGCTAACTGAACATTTTCTTAAGAATGACTACAAACAAAAAGCTTCTGTAGCAAGGAGCAATGTCGTGTGGTTGTTAGAATATTGGCCCTGGAGCTCCAGGCTGCTTGGCTTCCAATCCTTCTCCAACCACCCATTAGCTATGTGATTTTGGCCAAGTTACTTGATTTTTTCGGACTTCAGTTTACCCACCCATAAAATAGAGATGATAATGGTGATGCACTGATATGAAGATTAGCTGAGTTAATATTCATATAGCACTTTGGAGAGTGACCAGCACATACTATGTGCTATAGGCACGCTTATTACATAAATAATTACATAAATTACATACAGATTTAACTATAGTATAACTTTTGAGTTTACACCTCTCCACACAACAGACAATGCTGGGAAAATGGATTATTTCTGTCTCTGTATTGGGCTGGGGGATTTTTTTGTTTGTTTTTGCTGAGTTTTTTGTTGGTTTTTTGTGTGTACAATCATCCAAACCTGTTCCCAATATGTCTGATTCTCCATGACGAGAGTTTTGGTGGGAGGCAGAATTCTTCCTGCTCCAGGAGTGAAGGAGCTAGATCCTCCCTCTTCAGGTCCCCAGTAAAATGGAGCTTAACCAGCAGGACCCCCACATTTGAGTCTCCTCTAGGCCTTGAGCAGCCTTCCGCTCTAGAAGAGGTTTGTAAGACAAGCCTCAAACTTGCTGGTTGAATTCTCAGAAATAAGAATACACTTGCTTAACAATAAAGATGAGCGTGAGACTGAATTAGCACCTATTTTTTTGAGTCCTCTTTCTACTCTCACAGTCACTAGATATTTTGATCCTTGGCAACAGAGAAGAATAACATTATTCATATAAATATCTAGCTATCTTTCAGAACACCTGCAGCTGTAGCCTTGCAGAGAAACTCATACCACCCAGACCCCGAGAAGCCAGGGAAAACATTAGTGAAACTATGCTGACTTCACCCTGAAGCCAATCAAAATTCTGCAGGACCCCCAAGACCTTTACCCAAAATTTTGCCCTATAAATGCTTATGATTCTGAGCCTTCAAGCAGTTCAGATCTTTACAGCATTAGCTGAGCTGTTCTTCTTAGTTGGTGCTTCCCAATAAAAGCTAATCTCTCCTGCTGCAAATCTCAGTGTACAGATTTATTGACTGGGCTGCACACAGGTGGAGTGAACTCACTAAGGTTCTGTAACACAGGCAGCATGGACTCTGACAGTGACCAGACTCCCTCACCAGTTCCTCGAACCTTCAGCTTTGAGCTTGAAAGAGTGACTAGATATAAGCACAAGTGAGAAATCATACCAGAGCCACGTCAGAGTCCAGAGGAGGCAGTAGCATAGAGGCTCTATCAGAGCTGGCCTCAAGCATCCAGAGCAGTGGAGTCAGCAGTGCCATCCTAACCTGAATGCTCAGGCAGGGTGACCTGGCTATCTTTCAGTCCTTTGGCTATAGCCTATTTTATAAGCCTGGTTCTGAAGTCTCTGCATCAATTCTGTGCCAAGTCCTGATTTCTTTCTAAGCTGTTCATTGTCTGCTCAGCTTAGCCACAGATGGTTTCTGTTGCCTGCAGCAAAGAATCCTAACTGAAACACTAAGTTACAGTCCAGACCTGACGTGATTAATTGCAAAGAATTCTCAGCCTCTATGTCTGCATTTCCCCATTTTATAAACTGCCATCACCACTCATAGTTCTTTTGTTGGTAATTGTTACTGCATAGATTTGCTCAAATAAAGGAACTCCAGGAAGTTTTTCTGTCTTTCTATGCTTCACCTGTGATATATCTCTTCTTCTTTAGATTGTTAATACCCATTTATTGCTGCTAGGGGAAGAATTTTACTTCTGCCAGGGGAAGAATTTTAGAGTCTACGTAGCCCCAGGTCCTAGGCATGAAAAAAATGACAGTGCGAGAGGTTCTCACCACTCAAAAGACTTTTTTAGACATCTAGTACAATGCTGTCTAACAGAAACGTAATGCAAAGTGCACGTGTAATTTGAAATTTTCTAGTAGCACATTAAAGTAAAAAGCAGGTGAGATTAATTTTAATGGCAAATTTTATTTAACTGCAAATATCCAAAATATATAATCAGTAATAATCAATAGAAATAAAGTAAATAATCAATATAAAAATTTATTAATAAAATATTTTTTGTTTTTTCTATACTAAATTTTCAAAAATCTGGAGTGTATTTTACACATATAGCACAACTCAGTTTGGATTAGCCACACTTCAAGTGCACATTAGTTACAAGTGGCCAGTGGCTCATGCCTGCATTGGGCTGAGCAGATCTGGGGTATGCCAGGCCCGGGGCTAGGCACACTTGTTAAATGTACACCCCTAGCTGCTAAAGATAAGGTTAAAGAATAGCTATTCAATGTCTGTATTTGTTTTCTAGGACTACCGTAATAATATATGACAGACTGGATGGCTTAAACGACAGAAATATATTTTCTAACAGTTCTGAGGGCTAAAGTCCAAGATCAAGATGTCAGCAGGTTTGGTTTCTCCTGAGGCCTCCTCAGCCTGCAGATGGCTGCCTTCTCACTATGTCCTCACATGGTCCTTTCCCTGTGCACAGGCATCCCTGGTATCTCTTTGTGTGTCCGAATTTCCTCTTCCTTTTTTAAAGAATTTTATTTATTTTAATTGACAATTAAAAATTGTATAGATCTATTGCATAACATGATGTTTTAAAATATGTCTACATTGTGGAATGATTAAATCAAGAAAATTAACATACGTATTAGCTCGTATACTTATTTTTTGTGCTAAGAAAAAATTAAAATCTTAAAATCTACCCTTAAATCTTAAAATCTCCTTACTAATTTTCAAGAATACAAAACATTGTTAATAACTATAGTGACAATGTTATGCAATAGATCTTTTGAACTTCATACTCCCATCTGAAATTTTGTGTCATTTGACCAACATTTCCCTAACCCCCTTCTCACCTCCTGCCACCCTCCCAATTCTACTCTTTATTTTTATGAGTTCAATTTTTTAGATTCCACATATGCATGAGATCATGTGGTATTTGTCTTTCTGTGTCTGGCCTATTTCACTTAACCTACTGTCCTCCAGGTTCATCCATGTTGTTTCAAGTGACAGAATTTCCTTCTTTTTATGACTGAGTAGTATTCCATTGTGTATATATACCGTATTTTCTTTATCCATTCATCCGCTGATGGACATTTAGGCTGACTTCATATCTTGGCTATTACAAATAGTGCTGCATTGGACATAGGGGTGCAGATACCTCTTTGATACACTGATTTCATTTCCTTTGGGTATATACCCAGCAGTGGGATTGCTGGATCATATGGTAGTTGTATTTTTAATTTTTTGAGGAACCTCCATACTGTTTTCCATAATGTACTAATCTGCATTCCCACCAACAGTGTGCAAGTGTTCCCTTTTCTCCACATCCCTGTCAACACTTGCTATCTTCTGTGTTTTTGATAATAGCCACTCTAACAGATGTGAGGTGATACCTCACTGTGGTTTTAATTTGCATTTCACTGATGTTTAGTGATGTTGAGCTTTTTCTTCTATACCTTGTTGGCCGTTTGTATATCTTCTTTTGAGAAATGTATATGCAGATCCTTTGTCTAATTTTTAATTGGGTTATTTTTTTTCTTGCTATTGAGTTGTTTGAGTTCTTTACACATTTTGGATACTAACCCCTTAGATGTATGCTTTGTAAATACTTTCTCCCATTCCATAGGTTTTCTCTTCACTCTGTTGATGTAATCCCGTTTGTCTATTTTCATTTCTGTTGCCTGTGCTTTTGGGATGATATCCAAAGAATCATTGCCCAGACCAATGTCATGGAGTTTTTCCCCTATGTTTTCTTCTCGTAGTTTCACAGTATCAGGTCTTATGTTTAAGTCTTTAATCCATTTTGAGTTTATTTTTATATATCATGTAAGATAAGATTCTGATTTCATTCTTTTGCATGTGGATATCCAGTTGTTCCAACACTATTTATTAAAGAGATTGCCTTTCACCGTTGTGTGTTCGTGGCAACTATGTTGAACACCAATTGATCAAAAATGTGAAGATTTATTTCTGGGCTCTCTATTCTGTTCTTTTGGGCTATGTCTCTGTTTTTATGCCAGTGCCACTCTGTTTTAGTTACTATAACTTTGTAGTAGAATTTAAAGTAAGGTAGTGTGATACCTCCAGCTTTGCTCTTTTTCTCAAAACTTATTTGGCTATTTGGTGTCTTTTTTGGTTTCATGTGCATATTAGGATTGCTTTTTCTGTTTCTGGGGGAAAATGTCATTGGAATTTTGACAGAGATTGCATTGTATTTATAGATCATTTTGGGTAGTACAGACATTTTAATAATATTATTTCTTCAGATCTATGAACACAGTATGTCTTTTCATTTATTTATGCCTTCTTCAGTTTCTATCATCAATGTTTTATAGTTTTCAGTGTACAGGTCTTTCATCTCCTTGATTTTGGGGGGAGGAGGGTGGGATCTGAACCCTTGTCCTTGGTGTTATCAGCATCTCACTCTAACTGAATGAGCTAACTGGCCAGCCATGGAATTGTTTTCTTGATTTCTTTTTTGGATAGTTCATTGTTGGTGTATAAAGATGCTACTGATTTTTCTGTGTTCATGTTGTATTCTGCAATTTTATTGAATTTTTTTATTAGTCTAACAGCTTTTTTGGTGGAATCTTTAGGATTTTCTATATATGAGATCATATCCTCAGCAAACAGGGACAATTTAACTTTTTTCTTTGCAATTTGGATGACTTTTAAGAGGGTACTTCAAAAATTTCTTGGAAAATTTGAATTAAAAGATAATACAAATCTTTCCATGAACTTTCTGAAGACCTCTCATATTTCTTTCTCTTGCATAATCACTCTGGCTAGAACTTCCAGTACTATGTTGAATAGAAGCAGCAAGAGTGGACATCCTTGTCTTGTTGCTGATTTTGAAGGAAAAGCTTTTAACTTTGCACCATTCAGTATGATGTTAGCTGTGAGCTTATCATATCTGGCCTACATTTTGTTGAGGTACATTCCTTTTACACCTAATTTGTTGAAAGTTTTTATTATGAAAAGATGTTAAGACGCAAATCTCCCAAACTCATTCTATGAAGCAAACATCATCCTGATACCAAAACCAGGTAAAGATATAACCAAAAAAGAAAACTACAGGCCGATATCCTTGATGAATATAGATGCAAAAATCCTCACTAAAATACTAGCAAACAGAATACAGCAACACATACGAAAAATTACTCACCACGATCAAGTGGGATTCATCCCAAGGATGCAAGGTTGGTTCAACATACGCAAATCAATAAATGTGATACACCATATTAATAAACTCAAACACAAGGACCATATGATCATCTCTATAGATGCTGAAAAAGCATTTGATAAAGTTCAGCACTCATTCATGACAAAGACCCTCTATAAGTTAGGTATAGAGGGAAAGCATATCAACATAATTAAAGCCATATATGCCAAAGCCACTGCCAATATCATCCTGAATGGGGAAAAGCTGAAAGCTTTTCCTTTAAGAACAGGAACTAGACAAGGATGCCCACTCTCACCACTCCTATTCAACATAGTGTTGGAAGTATTAGCCAGAGCAATCAGAGAAGAGAAAGAAATAAAGGGCATCCAGATTGGAAAAGATGAAGTCAAACTGTCCCTGTTTGCAGATGACATGATCCTATATATTGAACAGCCTAAAACCTCTACAAAAAAACTCTTGGAATTGATAAATGATTTCAGCACGGTAGCAGGATACAAAATCAACACACTAAAATCAGTAGCATTTCTTTTCTCCAATAGTGAACATGCAGAACGAGAAATCAAGAAAGCCTGCCCATTTACAATAGCCACCAAAAAAATAAAATACTTAGGAATTGAGTTAACCAAGGAGGTGAAAAATCTCTATAATGAGAACTACAAACCACTGCTGAGAGAAATTAGAGAGGATACAAGAAGATGGAAAGATATCCCATGCTCTTGGATTGGAAGAATCAACATAGTGAAAATGTCCATACTACCCAAAGTGATATACAAATTCAGTGCAATCCCCATCAAAATTCCAAAGACATTTTTCTCAGAAATGAAAAAAACTATCCAGACATTGATATGGAATAATAAAAGACCACACATAGCCAAAGCAATGCTGAGCAAAAAAAATAAAGCTGGAGGCATAACACTACCTGACTTTAAGCTATACTACAAAGCTATAATAACCAAAACAGTATGGTACTGGCATAAAAACAGACACACTGATCAATGGAATAGAATAGGGAATCTAGAAATCAACCCACACACTTACTGCCATCTGATCTTTGACAAAAGCACCAAGCCTATTCACTGGAGAAGGGACTGCCTCTTCAGCAAATGGTGCTGGGATAACTGGATATCCATATGCAGGAGAATGAAACTAGACCCATACCTCTCACCGTATACTAAAATCAACTCAAAATGGATTAAGGATTTAAATATACACCCTGAAACAATAAAACTTCTTAAAGAAAACATAGGAGAAACACTTCAGGAAATAGGACTGGGCACAGACTTCAAGAATACGACCCCAAAAACATGGGCAACCAAAGGAAAAATAAACAAATGGGATTATATCAAACTAAAAAGCTTCTGCACACCAAAAGAAACAATTAACAGAGTTAAAAGACAACCAACAGAGTGGGAGAAAATATTTGCAAAATATACATCTGACAAAGGATTAATATCCAGAATATATAAGGAACTCAAACAACTTTACAAGAAGAAAACAAGCAACCCAATTAAAAAATGGGCAAAAGAGCTAAGCAGGCATTTCTCTAAGGAAGATATACAAATGGCCAACAGACATATGAAAAAATGCTCAACATCACTCAGCATCCAGGAAATGCAAATCAAAACCATACTGAGATACCATCTAACCCCAGTTAGGATGGCTAAAATCCAAAAGACTCTGAACGATAAATGCTGGTGAGGTTGCGGAGAAAAAGGAACTCTCATACATTGTTGGTGGGACTGCAAAATGGTGCAGCCTCTATGGAAAATGGCATGGAGGTTCCTCAAACAATTGCAGATAGATCTACCATACAACCCAGCTATCCCACTGTTGGGAATATACCCAGAGGAATGGAAATCATCAAGTCGAAGGTATACCTGTTCCCCAATGTTCATCGCAGCACTCTTTACAATAGCCAAGAGTTGGAACCAGCCCAAATGCCCATCATCAGATGAGTGGATACGGAAAAAGTGGTACATCTACACAATGGAATACTACTCAGCTATAAAAACGAATGAAATACTGCCATTTGCAACAACATGGATGGACCTTGAGAGAATTATATTAAGTGAAACAAGTCAGGCACAGAAAGAGAAATACCACATGTTCTCACTTATTGGTGGGAGCTAAAAATTAATATATAATTCACACACACACACACACACAAAAAAAAAAAAAAACGGGGTGGGGGAGAAGATATAACAACCACAATTACTTGAAGTTGATACGACAAGCAAACAGAAAGGACATTGTTGGGGGGAGGGGGAGGGGGGAGGGAGGGAGGTTTTGGTGATGGGCAACAATAATCAGCCACAATGTATATCGACATAATAAAATTTAAAAAAATAAAAAAATAAAAAAATAAGGGGCGCCATAATAAAATGGAATTTTAGGGAAAAAAAGAAAAGAAAAGATGTTAAATTTTGTCAAATGCTTTTTATGAACCTATTCAGATGATCATATGGTTTTTGTCGTTCGTTCTATTAATGTGTTTTATCACATTTATAGATTTGTGTATGTCAAACCATCCTTGCATCCCTGGGATAAATCTCACTTGATCATGGTGAAGGATTCTTCTAATGGGCTGCAGAATCTGTTTTCCTAGTATTTTCTTAAAGAAAATTTTTGCATCTATGTTCATCAGGGACATCAGCCTGTAATTTTCTTTTCTTGTAGTGTCTTTGGCTTCGGTATCAGGGGCCACATAAAATGAGTTTAGAAGTATTTCTTCTTCTTCAATTTTTTTTGTAAGAGTGAGAAATATTGATATGAGTTCTTCATGTGTTTGTTAAAATTCAGCATGAAGTCATCAGACCCTGATCTTGTTTTCAAAGGGAAACTTTTTATTACTGATTCAATCTCCTTATTCATTATTGATCTGTATGGATTTTATATTTCTTCATGATTCAGTCTTGGTAAATTATATGTGTCTAGGGATTTAACCATTTCTTCTAGGTTATCAAATTTCCTCTTCTTATAAGGACACCAGTCCAATTGGATTAAGGCTTCATTTTAACTTAATCACCCCTGTAAAGGCATCTCCAAATACAGACACATTCTGAGGTACTTAGGGCTAGGGTTTCAACATGAATGGGGGAGGGCACAGTTCAGCCTCTAATACCATCTCAGATCTAGGGAGTTTGGGTGTTGCCAAGGCTGGAGAGCAGCTCAACCCCTGCGTCCCAGGGCTGCCCTCTGTCAATTCTCGCATCTCCTGAGATGCCCTTGCTCCCTTCCGGTCTTCTGTAGTAAACCCATGTAGGCTCACCTGAGTTGTCCCTCATTGATGGCTACAAGGCTGCTTCAGTGCCACGATGGTCTGTTGAAGGTGCTGTGAGGTGGGCAGAGGCCTTCCTTCACTTCTGTGTGCCCCCTCATGACCTCCGAGACATCATTCTACTCTGCCTGTGCTATGTGGGCACAGGGGAACTTGCTGAGGCTCACAGGAGTGAGACTCCTGAGTCTCACTACCTAACTGTCCTTCATCTTGGGCATGAGGCACAGGCTCACTCTCCTCCCCAGATCACATAACTCATCTGGGGTATTCATCACCCACCCCCACCTCAGGGCTTGCTGGGGGAGGGCTACAGCAGTCAGGATGCAGGGCCCCTTTGTCGAGCATGCACCACATCTAAGCTGTCATTACTTCCTCTCTCGCAACCCTAAGCCCCACTCCCACCAAACAGGAAAATGTTTTTCTGTTCTTGGGGATGGAAGCTTTGCTTTATCTCATCAGGTATCTGCCCAAGCATATTGCCTATGCCTCAGTCCTTTCCATTCCCCTGAGTTGCCTAAATCTTTTGGAACTCAAAACCTACATTGTCTTTTTCCCCCCTACTTTCTGCCCAAAACCCCATCTCTTGAGGCAATAAATGCACAATGGTTAATTGAGTATGTAGGGGGAGGGCTGGAGTAAAAAGAAATATGGCTGGAAAACATAGCAGTATTTCACAATCTTACCCTGTCATATTTAGTTACTTCTTTAACTAATGAAATTGCACCAGAAATGTGGTCTCGCAGGGGACCATTCATCAGCAGAATAGATTCTTTCACTGTCTTCCCCATGGAGAAGTTGGAACTAGGCCGATCACATCCTGTTCCCTTTTTCCACATGGTTAGACCAAGTGCTCTGCCACTGGCCAGTGTTGGGTGTCCTGTCTGTGACCACAGGAGACCAGATAACTGATGGCCAGGAATGCCGACTCTCTAAAGATAGTGTTCTGAATAACTGTTAATTGACTTTGTTTCATCTTTATGTTGTTAAAATGTCACAGTGACTCAGTACACTGAAATTTCCAACTGTACATTAGATAGCCCTGTGGTTGGAAATACAGTATTGCCATATTTTCCAGACTACATAAGAAGCAACTTTCTTAAAAGTTGATAAATTTCTTACTGCATAGAGTTGGCAAGGTTTTAGCATAGGTCAGCGACGATTTTTTCTTCTATTTAATCAGGAAAAGTGAAAGTTTGATTGTCTTTCTTGTGTTTTTTTTAACTACATCTATTTTTTTTTCTGAAGAGCAAAATACATAGATACTTGATATGAATATGAAAACACCCTTTTCCTAAAAGCAGAAGTATAGTCTATTTATGTAAAATAAGAGATTGTGAGAGTCATGAAATACCCATGTAGAAAAACCACAGATAAGCGGATGTGAAAGACCAAGCGAAATTGAGAATTTGGGATTTACAGTCACGAGTAAATTGAAATCGTTACTTTCATTTTTGTGAAAGTTTAAGGCTTTTATTGTTAATTTTCCACATTGTACTTAAAATTTTCATTTTTTCAGTAGCAATTTAAATTATTCTGAATTTTCAAGTTACTCTATGCTAAATTACAGATTATCTTGTACTTTATAAATGTAAGGTATTATTTTTATTATTCTCAATGAAAGACCTACAGAGGAAATATTGAAAACTTGTACACTGCTGATTCACCATTTACCTCCAAGATGAAAATTCTTAGTTATATCACAAAATCAATTTTACCATCCGGGGGTAGGAAAAAAAACCCTACCACTAACAACTTTTAATGTCCTTTTTCAAACACAGGTCCAGAATGTCTTAATTAGCCTTTAAACTTAAGTTAAATTTTGTCCATCTCAAATTAATTCTGTTTTTATAAAGTAATGTCTGTCTTCGTTTCTAATAAATTTTCAGGTTTTATAAAATTATTTATTTACCTAACCCAGTTGGTTTAAATGGTTTTAGCAATCTCTGTTTTCTATTCCAAGAGGAGAATCAAAGTAGAAAATGGTTTTCCAATCAAATACTGTATATCCAATCCCATTAGTCCCTCAAAGTAAGAAAAGACTTTACAACATCGGCTACCTTAATCCCCCATGCCCCATCATTACCATTAAACAGCACAATATTCACCATTAAACACCCAACCCCCATTCTCCTTCTGTTTTGCTCCGAGGAACTTGATCACCCCAAATGGGTCTACAGCATCCCCTCCAATCTCACGCAGGCACCTGACTCATCCTGCCTTATTGGTCTTTCCATTTTGCCATTGCATTATGGTTACTATTGAATGTGCCTTCTCTTTTACTAGGAGATAAGCTCCTTTGCGGTATTAGCCAGGTCCTGTACATCTCCCAGAACAGTGCCCTAAGAATATAATAGATATATGTTTGACAGAATAAATGAATGAATAAAAAAAATGTAGTACTTTTTTTGTTTGTTTTGTTTTGGTGGTGTTTTATCAGCACCATGATCTAACCAACTGAGCTACCAGCCAGCCCTACATACTCTAAGTAAAGCACATACAATATCAGTATACATTTGCAATTAAGATGCCAAGAGAAAAGTGAGTTATAAAAATTACACTGCAATGATAAACAAAAACATCTTTTAAACTATTTAAGAGGTTTCTTTTGTTCAAATTTGGATAACGTACATCCTTCTTAAGATGCTGCTTCCTCATTGGTTTATGACGAAATATGAGTGCAATATCCTGTTTCCTCAACAGTGTCGATTTCTCTTCTTGATGCCAGCAGATTTATCAGGCTCCTCAGTCAACAAAAGCGTCACCCCAAGAAACATGAGTAAGTATAAGATTAAAAAATGAAATAAGATTATTAAGTAGATATACTTTGGCATGACTGTCAGCAATGCTGGCAACATTTTCTCTGGTTTAGGCTGTATAAATGGGGTAACGCAAAGCATTAGGAGAGCGAGAAATGAGGAAGACACATGGTTTCCTTTACTTTGAGCAGCGGTAAAGGGATATCAAAACTTAAATTTAGAACCAGATAGGTAAAACTATGGATACACAAAAAGGAGGATGTTTGTACTCCATTTCCTCTTTAGGAAACAGTGCGTTGACAAATTGCATTAAGCTCTTAGAAAGAAACCTACCAGCTCCTGGCTGTAGAGCTATTTGGCACAGTTTTTTTTTTTTATCAGTACAATGTTCTAATAATATTTTTATACAAATCAGAAAGAATGTGAAGTTAGGAAATCATATTTTTAGTATTAATAAATATCAATTAATTATTAGTTAATAAGTAAGTGACTATCACAGTGTGTGAAACATAGTAGAATCTTAGTAAGTAGCTGTTAAACAGATAAATGAAAGCAACCATTCTATGTAACACTGTAGAAAAATATTTTACTTTTGGTCATTGTCATCAATGATTTGTACTACTTTGAGAGCTGTTTAAAAATAGATAAACTTTAATATACTCTAGACTGTCTCTTTTTTTGGCATTTGGTAAAAATGAAAATAAAAATTTAAAACTTATCCAAATTTCTCAGTGCTAGTTCTAAAAATGATTTTTTCAAAATTTGACTTAAGTGGCCAAAATAATATCTGAAAAGATGTGTGAATAATGGGAATTACGTATTCCATCAAAATCTCAGATCCACACAAATTAAATTAACAACTATTATCTGCAGAGCCTGGCATCATATGTAAAGTGTACATTGCACTCTGAGTGGCCTCTGGCTTCTTTGCTATGCTCTGGCTAGATGACCAAAGATGACCTTCCAAGAAATGTAGGGGACAGCACAAAGGATGGCAGCAAACGACTGATGTCATTAAAACAATAGTATCAGCTAACGTCTAGTGAAGGCTTACCATGTGCCTGGTACTTGCTCCACACGTCATCTCATTTAACCCTCACAACAACCCTGTGAAGTAGGTACTAACTTACACATGTGAAAACTGGAACTTAAGAGAGGTGAACAAACCCATTTGGTCACAGATTCCCAGAGGGCTATTGACAAGCTTTCCAACTGTCTTCAGAGCTCATGCTTGTAACCACAAGCCCGTATTGTTGCCCAGTAGAGAAGAGGACCTAGTATCTGTTTCACCAAACTCTTCTGTCTTGTGGTTGTTGTAGTCAAGGCAGGAAATGATTTTACAGCTAGAGAAATTCATTCCTTTGACAACTTTATAAACCTTCCTAACATCATTTTTTCCATTTTGTCCATCTCAATTTTTCTTAAGAGAAAAGATACATATTTATTGAGTAACTTTGACAAAGGAGAAAGAGGTCTCCACTGCCCATCCCCTGACTCTCTAGGGCCTGGTCCCAAGGGAGGATATTTTCATGGCTCTGTTGTTCTCCCCAGAGGCTTGAGCACAGTGGGGGACGTGATGTTGGGCATGCAGCAGAGTCCCTTTCCCAGTAGCTTATTCAATCCTTCCTGTGTCTCAGACTTTTTCAACTATATCCTTTAGTGAGGATTTGGGGGGTAAATTTTCTCAGTGGTAACTTTATCTGAAAACATAATTTTTGCTGTCTTGAAATTTAGTTCTGTTGGGTTTACAATTATATAAGATAAGATATATATGTATGTGTGTATATATATAAATATATATCATCCAAATTTTTTTCTCAGTTTGGGAATATTAATCTCCTGTCTTCTTGTTCCTGTTATTCCTGTTGAGGAATCCTTTATCAGTCTAAATTCTAACCTTTGTTAGTTGTCCATATTTTCTCTCTGGCTCTTCTTTTCTTTAGTCTTTGGTGATCTGCAGTTTGATTGCAATGTGTCTAAATATAGATTTCCATTTTTGTTTGTTTTTAGCCTGACTTGGGATTTGCTAGCCTTTATATATCTGGGATTCCGTGCCCTTCATCCCTTCTAGAACGCTCTCAGCCATTATCTTTGCAAATATTCCCTCTTCCCTATTGTCTCTTTTCTATCTTTATGGAGCTCTAATTACATATATGCCGATTTTTTACTGTACTCTCTGTGTCTCTTTGGTATTTTCTTTAACCCTCATAATTTTTTTATTTCTTTAGCTCTATCTTGCAATATACGAATTCTTTCTTCCGCTGGACCTAATCAGTTGGTTGGCCCCTGTGTTAATTTTTTAACTTAAATGTTTATATTTTTATATCCAGAAAGTCTATTTCAATCTTTTTAATCTTTTGCTCCTTACTCATGTGTTCAAATTCCTTCTTTTATTTCTTTAAACATATTAAACACTCTAGTGTTATGTGTCACTAATTTTATCTCTAGAGCTTTGGTGGATCTAGTTCTCTTTTTTTCATGCTTCTACTCAGTCTCACACATAGTGGCTTATTTCTGTGTGTGTTTGTGTGTTGTGATGAGGTCGTATTTGTCAGACCTCTATCTGTGGGCTTCTCTAAGCCTTTACCAAGGAAACCTTCCTCAAGGGAGGATTTGCGTTTACTTCTTCCAGCTGGGTAGAATTTATTTACTTTTTCCTATAGTAAACTTTTATTTTTGGTGAATTTATTTCCATAATGATTTGAATTATTTACATATTTTTTGTCTTGTTTCCCTGAATTACTTTTTATACACGAGGAAAGAAGTAAAATCATATCATTTCCTAAGATGGCATAGATGCTCCTTCTGCAGGTAAAACAGGTTTTTGTTTGTGAGGATGTTTTTCAGACCATCTCACGCAGCCTCTTGATTTATCTTTTTTAACTTTTTAATTGCAAAACAATACACGTGCAGAAAAATGCACATATCCTAAGTATACAGCTTGATACATTTTCTTACAAACTGAGCGTGCTTGTAGAACCAGCACCCATACCAAGAAACAGAATGTTACCAAAATCTCAGAAGTCTCCCTTACCCCCTCTTCTAGCATGATCCGGCCCCTCCCCATAGGTAACCACTACCCTGACTCCTAACAGTGAAGACTAACTTTGCCTGGTTTTTATCAGGTAGTAGATATTCTTTTGTGCCTGTCTTTCTATCACTCAGCATTATGTTTGTGAGCTTCAGCCATGTGATTACATGTAGCAATAATTTGTTCATTTTCATTGACGCATAGACTTTAGTTGTGTTAATATACCACGATTTATTCACCTGTGATATTGCCAATGGGCATTGTAGCTGGGGAATATTACAAATAGTGCTGCTATAAACATTCTAATTCTAGTACACTCCTTTTGGTAAAAGCATTGTATGTGTTTATGTTTTCCATTTGCCTAGAAGTGGAATTGCTGAGTCATACAGTACGCATAAGTGCCAGACGGTTTTCCCACCAACAGTATATGAGTCCAGATGTTCTATGTTCTCACCAGCACTTGATATTTTCTGTCTTTTTTCATTTTATTTATTCTGGTGGGTATGCAGTGGTATCTCATGTGGTTTCAGTTTGTATTTCCCTAATGACTAATGAAGTGGAACATGCAGGTTGGCCTGAATTTTGCAGAACCAAACTAATGTAGACTCAGACCCAATTTCCAGACGAGGACCTATGAAAGGCCGTGAATACTCAGGGAAGGATTTTTTTATTATAGTTTCTCACAGAAACAAAACTGAGGCAGGGAACTTGCCAGCTTTTCTCTGCAGTCTGCAAATGTCTGTGCAATTTATTTTGTTTATTTTCTAGTTCACCCTTCCCTGAAGGCAGAGGCTCCCAGATCCCAACATGTTTGGGATGGTCAAGGATCCCTTCCTACCTGCACAGGCCCTAGCTTTGTTCCTAGTTTCTCTGGTCCAGAGGACCTAGTCAGTTCCTCCAGATATGTACATGCCTCCAAAATACCCACAGTATGAATGCTCACTTACCTTCCTGATCTCAGCTCCCTCCTTTTTCCATCACACTTTTTTCCTCTCTGGAAAGTTCCCTGTTGATTTAAAAGGCTGTTTTCCACATTTTATTTATACTTTTAGGTATGATAAAACTAGACAATTTCTGGAGTTTTACTTCATTTTAAGAGTGACATATACTATGCACTTTGGATAGGGTTTGCTGTACTTGCAGAATCCTTGTGCCTCCTTGGCAGGTCTCTTTTGTGCTTAGGACTCATCAGCACTTGGAGGGGAGTGCTTCTGATGCTCTGCATAGGGTTCCTACAAAGCTTTCTGTGAAGGCTTCTGTGATGGTTTTGGAGGTAAACCATTGAAACCACCAATAGGCCTCATTAGCAAAGGGATATAGAAAGAAATATTTCTCTACGCCAGTAAAAAGAGAAGGATGGGTCCTCTACAGCTATGAGAGTCTATGACATCATAGCTTTATGAAAGAACTGACCTAATAAACAATCAGGTATAAAGGTGATAATTGATGATCCCAAGGTTTTACCCAGAATTGAGAACATTCTGTCCTCTCATTTATAAAAGTATAAGAAAGATACCCACAAGGGAAGAAAAAGCATAAACAGAAGAGGTAAGCTTGTCTAATTAGGTATTGTTTCAACAAGCTGCCATATTTTAAAATTCTCCAACTTCACCATTTTTCTTATGACAATATTTCCTTGGTTAATATGGTGATTTTTTAAAGTGTCTTATACCTAGATTGTATGTAAAATTAAAAATTTGAAATAGTTTAACCATAGAGTTTATCACATACCCAAGAGCATTTACTGATCACAAACAAATAATTGAATTTTCTATCTTTAGCTTCTAAAATGGCTTTCTAACTTTGGTTTTGTGTCCTTAGGTCATGTCCAGTGAGAAACATAACTCCCTCTAATCTAGCATCCCTTAGGTAATTCTTATTTGAAATAGGTAATCTCAGCTTAATTTTATTTACTAAAGTCGATTAGATAATTTTCCCATTTTAAACAGCTTCACTGTAATTTAATGCATTTTTAATATCTTCAATAAATAAAGAGTTCTTTTAATATCATGATTATAATAAAATTATATATCTTTTAAACACCTAAACTATTTTGATTCATCTTTCATTACAGAAATGAAGGAATCTTAAAAAGAGATGTCAATCTCTATGAAAATAAAGGCTTGTATGTACACGTTTGCACCAATCTCCTGTGAGATTCATGAAGAAAAACGAGTTGGGGACAGCACTCCATGGAGGCTAAGGAATTGTCCCAGTTGATCCTGGAGGGTTCTTTGTCAGTGTTCTGTGATAAGGAATACATGGACCTCTGTTCATTCAATTTGGCTGATCACTTTAGTTAACTACCAGGAACCTGGATTCTGACTTCCAATCGTTGACACCTGTGTGAAAACTAACCTACATCCGTCCTTTAATAGCATTGATGAATTAATTAGAACTCATGAAAACAAAGAAAAATTGAAAGCACTCTTACTAAAAGAGAATTCAATGTTGAAAACAAACTACGGTAAGGCAAGACTTGCTTTTCTGTTTACTTTCTAAGGGCTCATGTAATTGCCACCTTAAAAAGAAAAAATGAATAGCACATGTATTGAAGAACAGCACGACTTGGATCACTATTTGTTTCCTATTGTTTACATCTTTGTGATTGCAGTCAGCATTCCGGCCAATATTGGATCTCTATGTGTGTCTTTTCTGCAAGCAAAGAAGGAAAATGAACTAGGAATTTACCTCTTCAGTTTATCACTATCAGATTTGCTATATGCATTAACTCTTCCTCTATGGATTGATTATACTTGGAATAAAGACAACTGGACTTTCTCTCCTGCCTTGTGCAAATGGAGTGCTTTCTTCATGTACGTGAACTTTTACAGCAGTACAGCATTCCTCACCTGTATCGCTGTCGATAGATATTTAGCCGTTGTCTACCCTTTGAAGTTTCCTTTTCTACGAACAAGAAGATTTGCATGCATGGTCAGCCTATTCATCTGGGTATTGGAAATCATCTTTAATGCTGTCATTCTGTGGAAAGATGAAACAACTGTTGAATACTGCGATGCCAAAAAGTCTAATTTTACTTTATGTTATGATAGGTACCCTTTGGAGAAATGGCAAATCATCCTCAATGTGTTTAGGACGTGTACAGGCTATGCAATACCTTTGGTCATCATACTGATCTGCAACCAGAAAGTCTACCAAGCTGTGTGGCATAATCAAGCCACAGAAAACAGTGAAAAGAGGAGAATCATGAAACTACTTGCTAGTATCACACTGACTTTTGTCTTATGCTTTACACCCTTTCACGTGACGTTGCTGATTCGCTGCATCTTAGAGCATGATGTGAACTTTGATAATCACAAGTCCGGGAAGCAGACCTACACCATATACAGAATCACGGTCGCATTAACAAGCTTAAATTGTGTTGCTGATCCAATACTGTACTGTTTTGTAACTGAAACAGGAAGATCTGATATGTGGAATATATTAAAATTCTGCATTGGGAAGCGTAATAAATCACAAAGACAAAGACAACGCATACTTTCTATGTCTACAAAGGATACTATGGAATTAGAGGTTTTGGAATAAAATAAAGGATTTTCTTGGTTGTTTAAGGTACATGGAATTATGCCATCAAGGTTACATGTTGAAAAGGAAATCTAACATGGAGGGGACTAAATGTTCTGAGTGAACATTGTAATCCTGTTCAATGAAAATATTTTTGAAGTGCATTGTACAAGCTCCCTCCCTGACTTTTATTAAATAAGGTGTATTACATAAAGTTTAATATTTTCCTAATGACTCAGGGTTATAACTGTTAATGGCAATTGTTTTTATATACATACCATAATCCTTCAGAGTTAGTAAGGTGTGTAGGACTATTTATTAGTCTTTAAATCAGTGGCCTCTGTATCTGGTTTTTATGATTTCATTCACTCTTTAGATTTCAGGCTGTCAGCCATCAGTTCTCCCAACCTTATGTACCAGTCTCTAACAACCCAGACTACTAACTACTGCTTCTAATATTCTCATTCATTAATAAATATTTATTGAATCTCCTCTATATACTAAGTTTTGTGTTCACTACTAGGGTTACAAAAGAAATAGTCTTATGAAGCCTCGTGAAGTTTATATCAGCTCAGAAACCTGGTCACTGAGTTTGTAAGACTTCTACATAAAGTAAAAGTAAACAGGCTGTAAGTTTTATTTTGATTTTTTAAAAATTTATACCTGAGTACAATATAATTGAAATTACCAGAAATTTAATGTCTAGAAAATAGATAGCTATATGAAATTTCTCAGAGGATTTTTGTGGACTTAGAATATTTAGAGAGTCTTGATATATTCTTTGGAATCTTCATTGTGGAAATTACTCTGCCTAGTTTTAGGTAGCAACCAGGTAAACACTTTTTTTAATCAACATATCTGTTAAGATATTTTTTACCCTACTCTTCTCCTTTTCTTCTTTCTTTCCTTTTCTTTCTTTTCTTTTCTTTCTACTCCCCCAAAATGGTCAGATAGCAAATGCCTTGATACCATTTGGTGCCCTCACATTAGAAAACAAAATCCTGATAACAAGAAATAACCACTATCCTTTCAACAGTATATCTCTAGATAAACACTGAAAACTTAGTGATTGCACAAACTGACTACATTTTCCATTAAAGTCCTTCAAAATGGTGTGCGTGTACACAATAGAAAACAACCTTGCTTTGAGGCCATATGTACATTCTCTTTCCTTTGCATTTTTCTGGTCATAACGTTTTTAGAAAATTCTGCCTGGGTACTCTGAGACACACATATGCTTAAAGACTGAAGAGACAACCTTAAAATGGAGAGTATTTAAAATCATTTGAGCTATTTGATTAGTTATTGATAAATCATTGACAGCCTGTGAGTTGAATACCATACTTGTAAAAGATCCAGAAACCAATTTTGCATTACATCTGGAAACTTAGATACAGATTGTCTTATCCAAAATCACACAATTGATTGAAAGCAGAGCCAGGCCTTGAACCCAAGAAACTTGACTTCCTTCTAGAATTGTTTTTCCCTCCTTTATGACTTTTTTAACATTTCTACCCTTTCTTTTTTTTTTTTTTAGGCATGATAAAGACATATGCATGAAGAGCCGTTCAGTGTAGTCATTGGGTTTAGGTCAGGATAGTGAAAAAAAGGAGAGTTATTCCATTAATTAATACCTCCAGAAATACGATAAATCATGTGGATAGTAATAAACTGATCTGCTACAGATCAGTTTAATCTCTACCTGATTAAGACCTTTTCTCAGTTGGTCGAATGAAGAGACATGGTAAGTACACGTTCATGGCACCCTTAATAAGAGGGTCTACTTAATGGTTAATAGCAAAACTGATTTAGAATGTTACAAGATTAGTTCCCAACTGAACCAGGCTGCCAAAACCTAGTAGCCTATCAGAGCATGGACAATCATGCAGAAGCCAAGTTGGGAGGCTACTCATATGATTTAAGACAAAGCACTGTAGACATGATTAATCCCTTAGTTTTAAAAGGCTTTTTATGTTCTTTAGTAAAGTTCCTCATTAAACCAAAAGTACATCTGGAAGCGATAAGACCTTCCAGCCATAATTACCTGGGACTTTGTTGTCAGAAGAGCTAGATTGACATTCACTTACTAGCTGTTTGACCTCAAAATTTTTTCATGATTTCCCCAAGGCTCAGTTTCTACAAACTGCAGGGATAATAGTAACACATATTATTAACAAGCAGATGTGAAAACACTTTGGAAACTGTGGGGAGCTGTATAAATGTTTGTTATTATTAGTTATTCTCATCTTTATCAGCATTAGTGGACAGCTACCCAAGAGATAGAAAAGTCCCTGAAAGGACAATGGGGGTGGGAGGAATGTGTGATGTGAGCTAGTGGGAGCTGGTTCTAGAACACCATTGCTATGGTTACTTCCTCTAGATGGCTAAACACCCCCATTAAGGTAAGGCCCTTCATTGTTTCCAGTTCTGTGGGACATTCTCAGTAGTGCTTGCTCCTAGGAGTTGACAATTGTGAGAAGGCACACACTGTGGACATCGACATACAGGTAGACACACATTTTTAATTTGTTTAAATTTTTGAGTTTTTATTTTCTTATTCAGAATGTTATTTTTAATTTAATGAACTCAAAATAGACATCTTGTTTAGGCCAAACAAGAGACTGAGTACAGGTTTTTAATACCTCCATTTCCCTACCTAGTCTGTTACTCAGGCTTACTGCTTCATGGATGAAGGGGAATTAAAAGGCGTTAAAATCAACCACTTCATTTGGTCCAAATTGTAGAGCATTATCTCCCCAGGAACATCATGAGCAAATCTGCTTACCCATCCCAATTTATTCCTTTTTCTCTTTCCAAGCTAAGCCAACAGGTCTCCCCAAGACATTATATTTCTATTCGTTAATGTAATGATCAAATAAACAATTATTTACCAATTGTCTCTGTTGACCTTGTTAACTTGATTTATTTATTTTTAATCAGACAGTACTAATTTTAAAATAGAATTTGTGGTACAGAGCATACAGGCGTTTCTTTTCACGACAGTTTTATCTTGCCCTGTGCCTCTTTTAGCCTAATCATCACCGTCATCATTCTGTCATCCATGCATGGGGCACCTGTTCTTTTCTAGCTAACCCCATCTGTAGGTTGCTATGGAAACACAACAGCTACTATAACATTCTGATCCAGGAAGGCCTTTGTGATAATAGACTTCTTTGTCCAGGTCCATTGGGTGACCCTGCCATTGAATCAGAAGCCTTCCTCCAACAGACACAAATAACACATATTTATAGACATACACAAATAACTTGTCCCATCTTACAAAAACAAAAACCAAAAATCCCTGGGCCCTTTCAGTATATGCTTCTACTGTTTTGCAAGGTGTCTAATACCAACTAGTAGAACACATATTACCTCCTTAACTTGTGAAATAATGCACATCTGAGTGTTTTCATTTTCTTGTTTACTAAATAAGCAGCCACGGGGACATTCTTAAGATTCCCCCTCAGTGTTCCTTCTTCCTTCCTTCACCTCCAACCAGAAGTGGCTACCAAGGGAGCTGTGGTAAGAAAACTTCTATCTGCATTGTTTCATTACTGTGCTGGTTCTGAAAAAATACAGTTCTGACTGAGATGTCTTATTTACATCTACTGTGTAGACACCTTTGGGGGAAAATAGTAGAAATTTAATTTAAAAGAAAGCAGTATGTTTTAAAGTTATTCTTTGTACATGGTATAAATACCTAATTCAATTCAAGTAAAAAAAAATTCTTGACCGCTATTATCTCTTTTATTTTTTGCCATTTCAAACAGCTTAAAGATGGAACATAGTATGATTAGCTTTGTGTTATTAGTTACATTAGTTGAATGCACCCAGTTTAAAGGAATATGCTGAAAGAGCAAAAGTGGGTCAAGTTTGGGTGAGGTGGAAGTGATGTAGGAGTTACGGTTCCATAGCTTGTTGCTGGCCAAGAGCACCCGTGCAAGGATCCTGTTTGTGGCCACTAGATGTCGATCATGTTCTATCAGGCAACCCTGTTTTCTGTTCATTGCTAGCCAACAAAGCCAAGATGACATTTTCTTATCCAAGAACCAAGAAAATCCCCCAAAGAACTGGAAACAAGTCGGGGGAAATGCTGACATTCCCTTTCACCATTTATTTCCCTGCTATCTGCAAAGCTCAGCATCAGATAATTTCACTTGGTTTAAGCCTCATATGTCATTCCGGTAATTTTTTTTATAGTTGGTTAAACTTGGTCAGTCCAGATGTGAGAGAACATAGATTAAATTGTGTAATTTCTGCAGGATTGTGCATATAGCAGTGGAGATTTTTTCCTTATGTAGTTATCTTACCCACTTAATACTAGCCACCTCTTCTATAAATAGGAACATAAAACAATCCATAAGCATTTATATTTTTGTCTATTATTATGAAACTATTATCTATGAAAGTTGAGATGCAATTCAGTATATGTATAATTTTTAATTTCTAATTTATTATGGTTAGATCTCAGTACTAAAACAATCACATCTGTTATTTTGAATTGTTTGAATCTGTTCTCCTCCAAAGAAGAATAATACAATCATGTTCTAATTTAACAGCATTTGCATATCATTAAACACATAATGGCCTGTAATTTACTTTTGTTTGGCCTATAATTTTCTGAAGCCCTTTATGAAGCACATTTTAAAAATAGGTTATGATTCTTCAAATAATGTTACAATTAGGTGTTCAAAAAGCAAGTCATGTATATAGCCAACAGAGGAATGAGCCAGAGAAGTCTCCGTATTATCATTCTGTGTGAGCACTACAATAAAGTATAAATTTTGTTATCTAGGAAATGTGTGCTCATTTAATAGAAAATTCAGTACAATCAAGAAACCTTACTGTATAATAACTTGACTTGCCAATACTATGAAAAATATTAACTTTAGTTCTCAGAATTTCATTGAAATTCTTGGATTAACTTCTAAAAGAATCCTTTTCAGAATCACCCTAAAATTTCTGGTCTTGCCATTAAGACTTTTGACACTGACATATGATTTAACTTGGAAACCTTGATTGGAAATTTGGAAACAACTCTTGTTCTGACCCAGGAAGGGACTATTCTTAAGGATGTTCTTACTAGTAATCATAATTGTTTGTTGAGTGAATAGTAAGTTAATTAATGGAATGAACTGAGAATGGTTGAATTTCACACTTTGTCGTAACTCCAGGGTTCAGTTTATAAAATCTTTAGGGGTATCTGTATTTTTGGTTGAAAAAGTTTAAGATTATATGGGAAAATAAGGTTAAGGAGAAAAATTTTCCCTTTAGAAAAGCCTTTATTAATATTGTTTACATTTGCTAAAGTAAAACAGTAGAAACAGACATTATCAATGACATTTTATTCACCTTAAACAGGTGGTAACAGGAATTGTCATGTTGATTTCCAACTACCATTCCTTACTCATGAGAATTGTTTATTGGATGTTCCTTCCCTACAATTTTTAGTAAGATGTTCATAAATTGGCTTAATTTTGGTATAGACTACACAATGGCATGAATCTCTGTTCAGAGTCAGTTCAAAAAATATTGCTTCATTTTCTTTGCCAACTTAATCATGATTCCCAGCTCACATACCAATAAGCTACAGGAAATTTCATCTTATTTATTACTAGGTTGTCTTCTTCTTTTGGGTTCACACCAGAGTAAGGGAAGTTTACGTGATGCAAGAAAATGGAGGAGAGGCTTTTGATTGACAATCTCTAACAGTCACCAGTGACAGTGATCTTGCCTAAGCTTTCAGGGGTCCCTTGAATCCCAGTGGATCTTTGCTGCCTCCCTGAATATCCTGGGGCAAAGTACTCATTGGCAAGACTGGGTAGGAACCTAACTAATGACCCAGACTCCTGTACGTCAGGTAGACAGTCCTTCAAAATGTTGTCATATCTTTGGGATGCTGCCTCTTTTGGGGGATGCCTAACTCCAGATCCATGTGGTTCTTGTCTTCAGGAACAGAGCATGTAACACCTAAATTAAGCCAGTTAAAGTAGTTTAAGCCCCTGGCCACCTGATTGCTTCAGTGGTGGGCATGTGACCTAACCTGCTTAGATGCTGGCTCTTTCTTTTGCTCTGGGATGTGATATGCAAATGAGATGCCTGGGATCTTTGTGTCCCTTTCGTTATCATAAAGTAGCAACACATGGGAAGAAGGGAGAGCACAAAGAATCACAGATCACTGGAGCTGGATCCTCATGATACAGTGAGTCTCACGTATTACAGTTACCTGAGCCCAATAAATCTCATTATTGAATTTCATCTGAGGGCTTTTTTCTGTTCCTTGAGACTGAGAGAGTCCTAATGGAATTTGGAACGTGGAAGTGAGGGTGATGTTACAGACTAGACTGTTGCCTCGCAGGGCTGAAGAGCTACTATGGAGAGGGCAGCAAGGACGTCTCTAGCATGGGAAGGTAGCAGCCCCCATTAAGCAGTAGCAAAATCACCATTTGAATCATTGCCTGCTACACCCTGGGACTCAGACAATGTCTACCCAAGGTTCTCGTGTCAGGGAATTGTTACGAAAAATTCGGGTCATTGAATTTTGGCTTCTTCTTACAGCCTTCAGTAAGGTCCACAAGAGACAGGTAAAATAACATAATTCTTGTGAGAGTTTTCCTGTTGTATTTTCAAAGCTACAAAATACCGCTGCCCTGAGGGGGTCACCTACTGAAACTGTGTGTGTTCATGCTTCAAGAAAAGGGTAAATTTTAGCTAGAAAAAGGAAGTCAACATTGTTTGTAAGTCACTAGTGAGCAGAGTCTCAAAAGCCAGACATCATAGAGAAGGAAAGGAATTTTTCAAATCCCTTAGACTCCCATCTCTTATTAAGAAGTGGGCCTGGATGACTTAGAGTTTTCTGTATGCCAGAGGTAGTGAGAATCAGTTATGATGAAAATAAAGCTCCGGTTATGCAGGGAAATGGAAAAGCCTGGCTTCCTGACCCCAGTGGACTGTGTAGAGGAGGCAAGGAAGAGTTAAAATGAGGAGATCAGAGACAAATGTTGAATCTCATGGCCTGAGAGCAGTAGAAACTTCCAGAGTGGGCATGATAGTCAATGCCAGTAGTTGCTTTCCTGCAGACAGCTGCAAACCTCTGGGGAAGAACCCATATTCAGCCTAATACACATCAGGCTGAAAAAATAGAGATTGGCTTACAGTTGTGCAGGTTGAGCGCTGCATAAGAAATCCATGTCTAATGGGGCATCATTCATTTCACATACATTGCAGATTTGCACATTTATAACGGCAGTTTTAAAGCATATGGCAGCAAAGTGTCTGTTCTAACAAAATCAGCATTTTCCCACAACTGAAAGGAAAGTGTCTTCTTCTAATTTGTACAGAAAGCTCTATGAACAGCATAACCCTGTCTATCTGCTGCGATCACAAGGTCATGTAAATCTCTCCCACCCCAGACCCATCAAGTGACGAACTAGGATAGGTGGAGTATATCTGAAAGACTGAGCATTTACCCCAAAGTAGCTGAGTTAACCTAAAAAAACAGTTTAAGCAGGAAGAAGTGAACATATCTTTAATCACCAGTGAAATAATTTTTTGCACCCTGCTACCTAGTGGTTTGATGAGTCAGGAGAAAGAATAGGACGATAGCAGAACATAAAGCTACTTTTTTGTGCATATAGTGTGATCATTATCTCTCAGATGTCCAAGCTTTGATTGGAGGTGGTCTGCCTGGAACAGAGAGAGAAGAAAACACGCCTTCCTTTAAAATAATCCTGTCCCCGTATGATCTATAACACAGATTGAATATAGGTCCAATCACCTACTACAATGGTTCTCAGACTTTAATGTTTATAAGAATCACCTGGGAATCTTAGTTTATGTGATCCTTCTTCAACAAATCTGAAGTGGAACCTGAGATTCTGCATTCCTAACAAATTCCCAGGTAATGCCGAAGCTGCTGGACTCTGGGTCCTGGCATTGAGTTGAGTGATTTTAGAGCGCAGAGCAGTGGTTCTTAGACTCTAGGATGGGTCAGAATCACCTGAAGGGCTAGTCAAAACAGAGTGCTGGACCCCATCTCCAGAGATTCCGATTCAGTAGGGTTGGGGAAGGGAGTGAGAATTTGTATTTTTGACAAGTTCCGCGATGACACTGACGTGGGTGGGCCACACTTTGAGAACTCCTGCTCTGTATAATAGAGCCCTCTCCTAAGCACTTCTTGTTAATTACCATCTACCAGAGAAAAGGTAGAGTCCCTCCCAGTGAAGAAAGAAGGGTACATCGAAAAGTTCATAGAAGAATAGAATTTAAAGATAATACAAATCTTTCCATAAACTTTTTGAATACCTTTATATAACCAGTATACAGCCTGCAGGCAAAAAGTTTATTTGTGGATCCCTCCCACACCCATATTTAGTCCCAACCTGCTATTTGCTAAGAGGCAGAGATTCTCAAGCCATGGTCAAGGCTCAAAAACTGTGACTAATAAGATTTCTGGCTGTGGTCCCTACCTGCACAACTGAAAAGAGTCAGACTGAAAGCTGCCAAGATTTTAAGGTATCTTTAGGACATTTTACCACCCTCTGATCTCACGGCACAGTGGTTCCTATAGGCGATGCCTTAGCCAGCAGTGCTCATGTCCAACTTTCCCACAAGGTTCAAAGCTACTTAAGAGCAGAAATCATGTTTTATTCACCTCTGTATCTCCTCTGAGCCCATCCTCAGCTCCCTTTCTAGAAACCAGCATCATATTTAGAAGATAACAAATTGTTACACTTTCCATTCCCATGTAAGTGATGTTCTCCCAAAGGCCTTCCATCGTCAAAGCCCAGTATATTGCCCAGGAAAAAAGGAGTTATCAAAAAGTCATAGTGCATGAAAGAAAAAAGATGGTACAGGTTGAGCAATGCACTTGGTGATTGGATTCCTTCCATCCCTTCATTTTTCTGCCAAAAGATGAAGTAAGATATCCCTTCTGATTTTAGGAGAAAAGACATATTCCCAGGGTCAAGTCAAGAGAGACAACAAGGAAACCCAGAAGCAGAGGGGGCTCATGCCCCATTTCCTGTTTGGAGCTCAGGGGAGTGATCACCTTTCACAGAACCCCTGCACTAAAATGGGAAAACTGCAAGAGAACAGAAAAATAGATATGGTGGTATGTCATACTGAGAATAGGTCTGCTCCTGTGGGGCGGGGAAAGAATCCAAACATCCTCCCATGCTCCCAGAGGTGAAAGGGTAGAGAAAAGGTGAGGGCCAGTGGGCCTACCATGGATCACTGTGGGAGGGAAACCTGACCCTGTGGCAGAGGCTGCAGTGTAGACAACCTAGGCCCAGGGTAGGGGTGGAGGAGGCAGCTGAGACTGAGAGAATCTGCAGTTCTTTTTTTTTTTTTTGTCTTTTTTGTGACCAGCACTCAGCCAGTGAGTGCACCGGCCATTCCTATATAGGATCCGAACCCGCGGCGGGAGCATCGCCATGCTCCCAGCGCCACACTCTCCCGAGTGCGCCACGGGCTCGGCCCAGAATCTGCAGTTCTAATGAGGACCAAGGCAAAGGACTTTAACAAGAGGGGGACACACTAGACCCCCATTCAGGCCACAAGATCACAAGTCACACTGGCCATGGGCATTAGCAGCTTCCGTCAGGAGGATGACCAATGGGCAGGCAGGACATCTTCTCAAAGACTAGAGAGGACCAAAGGACAGCACCAGGGCCAGAAGATAGACATTACCCCTTCCCTTACTGATGACAGAGGAGAGGGTCTGGGAAGGCCCAATAGCCGGCCTCAACCCACCCCATCCTCTTACCTGGTGCTTGACTCTGCCACAGGAAAGAATTCAAGGGCAGAGTCACACTAGAAAGTAAGAACAGGTTTAATGCAAGGAATAAGAGATACAGATTTCACAGAGTGTGGCCTAGCTCCAGAGACCGAGCAGGGCTCACATCTGGTTTAATACAAAAGTAAAAAAAAGACCCTTTCAAACAAAGAGCAGGCTGGCCCCAGAGTGAACAGCAGCCTGCTAAAGTCAACTTTGATACCAAAAGAAAGAAATACACACCTCAGCCAGCAAAGTGTGGGTTGGCGCCAGGAAAGTGAGCAACGACCCTGCCTTCTGCCAGAATGCAACTTTTATAGTTTCACTATCTAATAAATATTCATGTTATCTAATGAACATAAATTCCACTTACTAAGCATGTTCGAATATCAGGGTTATATAACCCCTTCTGAAGAATGTCTAGCCACTGGATTTGCCTAAGTCAGCCCTCTGAGGTCTCAATTTCTTATGCATTGGTGGCCAAAAATAGGTCCAATCCACAACAGTAATTCTCTTCCAGGGGAGGCCTAGAGGAGAGGCCTGCGACCTTGGGGAGTGCCTTGAAACCCAGAAGTGTGTCTTGAAACCCAAAGTCAGGGAAACTGAGCACCTCCTCTTTCATTACCATGAAAAGGACAGGTAAGCTTTCCTCTCTACCAGGTGCCATCTTATGGAAGACGCTGTCTCCTGGCAGGTGCCATCTTGTGGATATCTAAGATGAGAAACAGTACTAAGAGGGATGTGAACCTTAAATTTGAGTATTTATCCAAAAGATGCTAAACAAGTCTCTAAAGACTGTATAAGACAACAGAGACTGGAATACCTTCCATGTGCAAGTTTAGGGTTTTTTCCCACCACTAGGGAAAATGGGGTTTTCAAGGCAAGATGATGATAGTTTTTTCCCACATCTAAATGTAATATGTAAATATGTGACCTGTCAACTCAACAAACATCTGGCAAATAGTGCAGAATTATGCTGTCACATTTATTCTACATAAGCCTACTATAAGAGAAATGTTCTTTTACTGGAAAACAATAGCAGAAAATAGAGCTGCTGTGAAGAGCCCAGGAACAATGCCCTGGTCCTTGGGTGATGGAAGCATGGATGGATAGATTATGCAGAGAATTAAGTACTGTTCAAATTTTTCCTTCATCTTTACTTCAAAACCCATTTTTGTCTCTGACATTCATTTGATAAAAGTGAATTCAGACCTTTCCAAGGAGGATACGCATAAAGACAGAACGCTAATAATCACAACACCTAGCACTGCACTTTACTTATGGTAGGCACTGAATATTTATTCGGTCATTTGATGTGCTCATTAGATTTAAAGAGAGATCATGAAAATTACATAGTGTCCTTGATTGATTGAATTGAAGTGGGGAAGATGAGATAAGATCTCCTGGGAATGTCAATGGGGCTCACAAGGCTGGGCATGGTTCTGATGTGTAATAGCCTTTAATGAATAGGCAGCAGTAGCCACCTGTCTGCTATGGTGCATGTGCTGGGAACAGAGAATGAGCTCACTCGAGGCATCACTTTCCTCTTAGTTCTAGCTGAGCTGGAAGATTAGCCACCGTTTATTCTTCCCCACATTCAGCTCTAGAGAGGCACTGGGAGAACGTCCCGTACAAAATCCTCACTTTAGAGATGAGGAATCTGAGCCCAGAGAGGCAAAATAATTTGCGAAAGGTCACACAACTTCTAAGTGACAGAGACTGGATCAAGTTTCAAGTTTCCCATATCAGAAGTTTTTTCTGTATTTCAGGTTCTTCTGGATGAAGGAGACAGATCATACTGTCTAACTAAAAAAATTTTTTAAAAAAGAATGATTGGCCCAGGGAAGAAAAGTCTAGAAGCAATTTCAGGAATGGCTGAACTCAAATGCTCAATTCAGGTTGCCAGGAAGACATTTCTGCCATGTTCCAGTTCAACCTTTTTGCTAGTTTGGCTTTTACATGATATCAAAAATAGTGGTCAGCATCTCCAGGCTTCGATTCCACAGCTTAGAAAACCCAGTGGGAAGAGAGTCTCTTCCCCAATACTTCTGGCAAAAGTCGTGATTCTGGGTCCCCTGTGCTTGTTCCCATCTTTAAACCAATCACTGTGGTTAGGGGCGTACAGTTGTCTCACGGGCCAGAGCAGGGTCCTACACGTGTTCCTAGAGCATAGGGTCAGTGTCATCCTAGGAGTGGAGACTGAAAGGAGAGGAGAGGCTGATTTCTCAAAGGAAAATCAGAAGGAGGCTTCATCTTTCTAGGCTATGTGGTGCAGACCCACCCGTGACCCCAGACACACACACACTGTGTTGTTCTCTGTTGGAAGAGATATTGGTTCACTTCCTTTTATAAGAAGGAAGAAATTGGACTTCTTTGCACAGAGAGTAGACATCTTCAATAATGTTCATTCTGGAAGGTAATGTCAGGAAGGATCCTGGCATGCAACAGAAGTCTCACTCACATTTAGACAGTCTGAGGAGACTTTAATAAAGAGATATTTACAAAGGCATGGGCAGGGTATAGGGAAGCCGTAGGGATGGTGCAGTAACCCTGAGTGCCTGACACCTGTCCTTGAAGGAGCAGGAGAAGGGAGTGATTACCAAACCTGGAAGCACAGAAGGCTGTCTGCAAAGGGCTGCTGGACAGAAGCTGAGATCTTTATTGGGGATACAGCCAGCTGTGACCACCCATTAAAATGAGAAGTGGGAAAAAGAACAACCTTCCTCTCCCCAAAACTTTCTCTCCTCCTTTCCTCCAATTTTCTGCAGGAATTCCATATTAGATGAACCACTGGGAAACCAGAGGCAAGGAATCCTGTTGTTGCAGGTCATAAGGTCACCATCCCAGGACACAAAGCTGGATGGGGAAAGATGAAGACTGAGACTGAAGATACAAACAGGAATTCAGTTTCTGGATTATATTTACACTCTACTCATGGGCCAAATCAGAGAAATATCTGTGAGGTGTCTGAACACTTGCCCTTGTCTAAATTCATGTACTGTGGCATTGGCTGCTAAATGCTGATGTTAAAAATGGCCTGTGTAAGCATCGAAATACATGGGATTGTGAACATATCTCACACAGCGTGTGTGTGGTCCACTGGGCTTCTTCTCGATTTGGAGCCATGAGGTTTGTCTGAGCTTTTGTTCTTTCATTTATAAGCTATGTGACCTTGAACAAATAAGATAACCTCTCAGGAGCTATGTTTCCTTGTCTTTAATTTGAGGATAATAATATTTCCCCTGCCCAACTAGTGGTATCTGTTATTCAGTGCAAATGAAATATTGGATGTAAAAGTGTTTTGAGAGCAATAAAGTACTAATTTTATATTGATCATTTCAACCATAATATGTGAGCATAAGAAATATATTAATAGGTTTTGCATGAATATGACTTTTTGTAATTCTTAAGTCAGGCAAAGTTCTAAAGCCCACTTGACTCATTCCACGTGTGACAGTGTTTATTTACCATGAGAAAGCTGAAATGAATTAATGACAAATTAACCTCCAGTTTACTTCAGGCTTGCATTAAGGAAATGATTTACTATGATTCTGCTTATTGCTAAAAATAATAATAATAATAACAATAATCAAGTTTTCTACTTGACAAGTGAGTCACTGTGCTTATCATCTGTTTACAACTAAACAAAAGCACAAAACATCTCTGTGTCCCAGTGAGTTATGGAAGTTTTTAAAAAGCAGGGCATTAGCCATGAGTCTTCCTGCTATCTCTCCCCTGCAGTTTGCTGAGAATATTTTCCATACCAGAACTAGGCTCATCACAATTTATTTCTGCCTTGCTGGCTCCTAGGTTGACTGCCTAGAGTTCTGAACCCCAGATTGGAAGTTGTAGTTTAATAAAAACTACTTTAGAGAAAACAGTCACACCCCATTGTCCCCTCACCTCCCCGGCTCCTCAACCCCCATCCCTTCCTGAATATTCTGGTTTCTAAGGCTCTTTTAATTTCCTTATTGTCCCAGGTTTTTGGGAACTCATCAGTGATAGCTGCAGTGAGTATACTCTCAATTGTACTTACAAGGGTACTTCAAAAAGTTCATGGAAAAATAGAATTAAAAGATAATACAAATCTTTCCATGAACTTTTTGAACTACCCTCATATGTGTAGAGAATTTCACATGTGATATCTTACTGAATTTCCCCAACAATCTTATGAAATAGATATTATTTCCCCCTTTGTACATGAAGAGAGGCTAAAAGCAGAACAAGAATTTCAACCCAAAATTCTGATTCAAAAGTCCATGGTATTAAGCACCCACCATTTTAGCCTGTTTCCATGTTGTTCCAACAGCCTCTTTTTTCTTCTTTCTTTCTCACAGTAAAATCTGATTGATCACTGTTGAGAAATGGATTTTAATTGGGTCGAAACACAGAGGGAGTTTTGCTCCTGTAATTTTAGGAGATCCTTTTGCACACATATAATTGGAAGTCCATTGCCCTTTCTTGGGAAAGGGGCTATCAGTATTCCCTGCAGACTCCATTTTAACAGCTGACAAGGGAAAGGCCTTATTTGACCGTTGTTCTCTATCAGTCACTTGAGGTTTAAATTCTAATTACTGTGATATCACATAAGATTTAAGGCCATCAGTGAGATGTTCAAGAGGAGGCATGTTTGGCTTTGTGGTGCACTATTGTGATAAAAATCTAACACAGGGTTTTTAAAATACAAAATGTAGAAGGAGGATAATAATTGGTTGTGTATATATGTACAGAATTTAATCTATTTTTCCTAAATGCCAACTGTGAGACGTTAAGCCCAATGCTATAAACTACCCCTGGTAAAGTTCCCAATTTCATGCTGTTCACATGACATTTCATTTTACTTCCCTAGTACATTAGAGAAGTATATGAGAAAAATTAAGTACACTCATTTTCTTTAGTGATGTTATAAAAGATGGTGAACAATTAAATAGAAAAAAGAAAAATAATTCATTTATTAATTCTTTCAATGAATTTTTGCCAAGTGCTTAATTTTTCCTAGGATATTGGGAAGCCTATAGTCTGATAGGGAATCCACAGACAAACAATGCAATGTAGTGACTATTGTAAGAGTTAAATAAGAAGGGTGGATGAGGATAACCACTACTATCTCAATCTTGGAATGTCCAGTAAAATGACTCTTGCTGTTGCCTCTGAGACCTAAAAGGCTGAGTAGGCATTCTTGTAGTGGGGAAGGGTGCTTTAGGCCAAAGGGCAGCATGTGCAAAGACCAGGCTCCATTTTAAGGAAATGAAAGTAGTTTGGTGTTATTGGAGCTGACTGTGAAAGAGGAAGTGGCAAAAGATAAAGGCTGGAAAGAAACAGAAGTTAAATCTTGAAAGAGTCCCTTGGCTAGTACAAATAATTCAGATTTTTATATTAAGGTCAATAGAAGCCATGAAAAGTTTTAAGCAGGTGAATGATAAAATCAAATTTATACTTTAGGAAGATTCCTTTGTCACAGTGTTCAGTGGCGGATGGAGGGAGTCAAGCTTGGAATCAAAGAGTTATTTTTTTTTACATTGGTTTGGGAGAGCTGTTGAAACAACCAGGCAAGATTTAGTGTATGCAAGTGGTCAGAGCATACCCAAAGAGCACGTTATCTCAGTGGCAGCTTGAACTAGGCGGGTGGCATTCGGGATGGCAAGAAATGATCTGATGCAAAAGATGTTTAGAAGGACTAGAAAACATTTTAGCTGAATGGCATGCATTTCAAAGAAGCAAGAAAGAAGAAGAATGATCTGGAAATAGTTCTTGATGAGCCAGCAGTCTTCATCTGAGCAGGCTGCAGAGAAAGTTGTATCCTCAGGAGACAGCCACATTTCAGTGAAGGTGCAATTGGAGGGAATGCTCATTATGACAGGGAATCATCACAGGGAACAAGAGGATCAAGTTGGGAGGTAGGAGATTATCCTAGCTTGAATTAGATTGCACAATTCCAGGGAGCAGGAGTGGGGAGCAAGGGAGTGGAGTAGAGAAAAAGGGAGAGCAATGTGAGGACGCATTAGACAGCTGCTAGGTATGACTGGTTGTACAATCCCATAGGACCATCCTCTGAGAAGTTGCATCATTTCATCACAGAGGACATAAAAGGAGGAATTTAACAACAGTGTCCTATTGGTCCAAGGTTTTTCTCACAGGGCATGAGCCTCCCTTCACTTCCATACTGCACACACACGAATGCATGAGAGCCTTGGGGAGGTGTCACCAGAGTAGCCCCAGGGCAGGAAGTGAGAAGTTGTGATGCTGTCTGGTTGCACCTGCATGCAAGTGGTCAGAACATACCCCAAGAGTAAGTTGTCCCAGTGACAAATTGAATGAAATAGGTGAGACAAAGAATATGAAACAGCACATGAAAGGTGCATGATATAGTCCACCCTCTGCAACATTCAAGTTCACTTTGTCCCACTGTTATATCCAATTCCCATACTATAATATAGGGTCTCCATTTTTGTGAAAACAAACTGTTCTCATCTATTCTCCAAGAGGGGAAGCATTAGTCCAATCTGTCACAAGGTCCCCTTCAAGGAGATGGCCAGCCACAGTCTGGTTGAGGACAAGTAAAACAAGCTTCAGTCCCCATGGTTATAGCTGGATCTGAAGTCATAATTAATATTTATCTCCAATCTCTTCTAACAACTCTATTTCCCTCACCATTAGCCAGCACATTAGCTGTCTGGGCTGGTGTCCTGGTGGGTGACACAGACCTTCATCTTTGAGGGGTCCAAGCCTTTATTTACCTTGCCCTTGTTAAGGCATTGTCATTACCATTCAACTATGTATCAACTTCACAATATAATTATGTAGATATAATACAACTTTGTACTACTATGTTATTGTTGGGCACAAAAGCACCAAGAGACACCCCGTGAAACCGCTGGGTTCCAGACATGCTTCTCTTGTCCCCACTGGGTACAGCAATACTAGTTCTTCAGGATAATCAGGGGCTGTTACTTTCACCAATATAGTAACTTTTTCTTTCCTGCTGGTCCATAGGCATGAAAAGTCCAGCTGGCATTTTCAGCTTCAAGTTCAGGGGACCTTTTTACATTTCTCCTGGCATTCTCTTCCCCACCTACCTCCACAACCAGGACTTCTAATCCAAAAGAGGGCTACGGTTGCAGGATGGGAAATGCAAAGTCTGTAATCACTTGGTTCCCAGTCCCATGTGATTGAGCTTCTGGGGATACGGCACCATATATTGGTCATTGGCTTAATATATATACACCATATCCTGGAAGACCAAATTCCAATCTGCTAGGTGTTTTCCCCAAGCTAGCATCCTAAGCAAGCCTTTAATAGGATTTCAAACTAGGATGATTGCTTCTGGGTGATAGGGTACAAGGAACTATTAGGGGATCCCATGGGCAGGCACCTATTACTCTACCTTGGCTACTATAAAATAAATCCTTTGGCATGAGACAATGTCATGTGAGACATCATGTTGATAAATCTAGCATTTTATAAGCTTTAGGATGGAGAGCCAGTGGAGGTACTACAGACAAGGATGGCAAATCCATATTCAGATTGAAGATCAACTCCTACAAGAACAAACTTCCCAGGGTAAAAGACACCTAATTGTGATTAACCTGATACCAAAAGGCTGGCAGATATCCTCAGCCTCTGCTGCTGGCAGGTTGGGCATTCATGAGTAGCATTAGCCAGACCAGAGAAAACCCATGCAAGACTGTGTCCCTGCCACGTGACCACCCTGTTCCTGGCCCACTGTCCAGCGTAAAGGCAATCAGTGAGAGAGACTGGCCGACATACATGATGAGTTATCCTTCCCCACTAGTTGTTGAGAAACCCCTTGGCAGTTGATGTTCTCTGGCCGACAGCAATATCTGCATACTTTGTGTTCATTTTTATGGATCAATCTACATACCTCTTCCCCAGACCTCCCTGCCTGCAGTTTTTCCATTCTGTTTTTTCCAGACTCCTGACCAGTCACCCATGACTGGATGACCAAGTTTATTGCTCACCACTTTCTCATTGGGTAATTTACTTTCACTACTGTCTTTAGAGATACCACTCAGTGGGTGTATAATATGTCAGCAGTCAATTTTTGACTAGCTCCTATTAATGTATTTGTGAAACTGGCCTGAATTCTCTTATCCTCTGTTTGTCATAGGAAGTTCCCCATAAACCATAAGTGAAAAATGAGATAAAAGATGTCAGAGCAATAGAAGCTGACATGCAAATCTGGGCTTCCTCTTCATGCTTAGGCCCATTCCCAAATATAAAATGCCCATAACACAATGTATTGCTACTGTGCTCGCACAATCTACAACTTAGTTGATTTAATAGGACACAGCTAATGATGGGAAGCTCCAATTGCATCATCACTTGGTGTCCTGTGACTCATGATCAGGTACTCAAGCTCTGCAAATATCCAGTAAGGGGCTAGGAGCTGCAAAAGGAATGGCAGGCTCGGAAAGCCATGGTACTCTTTGTCCGCTTTGAAGGAGATGCTCATTTCCTATAGTTCCTCCATCATGGAGACGTCTATCGCCATTGGATCTATTGAGTCTTGCAGCTCAAGTGGCAGGGCTACTGCAGAGACTTCTGTTGATTGTGGCCCATGCAAAACTTCTGAATCTCCCAACAAATAAACCAAAGCCGTATTTTTTAGCTGCAGTCCTTACTTCCACCAAAATCCAGGAAGGTTTATCAAGCACAGAACCTCTTTCTTAGTGCTAAGGGTTACAAGTAGTGAAATAATGTGTTCATCTGTTGTTGTTGGTGGTGGTGGTGGTGGTGGTGTTTTTTGGTGACTGGCTGGTATCGGGATCCCAGCCCTTAACCTTAGTCTTACAACACTACGCTCTAACTAACTGAGCTAACCAGCCAGCTCTGTGTTCATCTCTCTAGAAGAACGTCATAACATGTTCTGGACTTTTAGATACCTACAAATTTACCAGTATGGCAGGACCCTGAATATTCAATGGGTTTGTCTTCTACCCCCTGATACACATGTATCTCACTGAGGCACCTAGGGTATTAGCATTTCCAATAAGCATGGCATCGGCAATATAGTAGAGAAGTGTGATATTGTGATGTTCTGTAGAAGGTCAAGGTAACTGAAATCCCTACATACTGTGTTATGACAGGGAACAGGAGAGTTAACATAGCCCTAAGGCAAAACAGTAAGTGTGTAGAGTTGCCCCCCTCAATGTCGAGGCAACTTTCTCCTGATTATCTTTACTGATGGAGATCTAGTCAGCAACTTTTTGCTGTAAAAGGTCAGATAGTAAATATTTTCAGCCACATAGTTCTGCTACAATTATTTAACTCTGCCTTTGTAACCTGTGGTTGTATCTAGACCATGAGCTGTAGTTTGCCTAGCCCTGGTCTAGAAGAATGTGTTCTCCAGATTAATAGCTGCATATAAAGCACCAGAGACTGTGATGATCTGCTCCATTAAAGGTACCACATTTTGCATGTAAGCTGCAATGGAAGTTATCACCTGCCTAAGTTTATGGCTGTACACCATTGTCTGCTATGACCCATCTATTTTTCAAGACCCAGACAGGTCAACTGAATGTGGATGTGATGACACCATGACCCCTGCACCCTTTAACTCTTTTGTGGTAGAGAAAATCTCTGCAGTTCCTCCTGGGATGCAGATTACTTCTCATTTATCATACAGGGCAGGGATGTATAGGGGTGTGTGTGTGTGTGTGTGTGTGTGTGTGTGTGTGTGTGTGTGTGTGTGTGTGTGTGTAGAAGGAATTGCAGAACCTTATTCTACAAGTAAGTCAGGGAAATAATGTATTTGGGGACTTGAGAAATAATTGAAATAAACTTGGGATAAAATTTTATTTATCACCCGGCTTCCATGTACAACTACTCTAACTGGAAGTCTATGATGAAATTTTGATGCACTAATATCAGAAAGATCAGACCCCATATTTAACAGTGCACAAAAAATCCGTGTTTCCCTTCCCGCAGTGTACAGCACTCTACCAAATGGCTACAAGTCCCTTGGGGGAAGGATTGGGGGAATATTTAGTATATGAATAAATACTTGCCATAGCGATGCAAGGTTATTCCTCAAGGTTATTCAGCCTCCCTTTCAATAAATGGGTTCTAGGTCTATGAATTAAATCTTAAAACTGGAAGAGAGACCACAAATTGTTGTTGTGGTAACTAATGTCACACTTCTCTGTAGTTCTCAATTTTAAAAAATATAATAGTACAGATCAGCAACCCTAGTCAGCAGTCTAGCTATCTCACATCTGGGAACACTGTAATCTATTAACCAACACCACAGATCCCTGTTAAGGCATTTTGATTAACAGTCTGACCTTGCTGCCCATTATATAGATTATGTCCACTATGCCTCTGACAGGAGTACTGGAGTCCCAGACTCTGCCATGCTGAAATCCTATCATCTCTGTTGATAATGTGGAGCCTAGTTTTATGTCAGCATCTCCAACCATTAGTCCTTTTTACAAAGATAGCTTCCATCAAACTTCTAAACAACTGTCAGCACCCCTCTCACCATTGCATTCCTTATTGCTTCAGTTAAGGAGTGTCTTCTGAGTACTCTCAGTGAACATGGCCAGGTGATAGGTTTCTAGATCTTACATAATAAATCAATTCTATCAGTCTCATCTCCATGAGCCTTCTGATCATTTCTTCAATACTATACCAAGAAAGTCCTAGCATCTCTACCTCTCTTACTGAAGGCTTTAAGGATTCATCCAAACATGTTTAGAATCATCTTGAGGTGTGTTTAGAGCATTGGAACCCAAGTCATGAGTGAGCTCTTTCTTATCTGTAAATGCTCCCTTCCCCGTCTTATATCTTCCTTCCCACCTCAGGCCAAGCCCTTTACATCCATTCCCACATGTGTTCCCCAGCCCCTGCAAATCCTTTGGGGTGCAGGCTCTTTCCCCTGGAGCAGAGGTTGTACTTCCCTGAGTAGACCGTACTGAGACCTGGCTCTGGTTATTGGCCTGAAGTTAAAGAAGAGTGGATTTTGAGAACTAGTGCCATATTGCAAAGCACCTGATGTCATTTCACTGTCTCTAGGAAAGGGGAGGCTGCTCTCCTCAGGCGAGGTGGAGGGGGTTGTTTCTGCCATCCTGGAGAGTTCAGGGGAGTCTGGGGTTCCCAGTTCTCAGGATGATCCACCCAAGTATTCCTGACACAAGTCACAGGGTCCCACTCTTTTCCCATCTGGGCATTAATGTTCACAGATGAGACCTGTTGAAGCTAGTCACGGAGTCACCTGTGCAGCTCTACTTCACTTAAAATTGAATGCTGGGCCTGATTTTCAGCACAGTCTATGGGAAATGAGAGCTCCTTTCAAAGTTGCCATACAACACTCTGGCTTTGTAAGAGTGTTTTTACTTGTCAGTGGGCTATGATGAACTTCTCATTTTCTTGTGCCAAGGCTTTCAATGCAGTAAAGAAAGTTATCTCATTCAAAAGTTCTTGTAATTATCATTACCCTCATAACACTCATGTATAATATATCTCAGTGCCCATCTCAGGTCAAAAAAAAAGGAATCACATAGAGGTGTAGTGGAAATGCAGGAGAAGCCAAAGGCTACATGCAAATTTCAAACTTCAGCCTGCGGAATATATTGGCCTACAGATGTATTCTGTTTGGCAAGCCCAAAATAATTCGAGAAAATATTTGAATTTGAATGTCTTTAGGCAGAGCATGGATTTTTTCCATTTGCCACAGTCTCTACCAATCCCTACTATGTTACACCCGGCACACTCCACACATTCCGCTCTCCTGCTTGCTTCCTGAAGGCATTTGGCCATATCACCTCTGAGCATTGGGATTATATCTTGGATTGAGCTAACTGCAAGTGTTCCAGCAGAATTACTCTCAGCACCCTCCGGATGGGAATGACTCATGCCTCCTGGAAAACATGAGCAAAGGCTTGTATTCCCTGAGCTCCTTTGAGATTCCTAGCACAGGAGAGCAGGGAAGCAAAAGGGTTAGTTGATTCCCAGAATACTAGGCACATGTTGGAAAGAGCAGCAGTCTCTCTTTAAGAAAATGCTTCGTATTTTCACAGAACAAGGAGAAGGCACTAGAGTATTTTTTTAGCAGGCTTGTTTAGTAATGAAGTTTCATCCTGGTTCCGAATAAACACAATGCTGCTGTACCTGGTTCTCATCCTTACCATTTTTTTTTTAGCTCAGCAGTGGCCTGCAATTCAGTAATCATTTTTTCCCCTATTCCAAAGGCAAGATAAGAGTTATAGCTGCTACATCATCAAAGCAGAGCTTAAGGTCTATTGTCTGTGCATACTGATAATATGATGACTCCATTCTGTTAAGTGAACTGTCTGGGTTTGTAAGGGATGTTGAATTTCTTAAACTCATTCCGAGGTGGATGATAGATATCATAGACATTTTATTAGGACATTTATATTATATACATGTTTGTTGAGGCTCATTCTGTGCCAAGCATTGTATCAGGCTCTGTTAATGCAAAGAGATGAAATACAGAGTGCTACCTTTGGGGAGCTGATAATCTAGCAGAAAAACACATTATATAACGTGAGGTCTGGGCAGAGCATTGTGGAGGCACCGGGGAGGCAGGAAAGTGTTCACTGAGGAAGTGACATTTGTCTTGTCTTAAAGAACAACTTGTTCCTGAGGCAGAAGTGGGAAGTTGAGATAGCAGTTCAAAACAGAACTCAGAGGCACGATGGGAACCACTTGCCCTCCACTCTTACGGGGCTGCCTTGACAACTGTCACCCTGTTCACCACCTCACTTTGGGTGCTGCTGCAGCCACTTTTAATTAATGGTCCCTGTGGGACTCTGCCTTCTCACATCTCGGACATAGGATAATTGTACCAGCTGCCTGCAAATAGCAAGCTATCACCACTATCCTGGACTAGATGCATGGGAGCTGATTGAATATCCGTCTTCAGCTATACATTTTTAAGTGTAACATCATATTAATGACAGCTATCAGTAAAGTACCTAAACATTCTAGATTTATTTTCCCATTCTCACAAACTTGGCATTCACTGGGCAGGAGCTGGAGTAAATTCCTATGTTGACACACTTTTCTGAGCATTTGAAAGGAAATCTGTATCTGAAGAGCTGTGGGTGCTCAGGTGAATAGCTGAGTAGATGCTGCGGGTGATCAGGTGTATTAATTCCAGTGGGAGGTACAAGTATTTCCTCTTTCTGATTTGGTAACTGATGGCATTTTCCACCTTCATTGACTCCATGTTCGAAATCAGTGATACTGTTCTCTGATATGAACAATGAAATGGCCTGGGTGCTTGAAAAATTGATGCATGAACCGCACCATTTAAATCAGAATCTGTAAAAGTAGGGCCCAGATACTTGTATTTTAAAAGCTCCTCACATGGTTGTCGAGTGCAGCCAGGACTGATTACAACACTTCTAGATTAACCAGGAGGGGAAGGAGTAAGAGAACTTACACTCATTGAGCAAGCACCATTATTGGCATCTTCCCTCTTTCTATATATATATATGTAGTTTCGATAGCAATGATATGGGAAAACGTAACCAGAATTCTACCTGGAGGAGCATTCCATTAGTATGATAGAAATACCTTGATAAGATGCTTGGGGTAAGAGGTTCCCAAGGGCATGCTCAAGAAAAAAGTCATCTCCAAAATCACATGCATATGACAAGGGGAAAATTTAGATGGCCTTTAAGGGACTGAGGAAGAAAATGCAAAACAGAGAGGAAAGAGAACCTCTGAATCTTCCATGGCCCGAACTCCCAGCACTTGGAATAAGTATTTCTTGTTGACACAGGGTTTAGGTGCTAAGGTCTCTGCCCAGGTGACATGAAAAGTATACAGCAGGAGTTACGGGGTCATGAATGTCTCTGCGAAGGTCTGTGTCTCAATCATGGTGATGGCTAACATGCGTTGAGAGTATGTCAGACACTGAGGCGTGGGGAAAAAGTTGAAAGATATTATCGCATTGTGACAGAAGAGAATTTGCTAATGTTGGGTGATATCCTTGGTGACTGGCTCATAGGTAGAGCTACATTGATGGGGTTCTACAGAGAGTCATTGTGACCAAAAATGCCCCTCCAAAGTGTTAAGCTCCTAGAGGGCAATCATAAACCAGGTCTTCCCTAAGGGCGTTCCATGGAACATGAGTTCTAATGAGGTTAAATTTTTAAAAATTAACAGGAGTTCCATGATCAAACAAGTTTGGGAATGGGCTAAATGAAAGAACTTCCAAAGCCTTGAGTATGCTAATGAGAAATACAATGTTCCAAGAGGGGAGATGTAGACTGCAGTGCTCTCTCTGCACGTTCTTAGGAAATATCTCAAAGAATCAGAACCCCCTGGGTCAGTTTGGGAAACACTACTGCAGGTCTATGTATGAATGACTGGTTCCACATAGCATTTTTTGCAGGAAATGACCAGGAGACAGACACACGCTGATACATTTTAAATTCACCTACTTTTTCAGTCAAGAGCAAAGTAAGTTGTTTTCCCTTTCCATATTCTTTTCTAGAAACAAGCCTTTTTCAAAACAAACCATTGTCCCTGCCAGAGGCATTGTGCAGTCTACAGATGTTTACCCCAAATCATGGTTCACGTGATGGAATGGCTCTGCAGGGTTTATTTCACGCACTCCTTGAAATTCAAGTTCCCCATTGAGAAGTGGAATAATACATGTGAAGACAGTAGGGAGCCTGAAAATTAATTAAGAAATTCATCCTGCTGAATTTCTTCTATGGTCTGAGGGCATTTCAAAAAATTCATGGAAAAATAGAGGAAAAAAATAATACAAATCTTTTCATGAACTTTTTGAAGTATCCTTGTACATTCATGATGCAACTCTGTAAGTTTAATGCAGACTGAGCAACATTTGGCATTTCACAGCAGGAGGTTAGAAATCGAAAGGTACTGGGTCAAGTTCCCGTTACTGAAATGGAAAGTGCATGATGGATATAGTTATAGAGTGGGAGGCAGGAGACCTGAATTCTGGTCTCAGAGATATCACGCTCTTGCTATGTGACCTTGGTCAAATTCGCAGTTGTCTCATCTGTAAGATGAGCATTAGATGGTCCTGTAGGTCCCTTCCAGATTGAATCTATGTGTATCTAGATAACTGCACAATAATGAATGTAACCTATTCCAAAGTTACTGAAAAAAGGCTTGGAGAACTCAGAACCTGCAAAAAGGACCCTTCTTAGGAAAGAGGCCGGAATTTTTACAGCCATGATTCTCAGAGTGGGCTAGGGGAAGGGACAGTACAGTGCTTTGAGACAGCTTTCCCACCCTGTGAGTTTTTGTGCATCAGTTATTCCTGAGGTACCTTCCCTTATTCCACTGGATCATACAAAAACCCTGGGGTCACAGAACGCTGGGAAAATGGTGAAGCGTCCTGGTCCCGAATCTCCACGTGGTGCTGCTGTTGAGCTCTGGTCCTTCACCTGAGTGTCCAGCCATGATGCTTGCAACTTAGCTACCGTGTCCTTCATGCCTGCTTGGCCCTCTCTATCCTTGCAGCTGTCCCTAACTTGGAGTTTTACCACCTTTCCCTCTGCTCTTTACTTCCTCGTGGACCACTGGAGATCACACAATGAAGCAAATATTTTTCTGGGGGTTGTGAAGAGTTCAGTCTTTTTAAGTACAACAACTTTTCTCCCATCCCTCAAGAAAGATTGGCATGACTTTTCTTAGAGGTAATAAGCCAACAGTATGGTGGATTTTCCTATGGTGTAATATTAAATTATCGATAATACACCTCATTTTGTCCCCCTAGTAGAATTTTGATGTCAAAATTGGAGGGTTGGAACATCTGGAATGTATACAATTTGAACAAAGCTCTCTCGGTGATTCTGGTATTCTCTCCCTCTCCTCTGTTCCTCCCAAGCATGGGGCCTGTCCTTTCCTTCACACTGTCGCTCCTGAGCATAAAGAAGCGGTCTATCTTTGTTGGCCTTAGCAATTTTTGAAAGGTTTCTTTCATTTGGGGCTTTAGCCTTCCTGTCTGAAATTTGGGAGGAAGTGTAATGAAATACATTTTGCTTCTGTGACTGTTTACCGTTTTAGGTATCTTTTTCCTAAAATGTTAAACTCTCTCAAAATGGCACAGCCACCTCCACAGTTCAAGCCCCTGGACAACTGACATAAGCAGTGTGGCCTTTCCATGTCCACTTTGGCCTTTCTTATACATTTTTCACACAGAAGCTAGAGGGATCTTTTAAAAGTCTGATCGCACTGAAAACTCCTCTGGTGTCTATTTCTCTTAGGACAGATCCTAAACTCTTAACGTGGCCAACAAGAGCTTTTCAAACCTCAACTCTGGCCACTTAGCCCCATTCCCTAAGCTTCAATCACACTGGCCTCCTCGCCCAGACCTTGTTCCTTTTCCACATCAGGGCAAGTGCTGGTCCTTCAGCCTGGGACCCTCTTTCCCTATTTCTTCATGTCATCAATTACGAATCATCATGTAGGTGATAAGTATGGCACTTCATTAGATGGGGGAGTGTAGTAGATTGAATTATGTCCCCCCCAAACTCACTGAAGCTTGAATTGTCCCCCAAGTTTTATGTATTAGAAACTTGGCCCCTACTGTGACTGTTAGAGGGTGGGAAATCCTATTGTGGTAATTGCAAGATAGAGCCTTGAAGAGGTGATTGGATTGTAGGACCATGAAGTAGTGAATGGATTAAAAATGGTGGTCAGGGGTGTGCTTCTGGGGGCTTTAAAAGAAGAGGACAGTCTGTCTTTCTCTCTCTGCTTCCACCATCTTGCAATGTGAGACCCCTGGGTCACTGTCACCACCACCAGATGGACTTTGGACTTCCCAGCCTCAGAAACTGTAAGCAATAAATTTAATTTTCTTTATAAATCACCCAGTTTCTAGTATTTTTTTATAAGCAACAAAAACAGACTAATACAGGGAGCCTACGATAAACAGAGCTTTTCCTGAAATTTATTTTAATGAGCGGTGTGTGGTAACAATTCGATTTATATTTTTATGTTTTATATTTTTCCACATGGGAAGCCAACTTTTGGGCACCATTTATTAAACAGCCATCCTCACTTCACTATGCAATGGTACTTTTCCCGTATTTCTTACTGCTGGTATACACCTAAGTCTGTATCTGTGCTTTCTATTCTCTTTTATTCTTTTTTATATTCCTGCACTATTACCACACTGTGTTAATTACTATATAGCTTTATACTAAATCTGTGCGTGTGGTAAGGAGAGTTCCCCTCCCCTTACTAACGTTTTGTTTTTCAAAATTGTGTTATTCTTGGCCCTTTACACTTCCACTGGAATTTTAAGATCAATTTATCAAGTTCTGTGAGGAAACCCTGTTGATTTTCATTGGGATTGTATTGAATTTTAGAGACAGACTTTGGGAGATTTTGCATAATTCTGTTTTCCATCCAGGAAGTTAGCATATGTTTACATTTTATGTAACTCTTCTTTTATGCCCTTCAATAAAGTTTTATAACATTCTCCAAAATGGTCTTAGACATCTCTATCAGATTTATTCCTAGGTCACTTATAGATTTTTAATACTGTAAATGGCATTTTTGAAATGTATCTTCTAATTGTTTGCTGTTGATGTATAGACATGCATTCATTTTTCATAATGTAATCTAATATCAACTTCTAGAAATGAAAAACTCCAACCACCTTCAAAAGATTGTTCTCCCCCCTTTACTCCTGTTACTGCAAATCAGATCAAATCATGTTTTATTTTTATCAGACACTTGTTATAACTAATTTTAGTCATTGATCAAAAAAAATCCCCTTTATTTAGCCCTTGCCTCCTTCTATAAATTTTATAACCTCCTCTAATTCTTCCAATACAGCGATGGCACTTATTAAGCCATCCTGTAGGAAGAATTAGTTCCCTTTATCTGTTCTCATCCTTTATTATTGTGTGTGACAGAGACCACAAGCTGGCCACAACATTTACTCTTTCCTTCTTCCTGGACCCGTGGCTAGAGTAGATTTCCCTATTTCCGTTGCAGTTATCCCAAGTGACCACATTGTCTCCAATGGAATGTAAACAGAAATAAAATGTGCCACTTCCAGGTTTCCCACTCCTGCTCCTCCATGCTCTTTCCTCTTGCTGCCTGACTGGGATGGTGACCGTAAGGAACCCTCGGGCAGCCACGTGTTGGAAATGACAGACTCACCATCACACCTGAATCCCTGAAAAACTAGGCTACTTCTGCTGCTGGCCTAAACTCCCATCTTGAGAGGGGAATTCATTTTCATTTCAGCCACTGAATTTTAGGAGTTTCTTTGCTTATCATGTTCACACCAAAGGCAGGAGAAAAATGGATATCACGGGGTAGAAAGCTACAGCCCCATGCTATCCACGGAAAAAACCCTTTAAAAAACTATTATCGGGCCGAGCCCGTGGCGCACTCGGGAGAGTGCGGCGCTGGGAGCGCAGCAACGCTCCCACCACAGGTTCGGATCCTATATGGGAATGGCCGGTGCACTCACTGGCTGAGTGCCGGTCACGTAAAAGACAAAAAAAAAAAAAACTATTATCTATGATAACTTGGAAGGCAGACCAAGAACCAACTGAGTCTGTAGCTTAAGAGAAAACAGCTGGAAAAATTAAGAATATCTATTGGCTGCTATTTGTTGCTCTTAGCCAAGTATTACAAAAAAGAGATGAACTCAGGCAAGAATTGGCTAGTATTTTTTTTAAAAAAAGAAGGATTTCTTGGGGCTGGAAAAATTGATGGTTTCTATGCCTGAAATATCAGAAGATAAGAATTGTATGTCAAAAAAAAAAAGAGAAAAGATGACAGTGGCAAAGATGACATCAAGGATGCTGCCTGCCACCCAAGCCTGTTTCAGATTTCAATGGAGATTCCATGATGGCAAGGTAGATTGGCTGCTCGAGGCAGGCAAACCTCAGAACAGGTCTAGAAAAGAATTTGGGGTTTATTTATGAGCACGTGAAACTAAGTGAAAACAAATAGGTCAGAAGCCTATCAAGTTTTTGAGCAAACTGTAATCCCCAAGAAACCACAAGCTTGAATCTGTAGAATTAGCCTCATGCAACAGCAGAAAGGGGGCTCCAACAGGTATACAACTCCCAATAACATATTCCTTGATATCTGCCTCATATATGGACATGGAGAATAACGGACAAGAATATTCTCCAGCAGGGCAAAGTCAAGAGCCACAGGGGAAAAATGGGGAAGAAAATTCCTTGCAGAGGGTAAACCGGGAGTCTATCAAGACATTTTCTTATAGGGCTTGGGGGTCTTCACAGTACCTACCCAACAGGATTCCATCATTGCTCTGGGCCAAGAACTGCACTGGGAGTTCTTATAGTGGTTATTCTCTCTACTTTTGTATATATGGAGCACAGATAACTTGTCTTTTAATCCAAACGGTGCTGGACCTTAAGAAATCATATCTGGACCTTCAAGGGAGGTTTGAACGTCACCTGGAGATCCTAGACTTTGAGATAGATGCAATAACTGAACAAATCTGGGTTTTCTCCCCTAAAGAGTATGTGAATATGTTTTATGTAAGGGATGGTGGCAGCCAAAGGGACCAACTGTGATAGAGATGCTAGCCGTTTACCAAAATCCATTCTCCCCCTTTTTCTGGGCACATAGTCGACATTTCTCAGCCTCTCCTGCAGTGAAATGACTAAGTTTTCTTCTGTGAAATATGATTGCAGTGTTACATGCCTCTTGTATGCTTGGCCCATAAAATCCTCTCACACTTTTCCCAATATGCCCTTTCTTCCTACTAATTGACTGATGTGCAAAGCCTTGGATGACTTCCAAATGCCACGTGTTGAGAGTGACAGAGCCCTGGGTCCTTAAACGCCTGTGAGGAGAGCAGCCATCAGATCAAATCCTGTTATAATGACTTCCTGTTTTTTAAGCCCCTGTAATTTGGGTTTTATTTTAACTGCAGTTTAGCATCCTCTAGTGCAACACATAAAAAGTAGCAATGTCTTTGCAGAATTTGCCAACTTTTCCAAGAAAGGCTCCAGTTGAATCTAAGACCTTTTACACTGTCCCTTGCCTTCATCCTTCTTGGCCAGATTAGATTGCACGGTCCTTTCTCATAGGTACCTTGAATAAATACACCCTTAACCTCTTCTCTCCCCTCCTCTCCTCTCCTTTCCTCCTCCCCCTCCCTCTGTTGTACTCTCCTGACAAAATGCCAGCTCTGATTTCACCCAACTATATCTATTCCCACGCTCACAAGCTTCCTGTGGCTAGTTTTGCTTTAAATTCATGACTGCTGAGGTAGACTAGGTCCACAGTGCTGCCCCAGCAGTCTCACTACATTTCCGTGGTTTATTCACTCATTCAGTCTCTTACACGGTACTCATATAGTGTTTGCCTGTTCCAAACAGCTCACCCAGGCCAATAGGTAGAGACATTGGTTTATTAGACTTACAGGAAGTGCCGGTGGCAGCTGGCCAGCTGCAAATCCGTGCCACCATGGGGTACACACATACAACAGCTATATTGTGAACAGATCAAAGTAGAGGTGCAAATCATTTGCATGCTTACGTACCCCTCACCCAGCTCACCCAACCCAAAGCAAACAGGAGATCTGACTGAGTAGATAAGGTAACCTACTGGCCATTCTCCTGGCACCAGAGCACTTTCACACCAGTGTGCCCATTTACTTAGGGTCCTTGCTTCCTCCAGTCTTCTGTTTGTCTTGAAGGGAAAGTTTGTCTTAAAAGAGACGTGCCTTTCCTTGGGTTACTACCTTAGGCAGGGGTAGTTTCCCAGGGGGGAGGAGGAACTCTGATAAGCACGGGCAGGGGAACTAGGTTTGTGTCCAGCATTTACTCTACACATGGCCATTTCATACCTTCCTCTCTGCAAATCTCAGTTTCCTCAACCTCCTCCTCACAGCCAATAGGTTTGAATTCTACAAGCAGAGGAAATTTCCATTAGCTCCCACCTCCTCCACTACTGCTTACCTGCATCTGTTCCTGTGCAATTTGCCTTCCCTCCTGGGTGAATTGTCTGTGCTCCTTTCTAAGGCCAAAACCTCCATATGTGCACTGGGCACCATTTCCCCTCATCTACTTGGGGATCTTACTCCAACAACCCTCTCCCCTCTCTCCTGCATCATCAAAATCCCCCTTTAGTGGATCTTTTCCATCAACACACAAAACATCCTGCAGTATATCCCATCCTAAAAAAAAAAAAAAAATCTTGACTTTATATTGTCTTCCAACTACCATCTCATTTCTATGCTAGTGCTTACAGATATATTCCTAAAAATAACTATATATATTCACTCTCTTCCTTTCTCTAATCTCATTCTCTCCTGAGCCTAATCCAGGCATGCTTTTGTGCTCACCGTTTCACTGAAACCAATGATGCTGTATCAAGATCACCAATGATATTTGTGTTACCAAATCCAATAGTCAATTGTTAATCTTCATCTTACCCAACCTGTCAGCTGCATTTACTTACTTCTTTTTGAAATCCCTTATCCCCTTGGCTTCCAGGGACCTTCTGTCCCAGTTCTCTGCCTTCCTTACGGGTCACTCTTCCTCATCTCCCTGACCCTTAAACATTGGGGTGCCCCAAGCTTGTCCCTTATGTTGATTCTATTGTATCTGCACCCATTCTCTAGATAATGTTATCAAAATCCATAGTTTTTAATATCATATCTATGCAAATGAGTCTGAAATTTCTATTTCTGAGCAAGACCTCTCCCTCTAACACCAGGATTGCATATCCAACTGCCTTCGTTACATCGCCACTTGGATGTCTAATTGTTAGTTTGAAATTAATTTCCTCCCAAATCAAACTCCTTGTTATCTTCACCCCCAAGCCTGCTCAATAAAAGTAGCTCCATTTTTCAGTTATTTAACATTTCTTGCAGCTTGATGTAGCCTAGGGGATATAAGCAGAAATGTCTATGGAACTTCTGGTAACCTTCCTCAAGAGAGAGCTCTAAGGTACCCTATGTTGCTTCCTCTTTATCTTTTCCTCCATCCTGCTTTATGAAGCAGAGATGACTCCTTAGACCACAGGAATGCACCTTGTATTTATCCATTTCTATCTGTGTTCCTCCCTGGGTGAGTCCTTGGAGCAATGAGTTGGAAGGTTTTTGAGTTCCTAGGGACTTGGTGAAACAAAACTGCCATCCACCTCTGGATTCAGACCTCTGCATTTATGAGTGAGAAAAACCAACTTCCATTTAAAGCCTCTGTCATTCGGGTTTTACTGTCACCACTGAACTTCATCCAAACCAATATGCCTTTTCACTGGTCTCCCTGCTTCTGCTCTCGCTTCTTCATAAACTATTCTCCCTAAAGCATCAGCCAGAGTAATGCTTTCCATCCCCGGGATGGCCCATGCTACTCTTGTGCTTGAGGCCTTCTGGTAGCTGCTCTTGCTATTCCCACTGTGCCCCCGTCAAAGCCCTTACTAGACATGTCTGTGCTTCCATGCTCTGTCCCCTGCTCCTCCTCTGCTCTCATTCACTCTTCAGCCCATTCCTTGCACTCCAGATGCAATGGCTACGCACTGTCTCACAAGCACACTCCTGCTGCGGGGTTATGCTTTTCGCTTGTTTTCCTGAAAAACTCAGCCCTGTTATCTTGTGACTCACTCTCTCACTTTCCTCAAGACTGTACTCAAATGTCACCTTACCAAACAGGCTTTTTCTGACCACTCAATCTATACCATCCCCACCACCACGAGAACATGTCCCATAAAAATTAGAATGTTCACCTTTGTTAGAGAAAACAACTGCTCTGACAATACTGGGCCCAAATTCTCACAGGGCAACAATGAACTTGAGCCAGAGATAGCACCAAGCGGGCACTTAGGAGAGCTTGAGTTAGTCCTCCATATAATTTCCATCAGGACCCTGTCCCCATTGCTTGATATGGACAATGGATGTTCGGTTTATTTAATGTAAACTTCTATGTAAACTTAGCTTTAATCACCACCACCTCCATCCTACCCTGCCCATTCCTCTTCCCCCAACCCACCCCCATCCTAGACCAGCTAGGTGGTCATCCTTCTACATAAAAGTCTAAAATTGCTACTGGCTATAAGTTGGATGGCACGGGCACTCTGCAGTTCACAGTCCCCCCAACTCCCTGTGGTTGTATGCCCTCCTGCTTTACTAATTCATAACATTTGTGCAGTTCCCAAAGGCATATGATTAGCAAATAATCACTCAGGGTATTTTAGTCCTCCCATTTTTATAGGAGGAAGCTCAAAAGATTAAGAGGTGTTTTGAGACCCAAAAGAATGACTCTTCAATGTGGAATTCCAGGCATCGAGAGACAGTCATTACACACAGCAACTCTCTATACCTACTGCTCTTAAGGCTGAGTTCTATCTACCAAATAGTTTTACAAATGAACCATATGGCTCATTCCTGGGGAGTTGTTTTCTTTCAAAATATCAATACAGGCCAACCAGACTTTGAACATGTGCAGAGATTACAGCAAACAGATTAATCTTTTTTAGGAAGGGATCTAGCCTTGTACCAAAGAACTAATATTTTAAGTGACTAAAAGGTGAATTACATTATTTAGCTTTCAAATGCTATATTTGGAAGTTACCAAACACATAAACTCAAACAATTGCCTGCTCAAGTGAAGTTCAAATTCTTCAAAGCGAATAGCTCGTAAGAGGTTTACGTAGAGCTCAGTACTGACTAGTTACATATTTATATTGAGTTTTTATTAAAGAAAACTGTTGGTATTTCCATGTTATTTTTACTCTGTCTTTATATATGTTTTCAAAACCAAATACTTAGAAAATTATAATAAAAACCTCTTTGAGTGGAGCTCATGAGCTTTTCTCTTTACAGTTTGTCTAGGATTAAGAATTACTGTGAAGTAATTTCATTCATTCATTTATTCAGCAAAATCATGCAATAAATAGGAGTATTTATCTAACAATGTCAGTCACTATTCTGGGGCACTAAATTCACAGCAGTAAATGAAAAAGCAAAATCCCTGCTCTTATAGAGATTACAATCTAGTTGGGGTTGGGGGGAGATACAATAAATGAGTAAATGTATAATACGTACAGACTGAAGAAAAGTGCTAGCACATCAGGCAGGAATGAAGTTTCGTGCACATTTGTATCACAACCATCTGGAGCTTGGAAAGGGGCTTAAGGAGGTCAATGAATTAATGACTTACTATAATAAACTCTGTCTACGGAATCTCTGATCAGATATTTGCCCTGTAGCCATGGAATGGGGTGCTATCAGGGCGTGCATGTATTTAGTTCCAACTCCCATGAGATGTTCCCTTGCTATGTGTTGATTATATGTGGTTTCCAAGAGGAAAAACTATTTGGAGACAAAAGTCTTTGTTTTTATCTCTGCTATCCTCTCACACAGAGAGCAACAGAGAAATTTCACCTCCTCTAAAATGTTGGGATTCTTGTAAAACTGGAAATTCCCTGGTTTGATGCTCTGCATTATCTAGATAAAGCAAATTAGACCTTATTTGGAGCAAAGGTTATCTTGTTGAGAAAGTCTGATAACATGTTTTCTGATAAGCTTTCTTTGCTCCTCTTAGTTTCCCTGGAGGGGAAGTAATCATTGCTCATGGTCCCCTCGTATTTTCCCCAAGTTAGATTATCTGTCTAGTCATTTATGGCAGTTTCTAATTGGCTCATAGAACAAAATCAGCACTTCTCATTTCCAGATACCAGGCTGCGCTGGCAGAGTTTAGCTGGGTCGTCTCGCAACAGTTCCAGGAAGGTGGTTTCTTTACTTGCAGGCTGTTCACCCTGAGCAGAAACAGAAAGAGACAGACCCAAAGGCTGAACCCAATATCTTTGTGAAAATCATGAAAAACGTCACCTTTAGCCTTGTCTGGAGCCTCTGACAAGACCTTTCCAGACCACAGTCCCCTCCCCCTCAGAGGATGTGGTCACCCAACCCAGGTCAACCCAGGAAGTGTGAGACAGCCAGGATGGGAGAAAGAAAGTGACCTAATTCATGACAAATAAGTCTCATGGGCAGGACTAGATTGAAAGTCAGCGAGGTGTTCACAGCTGCCTCATGTCTTCCCTGGACCCTGGGCACTTTTGTCTTCATGGTCTCCTTCCTCCATTAAGTAGCATTAAAAAATTATATTTTATGACTGTGTTGGTATAAAGATGAATATAATCCTGACTGGATTCATTATTATGCATTCATTTTGATTATAGTCATTTTGTTGTTGTTGTTCTTATTTTAGAAGAAATGAAAATTAAACGTTTTTCTGGGCCCTAGGGACTGTAACTTACTGTGTCTAATGGAGAAGTCATACCTAAGGTGGGTGGCTTAGCACCTTTGCCCTTCTTTGGAATGCCGTTCCTTACCTGCAAATATCTCAGGCGTCTGATACTTTCCTGCACACATTGCCAGTCCCGCCCGCTGACCTGATTGAAACATCTTGGCCGGCAGCAAAGTGAAGCAGGATAAACCAATGGACTTCCCATTGCTGCTTCCTCATCTCCCCCTCAGCACTGGCTTCTGCTGCCACGTCTCCAATGAAACTGCCCCTGTAAGGTCATCAGTGACCTCTAGATTGCCAAAACTCATGGGTGATGGTCAACCCAGTTACTGTAGACCTTTCTGTCACATTTGACACCACTCTCCATTTAATTAGTTTTTAATTGAGTGGCTACAATGTTTCAGGCTATGTGCCAGATTTGGGAAGCATCATTACTAAGTAAACAGATAAGATTACAGACCTCCTATGGCTTTTTGTATAGTAGGGAATACAAATAAAGAGCAAAAGGAGCACAAGGGCCCCTAACTCATACTTGAGAAGTCAAGAAAGTTCTCCTGAAGCAGATAACAATTAACCTAAGAAGTGAAAGATGAATGAATGGGACATAGCCTGGACAGGGGAGAAAAGAGTGATCTAGGTAGAAAGAGCAACATGCACACAGTTCTAGTGATAACAGGAACAACTGCACACTCCTGGGAATAGTAATTTCACGTGGCTGAAGCCAAGAGTGTGCTATGGTTTGAATGTGACCCCTAAAGTTCATGTGCTGGAAATTTGACCCCCAATGCAGCACTGTTGGGAGATGAGACCTTTAAAAGGTGTTTAAATCATGAGGGCCCCACCCTCATGAATGGATTAATATCACTATTGCAGAAATGGTTTCATTACTGTGATGGGGGTTCCTTATAAAAGGGCGAGTTTGGCTCACTTTTGCTCCCTTTCTCACCCATGTGATGCCTTCTGCCATGTTATCATGCACCAATAAGGACCTCACCAGACATCAGCACCTTGATCTTGGACTTCCCAGCCTCCAGAACTGTGAGGACATAAATGTAATTTTTTTATAAATTACCCAGTCTGTGGTATTCTGTTACAGAAGCACAAAACAGACTAAGACAGTGTGGGAGGGGAACTTGCACTGGGGCATGTCATGAGTGTACTGACATTTGATGGAGATGACTCTGGTGTCAGTGTGGAGAGTGAACTGGGCTGAAGGTGATACTGGAGTCAGAGAGAGGCCACAGAAGGGAGCTGTGGAAGGGAGGCCATGGCTGTGGTCTGGGCAGGACATGGTATGTTCTGACTCAGGGAGGCAGCAGAAGGGGAGAAATGGGCAGATTGAAAAGATCTGCTCAACAGGACTTGGTGATAGATTGAATTTGGGGGGTGCAGGGGAAAAATAAATCAAGGATGACATCTGTATCTGGGTTCTTCATGGAAGAAAATAGAACCCCCTTTACTGGTTAAGCAGAAAGGGGCTTGTCTGCAGACATTAGGAGGTAACACTATCTTCGGGAGGGACAGAAAACCCAGTTTGGAAGGTTCACAGCCAGGAATAAAGCAGTCAAGAGCTATGGCCAGCCACACACCACGGGACTGCTGGGGCAGAATCACTGCTGCTTTTTGCTTGGCTCCTATGGACTAGGAACTGGACACCACTACAGCTATCCCAAAAGAACGAGATGCCTCCACATTTGTAATTGCCACTAAAGGCTACTTCCTCTCATCCAGCAGCAAGTCATGTCGCTCACTTCTACCTCCTGTTCTCATGAAGGTGCAAATGCTTGATCAAACCTGGGTCCCATGTTGGACCTGGCTGCAAGGGAGTTTGGAAAATGTGGTTCCTAGCTTTCCAGGGAGGCAAACTGCAGAGGAGTTGGTACAGAGGCCAAGTTCCTTACAGTACCACCCTCAATTAGTATTCCTGTACCACCCTCTCACTTGGACAATATAAGGACAGTGTTACAGCTGTCTTTGAGAGATGAGGCTCAAGGGATAAATAACTCATCCCAAGTCAGTGGTGGGTTCAATGGTCTGAATATTTGCCACCGCCCCCCATTTATATGTTGAAATCTAATCCCCAATGCAATAGTATTAAGAGGTGGGAGACCCAAGCCAAGGTATGGGGGTAATTTTAGTATTCACCTCACAGATTGGCTAGGAGGAAAAAGTAAGAGAATGTACCAAGCACTACATCCAGCTTAGAGTGAATTGCAGCTGTCACTGTCATCGTCATCATTATCATCATTATCCTCTTGTAAAAAGAGCCAAGATTGGGCTTGTTCAAAGTCCTGAGACAGTCAACATTAGCACACTAGGCTTCTGCTTCCACATCTTCACTACAAGGAATAAATTACTGATAATATTGATAATTAATTATTGAGTGCCTACTCTGCAGCTAGGTACTGTGCTAGTTGCTTTGTATGCATTATTGTAGCACAATGTTTCCTCAATGGCCTTACCAGATTATAATAATCAGGAACATAAAAAAAATCATAATCCCAATAATAATACACAACATATATTGAGATTTTACTAGAAGCTTGGGGAGTCTTCTGAGTGCCTCGTGTGTATGTAGTAATGCAGTATCTTTCCATTTTACAGATGAGGAAATAAGCTCAGACAGGGGAAGTGACTTGCCCCTGGTCACACAGACTGAACAAGGTGAAGTCTGGTTCAGAAGCCAGGCCTGGATGACTCCAGAGAGCTTGCTCTTTCCATGAGCCCACAGCCTTCCCATCATTGCTCATATTTCTTTAGAGGGAACTATACATCTGTGCAATTCAAACATTTCAGGGTTATAAAACATCGTCCTTCACAGGAGCTGAAAAGAAGACCATCACTCAACCCAAACAAGCAAAGTTCACAGGAAATCTAACCCTGTGGATAATAATTTGAAGGAACAAGAAGACATGAGTCACAATCCAAAATGGCAAGAATAAACCACAAAATTCTGCTTATGCCAAAACATTCTCTCTGTGATTTAAACAGACGCAGGCACTTAGTTTCAATGATAGTGGATATGGGAGGGAGAAATTCTGCTGCAAATTGGGATGTCTGCAGAAGAATGAACATCCTAGACACATTAAAATTATTCCTTTTTATTTTGGGCAGCTGGCCGGTAAGAGGATCTGGACCCTTGACCTTAGTGTTATCAGCTAAAATGATAACTTTTTAATAAGTGCCTGAAGGGCAGAAATATGTGGGTCTATTTAATAAATTCTTATCATATTCTACACTTAGAAAAGTTATACTTAATAATTTACGCTGATGTAGATTCTTTCTTAGAAAATTAAAATTTGACCTTACAAAACAATCCACTGAAGTCTTTCAAGTTACGGTTACACATTATCCCAAAAGATTCTCACTGCCTACAATTAAAGTAGGAAAATGAAGTCATTTTACCAGCTCTTTGTGCTACTAACCGAATATGATTGTGCTGTGGGTTAAATGTTTCCCCCCAAATTTCATGTATTGGAAACTCAACCCCTATTATAACAGTGTTAAGAGAGTAAGGAATCCAGTTATGGTATTTGAAAGGTGCAGCCTTTGAAAGGTAATTGGATCATGAGGACCGTGACCTTGTGAATGGATTAATCCATTGACTGTTTAATGGGTGGGCATGGGCGTGGTTATGATGGCTTTATAAGGAGAGCAAGTGAGAACATTTGCTCTTTCTTGCTGAGCCCATTCCACCATGTGACACCCCGCATCGCTGTGGAGAATCACCCCACCAGGAAGACGACCCTCACCAAATGTGTTCCCTGGTCTTCAGACTTCCTAGCCTCCAAAGCTGTAAGAAATAAATTTCATCCCTTTATAAATTACCCAGTTCCAGGTATTATGTTATAAGCAACAGAAACAGACTAATACAGATAGATTCTCCCTCCCCCAGTATTATTTGCAATCATCGTAATAAACAATATTTTTCAAGAGCATGTGGTTTGCCAGGAACTGAGCTAAGAACTTAACATTATTTCATTTAGTTCTTATGGCAACCCTAAGAGGAAAGTACTATTATTATCTTCATTTTACAGAAAAGGGTACTATGGATCAAAGAGGTTTAATCTTGCACATCATCGCTCAGGTAGTCCATGGAGGAATCAAGACTCAAAATAGGATTAATCAATGTTATAGCTTGAAAGGATTATTCAGCCAGTCAGTGTTCTTTCTATGTGGACCCAAGCATCTAAATTCTAAAGTGGCTAAAATCAGGGTGGACAAAAGTGACCCAATGTATTACTGAGTTCTGAACAGGAAGATTAGAGGCCCTTCTTAAAGTGACATCTTAATACACTGCTCTAAGAATCTTCTCTAGGGGGCACACAGAGAGATCATTCTTCATCACTGTGATTTACAGATAAATTGCCTTCCTGTCAGACTATAGAAGAGCCAGGAGTTAAAAAAAGAAAAAGAAAGAAAAAGAAAAAAAAACAAAACAGGCTTAAACATTTATGACATGAGTCAGGATTCACTCTCACAGTATGAGATTACAAATATCCTGTGCCCCCCAGTGACCCTGAGCCAACTTGATTATCAAAGGTGGCTCTAGATTTGGAAGGAACCTAGGGAATGCACCTTATCCATAAACACCTTAATCTTCTTAGTCCATGTGTGACATACAGATGCTAACAGCTGTTTCCAGGTAGATTGTTGAAAACTGAAATGAGAACTTGAAGTGGACGCACAAGAAACATAACAGATGTGTCTTCATAATACAGATCTTCAGTTCACCCTGATCCTATGACAGTGACTGCATTTCAGTTTTGTCCATTTACCTTTCCTGGGCCTACCTCCCATCCTTAGTCACCAAATGAATAGTCCTTGGTCCTTCCACTAGAGGACTTCTGATGATTTTTTGGAGTCATCAGACAGGTGAATAAACATCTCCCAAACAAAGCTTGCCCACCTCATGGCTGTTACTTACTTATTGCAGAGGATTAGTCTCATAAAAAACACCACCCAATGAGATCAGAGGTGACTGTTTAAAAACAACAACAAAAGCTGTGTCAAGAGTTCTGTGGGCTTTGAGGGATGTTTGTTGTGAAGAAAGCAATAGATTGCCAGCCACAGCAAGTGATCGGATGGTACAGTCTGCTTACCCAGAGAGCATATTTGTCTGCCTCTCAAAATTCTGTTAAATGCCATGGCATGCAAACACTGATGATTCTAGGCCTAGCTGAGGCCTGGGGGAAGTGACCGGTAGAAAGTTCTTCATCACTACTAATCACCATAATAAACCTGTGGGGTGGCTGGATTTGTCTCCGATTCAGCAATAAGAGAAAATAAGAGACACTCAAGTTACTCACTACAGTTCACTCTACAAGGCAGAAGTTGGAATCCAGCAAAGGATTTCTAACACTGAATCTGTTCCACTAATTAACAGGCTAAGATTTATGCAAGCCAGATCCAATGCTGATACACCAAATTACTCATTATTCAAAAATGACCCCAAAATAATACCTCGTGTGCCCATAGATCCTCCCCTGGTTATTCTCAGGCAGAGGTAGTATATTCCTTTCCCAGGGCTCCCTCGTAGTCCAGGGACTTAGATGAATTGATTTCTGATTTTTCTTCTAACAGCATTCCAGAATCAGTCCACTTCACAGTCCTGTTAAAAGCACCATGGTCCTGTAGGAGACCATGGAGAAATGGTCCATGGGGCATTCCAACCACCTCTTTCTCTAGAGCCAGCAGGTTTAGCCCAGACTCTTCTACCACAATATAGATTTACACCACTTATATTCAGGAGAAAACTGCCATGAACAATATAAGATTTTTAGGGTCTCTGTTGACCTGCCCTCAGCCTTCAGAAATGCTAATAAAGATTTTGCTCCGTAATCCCAATTGCAAGAGTCAAAGTCTTTGGATGGAGCCCTCAAACACGTACAAGGTAGTCATGGAAATCTAGGAAGTGTTTTGTCCCCTCACCCTTTTTCTTTTTTAAATTGTTGATTAATAATTTGATCCCAGTCATAGTTTTTTTACCTCCCAAGGAACTAAAAAAGATAAAACAAACACTCTTTCATATATTTATGACATGGTTCCTTAAACAGGAAGGACTTAAACTAACAGATGATTTCATGAGATAGTGTTTGCCAGAAATAGCGCTGCTGATCAGCTGTCCACTATTCAAGTTACACAAATTCTTTGGTTGATTGCTTCCTCTAAATGCTATTCTGGTGTCTTGCTAAATCATCAAAAACACCTGGAGCACATCAGCTTTGTTCTGATAGAAATACCTCCTCTGAGTTATTTTTTTTTTTTAATTTTATTTTGTCGATATACATTGTGGCTGATTATTGCTCCCCATCACCAAAACCTCCCTCCCTTCTCCCTCCTCCCCCCTACCCCCCAACAATGTCCTTTCTGTTTGCTTGTCGTATCAACTTCAAGTAATTGTGGTTGTTATATCCTCTTCCCCCCCCCCGTTTTGTGTGTGTGTGTGTGTGTGTGTGTGTGTGTGAATTTATATATTAATTTTTAGCTCCCACCAATAAGTGAGAACATGTGGTATTTCTCTTTCTGTGCCTGACTTGTTTCACTTAATATAATTCTCTCGAGGTCCATCCATGTTGTTGCAAATGGCAGTATTTCATTCGTTTTTATGGCTGAGTAGTATTCCATTGTGTAGATGTACCACATTTTCCGTATCCACTCATCTGATGATGGACATTTGGGCTGGTTCCAACTCTTGGCTATTGTAAAGAGTGCTGCGATGAACATTGGGGAACAGGTATACCTTCGACTTGATGATTTCCATTCCTCTGGGTATATTCCCAACAGTGGGATAGCTGGGTCGTATGGTAGATCTATCTGCAGTTGTTTGAGGAACCTCCATACCATTTTCCATAGAGGCTGCACCATTTTGCAGTCCCACCAACAATGTATGAGAGTTCCTTTTTCTCCGCAACCTCGCCAGCATTTATCGTTCAGAGTCTTTTGGATTTTAGCCATCCTAACTGGGGTTAGGTGGTATCTCAGTGTGGTTTTGATTTGCATTTCCCGGATGCTGAGTGATGTTGAGCATTTTTTCATATGTCTGTTGGCCATTTGGATATCTTCCTTAGAGAAATGCCTACTTAGCTCTTTTGCCCATTTTTTAATTGGGTTGCTTGTTTTCTTCTTGTACAGTTGTTTGAGTTCCTTGTATATTCTGGATATTAATCCTTTGTCAGATGTATATTTTGCAAATATTTTCTCCCACTCTGTTGGTTGTCTTTTAACTCTGTTAATTGTTTCTTTTGTTGTGCAGAAGCTTTTTAGTTTGATATAATCCCATTTGTTTATTTTTCCTTTGGTTGCCCGTGCTTTTGGGGTCGTGTTCATGAAGTCTGTGTCCAGTCCTATTTCCTGAAGTGTTTCTCCTATGTTTTCTTTAAGAAGTTTTATTGTTTCAGGGTGTATATTTAAATCCTTAATCCATTTTGAGTTGATTTTAGTATACGGTGAGAGGTATGGGTCTAGTTTCATTCTCCTGCATATGGATATCCAGTTATCCCAGCACCATTTGCTGAAGAGGCAGTCCCTTCCCCAGTGAATAGGCTTGGTGCCTTTGTCAAAGATCAGATGGCAGTAAGTGTGTGGGTTGATTTCTGGATTCTCTATTCTATTCCATTGGTCAGTGTGTCTGTTTTTATGCCAGTACCATACTGTTTTGGTTATTATAGCTTTGTAGTATAGCTTAAAGTCAGGTAGTGTTATGCCTCCAGCTTTATTTTTTTTGCTCAGCATTGCTTTGGCTATGCGTGGTCTTTTATTGTTCCATATAAATGACTGGATAGTTTTTTCCATTTCTGAGAAAAATGTCTTTGGAATTTTGATGGGGATTGCATTGAATTTGTATATCACTTTGGGTAGTATGGACATTTTCACTATGTTGATTCTTCCAATCCAAGAGCATGGAATATCTTTCCATCTTGTATCCTCTCTAATTTCTCTCAGCAGTGGTTTGTAGTTCTGAGTTATGATCTAGTGTAAGGTTCTTGGCCATAGGGAGAATTTTTCTGCAACTTGTATTAAAGTAAAACTGTTTTTGATGATGTTTTCAATGTCCTTCATTTAAGAGTTCATGTTGCAAATCTCTCTTAGACTTAGGGACAGGAGAACATTTAACACTCCTAAATGAGTTTACAGTAAAACTCCAAAGTGTTTCTCTTAGAATTTAGAAAGATGGGCAGCAAATGTGATCAGTAACCATTTTCTTCTTCCTAAAACAATTATTTGCTCATTCTCCTGAATGATTTCCAATTTTTTCTCTTATTTTCATTTAACTGCTTTGTGTATATTTTATATAAAAGGCATATGTTTCTATTGCATTGTATATTTTTTGTTATGTCTCTACAAATCCTTGTATAAATAATAAATACATACCTAGATACCACACACCTAGAGATGTAGATACCATATGTGCATGGTATGCATATACGATGCATGTAGAAGATACCCCATCAAAAAATTTCAGAGATCATAGAAGCAGACTTTTCATCCAGATCAATTGAGCTAATCCAGATCTTGTGCCAACATCAGGTAAACTTGTGAAGGAGGTCAACTTGATCTGCATCCTAGCCTCTCCCATGCCCCCCTGGTTATCTTGTTATACAACAAACCATACCCAATGATTTAAAAACAATAATCAATCATTTTTTTACTCATGAATCCGGGGATTGACTGAGATCAGCTAGTCAGTAGTTCTCAACTAGGGGCGATTTTTTTCCAGGTGACATTTGGAAATGTCTGGAGACATTTTTATTTGTCACAACTGGGAAGGTCCTACTGGCATCTAGTCAGTAGAGGTCAGAGATGCTGCTAAACCTGCTATAATACACAGGGCAGCCCCAGAACAAGGGACTATCTAGCCCAAGGTTGAGACACCCTGAGGTAGGTATTTCTCATTTGAGGTAAAACATGTAGCTGCAGTGAGGTGGTGATGGGGTTGGGGTCATCTGGAGGGCTTCTTCATTCACATGTGTGGCGCCTGGGCTAAGAACAGGTGGAACTCCTTGGGCATCTCTCCATATATATGTGGTTTTTCCACAGTCTTTCCACAAGGCAGCTTCAGGGTATCTGGGCTTCTTACCGGTGGCTGAGGGTTCCCAGAGTGAATGCTGTCAGATATTGGTAGAAGCTGAGTGGCCTTTATAACCCAGCCTCAGAAATCCCACAGTGTCACTTTTACAATAACAAAGCAACTAAGACCCCCTTCCGCTTGGTGTCAACAGAGATGGAGAAAAGAACCTGAGCTGCCACCCTTACCTGGCAATAATGAGGTGCCACCATCAGATAAGCGGAAGCCAGCTAAAACATAAGATTTCAATAAGGTTCAGATTCTTACAACATAATATGCAAAATGTCCAGGTTCTAATAAAAAATCACTTATCCCAAGAACTAGGAAGATCTCAAACTGGATGAGAAAAGACAATCAACAGATGTCAACACCACAATGACACAGATGCTTGAATTATAGGGTAATAAATCAGCAATCACAAAAATTCTTCAACAAATGATTATAAAAACACTTGAGACAAATGAAAAAAAGAAAGCCTCAGCAAAGAAATAGAAGATATAAAGACCAAAAAAATGTGGATTTTAGAACTTAAAAAAATACAAAAACCAATATTAAAAAATCAATTTCTGGACTCAACAGAGGAATAAAGGGAACAGAGGAAAGAATCAGTGAACTTAACAATTCCTAATTTGAATAGAGAGAAAATTAGATTTAAAAAGTGAATAGATCCTCAGTGACATGTGGGACTATAACAAATCCCAGAGGAGAAAAAAATACGGTGGGAGCTGAAAAAATATTCAAAGAAATAATGGCTGAAAAATTTCCAAATTCAGCAAAAATAAAACCCCATAAAATACAGATTCAAGAAGCCTAGTGAACCCCAAACAGGATAAACTCAGAGAAACCCACACCCAGACACATCATAGTCAAACTTATCAAAACTAAAAACAAGCAAAAAATTTTGAAAGTAGCCAAAGAGAAACAACACATTATCAACAAGGGAAAAAACAATTGGAACAGTAGTGAATTTCTCACCAGAAAACACGGAGGCCAGAAGAAAGTAGTACAACATTTTTCAGGTGCTGAAAGAAAAGAATTATCAATCCAGAATTCTACATCGGGCGCAAATATTCTTCAAGAATGAATAGGAAGTCAAGATAGTCTCAGATGGCTGAAGCAAAAACTTTAACACTGTCTAATGTGATTCCCAATGTATGTACAGGAAATAGTTACAATAATTATGTTATTAATGAGAGATGGTAAAGTGTTGTAAAGGGAAGTAAGGTTTTACACTTCATTTGAACTGGTAAAATGTAGACACCAGTAGACTTCTAGAACTTAGGTGTGCAATGCCTACAGCAACCACTAAAAAAGCTGTACAAAGATATACTCTTAAAAGCACTAAAAATAAAAATGGAATTCTAAAAATGTCCAAGTAACTTACATGAAGCCAGAAAGGGAAAAAAAACTGAATTTATTGCTCATTATAGTGAGAGTTAAATTGGTTAGACACAGTGTCTCTGAGCCGAAAAGAATATAGATTTTATCTTGAGTTTGGGGGCAATACAGAGTTTAAGAATTGGCAGACTTTCAGAGGTGTAAGGGAACAATTTGCATAGGCATGATTACTCAGGTGAGATTCTTGTTAATTGGCTTGCAGTCCCTGGTGTGTTCACTGACTGGCTGAATTTTAGAAGCAAGAGACTGACACTGATTGGTTGGCTGACAAATGTGTGTTGTAGTAGACTGAATTATGTCCCCCTATAGGGAAAGTGAAGATAAATGGTTGGGGTCCCTCAGATGTTGAGAATCTTGCTGAGCACTTGATGTAAATATGCACCCAGGTGTTCCTTCGTTATTGTCTAATGTAATTGAGCCTGTGCACCCAAGTGTTCTTTGGTTGTCTGACTCACACTCAGGTGTCCTAGGTTATCGGACTTAAGTATAAAAGATGAACAGCTGTGATCTATAGCACCCCCCACACACACCCCGGGACAGCCCTGGAGGGGCCACCAGGAGGCCACCACCGCTGCTGATGGAGGCTGCTGTAAGCTGCTGCTGCTGCTGCTGAGGAAGCTGGGGACTGAGCTAATTTTAGAATGAACCTGTCAATGCTGTCAACAGCTCCCAGGATCTTTCCCAATTACTTAGCTCACAACCTGAATGTGAGGGGTCTATGACCCAGCTTGGCACGTGAGGGGTCTGTGACCCATCCTGGCAAATGAGGGGTCTGTGACCAGCCTAGTATGTGAGGGGCTTGTGACCCAGTCTCTGCAACATGTTTGAAGGGTCTGAGCCCTAGCCTGACACCCCGCAAAGCTCACTAAAGCTTGAATTGTGCCTCCCAAGTCTTATGTTTTAGAAAATTAGCCCCCACTGTTACTGTAAGAAGGTGGGAAATCCTATTATGGTAATTGAAAGGTGGAGCCCTGAAGAGGTGATTGGATTGTAGGACCGTGCAGTAGTGAATGGATTAAAAATGATGGTCAGGGGCATGGTTCTGAGGGCTTTCTTTTTTTTTTCTTTTTTAAAATTTTTATTGAATCAAAATTGATTATACATGTTTTGGGGGTTCAACGTTGAGATATGTTGATCAGATCAATATTACGAGCATATATATTGTTAAAAATGTCCCTTGTCCAATCTCTCCCCATCTCCCTTTTCCCTCCCCCCTCCCCCCTCTGATTACCCTAGATTTCTTCTCTCCTTCTTAAAGAACAATGGTTACTCTATTGATTTGTTGCCTAGATGATCTGTCCGATGCTGAGAGATGTGAACAGGTCCACCAATATTATCATAGAGCAGATGATTCTTCTGTCACTCTGAAATGGGCTTTGTGGAGAGAGACATCCTTTTTTCTTTATCTCTGCTGGTGACTCTCCTTGTGTCAATGCACTGCAGTGGCTGGCGGATCACCTGCATGGTGGTTGTGGTGTCTAGCCACTTTTGCGGCAGCCATGGTTATTGTGGTGGCTGTGGTGGGCCACCCAGATGGAGATGATGTTTTTAGCATGCTCCTTGGTGCTGGCAGTGTGCCTGGTTGTGGGGAGTGTCTGGTCCTCAACTCCATGCCTTGTGTCCCCAAGGAGGCCCTGAGGCACTGGTGCGGTGTTCTCAGTTGTTTCCCAGTTGTTGGAGGGGTGTCCAGTCCCCTTCTCCATACCTCAGGTCCCCAGGCAGGCCCCAAGGCACTGGCATGGTGTGCCTGGTTGTGGGATGGGGGTCTGGTCCTCTTCTCCATGCCTTGGGTCCCTGGGCAGGCTCCAAGACACTGGTGCAGTGTTCCTGGTTGTGGGATGGGATCTGGTCCAATTCTCCATGCCTTGGGTACCCAGGTGGGCCCCAAGGCACTGGCAGTATGCCTGGATTTGGGAGTGGGGTCCAGTCCCTGGCTCCAAGCCTTGGGTTCCCTGGCAGGCGCTGGTGGTGTGAGTGGTTGTGGGCAGGGTCCTATCCCTGACTCCATGCCTCATGTCCCCTGGTGGGCCCCAAGGCACTGGTAGTGTGTGTGGTTGTGAGCAGGGGTCCTGTCCCCACTCCATGCCTCATGTCTCCTGGTGGGCCCCAAGGCACCGGTGGTGTGCCTGGGCCAGAACTAATTTTTTGTCCTTTGCTTATTTCTAACACAGGGGAACTTCCTGGGGGAACCAGTACTTGAGCTATGTTGTTGAGCTAAATTACTGCTTTGCTGCTGTTGCCCTAGGGAAGGATTTTTGTGCAGCTCAGGGTTTAATGGCTGACCTTATAGGTACTTCCGACTCTCCAGAGACTTGGTGCACCTGAGTTGTGTAGAAACTCTGATCTGGGCGTGAGTTGTTTCATCAAACTGCACCCCATGCAATTCTGCCTTCCCGACCAGTCTTCTCTGAGTGGTCCTGTGCTGACTGGGGGGCAGATCAGCTGTCCTTGCTGTGTCCCAGTGTTCTCCTGGTGGGCCTGTCTCCCCCACTGCCCATGTTCCAAACGCTTCCCATGGGACGGGCCCTGCACTGGTCACTTGCAATGACTCACCGGCCTCTGAGTGGCTCCCTTTTTCAGCTGTTCTGGCTCCTCACTCCTGTGTGAGTCCATGGGAACCCTATTAGTGGTCTTGCTGTCCTGGGGGCCACCATAATCCTCTTCTCCCCTGCTGCCTCCAAGTAACTCCATCTGAAGAGCACAGCTGCAGCTTCTGCCGGCTCCTGCTCCATGTGTTCAGCAGCTCCAGCCTTAAAGCGGCTGCAGCATGAAACGCTCAGAGTAGTTTTTTCTTTCTCTCATCGTGGTTTCTCCTGCCTTCATGAACTCTGTAGATCTCTCCTCCTCTTTCCCTGAACTCCAGTGGCTCCAGCTTGTCTGATGTTACATTTTTATAGTTGTGAATTGGTTGATTTGTGGGAAAGAGTGACACTGCAGACTGTCTATTCCACCATCTTGACCGTAACCTCTGAGGGCTTTGAAAGAAGTGGAGAGTCTCTCTCTCTCTCTCTCTCTCTCTCTCTCTCTCTCTCTCTGTCTCTCTCTATGCTCTTTCTGCTTCCACCATCTTGCAATGTGAGACCCCTGGGTCACTGTTGCCACCACCAGATGAACTTTGAATTTCCCAGCCTCAGAAACTGTAAGCAATAAATTTTGTTTTCTTTATAAATCACCCAGTTCTGTGTATTTTGTTATAAGAAACAGAAATGGACTAATACACATATTCACTGAGGTGAGTTGCTTTGATCTAGGAACAGGTTTAAAACTGGCTCTGGTAGTTACTTTTCACAATAGCTATAGAAAAATCCATCATTCCCTCAATTTATAGTAAACTTTTTGTTCTCACTGGTATTGCTCTTTGAAAGTATGTGTTTTAAACCTTATTTCTAATTTTGCAAGTCTTTGTCCCCTAATAAAAGCATATTTGGCATGATGAAGCAGGGTAAGAAATGTTTATAGACGAGATTAGAACATATCCTTTCTTTTTGCCTACTCATTATCAACTTTCCCCCTTCTTCTGATAGCAATATCTATGCCTCCACCCACCCCCATCCCCATATCTTTGGAGAATTTTTCCTTTCCTACAACAACCTTGTGGATTTGTTGAGAGCTGCCGATCTCCTAGCCACATGAATGGACGTATGATTCTGGCCTAACCAATCATAATGCTACATTCCCTTGATTACAGTGACTGGCCCATAAATGAACACAGGACTCATATTGGGCCACTCAAAATCCTTCCCTTGGAACTTTAAGTAGAACTTATGGGGAAAAAAAATTTCCTTTTTCTCTTAGATTCCCTTACAGCAAGACTCAAGCTGCCCATGGTTGTGTTCGTCCCCGTAGAAAGAACACCTATCTGCAAGAGAAAAGAAAGAAGCTACCATCAGAGAAAAGCAGAGATGAGAAATGTGGCAAGAATGAGAGGGGAGGAGCCTGAACAGCATTCCAGGCTCTATTTCCACATGTCTGAGGCCAGCTCTACACCTACTCTTCTCGATTTCATGAGTCAATAAATTCATGCTTTGCTTAAACTAGTTTGAAAGTGAAGGGAGTAGGGAAAGGCTGGGAAAAGAGAAAACTTCAAGGGTGCCCCGAAACCTTGGCTGCCAAAATAGAGGAGGACAAAGGTAGCCTTTTGGTCCAAGTGAACATGCCTTTCTCATACAGCTAAAATAGCACAGCTTTTGTAAAGGATGCTTTGGGCAGCAGTTATGAGAAAGCTATGGTTTCAGTAGGTAGTTGTCTTGGTGAGGAAGGTCATTGCAAAGAATCGAAACCGCTGAATCTCTAGATGACAAGTGTATCCTTATGGTTCTTGCTGTGTGCAGGCTTTTCTGCCAGTTTGTCTCTCTCACGCTCAGCTGTCCCTGGGTGAAGAACTTTCCGAAGCTTTATTAGAGATCATGTGCTATATGAGTCTTAAGTGGCTGAGACTATCGACCTGGTTGCTCCTCAACAACATGGACAGATTTCCTGAATAAAACCAGTCCTCCCTGCTCTAGACCCCCCTGTACCCAGCACATTCCTCTGTGGTACAACACGTGGCACTGCCCTGCAGGAACATTGCTCTGTGGCTGCCTCCCCTATAGACTGTGAGTTCCTTGAAGGCAGTGACCATGTGACCAGGTCTGATTCATTGGTGTATACCTAGTGCTTACCATGATGCTGTCATCTATCAGGTGCTCAATAAACATCTTTTGAATGCATGAATAAATGTATAAATGGGTAAGGGATCAATAAGTGAATGAGTCTTCAGCTATTATTTGTGAAATAAATGGAAGTTGTAGAAGCTCTTAAAAGAATCTGGGGTAAAAATTGATTCCATTGTATAATGAAGAATATAAATTACCCTGATCTGAACAGCATATATTCACACTGGTATTGATATTCAATGCTATACCCCACAGATATGTACCATCAACTATGTTCTAATAAAAATAAGTTAATTTTTAAAAATCTGGGGTAGGGAGATAATCAGGACTGCTCATCACCCAACAACCAGTATTGCAGAGATTGTAGCCCATAAGTGATTGGGCTCAGGAGATGACAATTTAGACTTTTTCTCTCGAAAAAAAGGCCATCAAATTCTTTTCTCCTCTGGAGAAGGGAGAGAGAAGGGGGATTTAGTGCTTTGCTGCCACAATCATATAGCCCTACATGTGTATAGAATGTCATAACTTTCAAAGTGTGTTTTCATTCAGAATGCTTCATTTGATGGCCTGTGAGATGGGAAGGACAGTTTCTAACTTTTCTGATAAAGCAGCTTCAGCAGCTTACCTTAGTTCTAGCAACTAGTAGAAGGAGGTCAAGTCTCAAACTGGCTTTCAGCAAGTCCTTGTGGGGGTTCACTGTGTACCAGGCACTGTGCTAAGCCCAGTGTATTAGTTTTCTTGTTGTGGCTGTAACAATTACTACAAACTTGGTGGCTTAAACATTTATTCTTTTCCAGTTCTGGAGGTCAAAAGTCCAAAATCACTTTCACAGGGCTAAAGTGAAGGTGTCAGCAGGGTTGCATTCATTCTGGAGCCTCTGGGGAGAGAATCCATTTTCTTGCCTTTTTTCAGCTTCTAGTGGCTGCCTGTGTTCCTTGGCTTGTGACCCCTTTCCTCCATCTTCATGACACATCACTCCAGTCTCTGCTTGTGTCATCACATCAAGCTTTTCCTTTGGCTCTGACTTCTCCTGTGTCCCTCTTATATAGACTCTTGTGATTACATTGGGCACATGCAGATAAGCAGAAATAGTCTCCCTATCTCAGGCTCCTTAACTTAATCACATCTGCAAAATCTGTTTGCCATGTAAGGAAACATATTCAGAGGTTCTGGGGAGTAGAACATGCACATATTTGGGGGTCATTATTCAGCCTACTACACCCAGTAAGCAGGTAAGTATGCCCATCCTGAGGCCCATACATGGGCTCCTCTCTGACCTCTACCCAGTTACAAAGGGCTGAGGTCTGCATCTCAGCAATTGACTTACTTCTTCCTTTAAGTGCCATGCACAGGTTTGTGAAAATCAAAAGTAACAATTGGTTACAAATACAAGAAGATGAATCTTTAAGGTGAAATACCATAGGGACCAAATGAAGAGACAGTTCTGACTCAAGTATCATCAGAGCTTAGCAAGCACCCACATTCTGTTGCTGCTGCTAGAAAGGTGATCCCAGTGTGCCACCCAAGGAGAGAAGTCAGGGCTGTTGAGCCCAGGGGAGGCCAGCCAGCTGTGTTGCCTGGAGTATCTCTGTACTTTCTGCAGATATTAGAGCCAGTGCTCCGACTGGCCCCATATTCATATCCATTGGTCATTCTGAGCATGGGGTACAATTGCTCCTCTAAGCACTCTTAAGCAAATGAAAAGGGGGTAACATCTGTGATCAACTGGATAGACCTCAAGTGTCAGCGAAACTCTGGAACTGGCTGTGGCCTATGCCATAATGGTGTGTCCCCAGGCAGGCTGAGAGACAACAGGTAGCTGAGATTAGATGTATCTTCCTAGGACCTTATCCCTGCTCAATACTAAGAGTAAGGGTTGAAAAGCACTGGGCTAACAGTAGTCAAGCAACTTAGGTCCTAGTGACCTTGAGCAAGTCATTTAACTTCTCTGGTTTATTTTTTATATGTTTGTATTTTTTTTCGGGTGTCTTCATCTGAGAAGTGAGGCAGCCTTTTTCAGCTCTAAAGCTCATAATTGTACTGCTTCTAAATGTCAAGGCTGGGAAGTAGGTGCCGTCTCTGAGACTAGTGCTATGGCCAGGCAAGCATACTGAGTCTGAGTGTGGTGGAGTTTCTTTCCTCTAGTCTTCTGTCTTCCCATCTTGGCCTCTTTTTAGAGGATGTTCAAGTGCTGTGGAATGAGTTGAGCAAAAGCTTCCAATAACTCAGCATCTGTCCACTTTGGAAGACATCAACTCCAAGGTCACTGACTGGTGAAGGATACTACTTTAGGATTGATCGGTCACATCAGTGACTGCCTGGCTTCAACAGGAAATGTCTCTGCATTCAGGATGTTTTCTTCAGATCCTTTCTCATGAACTTGGTGTGAGTTTCCTGAATGTAATATACACAACAGTATTCCTGGCAGTGTAATTATAGAGGATTGAGACAGTCTTTGATGATGTATTTCAATGAATAATGATGATAGATAATAAAAGTGTTCATGTATTATGATGTTGGCTGAAAATATAATTACAATGATAAATTAATGATGCTGACAGATATGTATTTGAAAGTCAGTGAAGAAAAATGAAGTCCACAGATACCAGCTCCTCTCTAGAAGTTATTAAAAATGGTTTTCTTAGGAAAAGATGCTGAGTTAAAAGTCTTATCATCTTCACTTCTTTCAGACATATATGAAATATCATCCAAACAAAGAGTGGTTTGTTGAGAGGAAATGCAATGTCGCAAAATCTTGGAGCAAAAAAAGAATTCTCATGATAATTTAAATCAATTACTTAATTTTGAAAATGAGAAGACTGATGTCCATAATGGTTGTTATGTGAGTTGCTCAAAATCATACAGTGGCTGTCAGAACTAAACATGACCCTGTACACAATATGTCTCTTTATCTACATCTATTTCTATCTAGATCTTCTTGCCTACCCCAATACTCAATGTTTAGTAGATATCTGTATCCACTGCACCAAGTTTTAGTAGTTACAATTCCCAATCTATGCCATATGGACCCACCCTCTTACTATTATTTATTTGTTTTCTTTAAATCAGCTCACATTTTCACTCAAATTTATTTTAAAACAACATGTGTATCATTAATGTGAATAGGAAACCAGTATTCCTTGCTATAGATAACGGGCAAAATAACCATTTTCTGTTCATGTGCCAGTAGAAGATTACTTTCCAAATTTGGTGAAACTCTGTCTTCTGCCAGACTGCCTTGCCTATGAAATAATACAATGTCAAAACTCTTAAAAGATTGAGTCACTGCCTAAGACAAAAGTAATCAAGATAAACTTGCAGCCTTATAAGTTATGATGTATTGAGATATCAGAGAAAATTGCCTTTAGTTTTATTAAAATATCTTTCCTTACTAGCTCAGATAATTGGCTGTTCACATATAGATGTGATAGTGAAACCCTTCATTATGTGCAGCTGGAAAAAATAAGCCTTGGGGAGCTATTGCACAAATAGAACCTGAAGTCAGGAAAACATTTCTGGTTAGAGCTCTACCACTTGCTATCTGTGTAAGATTACACTCACTTTAACACCTCAGAGCCTCAGAGTTTTCTCATTTATGTGTTCTCATTTGCTCAATTATGGCTCTACCACTTGCTATCTGTGTAAGATTAGACTCACTCTAACACCTCAGAGCCTCAGAGTTTTCTCATTTCAAAAATGAAAACAATCGGTACCTATCAGAGTTATTGTGAGGATTAATGAGGAAACACACCCAAAATAATTAGCCTGGTATGAAGAACACAATGAACCCTTAATATATTTATTTACACAGCAAGTTGGGTTTTTTTCCCTGTTCTCCCTATTCTGGAGTCTGAGGTCTTTCAAGGCTTTATGTAATGTAATTCAAGAACAAAATGCAGAGATATATTGTTTGAGCATTAAAAGGTACAGTCAATTTTTATCCCATTTTTTAGACCAAGAAACTGAGATGTAGGATTAGTATAAGGAATGTGCCTGCTATGCAGGTAGTAGGTGGTGAAGCCAAAATATTCTGTCTTCAAAGCTTAAGCTCTAATAACTATGCAGTCTGCACTACATACTGAGGATGATTAAAACAGTTGCAAATTATTTGATTCTTCTCCCAGTGGGAGGTGGGTTCTGTGTCCCCTCCCCTTAAATCTGGGTTGGCTCTATGATTATGTAATAGAATATGGAGGAAGTAATATTGTACCATTTTCCCAGCCCAGGTCTCAATGGACTGGTAGTTTTCATTTCTTATTTCTGTAACTAGTCATTCTTGGAGCTGAGTATGCATGGAAAAAAATCAGACAACCCTGCTGGAGAGAAAGTGTACTAGTTCACAGTCCAGAGGCACAACCTCACCGAAAGACTGAGACCTGGTCATAGGACTATAGAGTTTCCCCTCCCCATACCTTACCACTACATTACTAAAGGCCTATTTACCTCATTTCCTTTTATCCAGTATATCATCATCACGTCCACCTCTAAACAAAAAATTACAAGACATACTGAAAGTCAGAACACAGTTTGAAGATATATAATGAGCATCAGAAGCAGAGTTAAATATATCAAAAGTACTGGCATTATCTGACCCAGAATTTAAGATAACTTTAATTAACATGCTAACAGCTTTAATGCAAAAAGTAGACAGCATGCAAGGACATATGAATAATATAAGCAGAAAGATGGAAATTGTAAGAACTAAAAAGAAATGCTGGATATTAAAAACACTGTAACCAAAATGAAGAATGCCTTTGATGGGCTCACTAATGGACTGAACACAGCTGAGGAAAGAATCTTTGAGCTTAAGTATATGACAATAGAAACTTTAAAAGACAATCTAAAGAACTGGGGAAAATATTTACAAACTATGCATCTGACAAGGGATTAAATTAAGAATATACAAGAAACTGAAACAAATTAACAGTAAAAAAACATGCAACCAGATTTAAAAGTGGGCAAAGGAAGAAAATAAGTATTTCTCAAAGGAAGACATTCAAATTGCCAACAGTCATATGATAAAGTGCTCAACATTATTTAATAACTGGGAAATGCAAATCGGAATCACACTGAAATGTCAGCTCACTCCACTTAGACTGGCTATCATCCAAAAGACAGAGAATAACAAATGCTGGTGAAGATGCAGAAAAAGGGGAACCCTCCTACACTGTTGGTGAGAATATAAAATGGTGCAGCCATTGTGGAAAATGGTATGGCGCTTCCTCAAACAATTACAGATAGAACTGCCATAAGACCCAGCTATCCTGCTGCTGGATATATACCCAAATGTGTGGAAATCATCATGTCAAAGAGACACCTATACTCTCATGTTTATTGCAGCTCTATTTACAATAGCCCAGAATTGGAACCAACCTAAATGCCCATCATCAGATAAATGGATAAGAAAAAATGTGGTATATTTATACAAGGGAATACTACTCTGCCATAAAAAAGAATGAAATACTGTCATTCACAGCAACATGAATGAACTTAGAGGAAATTATGTTGAGTGAAATAAGCTAGGCACATAAAGAGAAATACCACATGTCCTCACTTATGTGTGGGAACTAATGAAAACAAATAAGTAAACAAACAAACAAATAAAAAAGAAAAACAAGATACAACAATCACAATAATACATTGAACATTTTAATAGAAGAGAACAGAACTGAGGTTTCCAGAGGTGGGAAAGGGGGAGAAGGAGGGGGAAAAGGGAGGAATTGGTAAAGGGCCACCAAAATTGATTACATCACATAATGATGAATGTAGTAATTATCCTGATTTGAACATCACATATTGCACAATGGTATTGATATTCAGTGCTGCACCCCACAGACATGTACAATTGACTATGTCTCAATAAAAAAATAAAATAACATAAGCTCTCCCACCCCCACCTCCATTTCCCCCACCCTACCCTCCTCCCCCACCCCTCCCACTGCTCCACAATAACATCTTAGAATGTAAAATAACAGTAATTAATTAATTAAAAATAAAATAATTTTTAAAAACTGAAAAGAAAATAGAAAAAAAATTTTTTTTCTAATTACAGAATATCCAAGAACTGTGAGACAACTACAAAAGGTGTAACCTAAACATAAATAAGAACACCAGAAGGAGAAGAAAAAGAAAAATGTACACAAGAAATATTTGAAGCAATAATGCCTGAGAGGTGATACAAATTAATGTCAGAGGCCAAACCACAGATACAGGAAGTTCAGAGAACACAAAGTAGGATAAATGCCAAAAAGAAAAAGAAAAAACTACACCTAGGCATAAAATATTCAAACTTCAGAAAATCAAAGATAAAGGAAAAAATCTTAAAAGAAACAGATGGGAAAAACACCTTACCTATAAAGGAGCAAAGATAAGAATTATGTCTGACTTCTCCTCAGGTAATATGCAAGCAAGAAGAGAGTGGAGTGAAATATCTACAGAGTTGAGAGAAAAAAACCCTCCAACCTATGATTCTGTACCCTGTGAAATTATCCTTCAAAGAAGAAATACAGACTTTCTCTGACAAAGAAAAATTGAGGAAATTTGTTGCCAGTAAGACCTGCTTGCAAAAACTGTTAGAAATTCTTCAGAGAGGAGAATTATATGTCATAAACTCAGATCTATACTAAAAAGGAAGAGCATCCAAGAAGGAGTAAGGTAAGGTAAAATAAAAACATTTATGTTTCTTATTCTTAGTTGATCTAACAGACAATGGTTTGTTCAAAATAATAATAGCAAGAATATGTTTGACTATATATGTTTGTGTGTGTGTGCGTATGCTTATGTATATATGAAATGAATGATAGAAATGATACAGAAACAAGAATGAAGACTTGGGAATATTTTGTTATCATAAGGTACTTGCACTACCTGTGAAGTTTTATATTGTAAATTGAAAGTGGACTTGGATTAGTAAATGTATATTGTATATGTATAGTGCAAACTCTAGGGAGATCACTAAAAAAAAGTCTTAAAAAAGAAGCATAATTGATATGCTAAGAAAGGAAAGAGAACTGAATTTTATAAGATGCTTAAATAAAACCACAAAAGGCAGAAAAAGTGTGGAAGAAAAAATAGGAACAAAGAACAAGGGCAACAAATACAAAATATTAACAAATATGGTAAATGTTAATCAAACTTTATCAATAACCACTTTAAATGTCAATGGTCTAAGTGTACCAATTAAAGGACAGAGATTGTCAGAGTGTATTAAAACAAAAGACCAAATTTTATGTTGTCTACAAGAAACCCACTGTAAATATAAAGACACATGTAGATTAAAAGTAAAGGGATGGAGAATGATATACTGTGCTAACACTAATCAAAAGAAAGAGGGAATAACTATATTAATTTCAGACAAAGCAGACTTCAGAACAAGGAAAGTTATCAAGGATAAAGCAGGGCATTACAGAATGATAAAAGGGTCAGTACTCCAAGAACACATAACAATCCTTAACATGTATGCACTTAGCAATAGAGTGTCAAAATGTGTGAGGCAAAAATTAATAGAACTTTGAGGAGAAATAGGGTAATGCACTATTATAGTTGGAGACTTTAACACTCTTTATCAGAGATAGACTGATCCAGTAAGCAGAAAATCAGTAAAGACACCTTAGAATTCAAAAGCACCATCAATCAACTGAACATAATTGACATCTATAGACTACTTTATCCAACAACAGCAGATAACACATTTTTCTCACGCTCACATGGAACATTAACCAAAGCAGACTACCTTTGGGACCATAAAAAACACCTTAACAAATTTAAAAGCATAAAAATCATACAACATCTGCCCTCCAACCACACTGGAATTAAACTAAAAATCAATAACAGAAGGAAAGTTGGAAAATCCCCAAATAGTCCTAGATTGAGTAACACACTTCTAATTAACACATGTCAAAGAAGAAATATCAAGAGAAATTTTTAAAGTTTTCAACTAAATGAAAATGAAAATACAACTTATCAAAATTTGTGGGATGCAGCAAAATTAGTGCTTAGAGATAAGTTTATAGCATTTAATGTATATATTAGAAAAGAAGAGAGATCTATAATCAATAATTTAAGCTCCCACCTTAGGAAACTAGAAAAATAATAGCAAATTAAATACAAAATAAGCAGAAGAAAAGGAATAAAAATTAGAGCAGAAATCAATGAAACTGAAAACAGGAAATCAATTGAGAAAACCAATAAAACCAAAATTGATTCTTTGAAAAGCTCAATAACACTGATAAGCCCCTAGTCAGGCACTAAGAATAAAAAAGTGAAGACACAAATTACTAATATCATAAATAAGAGACAGGACATACTACAGAACTTATGTACATTAAAAGGAGAATAAAAGAATATTATTAATAACTCTATGTCCACTAGTTTGATTTCTAGATCAAGTGAATGAATTCCTTGAAAGACGCAATCTGTCAAAACTCACACAAGAAGAAATAGACAAATTGAATAGAATTATATCTATTAAATAAATTGAATTAATAACTAATAACCCTCAAAATAGAAAACACAAGGCCCAGAGAATTCACTGGTAAAATCTACCAAACATTTATGGAAGAAATTATATCAATTCTATACAATCTCTTCCAGAAGATAGAAGCAGAGGGGATATTTCCTAATTCATCCTATGAGGCCAGCATTACCCTAAGACAAAAACCAGACAAAGATATTATGATAAAAGAAAACTACAGACCAATATCTCCCATGAATATAGATGCAAAAATCCTCAAAAAATATTAGTTATCAAATCTAAAACAGTCTAAAAAGAATTATACACTACTAACAAACAGAACTTCTCCAAGGTATGCCAGACTTGTTCCACATTTGAAAATGAATTAATATATACAACACATCAACAGGCATAAGAAGAAAAATTACATGATCATATTAATAGATGCAGAAAAAGCATTTGACAAAATCCAACACACATTCATGATTTTTTTAAAAAAGTACCCACATGGAGACTACACTACTATGACTACCCAGACCAATATTAAAACACCCTACTCAATGGTCATTATAAAATCTACAGGAGAAAGTCTCTCTACTCAAAGCCCACTCCAGAGTAATAGAAGAAGCAACTGCCCTAACAGATGACCAGTCATCAATGTAGAGATACAAGAAATATGAAAAACAAGAAAATATGACACCACCAAAGGAATACAGTAATTCTTAAGAACTTTACTCTACAGAGCAAGACACCCTTGAAATGACTGAAAAAGAATTCTGAGCAATAATCTTGAGGAAACTCAATGAGATATGAGAAGACTCAGTTAGACAACACAATGAAATGAGATAAAGTATCCAGGATATGAAGGAGGAAATTTACAAAGACATGAATATCTTTAAAAAGAATGTAGCAGAACTTCTGGAACTGAACAATTCATTCGATGAAATAAAAAACACAACTGAGAGCTTAAGCAGCAGGTGAGAGCAAGCAGCAGAAAGAAATTCTGATCTTGAAGATGGCCTTATAAAATAATCCAGGAAGATAAAAAGAAAAGAGAAAAGAATTTTATAAAATGAAGAAAGTCTAAGAGAGCTAGCAGACAACCATAAGCATACAAACATCTGAATCATGGGTGTCCCAGAAGGAGTGGAGAAAGGGAAAGTCATTGAAAATATATTCAACAAAATAATAATGAAAGACTTCCCAGGTATAGGGAGAGACATGGACTTCAGATCCAGGAGCAAAAAGATCAACAAACAGATTCAATCCAAAATGATGCTCTCTCAGACACATTATACTCAAACTGGCAAAGCTCAAAGACAAAGACAGAATCTCTAAAAAAAAGCAAGAGAAAAGCATCAAGTCACTCACAACCATACAACCAGCCCTGCAACAAATCCTCAAGGGAGTCCTGCACCCAGAATCTGAAAAGTAATCATGACCATGAATACACAGGAAATAACAGGGAGAACAAGGAAAAAGAGAAAGCTATATCTCACCACCTCAAAAAAACCAACAAATGTCTAAGACAAACAATAAAAGGGTAAGAAAAGAACAATAGATATTTAAGATGTCCAAACAAAAAATGCCAGGAGTAAGACAATACCTTTCAATAACAACACTAAATTAAAATAGATTAAATTTGAGCCCAGCTCCGTTTGCACCGATCTGAGAGGCACCCTGCCGGAGAGGCCCAAGATCTGTGGGGACCACACACCCCACGGTGCCAGGACATGACCCAAAAGTAGGCCTCACTGCTGCTGGACTCCATCCCCAGCCCGGCAAAGTGCACGCTGACCAGAGAGGTGCCCCACCAGAGAGGCCCAAGATCTGTGGAGACCACACGCCCATGGTGCCAGCATGCGACCAAGCAGGTAGGCCTCACCACCACCACCTGACTCCGTCCCCAGCCTGGCCAAGTGCACACCAACCAGAGAGGTGCCTCCCAGGAGAGGCCCACGACCCAAGGCTACCATGCACCCAAGGCACCAGTGGGTGACCGAGCAGACACTGAGGCAGCCATGCCAAATATGCAGCCCCAGCAGCATCCTAGCCAGACAATACTGTCAAACCAGTGGACTGTGAAATCCCCTGCCAAAGTGAGTAAACATCAAAGGAAAGACACCAGAAATAAGAAAAATCAATTATATTCACCACAAAAGAGTAATAACTCTCAAACTCTAGATCCTATAGAACAAGAAGCCCTTGAAATGTCTGACAAGGAATTTTGAGTGATAATTCTAAAGAAACTAAATGAGATACAAGAAAACTCAGCTAGACAACACAATGAAATTAGGAAAAGAATACAGGATCTGAAAGAGGAAATGTACAAGGAAATCAATGCCCTGAAAAAGAATGTAGCAGAGCTTGCTGAGCTGAAGAATTCATTCAACAAAATAAAAAACACAACAGAGAGTTTAACCAACAGGCTTGCAGAAGCAAAAGAGATAACTTCTGACCTTGAAGATGGGCTGTTTGAAATAACACAGGCAGACAAAAATAAGAAAAAAGAATTAGAAACTTTGAAGAAAATCTAAGAGAGATATCAGACAACCCTAAGCACTCAATTATCCAACTCATGGGTATTCCAGAAGGGGAGGAAAAAGGAGATTGCATTGAAAACATTTTCAACAAAATAGTGGCAGAAAACTTCCCAGGATTAGAAAAAGACACAGATCTTCAGATTCAGGAAGCTCAAAGATCCCCAACTGTATTCAACCCAAAAAAGTCTTCTCCAAGACACATTATAGTCAAATTGGCAAAACTCAAAGACAAAGAGAGAATCTTGAAAGCTGCAAGAGAGAAGCGTCAAATCACCTATAAGGGAGCCCCAATCAGACTAACATCAGACTTTTCATCAAACACTAAAAGCCAGAAAGGAATAGGATGATATATCCAAAATACTAAAAGACAGAGATTGCCAGCCAAGAATACTCTACCCTGGAAGGCTATCCTTCTGAAATGAAGGGCAAACAGTATATTTCTCAAACAAACAACAACTGTGGAGTTCACGACCACACAACCACCCTTACAAGAAATTCTCAAGGGAGTACGGGGTTTAGTCTCTGAAAAATAACTACCTCTGCCATAAAAACTCAAGAAAAATCAAAACCCACTAGTAAAATGAAAATGCCAACAATGAAGGGGAAGAAAAAGTTTATCTACAACCCAAGGAACCAACAAATGCAGAAGATAAACAGTAAATCAGAAAGAAAGGAACAAAAGACACTTAAGACATCCAAACAAAAAGCAATACAATGCTAGGAGCAAATCAGCACTTTTCAATAACAACTCTTAATGTAAAAGGATTAAATTCCCCAATGAAAAGACACAGACTGGCTGACTGGATTAAAAAGGAGGACCCAACTATATGCTGCCTTCAAGAGACCCACCTCACCTATAAAGACTCACATAGACTAAGAGTGAAGGAAAGAAAAAGATTTACCATGCAAACAGAAATGAAAAACAAGCTGAAGTAGCTATTCTTATATCTGATAAAATAGACTTTAAACTAAACACCATAAAAAGAGATAATGAGGGCCACTACCTAATGATAAAAGGATTGATCCATCAAGAAGACATAACAATAATAAATATATACACACCCAATGTCAGAGCAGCCAGATTTATAAAGCAAACTCTATTAGACCTAAATAAGGAAATAGTCACTAATATCATAATAGCAGGGGACATGAACACCCTACAATCAATATTGGACAGATCATCTAGGCAAAGAATCAGCAGAGAAACACAACATCTAAACAATACTCTAGACCAATTGGACTTGGCAGATAACTACAGAACATTCCATCCGACAACCTCAGAATATTCATTCTTCTCATCAGCACATGGATCATTCTCCAGGATAGATCATATATTAGGTCACAAGTCAAGCCTCAACAAATTTTTAAAAATTGCAATTATCCCATGTATTTTTTTAGACCACAATGGATTAAAATTAGAAATCAATAACAAATGAAATTCTGGAAACTATACAAACACATGGAAATTAAACAGCATTCTACTTAAAGACATATGGGTCCAAGAAGAAATCAAACAGGAAATCAAAAAAAATTATTGAAACTAATGAAAATAATGATACATCATACCAAAACCTGTGGGATACTGCAAAAGAGGTATTAAGGGGGAAATTTATCACATTAAATGCTTACTTCAGAAGAATGGAAAGATGCAAGTGAACAACCTAATACTTCACCTTAAAGAAGTAAAAAAACAAGAACAATGCAAACCCAGGGTTAGCAGACAGAAAGAAATCATTAAGATCAGAGCAGAACTTAATGTAATTGAAACCCAAAAAAATGATACAAAAGATCAATGAATCAAAAAGTTGGTTTTTTGAAAAGATAAATAAAATTGACAAACCATTAGCATGGCTAACTAAAAAAAGAACAGAGAAGACCCAAATAATAAAAATTAGAAATGAAAAAGGTGATATTACAACTGATACCTCTGAAATATAAAGAATCATTAGAGACTATTATAAACAACTATATGCCAAAACATTTGAAAATCTGGAGGAAATGGATAAATTTCTGGACACACACAAATGACCAAAACTGAGCCAAGAAGATGTACAAAATCTGAACAGACCAATAACAATAAAACAGATTGAAGCTGTTATCAGAAGGCTCCCAACAAAGAAAAGCCCAGGACCAGATGGATTCACAGCAGAATTCTACCAAACATTCAAACAGGAATTGACACCAATTCTCTACAAACTATTCCAAAAGATTGAAACAGAGGCCATTCTCCCAAACTCATTCTATGAAGCAAACTTCACCCTTATAACAAAACCAGTTAAAGATACGACTAAAAGAGAAAACTACAAGCCAATATCCTTGATGAATATAGATGCAAAAATCCTCACTAAAATACTAGCTAACAGAATACAGCAACACATATGCAAAATAATACACCACGATCAAGTGGGATTCATCCCAGGGATGCAAGGTTGGTTCAACATACGCAAATCAATAAATGTGATACACCATATTAATAAACTCAAACACAAGGACCATATGATCATCTCTATAGATGCTGAAAAAGCATTTGATAAAGTTCAGCACTCATTCTTGACAAAGACCCTCTATAAGTTAGGTATAGAGGGAAAGTATCTCAACATAATTAAAGCCATATATGCCAAACCCACTGCCAATATCATCCTGAATGGGGAAAAGCTGAAAGCTTTTCCTTTAAGAACAGGAACTAGACAAGGATGCCCACTCTCACCACTCCTATTCAACATAGTGTTGGAAGTACTGGCCAGAGCAATCAGAGAAGAGAAGGAAATAAAGGGCATCCAGATTGGAAAAGATGAAGTCAAACTGTCCCTGTTTGCAGATGACATGATCCTATATATCGAACAGCCTAAAGCCTCTACAAAAAAACTCTTGGAGTTGATAAATGATTTCAGCAAAGTTGCAGGATACAAAATCAATACACAAAAATCAGTAGCATTTCTATTCTCCAATAGTGAACATGCAGAAAGAGAAATCAAGAAAGCTTGCCCATTTACAATAGCCACCAAAAAAATAAAATACTTAGGAATAGATTTAACCAAGGATGTGAAAAATCTCTATAATGAGAACTACAAACCACTGCTGAGAGAAATTAAAAAAGAGACAAGAAGATGGAAAGATATCCCATGTTCTTGGACTGGAAGAACCAACTTTGTGAAAATGTCCATACAGTCCAAAGTGATATACAAATTCAATGCAATCCCCATCAAAATTCCACTGACATTTTTCTCAGAAATGGAAAAACACTATCCAGACATGTATATAGAATAACAAAAGATCATGCATAGCCAAAGCAATTCTGAGCAAAAAAAATAAAGCTGGAGGCATAACACTACCTGACTTTAAACTATACTACAAATCTATAATAACCAAAACAGCATGGCACTGACATAAAAACAGACACACTGATCAATGGAACAGAAATCAACCCACAAAACTACAGCCGTCTGATCTTTGACAAAGGCACCAAGCCTATATACTGGGGAAGAGACTGCCTCTTCAGCAAATGGTGCTGGGATAACTGGATATCCACATGCAGGAGAATGAAACTAGACCCATACCTCTCACTATTTACTAAAACCAACTCAAAATGGATTAAAGACTTAAATATACACCCTGAAACAATAAAACTTCTTAAAGAAAACATAGGAGAAACACTTCAGGAAGTAGGACTGGGCACAGACTTCATTAATACAACCCCAAAAGCATGGGCAATCAAAGGAAAAATAAACAAATGGGATTATATCAAACTAAAAAGCTTCTGCACAGTAAAAGAAACAATTAACAGAGTTAAAAGACAACCAACAGAGTGGGAGAAAATATTTGCAAAATATACATCTGACAAAGGATTAATATCCAGAATATACAAGGAAATGAAACAAATTTTCAACAAAACAACATCTAACGAAATTAAAAACTGGGCATAAGAGCTAAATAAGCATTTCTCAAAGGAAGATATACAAATGGCCAACAGACACTTGAAAAAATGCTCAACATCACTCAGCATTCAGGAAATGCAATTCAAAACCACACTGAGATACCATCTCACCCCAGTGAGGATGGCTAAAATTCAAAAGACCCTGAACAATAAATGCTGGCGAAGTTGCAGAGGAAAAGGAACTCTCATACATTGTTGGTGGGACTGTAAAATGGTGCAGCCTCTATGGAAAATGGTATGGAGGTTCCACAAACAATTGCAGATAGATCTACCATATGACCCAGCTATCCTACTGCTGGGAATATACCCAGAGGAATGGAAATCATCAAGTCGAAGGGATACCTGTTCCCCAATGTTCATCGCAGCACTCTTTACAATAGCCAAGAGTTGGAACCAGCCCAAATGTCCATCATCGGATGAGTGGATACAGAAAATGTGGTATATCTACACAATGGAATACTACTCTGCTGTAAAAAAGAATGAAATGCTGCCATTTGCAGCAACGTGGATGGACCTAGAGAGAATTATATGAAGTGAAATGAGTCAGGCACAGAAAGAGAAATACCACATGTTCTCACTTATTTGTGGGTGCTAAAAGTAAATAAACAAATACACAAATAACTGGGGGGAGGGAGAAGACACAACAATTACAATTCCTTGAAGTTGATATGACAAGAGAACAGCAAGGAGATTGTTGGGAGGGAGGGGGGTGAGGGAGGAGGGAGGGAGGTTTTGGTGAGGGGCCACCATAATCAACCACATTGTATATTGACAAAATAAAATAAAATTTAAAAAATAATAATAATAAAATAAATTCCTTAGCATAATCTTCCTAAAAAAATCTCAGCAAATTATTTTGTGGATATCAATAAACTGATTCTAAAGTGTATACTGAGGAAAATGACCCAGAATCGCCCACTTGATATTGAAGATCAGTCAGAGGACTGACACTACCCAACTTCTACACTTACTCTAAAGCTACAGTAACTGAGGCAGTGTGGGATGAGCAGAAATTAGACAAAAAGATCAATAGAAATACTACAAAGCACGGAAACAGAACCACATAAATATAGTCAACTGATCTTTAACAAAAGAGTAAAGGCAATACAATGAGAGCAAAGACATTCTTTTTAACAAGCGGTGCTGGAACAACTGAGCATCCACATACAAAAGTAAATCTACACACAGACTTTGCACCCTTCACAAAATTAACTCAAATGGATCAAAGATCACAATGTAAAATGCAAAACTATAAAACTCCTGGAAGATAACAGAGGAAAATCTAGGTGACCTTAGGTAAGGCAGTGACTTCTTAGATGTAACACCAAAGGTATGATTCATGAAAGAAATAATTGATAAGCTGGATGTCATGAAAATTAAAAACTTCTGCCCTACAAAAGACAATGTCAATAGAATGAGAAGACAAGCCCAGACTGGGAGAAAATATTTGTGAAAGACACATCTGATACAGGACTGTTATCCAAAATATGCAAAGAACTCTTAAAACTCAGTAATAAGAAAACAAACAACATGATTTTTAAATGTGCAGAAGACCTGAACAGACACCTCATATAGATGCCAAATAAGCAAATGAAAAGATGTTCAGCCTCATATGTCACTAGAGAATTGCTAATTAAAACAATGAGGTACTATTACACATCTATTAGAATGGCCAAAATCCAGCACTGACAGCATCAAATGCTGGAAAGGACCTAGAGCAACAGGAATGTTCATTCACTGCTGGTGGAAGTGCAAAATGGTACAACCACTTTGGAAGACAGTTCAGCAGTGTTTTACAAAACTAAACATAGTCTCACCATAAGATACAGCTATCATGCTTATTTACCCAAATGAGTTGAAAATTTATGCGTACACAAAAACCTTCACGTGGATATTTATAGCAGCTTTCCTCATGATGGCCAATACTTGGGAGCAACAAGATGTCTTTCAGTAGCTGAGTAAGTAAATAAGCTGTGATACATCAAGACAGCACTAAGAACAAATGAGCTCTGAAGCCATGAAAAGACATGGAAGAAATTTAAATGCATATCGCTAAGTGAAAGAAGCTAATCTGAAAAGGCTATATACTCTGTTATTCCAACTGTATGACATTGTGTGAAAGGCAAAACTGTGGAGATTGTACAAATATTAGCAGTCGCCAGGAGTTAGAGGAGGAAGAGGGATGCATAGGCAGAGCAAAGAGGATTTTTAGGGCAGTGAAATTATTCCCTATGATACTGCAATGGGGGATAAATGTCATAACACATTTGTCCAAACCCATAAAATGTATGCCATCAAAAAATGAACCCTAATGTAAACTATAGGCTTAAGTGAAAATGTCACGTCAATGAGGGTTCATCAATGGTAACAAATGTGCCACTGTGGCATGGCATGTCCACAGTGGGGAAGGTTGTAAGTATGTGGGGCGGAGGGTATATAGGAAATTTCTGTACTTTCTGCTCAAATGTGCTATGAACCTAAAACTGTGCTAAAAAAAAAATAGTGTATTAATTTTTAGAAAGTTAAAATTAAACCCTTTTAAATTCATTTTTTCATTCATTTCCTGAATAAATTTATCAAGCATCTCCCTTGTGCCTGTGTGTTAGTCTGGGTCCTCCAAGGAGCAGACATCAAGACAGGATAAAATGTGCAAGAAGTTTATTAGAGGAAATATGTATGAGAGAAAATTGGGAAAGTGCCAGGAAAGGCCAAGAGAGCTATCAGACTGTGATGCAAGTCTGACTCTGAGTAAAGGAGAGAGAGAAGGAGAGAAGGTTAGGTAGAAGCTTGCTATAAATTGCTATGTGGTCTAAGAAAAGTTGGGTAAGGCCATTGGGGAGTCCTTGAGCCAAAGGTGCCCATCAAATGAGCTTTGCATCTCTCAGAAATGGGTCTGCTTAGTATCCCTGCTGTGCACAGCCAGTGGCTAGGAGCAGCCCATGGGAAACGTGGATTTGGCGCAAACTCAGAGCCAAACAGCTGGAGCTCTTGGTCCCTGCAGTTGGAGATCTGAGAGGCACATTCTCGTGGTCACCACAAACAAATTTTTTTTTACTCCCCATGAAAGGGAAGAGTAGTTCTATCATGGACAGAAACAGAGGACTTAACCTAAGCTGCTTCTAATCCAGTAGCCATCCACCAGAAGCCATTCTGGTGAGTCAGCAAAAGCCAGGGCACTCTCACCAATACTTCCTAATCTGGAGAGGTGCAAACAGAATGAGAGGATTATTTTTAAATGTATTCAATCAGATTGTTGATATGTTCTTGGCTGGTTTATATTCCTCCACCCTCACTTACTAGGTATTGGAGAATAGAAATTCTGTTAGTTGGTTTCAGTTCAGCATCTTAATCCAGAGTCCTCCATTTGTTTTTGCTATCACATCAGCTACTGTGTGGGGAATGGATTGAAGAAAGGCAAATTCTAAGCAAAGAGACCAGTTAGGTGCCCAGAGTAAAGGAGTGCCATGCAAGTGGAGAGAAGGGAATTGTCTGGAAACATTTTGGAGATACAATGAACAGGATTGTTGATGGGTTGAATCTCCCTGCCTTCAAAGATTGCACACTTGGACAGACTGCAGGGTAGGGACCGTCAAAAGGCCACCACAATTTAAAAATATAAAATACTGTCACTCTTTATTTTCTACCACAATGCTACCGTGGAAGGGCCATCTTAAAGGATGCTTTTAACTCCATCCAATCACATAGCTTCCTGTTGTGATGTTCACAAAATGGCCCATCACCATCCTTTTTGTCCATTAATATTGTTTTCTTAGTTTTCTTTTTCAAATGAACTCATCTACTAAAAGCAAATGAGAACTCAAAATCATTTTGTAAGACCATCTGGGTAATAATGCAAGCGCTCAGCAATTTTCAATTAGATGGAGACAGTGTCCCCGAATAGGAAATTCGCCAGAAAGTTGGAAAGAGGATATAAAAAGCACATGCCAAACATCACTGCGAGCGAGATAACAGGATTACCTTAAGAAGTTGTCTTTGACTTCTTTTCTGAGCACAATAGCTGCTTTATTTAACTAAATGAAAGTGTATTCTATTAGATGCTCAACCTATAAACGTAGCTACAGACTTTATTCTTGGAAAGAGGAAGCGCAGGGTGAGTGTGCATGAATGTCTGCTACCCTCGCACCAACCTGACCTCAGTGCCACACCCTTCACGAGGGGGTCACTTAAGCATACCCCACTTCCGAGGTGGGGTATGCAAGTTGGCATCCAGAGAGGAGAGAATGAGCACTGTGAGGGAGAGAAGGACCACTAGCTCTGCAGATCTGGGAGAGACTCAGAAAGGAAAGTCACATCTAATGAGGATGCTGGGAGCAGTCTTCTGTGTGTGGTATAGGTTTCCCCCTCCATCTCGTCCATGAATTCTGTAATATCTACATTGCATGCGGAAGCAGTTTAATGAACAGTCTGGACTCTGAGAATACAAACAGAAACAGTTTTATTTTTTCTCTTTCCACTGCTTCCAGCATGTTCTTGTGGATTTCCTTCCTCCGTCTTTTGATGGTATCCCAGGCAGATCCAGTGATCTTCTAATTCCTTTTTTCTCATGAACAATCTCCTTTCAGACATAAAGACTCATTTTCAGATAGTTTAACTTCCTGTCCATTTTAAAACAAAACTTGAACCTCATATCTAATTCCAAGCTCCTTCTATTTCCTTGTTCCCCACAGTCTGCCTCGACTGCCCACTCCTGCCCCCGTCAGGCCTGACCTTGGCTTGGGGACTTGCAGTGGAGGTTGAGCATGACCTGTTCCTCCAGCTTCTCCCTGCTCTTCTGGCCCTTTCAGGGACAGTGTATGAAGAGGGATTAGAGAAAGAGAAAAAGTTTTGTGGTTTTTTTTCTTTTCCTTAGATGGTTACTGGTATATTTCTCCCTTGGCTGACACCAGGTGACTACTTCTGTGTTGCCCCCACTCAAATGCTGGTTTCTTGTGAGACGTGTGAGTTCTTCAGAGTCACTGTTCCATGCCCGGAAGAGGTAATGTGCTCTTCAGTTGCTCTCTTTGGGCCACCTCTTAGCTCTTGCCTCCCATAGCAATTACCACAGTTGAGTCCCCTCACATGTGTGCTGTCGTTTGGGGAAGATTCCTTCTAGATGGCTTAAGCCTGGCCACCATCTGTGGCAAGAGAAATGCAGTCTAAATGCTGCTTCTTTCCTCCCTTATTCTCCTCCATGCCATTGCAGGCTGTACCATCTCCCTCTTACCTCCAGAATTCTCCAAGTTGTAATTAAGCCCCATTTTCCATATCCAAGGACACCCCCCCACACACACACTCCAAGCTCCAGCATTGAGAAGTTAAGCCCTCCAAGAATTCTCTCCCCTCGCTCGCTGGTGGCAGAGCTGGAATGGCTGCCACGCTCCTGAGCTCAGCTAGCATCCAGGCAGGGAGTGAGATCCCAGCCTCCCTTTCTTAAAACACCCACCCCTAAACTCTATGACAGTTTTCTTGGAATACTGTTCCTTGGCTCTGAAAGTGGAGATGCCATAACACTCTTCACTAAGCCTAAATTCCCACATCAATAAACTGTTGGGAGAGCTCCCTTCAAATGTCATATCTCCACTTAATATGATAGTTAGGGTGTAGCAGGAGTCGGTGATAGTTGTAGAATGAATAGATTACTCTAGAAAGCCATAAAGGGCACATCTGCCAGCTCCCCGGGACTCTCTTAAGAATGTGGGGGTACTCTGCTCTCCTCAGCTATGGGGCTTTTCAGGAAACTGAGAAAACAGAGAAAGTCTCATGCATGAGCAGGTCATACACAACATTGTGCTGGTGGGAATGGGTCATTCTTTGCAAATGTAGAGATATGACAGCTATGTGGCAAGTTTGGCACTCGCTGAGAACCAAGGCTGCTGGGTGAGGGACATGTGTAATGAATACACATGAAAAGGTAACTTTATAACCAGTTTCTGAACATCCTCATGTTGAGTAGGTGCCCCAGACACTTCCTAATGAAGACATTTCCAGTTTGTCAGCAAATATCAGCAAAAATCATCAGTGTGCCAAGCACTGTGGCAAGTGCTGGACATATGAAAATGGACAGAACCCAAAGGTGGGGGGCAGAGTGTCCTTTTCAAAATTTATCCAGGCATCTAACGGTTAAGTGAAAGCAAACGAAAACCTCAATCAAACTCTTCCTAAATGGATTTTGTAAGTGTGTTCATTGGGAGCAGATTGCAACATCAGTAAGTACTGTGTAATGCATTGACTTGCTATTCAATTTTTACAGGGAACTTTGCAGTTTTTCCACTAAACCATGAATCCTGTTTATCAGAAGACCAGTTTCACCCCCACCCAGAATCCACAGGAAGAAGTTCACTCATCTGAGAGGCTCAATTACTCCCTCCCACTTCCCAGAACCAGACTATAGAAAGCTCAGAGCGTCCTCATACATCATTGCCTTGGAACTGAGGTTAATTTTTCAGAGTGTTTAAGAACACATGCAAATGGTTATCTTTAAAGATGCATCAAATTACAGGAAAAAATGAATAATATCCTGGAGGTAGGACTCCATCAATTCAATCAGTGAGCATTTCCTTTTGCCAGTTAATTCTTCAGTTACCGTGATTCATACTACCAAGTTCCCACACCAAATGACTAGGTTCCATTTGCTTGCACAAGAAAATGTTTTGTTTTGTTTTGTTTTTCTGGATAATATGGTTCCTATGTATGAAAATCCTACAAGGTGCTGGGAACTCTGTACAGATTAGTTCTTACAACAACTGTAGAAAATAGCTTATATATTCCCATTTAATTAAGAGGAGTAGATGAGACTTAGAATTATTAAATAATTTGCCTCTACTCATGCAATTCACAACTATAGACAGAGAATTTTAAGTTAGGTTTCTCTAATCCAGAGCCTAGATTGTACCCCTACACTATCTCTCTAAAGATTAAAGAAAAATGTTCTGAGAAATGTAGCTAAGAAGTGATAACAAAGAGAAGAAAAGCTCATGCACCTCTGCTAAATAGGTCCACAGTAACAACATCCCACCTTGGATATGCTGTGTGCCAAATACCTGCAAGTTCTTCTCTAAAAAGCCCCAATATGGGTAACATAACTAATGAAGTTTCTCTACCTTAGTGCTATGACACTCAAATGAGAATATTCATAGCTCTTGATACTGTCACATTTATGAGTTCCCAAAATCAGTGATCTTTGAGTGAGGTCTAGGCATCATCTGGTCCCACAATCCCTAGTGGGAGTCTTCACACCTCCTCCAACAGGTCCTTCAGCCCCTGCTGGAACAGTCGGGGACGGGAACTCACAGACTCCCCACAAAAAGATGGCATCCCCTTCCATCTTTGCACAGCTCAGAGAGAAAAACTTCTTTATTTTGAGCATGGATCTCATGCCCTGTGGTTTCTATCCATGGTTCTGCCTTTTGCAGCTCAGAACAATTTTAATCCATCTTTTACATGACAACCTGTCATATATTTGAAGGCATCTCTCATATTCCCAATTGAAACTTTGAAGCATCCCCTGACATTTTAAAATATAAATATGACCTGATTTTAAATCCCTTCATTATTCCAGTCACTTGCCCCTGGGCTAGACTGTTATTTCTAGGTCCCAGCCTGGCCATTTGCAGGTCTCTTGACTGGTCTTCTTGCTTCATTCATAAACTATATGAATAGTTCCACTCAGCACCTGGAATATTTCTTTAAAATGTAAATATGATCATGTCTCTCACCCACTCAAACCCCTCCAGAAGCTTCACATTTAAAACAAAATTTATACTCCTTACCTCACTGTATTAGCATCTCACTGTTTTGCTTTCAGAGTGTGATGGGTAACTAACCCAAACCAATTAAACTTCACCATTGCTGGACAACTTTGCGATTGCTCTGAATTTTATTCACATTTAGATAAATACTTGTGTGAAATATGTCCCGAGCAGATGCAAGGGTAATTTTGGTTTGTATGATCTGAAATGCAAGCATGTCCAAAGGTAAAATACCTTAACCTCTGACCCTGACACTTGGAATATTTTATGAACTTTCCAACTCCTTGTAGATACCAGCTCTTCTGATACAAACTCTGGCTTTTCCATTATTATAAACATCTAAAGTGGAGAAGGTTTTCTTAAAATCTTCTCATCAAAGAAGTATATCCCCAAGTCATTCTAAATAAACACAGTATAATATAACTATAAATATGAGTGTAGTAATGTTGTATGCTACAGTATCTAAACCAGGAGTTTTTCATCTGGAATCCATGGGCCTCTGAAATCGTATATGAAATTCTCTCTCTCTCTCTCTCTCTCTCTCTCTCTCTCTCTCTCTCTCTCTGTGTGTGTGTGTGTGTGTGTGTGTGTGTGTGTGTATGTAAAGAGAGAGAGAGAACACAATGCTTCCATGGAAACCTGCACTACCCATTTGAGCATTTTCCGCTCTGGGAAGTAGTGTGTTTACTATCTGCCTTCCCACATAGACTGTGGACTCTGTTCCTTCATGGCTCTACACCTATTACCTGAGCTCTTAGTGAGAGCCAGCACCATCACTAAGCAGAGGGAATCAATGAAGAGTATGCAAGCCAGATTGTGTGCCCTCATGGAGTTCCATCCAGTGCTGGAGACATACATTAAATCAATAGTCATAGAAATATATAACTACAAACTGTGATAAATGCTAGAAAGGAAAAATGCAGAACCTAATTTAATGATAGGCCCTTAGAAACACATCCTAGAGAAAGTGACGTTTCAGCTGAGAGCTAAAGGATGAAAAGTAGTAACTAGTAAGGAATTTCTGCTAGGCTCAGCACTCAAGGTCTACATGAGACAACCCAAGGCACGGGTACCTGCTGGTAGCTTGTCTCCAAAGACAGCCACCATCAATTCCTGCCCCCTTTGTATCCACATACTGCTCCATTCTCTCGAATTTGGGTGGGGCTTTAACTGTTTTCACCAATAGAATGTTACTGAAGTGATGTTATGCCAGTGCTGCTTTCTTTCTCTTGGAACCCTGAGCTGCCATACAAGAAGTCCAGGCGATTCAGCTGGACAGAGGATGCATGGAAGAGCTCTGAGGAGCAGCCCTGTGAGTGAGGCGGCTTTCCTGGACTTCCAGCCCTTTGAGCCTTCTGAGGACTTCAACCCCTGCAGCTATTAACTGTAACTGCAAGGCAGAGCCCAGTAAGAATTGCCAAGCCAAGCCTCCTCAACCCATAGAAACATGACAGATCATCATAAAGTATTGTTTTAAGCCAACAGGTTTGGGGGTAGTTGGTTACACAGTAATAGATAACCAGAATATCTGCCAATGACCATGTTAAGATTCATTTGGGGGCTTAGCCTAAGAGAAGTAGGCTTATATCAGCTGACAGGGCCTCCTGAGAACAACATTTATTCAGGTATTCTTCCTTTGAGGGAAAGACAAAAAAGATTGGTTTCCCAATGGATCCAACCCTCCACCTGCCCATATGTCAAGATTTCTCTTGCTCTGGGCTGGAGAGGAGTGACCTAGAATGTCTCTGACAAGGCTCTACCCTGACCTTGGACCTGAGTCTCTAGAGGCTCTGCCACTTTCTTCCAGTTAACTATACTGCTGTGGTTTCCAAACCCTTTATAAAAGTCCAGCTCCAAGGCAGGTAAAGATGGTGTTTCTCTTTCTTATGATCAGCATTCACCTTGAATTTCACTTCTTGCTTTTCAGGATCCAGCATCTGCCGGAGGAGACCCACCTCCTGCTACTTTCATGTCCATTAGATGAGTAGAGAGTAGACAGTAAGGGAGCAGGAAGAGGAAAGGAAGAAGCGAGTCTTGAAACTGACAAGAGTGTTTTTGTTTGCACATCTTGCATTATTAACATTCCTGATTAGCATAATTAGCTACCTTCTCAAGCTTACACACAACCTGCAGTGTTTACGCCTCCAGTTGATAACTAAACCATCAGCAATGCAGTCCAGTTCCCTGAAGGCTGAATACAGGTGGTTCGGAATGCTGCAGGGTGCCAGTGGCTCAGAAAAGCAGGATACATAAGCTTTAATTGCTGCTAAAAATATATTCACTAGAAGAATCAGGCTCCTTCTGTCTGTCTGGAGTGCATAAAAGCATCTGTGGATTTGGCAATCTTAAGAAAGACCCTGCAGAACAAAGGAAAAGATGGACAAATGGGAATGAATGAACTTCACTAATGGGAGGAAAAGATAGCTAATACAGGACAATGCTGCTTCTCTTTAGTTTAATAATTGGCTGCCCATTTTACTTAGACAGTGAATATTGCCTCAAAATGTGATTTCAGTCTCAACAAAGCAGTGCAATTTAAGTTCCGTCATGCTTTTTTGTCAAGTTTCAGGCAGCCTGGAATATGTAATTCGACATCCCTTATAGAATCACAAGCTATGAAAGCTGAAAGAGGGCTTAGAGGCAGAACTGTACATTATATGGTATTTTATTATTATATAATGTATTATATGTACTATTTGTATTATATTATTATATGTACATTTTTTCAGTGGCTTGAGTTCATATTTTTCCATCAGATGCAATATTAGTCCGTTTCTGTTGCTCATAACAAAATACCTGAAACTGGGTAATTTATAAGAAATTGAAATATATTGCTTATAGTTTCAGGGGCTGGGGATTCCAAAGTCCGGGGAACACATCTGGTGAAGGCCTTATTGGTGGTGGTGACAGGGATGCAGGGGTCTCACGTGGCGGAATGGTGGAGCAGCGAGAGAGACTCTCGTGTGCTCTCCTTTTAAAGCCCTCAGAACCATGCCCATGATCACCATTATTAATCCATTCATGAGAGTACAGTCCTTACAATCAAATCACCTCTGTAAGGCCCCACCTTTCAATTTCCATAATAGGATTTTCCACTCTCAACAGTTATAGTCGGGATTAAGTTTTGGGGGGACATTCAGTCCAAGGCAAATGCTAATTCAGCACTTGAGAAAAAGTTATTCATGAAGGAAAAAAAAAAATCCATTTTGACTTATTAGAAATGAGTCAATATTAAAATAATGTACACTTATGGGGGGCATATGAAAGTGGCTCTCCCCAATTTGATTATCAGAACTGCCCCAGCATCCAGCAGGACCTGTGGAAATCCAAGCCAAATAAAACTCTCAACAGATATTAATGTAGTGTTTATCACATGCTGGACATTGTTCTCAGTGTTATCTATATATTAACTCATTTAATCCTTTAAAAAATCCTGTGAGATAAACAGTATTACCATGTCCATTTGATAGATAAGGAAATTGAGGGATAAAGGTTGAATAAATCACCTATGGTCACACTGTTAGTAACTGCCGGAGTCAAGTTTTGGACCCAGGCAATCAGGTGCAAACATCTGTGTGCTCAATCACCACACTGTGCTGCCTCTAAATTCAAGTTGAGTGTTTCCATATTTACCAGTTATCATGTTTATTTTACCCTGAAACAAGTAATTACTTCCTTTTTGATGTGCAGAGTGCTTTCACGTACATTTTATCATTAGATCGTCACATCAGCTTTGAGAAGGAAGAATGGTAGGAATGAATGAGTGTCCCAATTGACAGATGAAACTTAGCAATCATCTTTTCCAACTGCTTTATATTCCTGACGAGAAAAGTAAAGTTGTGTATATAAAGAATGCCTACAAATAAATGTTAAAATAACACAAACAATTCAATCAAAATGGGCAAAGCCACAGACAAATATTTCACAGAAGAAGAAACATGTGGCCAGCAAACATTCAAAGAGATGTTGAACAGTATCAGTGAGCAGGGAAATGGAAATTGAGGCCAGAATGAGGTACCAATTTCCATGCCTTTTATAGGCAAAAATGTAAAAATCTATCTATGCCAAGTATTAGAGATGAAATAGAGGCATAGAATCCATTACACGCTGCTGATGTAAATGTGAATTTGGAGGAGTTTGACATTCTCCACTAAAGTTGAAATTCATGTATTCTGTGACCCAGAAATTTAATTTCTACATATATTCCTAAAATATATTCAGATACATCAACAGAGACATGTATAAAAATGTCTGCATGAGCATTATTCACCATAGTAAAAAATCTAGAAAGAATTCAAATATCCATCAACATGAGAGTGAATGAAAGCATTATATAAAAATTCATTTAATGTAATATTAAATAGAAGTTAAAATTAAATGGATTATAAATACATATACCAACATGGGTGAATCTTAGCAGTATAATACTAAGTGAGAAAAAAGCAAATCTCAAGGTAAATAAACCTACAGTAAAAGGACCGTAAGGGAATGACAATAAGAAATTAGGGAGAGAGAGAGCCAGGTGCATGGGACATTGGAGAGATTGCATCGAGGGGGTGTAGTAGGCAACATTCTGAAATGATCCCCAATAACCCAAACTCTTGTATAATCCTCTCCCCTCAAGTGTGGGTTGGACCTATAACTTGCTCTAACCAATACAATATGGCAAAGGTGATGGAATATCACTTTATGATGAAGTTATGTCATATGGCAAAGGTGAAGGAATTTTGCAGATGTAATTAAAGTCTCCAACCATTGGCTATTCAAAAAGGACATTGTGAGTGGTCCATTTGAAATGTAAATTAGGAGTTTCAAGATGGCGGCGGCTGCGCGGCTGGTGCGGAGTAGCTGAGGTGGAAAAGGCGGCCACTGGGCCTCAGGCAGCCGGGAAACTTGTGGACCTTCCTCTGGCCATCTCTTAAGGGAGGACTGCTGCTGCTGGCCGGTCGTGGGGGCTCAACGCCACTTTGCCCCCGGCAGGAGAGGCTGCCTCATTTACAGGCAACAGCTTTGAAGTGTGGAGCAGGAAAAGAACTGATTCTTAGCTGCAAAAGCGAGTCTTGAAACAGGGAACACGGCGCCAGGGCTGCTGTGGATGCAGCCAGGATCCCGGAGGCTGGGGCCGCACTGAAGGCGGCCAGCTGCCCTATTCAGGATTCGAGGTTTCAGGCCGGCATTAAAGAAGATTCCTGGGAGCGCCGAGCGGCGCCGCGACTGAACAGCCCGAGGCGGCAGCGCCGAGAACACGGAAGGCAACAAACCAGAGACAGAGCGAGCGCCCGACCTGGCACAGCACTGTGAGTGATCCCTGGCACAGCTCTGTTCGGGGGGTGGATGCCCACGCGGCTCCCGCCTGCACCACCAGGCCACTCACTGCCCCGGTGCTGCCTCCATTTTCCCAGGTGCGGGCAGCTCCGCCCTGCTCGGCCATCACTGAGCCCATTTGCTTGGCCTGGCGCAGGGCTTTCCGGACCCTGCGGGCCGGCCTCCTCTCCCACTCCCTCCGCGGTTCTCTGGCGGGGCTGGGGGTGTGGGGCGTCCCGACCAGTGTTGGGAGGGCTAGGAAGTACTGGCGGGCCGACTGTCACTCCACCACACCCTGGACTCCGGCCCCGGTAAACTTCCTGTTACTGGGAGGCAGATTCCATCTCTGCGACCACCAGTTTGGAAAAAAGCCTAACGAATTTCTGGCTGGGAATAGTGTGGTAGGAGAGTTCCCAGGTCCGTTTGAACCTGCTGGAGAGCAGGCTGCAGGCGGGCACTAGACTCGGTTTATACCGGGGGGATACAAAGGTGAACAAGACCCGAGAAAGATCTACACAGTGCTACAAAGGCACCCAGAGAGACCGGTCGTCTGTGCCCAGCAGAAACCTGGTAGACTTCCTGGGCGAGGCGGTGCTGAGCAGGGTCTTGAAGGCCCAGCTGATAGACGAGGGGTGCAGAAGACACACCCCAGCCCAGCACAGTGTGCACAGAGGGGGGAGACGTGCGGCCAGGGAGGCGGAGTCTCGACAGAAACCACACACCCAGTGGGGTCGCCACTGCACGATCTAACAGCCTGGGCCAGAGCACACGGAACGGGGAGAAGTCCTGTACAGAAAGTGAAAGCTCAACAGAGATCACACACCCTGTGGTACGTGATCCACCAGCCCAGCAGAGTCCAAGCTGACCAGAAAGGTGGATCCCCGGAGAAGCCCAAGACCCGAGGCAACCACACACACAAGACACTAGAGGCCAACTGAGCAGTCACGGCGGGAGCCATACCAAATTGGCAACCACAGCAACATCCTAGTTAGTCATTAGTCTCAAACCGGTGGACTGTGAAACCCCCTGCCACAATGAATAAACACCAAAAAAAAGACACCAGAAATACAAAAAATCAAGAAAGTACACCACCAAAAGTTAATAAATCTCATACTGTAGATCCTATAGAACAAGAAGCCCTTGAAATAACTGACAAGGAATTTCGAGTGATAATTCTAAGGAAACTGAATGAGATACAAGAAAACTCAGCTAGACATCATGATGAAATGAGGAAAAGTATACAGGATCTGAAAGAGGAAATATACAAGGAAATCAATGTCCTGAAAAAAAATGTAGCAGAACTTGCTGAACTGAAGAAGTTATTCAGCGAAATAAAAAACACAACGGAGAGTTTAACCAGCAGGCTTGTCGAAGTTGAAGAGAGAACCTCTGAACTTGAAGAAGGGCTGTTTGAAATAACACAAGCAGACAAAAAGAAAGAAAAAAGAATCAAGGACATGGAAGAAAATCTGAGAGAGATATCAGACAACCTCAAGCGCTCAAATATCCGAGTCATGGGTATTCCAGAAGGGGAGGAAAATGGAGATTCCATTGAAAACATATTCAACAAAATAGTGGCAGAAAACTTCCCAGGTATAGGAAAAATCACAGATCTTCAGATCCAGGAAGCTCAACGATCTCCAAACGTATTCAACCCAAAAAGGCCTTCTCCAAGACATGTCATAGTCAAATTGGCAAAACTCAGAGACAAAGAGAGAATCTTAAAAGCTGCAAGAGAGAAGCGTCAAATCACCTATAAGGGAGCCCCAATCAGGTTAACATCAGACTTTTCATCACAAACCCTAAAAGCTAGAAAGGAATGGGATGATATTTTCAAAATACTAAAAGACAAAGATTGCCAGCCAAGAATACTCTACCCTGCAAGGCTATCCTTCCGAAATGAGGGGCAAATAGTATATTTCTCAGACAAACAAAAACTGCAGGAGTTCACTACCACAAGACCACCCTTACAAGAAATCCTCAAGGGAGTACTGGGTTTGGTTCCTGAAAAATAACTACCACTGCCATAAAAACCTAAGAAAAATCTAAACCCGCTAGTACAATAAAAATGGCATTCATGAAGAGAAAACAAGCTAACAAAAACACTATCTACAGCCTAAGGAACCAACAAACAAAGAAACCAAACAGTAAATCAGAAAGCAAGGAACAAAAGACACCTAAGACAACCAAACAACCAATAAAATGCTAGGAATAAATCAACACCTTTCAATAACAACTCTTAATGTTAAAGGCTTAAATTCCCCACTTAAAAGACACAGACTGGCTGACTGGATCAAAAAGGAGGACCCAACTATATGCTGCCTACAAGAGACCCACCTCACCCATAAAGATTCACACAGACTAAGAGTGAAAGGATGGAAAAAGATTTACCATGCAAACAGAAAAGAAAAACGAGCTGGAGTGGCTATTCTTATATCTGACAAAATAGACTTTAAACTAAAAACCATAAAAAGAGACAATGAGGGACACTACTTAATGATAAAAGGACTGATCCATCAAGAAGACATAACAATCATAAACATGTACGTACCCAATGTTGGAGCAGCCAGATTTATAAAACAAACTCTATTAGACCTAAAGAAGGAAATAGACACTAATACCATAATAGCAGGGGACCTGAACACTCCACTGTCAATATTAGACAGATCATCTAGGCAAAGAATCAGTAGAGAAACACAAGATCTAAACAAGACTCTAGACCAATTGGAATTGGCAGATATCTACAGAACATTCCACCCAACAACCTCAGAATATTCATTCTTCTCAGCAGCACATGGATCATTCTCCAGGATAGATCACATATTAGGTCACAAATCAAGTCTCAATAAATTCAAAAAAATTGGAATTATCCCATGTATCTTCTCAGACCACAATGGATTAAAACTAGAAATTAATAACAAACGAAACTCTGGAAACTATACAAACACATGGAAATTAAACAGCATTCTACTTAATGACATATGGGTCCAAGAAGAAATCAAGCAGGAAATCAAAAAATTTATTGAAACTAATGAAAACAATGATACATCATACCAAAACCTGTGGGATACTGCAAAAGCAGTATTGAGGGGAAAATTTATTGCATTAAATGCTCACTTCAGAAGAATGGAAAGATGGCAAGTGAACAACCTAACACTTCACCTTAAAGAACTAGAAAAACAAGAACAATCCAAACCCAAAGTTAGCAGAGGGAAAGAAATCATTAAAATCAGAGCAGAACTGAATGAAATTGAAAACCAAAAAACAATTCAAAAGATCAACGAATCAAAAAGTTGGTTTTTTGAAAAGATAAATAAAATTGACAAACCATTAGCATGGCTAACAAAAAAAAGAAGAGAGAAGACTCAAATAACAAAAATTAGAAATGAAAAAGGCGATATTACAACTGATTCATCTGAAATACAAGGAATCATTCGAGACTACTATAAACAACTATACGCCAACAAATTTGAAAATCTGGAGGAAATGGATAAATTTCTGGACACACACAAGCTCCCAAAACCGAACCGTGAAGACGTAGAAAACTTGAACAGACCAATAACAATAAAGGAGATTGAAGCTGTTATCAGAAGGCTCCCAACAAAGAAAAGCCCAGGACCAGATGGATTCACAGCAGAATTTTACCAAACATTCAAAGAGGAATTGACACCGATTCTTTACAAACTATTCCAAAAGATTGAAACAGACGCAAATCTCCCAAACTCATTCTATGAAGCAAACATCATCCTGATACCAAAACCAGGTAAAGATATAACCAAAAAAGAAAACTACAGGCCGATATCCTTGATGAATATAGATGCAAAAATCCTCACTAAAATACTAGCAAACAGAATACAGCAACACATACGAAAAATTATTCATCACGATCAAGTGGGATTCATCCCAGGGATGCAAGGTTGGTTCAACATACGCAAATCAATAAATGTGATACACCATATTAATAAACTCAAACACAAGGACCATATCATCATCTCTATAGATGCTGAAAAAGCATTTGATAAAGTTCAGCACTCATTCATGACAAAGACCCTCTATAAGTTAGGTATAGAGGGAAAGTATCTCAACATAATTAAAGCCATATATGACAAACCCACTGCCAATATCATCCTGAATGGGGAAAAGCTGAAAGCTTTTCCTTTAAGAACAGGCACTAGACAAGGATGCCCACTCTCACCACTCCTATTCAACATAGTGTTGGAAGTACTAGCCAGAGCAATCAGAGAAGAGAAGGAAATAAAGGGCATCCAGATTGGAAAAGATGAAGTCAAACTGTCCCTGTTTGCAGATGACATGATCCTATATATCGAACAGCCTAAAACCTCTACAAAAAAACTCTTGGAATTGATAAATGATTTCAGCACAGTAGCAGGATACAAAATCAACACACAAAAATCAGTAGCATTTCTTTTCTCCAATAGTGAACATGCAGAAGGAGAAATCAAGAAAGCCTGCCCATTTACAATAGCCACCAAAAAAATAAAATACTTAGGAATTGAGTTAACCAAGGAGGTGAAAAATCTCTATAATGAGAACTAAAAACCACTGCTGAGAGAAATTAGAGAGGATACAAGAAGATGGAAAGATATTCCATGCTCTTGGATTGGAAGAATCAACATAGTGAAAATGTCCATACTACCCAAAGTGATATACAAATTCAATGCAATCCCCATCAAAATTCCAAAGACATTTTTCTCAGAAATGGAAAAAACTATTCAGACATTTATATGGAACAATAAAAGACCACGAATAGCCAAAGCAATGCTGAGCAAAAAAAATAAAGCTGGAGGCATAACACTACCTGACTTTAAGCTATACTACAAAGCTATAATAACCAAAACAGTATGGTACTGGCATAAAAACAGACACACTGACCAATGGAATAGAATAGAGAATCCAGAAATCAACCCACACACTTACTGCCATCTGATCTTTGACAAAGGCACCAAGCCTATTCACTGGGGAAGGGACTGCCTCTTCAGCAAGTGGTGCTGGGATAACTGGATATCGATATGCAGGAGAATGAAACTAGATCCATACCTCTCACCATTTACTAAAATCAACTCAAAATGGATTAAGGATTTAAATATACACCCTGAGACAATAAAACTTCTTAAAGAAAACATAGGAGAAACACTTCAGGAAATAGGACTGGGCACAGACTTCATGAATACGACCCCAAAAGCACGGGCAACCAAAGGAAAAATAAACAAATGGGATTATATCAAACTAAAAAGCTTCTGCACAGCAAAAGAAACAATTAAAAGAGTTAAAAGACAACCAACAGAGTGGGAGAAAATATTTGCAAAATATACATCTGACAAAGGATTAATATCCAGAATATATAAGGAACTCAAACAACTTTACAAGAAGAAAACAAGCAACCCAATTAAAAAATGGGCAAAAGAGCTAAGTAGGCATTTCTCTAAGGAAGATATCCAAATGGCCAACAGACATATGAAAAAATGCTCAACATCACTCAGCATCCGGGAAATGCAAATCAAAACCACATTGAGATACCATCTAACCCCAGTTAGGATGGCTAAAATCCAAAAGATTATGAACGATAAATGCTGGCGAGGCTGCGGAGAAAAAGGAACTCTCATACATTGTTGGTGGGACTGCAAAATGGTGCAGCCTCTATGGAAAATGGTATAGAGGTTCCTTAAACAATTGCAGATAGATCTACCATACGACCCAGCCATCCCACTGTTGGGAATATACCCAGAGGAATGGAAATCATCAAGTCGAAGGTATACCTGTTCCCCAATGTTCATCGCAGCACTCTTTACAATAGCCAAGAGTTGGAACCAGCCCAAATGCCCATCATCAGATGAGTGGATACGGAAAATGTGGTACATCTACACAATGGAATACTACTCAGCTATAAAAACGAATGAAATACTGCCATTTGCAACAACATGGATGGACCTTGAGAGAATTATATTAAGTGAAACAAGTCAGGCACAGAAAGAGAAATACCACATGTTCTCACTTATTGGAGGGAGCTAAAAATTAATATATAAATTCACACACACACATACACACACACACACACAAACCGGGGGGGGGGGCGAAGAAGATATAACAACCACAATTATTTGAAGTTGATACAACAAGCAAACAGAAAGGACATTGTTGGGGGGGAGGGGGGGAGGGAGAAGGGAGGGAGGTTTTGGTGATGGGGAGCAATAATCAGCTACAATGTATATCGACAAAATAAAATTTAAAAAAATAAAAAAAATAAAAAATAACAAAAAAAAATGAAATGTAAATTAAATGTCATATGACTAAGAATAAAAACTACTAATTTTGAAAAAAAAAAAAACAAAAAAACAAAAAACAAAAAGGAGATTGTATTGGGTGGGCCTGACCTAATCAGGTGAGTCTTTAAAGAGGGTTTAGAGGTCAGAGACTCAAAACAGCAGACTCTGTTTCTCCATTGCTAGATTCAAGGATGCAAGTGTCTGTGCATTCTGCAGCCTCAAGGAAATAAATTCAGCCAACCACCTGAGGGATTTTCCCTTGTTGAGCCTCAAGATGAGATCAGAGTCTGTCTGATGCCATAATTTAAGCCTTGTGAGATCCGGAGCAGAAGAGCTAGTTTAGTTACACCCAGACTCCTGACCCACAGAACCTGTGAGAAAACATATGAGTATTGTTTTAACTGCTAAGTTTGTGGTAATTTGTTATGCAGTAGTAAAAACTAATATAGGTAGATATAGATTATTGTCAAAATCTTAGATTTTGCTTTAAAATGTAGTTTACCAGTATTAAGTTAGTAATAAGTAACTGAACAAATAAAAACAAGCCATTCACAAATTAGTAATAAGAGTATGTCATGAACCAAGGATTATAATTAATCCATTTCTGAGCACTTGCAATAAAAACGAAGGAGGTGGGAGGGGGGGGAGGGAGAAGGGAGGGAGGTTTTGATGATGGGGAGCAATAATCAGCCACAATGTATATCGACAAAATAAAATTTAAAAATAAATAAATAAATAAATAAATAAATAAAAATAAAAATAATGAAAAAAAAAAAAAAAAAAAAAACGAAGGAGGTGAAGAGAATGAAAGAAAAGACCAAAAGTCTGGGACCTGCTCTCTTCCTTGGGCATGGAGCTTGAGTTAGAACTTCCAGTCCAGTGCTCTTTTCTACTACAATAGGTTGCCTCCTGATTCAAATTCTAAACACCAAGAGTCCTTATGAAGAATTCAGAAATAAGTGGTTATACAAAAATTCTGCGCCGCCTATGAAACCTTGAGTGAATCTATCCATCTTTCCCCAAGCCAAACCTGCCTAGCTATGCCTTGTCTTCTGCTACTATTCTTAGAGAAGAGTCTATGAAGAAGAGTTTATGATGCTTCAAGAGGCAGTCAGGACTACAGTCTCCCTCCCTGTTCATAAACACCTACTCTGTTCACCGCCGATTGAACCAGGCTGGTCATTGATTTAAAGGCCCCCATTGATAGGCTAGCCAACAACCAGTGAAGAAGCCTGGTGCAATGGTAGGACTAGAAAAAACAAGCAGGAGAGTTGGAAGATATCTCTGGGTGCATGTCCAAAGCTTATTGCATTTTCTTTTGATGAGAAAGAAATTGGAAAAGAAAGAGCAAAAGTTGAATAGCCTATGTGTGTCTTCGGCTATTGTAACAATTTAGACTTCCTCTCACACTCATTTTGTAATAAAATAACAAGGAGAAATTAACAGGAACGGCATGCCCAAACTTCCTGCTGTGCATGTCTCTTGCTTAAAGAAACAGAGAGAGGAACCATATAGAAAATAGTCTTTAAAGGGTGTGGCATATCCTGCTGCACTCTTGGTGAACCTGAGGGGTCGGTCAGACTATCCAAAGACAGTAACTGGTACAAAATCCCTACTTAACTGAGCATTTAGTAGTGGAAGATAACCAGCAGCCCTCAGCAATTCTGTTTGGAGAAGACAATATTGTTAATGGACAATAAGGCAGCCAGAATTGTGTACACAGAGAGAAGGAAAAATAAGGAAACCAAAAGTAGTAGGGGACGTGTATAAGAAGATGCCATGCAGTAGAAAGAAACTGAGTGGAAACGATCAGTAGTTAAATGCAATGGGAGGGCAGAAGCCTGAGAAATAGTGACTAGAAGCAGTAGAGAGCAACTGAGTCACCATAACAGAGGCATAATAGAGAAGGACCCATGCTGCTAAGAGGATGACCAGACACCACGGCGTCTCGGGTAACCACTAAGATATTCCCTTATTTTCTGATATCTCCATTGATTCTAAACACAATCTTCCCTTACTTGAAGTAACATGAGAGTGTCTTCTTTCCTGTTCCCCATAAGAAACCAACTATACAGTGTGGTGATGAAGAGCATGAGCTCTGGAGCTAGACCGCCTGGGTTTTCATCCAAGCTCCATAACTTGCAAGCAATGAGACCTGGGGCAAGTCACCTAACCTGTTTGTGCCTCTGTTTCCTCATCTATGAAATGGGCATATTATTAGCACTTACCTTACAGGATTTTTAGGAGGATTAAATTAATTAATAGTTGTAAAGTGCTTAGAGCAGTACTTGGCATATAGTAAGTAGTATGTAATTATGTGTTGAATGAATAAACTTGTCAGGAGGGGAACTCTCCTTCCCTACTCCCTAACGCTCCCTTCTGTGTGGAGGGACATCAATCAGCATAATGCGCCTAGATGCTCCCACCCCTCAATCACTCTATCCCTCACACAGACCTCAAAGAGATGGAATGATTTATCTGATTGGAGAGTATATCTGTTAGAACAGGGCTCAACCTTAAGTGACAGGAAATCTAAAATACTAGTGGCTTCAACAAGATAAAGGCCATCCCTCTCCCATAAATAAAATCCTAGGTAAGCAGTCCAGGGTTAGTATGATATTTCCAGGGCTCCAGGCTCTTTCCAGTGTGTTTGCCATCCTCAAAACTTCATTTCATGGTCCAAAATGGTTACACCAGGTCCTCATTCTTGCCAGAAAGGAGGAGGAAAACTCAGGAGAAAAGCTCAGACCTCCACTCTTCCTAGAAATTGGGCACAGCACTTCCCCGTACTCCAGTCCCCCCAAACTGAGACAAATGGCCACACGTAGCTGCAAGAGAGACTGGGAGAGGTAGTCTTTATTCTGAGGAGTCACTATGCTGCATTAAAAAGTGGGGACTGTATTCCCAAAATAGAAGGGGAGAAGAGATTTGGGGTTGATAACAAGCAGTCTGCCATGGTGAGTTTGTAAGAAGAAGCTAGCATGTTTACTTAATTCATACACTTGCTCATCTTAATCAAGCAGAGATGGGTGGATGTCTGTCTAATTCTAGGGCTCAGAATTAGGAAGCTGCCTTGACCATAAATATAAGCCATATTCACCAATATCATCTTTAGCACCAACAAAGGTGGTATATTTATCTCCATCTGCTGAACAACTTTGTCTTCTTTTCAATTGTCTCAGAAGTAAGGTGGAGAAGATGGGTGGCATTATTGAGAACCTTCAAGATTCCCAGTGTAACTCAATAAAGAAAAGACCCCATGGAATGTGTCAGCACACACGGGAGTTGCATAGAATTCCCCACATTGTGGACTCATGTCATAGACAGAATCCAGGGTGCATTTGTGACTGCATTTTGATTATAATACTTTCAGATCCAAAATTTACTTGGTGGCTAAATATATTTGGATGTGATCTTTTAAACAATGCCATTTCACATTGTCATCCTAAGTGAGACTGAGCTTTAGTGTTTATCCTTTAGCTGAGTGGGATGGTTTTTTTGTTTGTTTGTTTGTTTTTTGGTTGGTTTTTTTTGGGGGGGGGGGCGGTTTTGGTTTTTTAGATCCAAACTGGCTATTCTCTAATGTGTATTGTTTTAACATTTAGAAAGTGTCCATTTTTAGAAAAATCACAGCTGTGTGAATGTAGCATATTGGTGTGGAGGAGGGTTGCATTTCAAATTGCTATATTAGAAAAGTAAGAAAATTGCTGACTTTTAGATCTGGAAGAAATTTAGGGATTATTGAGCCAACCCCAACAGTGTTATGGATGAGAACACTGAAGCTAGAGAGGGAAAGTGACATGGAAAGAGTCGTATTATATTTTAATTCTATCTTTCCATGAACTTTATGAAGTACCCACGTATATGTACATTCCATACATTTTTAAACACAGCCCTTTTTAAATCATCTCTGCACATTATCACAGCAGACTTTCTTTTTGCACTATTTATCCTCCTGCATAAGCAGTTTAAATAATAATCTTAAAATACATCTATAAATCAGAAAAGTCACTTAACAAATGTTAGGCTACCTCAAGTATATCCTCAAATAAATAAAAAGCAAATACCCTTCTTACACATGAAATAGACACAAAGGAAAATCAAATGAACAAACTTATTTTTTCTTAGTTTCCTAATGAATTGTGGATCATGTTAACTCCTCCTGGTCTCTGCTTCGCTCAGGGTGCTTCACTGCTAGGACAAGTGAAGGTATTTTCTAGCTAAGTCAGACAAAGGAAAAGCATTGGTTTAACTGGCATTCAATGCAATGGGTTATTTACTGAGCACCGACTATGCCAGATCCTGTCTGAGGCCTATGGAGAGTGTATAAAATGTAATGTTTCTCTGACACAGATGCAAGCAAAAAGTCACCCTGGATTAGGGCTCACACCAATGACCTCATTTAATCTTAATTACCTCTTTAAAGACACTATTTCCTAAGGGGTCATGAAAATCAACTACAATATATATTGAGAAGTTAAAATTTTTTAAAAAGAGCCTGAAAAGAGAGATGAATGCCTTATGATCAGGGTTAAAAAAAAATGCATCCTAAAGATGCCTACGTTTGAGCTGGACTTTGGAAAGGAGGAAGGGCTGGCCCTTCCCAGAAGGTAGGAACATTCCAGGCAGAGCAGACTAGTTTCCATGGTTCTTGGAAGAACAGTACAGAGCCCAGTGGGAGTGGGCAGTAAGACGTGAAGGAGGTATTCTTATGGGCTGAATTGTGTCCCCCAAAATTCATATGATGAAGTGCAAACCCCTAATACCTCAGAATGTGACTGTATTTGGAAATAGTCTCTTTATTTTTTTTTAATTTAATTTAATTTTTAAATTTTTTTAAATTTTAACTTCTCAATATATATTGTAGTTGATTTTCATGACCCCTTAGGAAATAGTGTCTTTAAAGAGGTAATTAAGATGAAATGAGGTCATTGGTGTGAGCCCTAATCCAGTGTAATTTGTCCACTTATGAGAAGAGGAGAGTAGGACACAAACACACATAGAAAAGACCACATGAGGCACAGAGCTAAGATGCCATCTACAAGCCAAGGAGAGAGGTCTCAGAAAAAACGACCCTGCCGACACCTTGATCTCAGACCTCTAGTCTCTAGATCTTTGAGAAAATTAATTTCTGTTGTTCAAACAACCCAGTCTGTGGTACTTTATAATGGCAGCCTAGCAAACTATAACAAGATATAACCCACCAACATTTTTGAAGGACTATCAAAGCCATCACTCTTTGTTTTGGTTTGGTTTGGTTTTTTATTGTAACATAGTAGATTTCACATATCTGTGGGGTACAGACTTGAATATCAATACCTGTGTTCAAAGTGTGATGCTGAAATCAGGATAATTAGTATATTCACCATTTTACAATGTAATCATTTTTTGCAGCCTTTTACCAATTCCTCCCTTACCGTTCCTTCCCTTCCCCTTCTCCCACCACCTCTGGTAGCCTCAGCCCTGTTCTCTCCTTTTGAAAGTTCAAGGTATTATTGTGATGGTTGTATCTTTCTTTCTTTTTTAAAATTTGTTAACTGATTTTTTTAGCTCCCGCTTATGAGTGAGGACATATGGTATTTCTCTTTCTGTGACTGGCTTATTTCACTCAACATAATTTTCTCTAAGTTCATCCATGTTGCTGCAAATGGTAGTATTTCATTCTTTTTTATGGCAGAGTAGTATTCCGTTGTGTAAATATACCACATTTTCCTTATTCAGTCGTCTGATGATGGGCATTTAGTCATTTGATGATGGACTCTTGGCATTGTAAATAAAGCTGCAATAAACATGGGAGTGCAGGTATCTCTTCAACATGATGATTTCCATTCCTTTGGGTGTATACCCAGCAGTGGGATTGCTAGATCATATGGCAGTTCTGTCTGTAGTTGTTTGAGAAATCTCCAATACTGTTTTCCATAATGACTTCACTAATTTACAGTCCCGCCAACAGTAGGAAGATTTCCCTTCCTCTGCATCCTCGCCAGCATTTGTTATTCTCTGTCTTCTTGGTAATAGCCTGTCTAACTGGGGTGAGATGATATCTCAGCATGGTTTTGATTTGCATCTCCCTGATGCTGAGTGATGTTGAGTATTTTTTCATGTGACCGTTGGCCATTTGTGTATCTTCCTTTGAGGTTAAGATACACACCTATTCAGCTCCAAAGGTATCACTCTTAACCTTCACATTAACCTGTGAGGTACATATCATTACGCACATTTAAGGAAACTGAGGCTTGCAGAGGATAAGTAAGTTAACCAAAGTCCCACAGCTACAAGTAGCATAAAGATAGAGAACTGGGATCATATTGCACATATTTTTTATCTGCTATTTTTACTTAATGATATTATCATGGACATTTCCCATATCACCAAAAATCTGCGAGTATCAATTTAGGTTTGCCTATCTCAACTTTGAATAATCTGCCTAGGGAATCTACATAAGACAAAAATATCTTGAAAACTAATATTGGAGAAAACAAAAATGAACCATAACCTGTTGAAACCCAGCAGGGAATTTAGTGATCACCCAAGAGGGCCAAACACCATAACAGGTGAGAATATGGCTATGGCACATCTTGGATCCTGCAACGGCAGTCCTAGCCTATGTGAACATCCTGTGGAGGCCTTTCTCATCTTCCTGGACCCCAAGAGCTATGGAGGGCTGAGCAGGAAGACTGGTCCCTCCCTAACCCGGAGTCTGATAGAGTAAAGGGAGTCTTAGTGCTCACCTCACAGTGTGTTAAAGGAGGGAAAGAATTGGAAATGGCTCATAGCAACACTTAGGAAACATTGGCAATGATTTCTATGATTTGAAAGATAAAACCTGAAAATTATATTCTTTCTTTTTATGTGTAGATCATTCCATTTATTCCATATAATCATTTTCATGCTGATGTGGGCGATCATTTCACGACCATAAGTCTACATCAAATGAAAGTCATGGAAAAACAAACTCATGCAAGGAAAGAGAAAAGAAAATACGACCTACTCATTACCTTCTAGGAGCTTACTATCGGGTTAGGTATAAGATGACAAAACCTAAAAAAATGAAAATTAGAAAGGAAAAAGACAGGAACGTGCTTAAAGTAGCCTTCGAATTAATTTTTAAACAACCTAGTAAGAATCTATGCAAAACTATTTTGTAAATTTTGAAGTGCTGTAACAGGTAAGGGGTTACTGAGGTTTTTCTGTGTCAGGTACTCTTTTGTGATTATTAATAATAAATGCACGGAAGTCAGCATGGTGGAGTGCAAACTGCGTTCATAGTTGCCTGGGAGACCTAGAATTAAGCAGCAACCCAAGAAGGTTGGAGGTTGCCCTGCATAACATGGCACATACATTGGAACAGCACCACAGCTTAGGGACATAGTGGATGTGGCACAGGTTTCATCTCAGACCTAGGGTCAGAATCCCAGCATTTATTAGTTATTTAACATAAGGTAAGTTATGAAAATGTTGTTAATAATAATGCACCTTGAAGCATTTCTAAAAGGTTTCATGATCATGTGTGTAAAGTACCTGACCCACAGCCAGGGCACTACAAACGGAAACTTTTATTATTCTTAGGAGCTATATGTTTCCTAGGACTACCATAACGAAGTGCCACAACTGGTTGGCATAAAAGGACAGAAATTTATTTCTCACAGTTCTGGAGGCTAGCAGTCCAAAATCAAGGTGTCAGCAGTGCTGGTTCTGTCTGAGGGCTCTGAGGGCGAGTCTGTTCCATGCCTCTCCTAGCTTCTGGTGATGGCCAGAAATCCCTGGCATTCCTTGGCTTATAGATGCATCACTCCAGTCTCTGCTTCCATCTTCACATGGTCTTCTGCCCGTGTCTCTGTGTCTTCACATGGTCATCTTCCCTCGGTGTCTCTTCCCACTCCGTCACAAACCAGCCAAGAGACCTTCAGTGAGGCACAGCCTCTGATCCTCACTATCTTCATTTATAAATGGGGTTGATCATACTTCCATATAGAATTGCCCTAAGAATCAAAAGAGACTATAAGTGGGAGAGCTTTGTAAACTCTAGAGCATCGTATAATTTAAATTAATCGTAAGCATCCCTATGGTAATACACAGTATTTCAATGCCTATTCTAATCTTAGCAGTCAGGCTCCTATAACTCCTTTGAACTGTCCAATGCACCCTAGTTCCTTGCTTGCCTCCAACCCTCCTAAATAGGACACTTTATTAATTCATTCTCTTAACTCTAAGTGAACTAAATTATGCCTGCAAATGATTGGGCCTTGGCAATTGCATTACCTGACAATTTCCATGTAAGTCACAGTGCTAACCTAATACAATGTGACAGCTTTTTCCTGTAGCACATCCTCAAAATTTGATTATTCCCAGTAAGAAAATAATCATTGGGAGGCTCACCAGGATTGCACAAGGACTGTTTAGCATCCGTATGTAAATGTTAAGCTTCGGGATTGAGGGCCCAGAGAGGAGCTGCCTGCCATCAATCATCTTTCTCAGACTCCAAATTGAGCAGAATTGATGTGTACCTGGTTCCGTAACCTTCCTCTGCAGAATTAGCCCATGAATAGTGAGATCCACTAATAGTCATAAATTGGAGAAGACAGTTTGTATTTTGACTCCAAGAAAACAATTTAGAAGGAAATAGGCTTTAAACATTTTCATAGACCGGGCATATTAAAACATCTGAAATAGCTTCATTCAGGTTTTGCATCCCACTGGTAATTATTGTATATTGCCAGTACCTGTCTGTTTATTGAAAGATTAAATAAGTAAATAAATAAATAAGAGCAGAGTACATAGGAGTTTGGTTCACTCTCATTCAGTTCTGTACTGGAATATGTTACTTCTCTTTTTTCTGTTTCCATATGAAGCTTCTTATCATAAATTACTACTCACCTCTCACTGCCACCCTCAAGAACCCCTAAACAACCACCACCCCACACAGAACATTTAGTGTCATAAAGATTTAGCCAGAGACTTCACCAGCCTGAAATGGCAGTGATCCTAAGGAGGAAAACAGGGAGAGGTGATGTCAGGGCCTCCTTGAATGGCTCTCACAAGACACTCAGTCAAGTCAGTATTGACAGAGCTGCTCCTCCCCGACTCCCTCTTCACCAGTTGAGAAACCCCAGGAGTGTGGAAGGAATGTACCTCCACACGATAAAGGTCAAATACGACAAACCCACAGCTAATATCATTCTGAACGGACAAAAACTGGAGGCTTTTCCTCTACGATCTGGAACAAGACAAGGATGCCCACTTTTCCTACTCTTATTCAACATGAGATTGACTGTAAATGTAAAGGCATATTTCTGAACTCTCAATTCTATCCCACTGATAGATGTCTATCCTGTGCCAGTATCACACTGTAAGCTTTGTAATAAGTTTTTAATTCAGGAAGGGTGAGTTTTTCACTTTGTTCTTTGTTTTCAAGATTATTTTAGCTATTCTGGATCCCTGACTTATCCATATGAATTTTAGAATGAGCATGTTAATTTCTGCAAATAAAAGGCTAGGATTTTTACAGAGATTGTGTTGAATCAATAGATCAGTTTGGAGGGGATTGTCACATTAACAATACTGGGCAACAGAGCCAGCTGCCTCAACCCCAGCCCTGCCTGCAACCAAATAAGCCACGAAGCCAACTGCACCCCACCCACCCCCAGGGTCCTGAGATGGGGGCCAAGGGCCTCAGCCCCACCCACACCTGCACCCAGGCGAGCAACAGAGCCAGCTGCCCGGGGTCTTGACATGGGAGCCAGAGGGCCAGCCCCGTTTTCCCCCCCAGCCCCCAACAACATCTTAGAATATACTTATTAGCCACATGTGTTTGTTTGGGGTGTGTGACTTATTTGTTCATATCCTTCATCAAATTTCTGCTTAGATTTTTCTAATTCACTTTTAAGAGTTATTTTTGCATTAAGGATGTTAATCTCTGTGTGTTAAATTTGTTTCTTGTCAATTGAGTTTAAATTTAATTTTTGATGTTTTCCTTCATTTCTATGTTGAGGAAATAATTTTCTATCTAAACATTAAATAAAATAAATAAATGAGAAACAAACACAAGTTTTCCTTAAAAAAAAAAAAAGAAAGAAAAGAAAAGAAAAGCAGTAAATGGAAACAAAAAATACATCAGATAGGACAGGAATAATATTAAGGTTTGAGCCAGCTTGGGACAAGTGAATAAAAAATAAAACAGTGAAAGATGTTTTTCCAGTCACGCACACCCTCCTTGGAAGCTTTCCTGGGGAAGACCAAAGTCTTGCTCGGCCGTAGCCAGTGGCCTGCACTGCCACCTGCAGGCGGAAATCCTGAAGCAGCAACAATTGATCCTCGGCCCTGATTTGGGGCATAGCTTTGGAGAAGGCAAGAGTGCAGCAATGGCTTCCAGGAACACTCACCACGCTGACTCATTTGACGTCCTCTCGTGGAGGTATAGGACCACCAGTTCTATTGCCCCAGGAACATGTGCTACTACTGCACCTGGCACCACAAGTAAATGGGCAATGGAGGAGAAAGAAGGTTCAAAATAAACAGAGCCAGAAGTTAATCTGTGAAAAAGTCTTCAAGTCATCAAGTATAGACAGTATAGAAGCTAGCATTCTCACAGACATTGAGAGAGAATGGAAGTTCCCTACTCTCAAGAAGATATTCAAGAATATAATGTAATGAGATATGACTTTAGTGAGATATGACTTTTCAGATTTCCTGTTTGAAAAGCACAGTCCTGTGGCAGTACTCCAGTGAGTGTGTCTGTATCTGAAGTTGTATGGTTTATACATCCTAACTATCAATAATAAAACATAAATTTGGATCAACAAAAAAAACCCAATATTAGGTCTTCCAAAATATGAGCGTAAGACATCTTTCCAGTTATTTAGGGCTGCTTTAACTTCTTTCAACAATGCTTTATAGTTTTCAGTATACACATTTAGCACTTTGCTATGGTCTATTTATTTCTCCCCAAAATTCATTAAGTTGAAATCATCACCCTCAAGGTGATGGCATTAGGATATGGGGTTTTGGAGGGTTATTAGGCCATGGGGGTGGAGCTTTTATTAATGGGATTACTACCCTTATAAAAGATGCCTGAGACATACCCCTCTTCACCTCCATTATGTGGCATTAGAAAAGACAGCTGTCTATGGGGGAGCAGGTCCTCACCAGACACCAAATCTGCCAATGTTTAGTCCTGGACTTCCCAGTCCCTATAACTGTAAGAAATAAATTTCTGTTGTTTATAAACCACCCTGTCTATGGTATTTTGTTATGGCAGCCCCAAAGAACTAAAAACACACTTCTTTTGTTAAATTTATTTCTATTTCATTTTTTCAATGCTACTATAAATAGAATTATGTTTCTAACTTCATTTTCAGATTGTTTATTGCTAGTGTATAGAAATGCAATTGATATTGTATTTTGATCTTGTATCCCACAACCCTGCTGTACTCACTTATTAGCATGAATTGTTCTTTTGGTAGACTCCTTGGGATTTTCTATGTATAACATCATGTCATCTACAAATGGAGATAGTTTTACTCTTCTTTTTCAATCTGTATGTCTTCTATTTCTTTTCTTTGCTTCTGGCACAATGTTGAATAGAAGTGGTGAGAGTACACATGCTTGTCTTTTTACTGATCTTTGGGGAAAAGTTCTCACTCTTTCACCATTACGTATGATGTTAGCTGTGGGTTTCCCATAGAGCCCCTTGACCACATTGAGGGAGTTCCCATTCATTCCTAGTTTGTTGAGTGCTTTTATCATTAAAGGGTAATATTTTGTCAATTATCTTTCTGTGTCTATTGGGATGATTATATGGTTTGGGTCCTTAATGCAGTTAATATGCTATAACACGTTGGTCGATCTTTGTGTGTTAAACCAAACTTGCATTCCTGAAGTAAATCCCACTTGGTCATGTATGATCCTTTTTATAAATTGCTGACGTCAGTTTGCTAGTAATATTTTGCTGAGACTTTTTGTGTCTATATTCATAAGAGATATTGGTGTCTTTATTTGTTTTTAGTGTGGGGATAATATCGAACTCATAGAATGAGACGGGAAATGTTTTCTTCTCTTCTGATTTTTAGAGGCATCTGTAAAGAATTAGTATTAATTCTTCTTAAAATGTTTGGCGGAATTTACCAGTCAAGCCATCTGGGTCTGGTCTTTTCTTTGGGGGTAGTTGTGTATTATTATTACTAACTCAATCTTATCATTTGTTGTAAGTCTATTCAGATGTTCTGTTTCAACTTGACTCAGTTTTGGTAGTTTGAGTCTTCCTAGGAATTTGTATATTTTATCATCTTAGATAAAATAGACAAATTAGATTAAAAAATTAAAAATAGACAGATAAAATAGACTTCAGCACACAAAGGTCAACCAATGTAATACAATATACTAATTACATTAAAGACCCAAATCATATAAGCATATATATATAAAACCATATAATCATGTATATAACCATATATATTATAACCATATAATCATATATACATAATCATATGTAACCATATAATTGTAGGCATACAGTTGTTCATAGCATTTCCTTAAAATCATTTTTATTTCTGTAAGGTCAGTCATGATGTTTCCTTTTTTATTTCTGATTTTAGTAATTTGAGTCTTTTCTCTTTTTTTTTTTTTTTTCTTTTTGGTTTTTTCTTTTGGTAAGGTTAGCTAACGTTTGTCAATTTCATGGATCTTTTCAATGACCTAACTTTAGGGTTTTTGATTTTTCTCTATTGTTTTTCTATTCTTTATTTCATTTACTTTTGTTCTAGTCTTTATTACATCTTCTCTTCATTTTGGTTTAGTTTTCTCTTCTTCTAGTTTGTTAAAGTGGAACATTAGGTTATTTATTTGAAATCTTTATTCTTTTCTAATATAGGCATTTACAACTGTAAATTTTCCTCTGAGAACTGAGTCAGCTGCATCAAGTATGTTTTGGTATGTTGTGTTTGCATTTTCATTCATTTCAAAGTATTTTTTAGCCTCTCTGTTGATTTATTCTTTGACCCATTGAATATTTAGGAATGCATTGCTTAATTTTCACGTATTATTAACTTCCAAAATTTATTCATAGCTTTATTCCATTTTTGTTGGAGAAAAAACTTACTATTATTTCAATATTTTAAAATTTTATTGAGGTTAATTTTACGGTCTTTCCTAACATACAGTCTATCCTGGAGAATGTTCCATGTGCACTTGCAGAGAAATGTATTTTATTGTTTGGGGTGTTTTTTATGTGACTATTAAGTCTAGTTGGTTTATAGTGTTTTGTTTGTTTGTTTGTTTTAATTTTTATTTATTATTCCAATATTCATTTTTGCAAATCTTGATATTTCTTTATGCCCTTTGCCTGACTTATCACTTCCCAAACCCTCTCCCTCCCTGCCATCCCTAGTATCCTTAGGTGTGTTCTCTCCTTCTGAAAGTTCAACATATTGTTGTAGTCTTTTCTTTCTTTCTTTTCTTCCCTCCTTTCCTCCCCCTCTCCCTCCATCTATCCCTCCCTTCCTTCCTTCCTAGCATGCAGTTATGAGTGAGAACATGCAATATTTGTTTCTTTGTCTGGCTAATTTCACTTAATATAATTTTCTCCAGAGTCATCCATATTACTGCAAATGGCAGAATTTCATTCATTTTTATGACTGAGAAGTATTCCATTGTGTATATATATCACATTTTCTTTATCCAGTCATCCATCGATGGACACTTAGGATGGTTCCATATTTGGTTATTGTAAATAGAGCTGTGATGAACTTCGGAGTGCAGGTATCCCTTCAACATGATGATCTCCATTCCTTTGGATATATACCCAGCAGTGGGATTGCTGGATCATATGGTAGCTCTATCTATAGTTGTTTGAAAAACCTCCATACTGTTTTCCATAATGGCTGCACTAATTTACTGTCCTGCCAACAGTAGGAAGATTTCCCTTCCTCTGCATCCTCGCCAGCATTTGTTATTCTCGGTCTTTTTAATAATGGCCAGACTAACTTGGGTGCGATAATATCTCAGTGTGGTTTTGATTTGCATTTCTCTGGTGACTAGTGCTGCAGAGCATTTTTTCATGTACCTGTGGCCATTTGTGTGTCTTCCTCTGAAAAATGTCTATTCATCTCCTTTGCCTATTTTCTAATCGGATTATTTGAGTGTTTTACTGTGTAGTTGTTTGGAGGTGAAAGATCTATGCAATGAGAGCTACAAAACACTGCTAAAAGGAATTAAACAGGACATGAAAAGGTGGAAAGACATAGCATGCTCTTGGATGGAAAGAATTAACATTGTGAAAATGTCCATTCTACCCAAAGCAATATACAGATTCAATGCAATCCTCATCAAAATAACAATGACATTCTTCACAGAAGTAGAAAAAAGAATCCAAACATTCATATGGAACAACAGAAGATCCCATATAGCCAAAGCAATCCTAAGCAAAAAATGAAAAATAAAGCCAGAGGCATAACACTACCTTACTTCAAATTACTTTACAAAGCTATTGTAACAAAAACAGCATGGTACTGGCATAAAAATAGACACTTGGATCAATGGAACAGAATAGAAAACCCAGAAATCAACCCACATACTTAACAGCCAACTGAAGTTTGACAAAGGCAGCAAGAACATACACTGGGGAAAAGACAGCCTCTTCAATAAATGGTGCTGGGAAAATTGGACATCCATATGTAGGAAAATGAAACTGGACCTGTACCCCTCACCATATACCAAAATCAACTCAAGATGGATTAAAGAGTAAAATATAAGACCTGAAACCATAAAATCACTAAAGGAAAATAAAGGGGAAACACATCACATAATAAGACTGGGCAAAGACTTTATGAATAAGACCCCAAAAGCACAAGCAACAAAAGAAAAAATAAATAAATGGGATTGTATTAAACTAAAAAGTTTCTGCACAGCAAAGGAAACAATCAACAGAGTAGAAAGACAGCCTATGGAATGGCAAACTATACATCCAACAAGGTTTTAATATTCATAATATGCAAAGAACTCAAACAACTATACAGTGTAGTGTTTTTTAATTTCTGTTTCCTTATTGATCTTCTGTCTGGTTGTTCGATTTATTATTGAATGTGGAATATTAAAGTCTCCAGCTATTATTGTACAAAGATGCATTTTTCTCTTCAATTCTGTTCATTTTTACTTCATACTTTTCAGAGTTTTGTTGTTAGGTATATACATGTTACTTATTTTTTTATCTTCTACATGAATTGATCCTTTCATCATTTCATCAATATATAAAGTCCTTTTTTTTATTCCTCTAACAATTTTTGACTTAAGGTCTATTTTTTCTGATGTAATATAACCATTCTTTTGCGTGCTGTCTGCATGGAATATCTTTTTTTTTTTTTTCACTCTTTCACTCTCAGCCTATCCTTGTCTTTGGATCTAAAGTGTATCTCATATACACAATATATAGTTGGACTATGTTAGCTTATCCATTCTGCCAGTCTCAGCATTTTGATTGAATGTTAATCCATTCACATTAATTAATTATTTATAAGGTAGAATTCACATCTACCATTTTGTTATTTGTTTTCTGTATATCTTAATTTTGCAGTCTTTTATTCCTTCATTCCATCCTTCTTTTGTGTTAAAGAGGAATTTTGTAGTGTACCATTTTAGTTCCTTTGCCATACATGTAGTTCCATACATATGTAAAATGTTTTTTTTTAATTGTATATTTATATACAAAATTTTCTTAGTGGTTACCCTAATATTTTTACTTAATATCTTAATTTATAACAATCTAGTTTAGAATCATACCAACTTGATCTTATTAGTTTGCAAAACTTTGCTCCTATATCGCTCCACTTCCTCTTCTTACTTTGTGCTATTATTATACAAATTACATATTTATGTATTATATGCCCATTAGCACAGATTTACAATTATTGCTTTGTGCAATAATAGGAGGGGAAAGTTACAAAGAAAATATACATTTATAATGTCTTTTATATTTACCTTGTACTTACTTTTACTGACGCTCTTTATTTCTCCATGTGTATTCCAGTTACTATCTCGTGTCCTTCCATTTCAGCCTGAAGGATTCCCTTTAGTATTTATTTTAGGGCAGGTTAATTAGCTTAGTGGTTTGCTAATAATTATATGGAGATTTTCTTAAATGCCTGAGACAAATAAGTTTTCCACCCTTTGCCAAGTGTCTCTGTGTGTGTGTTGGGGCATACCTCCAATGCTGGAGATATTTTTTGACTCTGCCTTAACCTCATTTCCCACTTGAGTAGAGCTTTAAGGTCAACCAGAGGTGAGATATTAGTTACTTCTCCATTCTTTCTGGGGCAAGCACACAGCCCTGAATTTTTGTGTAGCCCTGTAGATCCCCAGTAATATTTTGGAGCTTTTCAAGGCCCCTTGTGGAAACCTCATTCCCAGGATTTTCCTTTTAAGGCTTTTTGGCCAGCCTCGTTTGCCCCAACTTGTTTCACAGCTTCACGCACCTGCAATGTTAAGCAATTTCTGCTGATTATTTTAAATAAATACCCTGTGGAATGGATTTCTCTCACTGGGTGATCTCTGAGTCAGATTAAATAAAGACATGCCCTGTAAAGGAGGTTTTACCAGGAAGCTGTCAGATAGGTCAAATAATGACAACTCTCTGGAGATGGGATCTTTTTTGGAAACCTCCAACCCTTTTCTAACTTTTTCAGTGCAGGCTAGGCTGTTAGTGTTCCTAGTTACAGTGGTTGTAAGGCTGTCGGTTTTCAAGGCTACCATAGGAGCTTGGCAACAGGAAATGGGACTAAAGCAATTTAAAATGCCAAAATGCTCACTGTTTGTACAGATATTCAACTGGTATTCTAGAATAAATGCTTTGGTTATTATACAGAGTTCTGAAAAAGTTAATTTTGACAATTTTTGCCAATTTTTCATTGCTTTTATGGAGGAGTGGATTTGCAAAGGTCGTTACTTCATCATTCCAGGAGTACTTTCCCCTGAGTGTTATTTTAAGCTGCTGAGTTTGTGGCAAGTTTTTTATATAGCAATAGAAAGCTAATCCATGGGTCAAGGCCAATGACAAGATTAAACCACAGACCTGGGATCAGAGCTTCAGATATGCAAAGGGCTATTGTGTATCTCCTAGGTTACCTCTGGTTTGCCTCTTTCTTTTTTTCTTTAGGAGAAATTGCTTTCGTCTTGGTGCTTTTGCAGATCCCTCCACCCCACTCTTAGGAAGGGATAACCATAGACAAAATCTTTCTCTTGTTTTATAAATACCTGACTTTTGTTTATCCTTTCCATGATTCTTGCTTTCAATGTGGCAAGCAGTTGTTTTTTTTATTCATTCAGCAAACATTAATTGTGCAATGGACAGGGTGACAAACCATCCTAGTTTATCTAAGACTTTCCAGTTTTCAGCACTGAAAGTCATGCATCCCAGAAAATACCTCAGTCTCTGGAAAACTGGGGTGTTATCAAACCCTAGAATATCTAATGCCTATGGTAAAGGGGCCAAATGGAAGCATTTAAACTCCGTGGTCCAGAAGGTCTCTCTTGCAACTATTCTACTTTGCTGTTGTAGCACAAAGCAGCCATAAACAATGTGTAAACAAATAGGCATGGTTGTATTCCAACAAATCTTTATTTAAAAAAAACAGATGGAGGTCCAAAGAAGATATACATGTGGCCAATGAGCATATGAAAAGATGTTCAACATTATTATCCATCAGGAAAACACAGATCAAAGTCACAATGAGATACCACTTCACACTGGGATGAAGTGTGATGGCTACAATAAAAAAGACAGACAGTAACAAGTATTGGTGGGGATGTGGAGAAATTGGAGTCATCATATTTTACAGATAGGAATGTAAATTAGTGGAACCATTTTGGAAAACAATTCAGCAGTTCCTCAAAATGTTGAACAAACAGTTGTAGTTTGACCTAGCAGTTCGACTTCTAGGCACACGCCCAAGGGAAATGAAAACCTATGTTCACACAAAAACTTGTATACAGATATTAATAGCAGCATTATTCATAATAGCAAAAAATGGAAACAATTCAAATGTTCTTTAACTGATGACTGGATAAACAAAATGTGGTATATATATGATGAAATATCTCTCAACCATACAAAGTTCAAAGTACTGATTCATGCTACAACACGGATAAACCTTAAAAACATTATGTTAACTGAAAGAAGTCAAGACAAAAGGCCACACATTGTGTGATTCCATTTATATGAAATGTCCAGAAAAATCAAATCTGGTGATTGCCTAAAGTGGGGTACAGAAGGAATAGGGGGTTGGAGGATAATAACTAAAGAGTACAGAGTTTCTTTTGGGGGTTATGAAATATTCTAAAATTGATTTTGCTGACTATGGTTACACAGTTCTATGAATGTACTAAAGACCATTGAATGGTACATTTGAATGATTGAATTTTATGGCTTATAAATTGTATCTCCCTAGCCCCGCCCCCACCCCACCCCCACCACTACAACTGCACATCCAGGCCAGTGACAGAAGCCAGCTCAATGCATAGGAGGTCCTGGAAGACAGGGGCCATGGGCCCTAGCCCCCGCCACCACCACCGTCACTACATATCCAGGCCAGCAATGGAGCCAGCCCTATGCCCAGCATTCTGAGAGATGGGGGCTGGGACAGCCCCACTGCTGCCCACAACCAGATCCTAGAAGAACCAGTGTGGGGGCTGAAGACCTTGGGCTCACACCCCCGACACCGCTAACCAGCCCAGTGATGACCACCAAACCAACACTGGAAGCCCCCTGGTCTCCCAAGCTTTGGCAGTGGAGGGCCAAGAGCTTTAGTCACACCCCCTTGACATCTGCATTCAGCCCAGCAATGACCAAGCCACTCCTGGAAGCCCCCTGATCTCCCCTGCAGGAATGAGGGGTGCACCATGGGCCTCAACCATGCCCCACTCCTTCCTCCTTCTCCCACCCTATTTCCTTCCCCATTTCCCTCTTCCCTTCCCCTCCAACTTCTCTGCAACAGCATCTTAGAATGTAAAAAAATGATAATAAATAAACTTTAAAAAAAGAAATACACTACTTGTCCTTCATTTTTGAATGATAGCCTTGCTAGGTATAGTATTCTTGGCTGGCAGTTTTTTTCTTTTAGTACTTTGAATATACCATCCCATTCTCTTCTGGCCTGTAAGGTTTCTGTTGAGAAATCTGCCATTAGTCTGAAAGTAACTCCCTTATATGTGACTTGATGCTTTTCTCTTGCTGTTTTTAGGATTCCGTGTTTGTCTTTGAGTTTTCCCAATTTGACTATAATGTGTCTTGGAGAGGACCTTTTGGGGATGAATCTGTTTGGGGCTCTTCAAACCTCTTGGATCTGAGAGTCCACATCTCTCCCAAAACCTGGGAAGTTTTAGTATTCCACTATTATTTAGTTGAATAGGTTTTCAATGCCTTACCTTTCTCCTCCCATTCTGGAACACTGTGATTCAGATGTTTTTGCACTTAAGATTGTCTGATAGCTCTCATAGAGTTTCTTCATTTTTTTCAAAATTCTTTTTTCTTTTCTTTTTTTTTTTTTTTTTTTTTTTTTTTTTGGTCCATCTGAGAAGTATTCAAAAAGACTGTCCTTTCCTCTGTTTGCTCTAGTCTGCTGCTTAAGCTCTCAGCTCAGTTGTGTGTTTTTATTTCGTTGAATGAATCCTTCAGTTCCAGGAGTTCTGATACACTCTTTTTTAAGGTGTCTATCTCTTTGTATATTTCGTCCTTCATATCCTAGATAGTTTTTCTCATTTCATTGTGTCATTTGAGTCTTCATGTATCTCTTTGAGTTTCCTTAAGATTGTTGCTCAGAATTCCTTTTCAGTCATTTCAAGTGTTTCCTGCCGTATAGGGTCTGGTACTTGAGAATTATTGTATTCCTTTGGTGGTATCATATTTTGTATTTTCATGTTTCTAGTATTCCTATGTTGATGTCTGGTCATCTGTTAGAGCAGTTGCTTCTTCTATTACTTTTGAGTGGCTTTAAGGAGAGAGACTCTCTTGTAGGTGTGTTTTATATTGACTGTTGAATAGGGTGTTTTAGTATTGATTCCAGGTAGACACAGTAGTGTAGTTTCTATATGGTTACTTCAGTCATGTTCAGTGTCAGAGTTGCATGTGAGTACCTCTATGGCCTGGGCACTAGGGCATTTAGTGGTTCCCTGCTGAGGTTAGTAAAACTGTGTTGGGTCATCAAGAATGTGGATGAGCTCTTGTGTTCTCAGAAGAAGTGCTTGGATGCACTATCACTCTTTGGCTGGGGTGGGTTGCCCTGGGAGGGCTTGTTGACACCCCAGCAAGTGTCCTCTGACCCTGATAGGTGCTTTGTGGTATATTGGAAGTCCTCAGGTTGAATGGATGACCCTGGATGGGGTTTCTCTTTCCTTGTACCTACCAGAATAGGCTCCTCCTGGTCCTTGCTTCCTGCAGTTGAGTCAAAGGCCCCACCTTGTCACCAGCTTATGGGCAATAATCTACATTGGTCCTGACCATCTTTGTATGGCAACCTATGAACCAAAATCTTTGGTTGTGCGAACACCAAAGTAAAAGAGTAGCTTAGGAATGATAAATAGGTCTACCAAAAAAATTAAAGAGCAGGAGACCTCAGACAAAAACTTCTGAAATCCAACTGGACACTAAGAAGCCTCCCAACCTGGGGGCAGGTGTGGCTCCTGGATTGGCCCCAATCCTGGTCTGTGGGAGTAACTCTTTAGGCTGTTATGCTCTGTGGCCCCTTTCTCTGCTCTCTGGGAGACTGTGGTTTTTATTCTCCTTGGTTGCATCTGATCTGAGTGTTGGCAAACATGCCCCATTGACAGGAAAGTTTATAGAGCCTTTGAAGCCTCTTTTATGCTTGTGAAGGTTGGGACACAGGAATTGGTTTAGGCCTCAAACAGTTTGAGGGTTTTTGAACTAGTCTCATGGTTTCTTTGGTAACACAATTCCTTCAAAACCCTACATTTATGATATATTTTCTTTTAGTCAGACTCACATGCAGCAACTAGACCCAAAGTCCTTTTCTAGACATAGCTCTTCTTTATAGACACAGAATGCTTTCTTTGACTCTTCCTCCCTCTGCATCTTTCTCCCAATTTAATGACAACTTCTCTGAGGCTGTTAGGCTTCAATGGGACCATCACACCCAAGACACTGTACTGAGCCAAGAAGTTTTGCTGGAAGTTTTATCTCTCTTACCTTTGTGGTTTGCAAGCAGATGGCTATCTGGACTCAAGTCTCTGTGCCCTTCTAATCCCCTTTTATTTCTCCTTGCAGACCAATTAATTATTTCGTAAGGCTATTTTTTCTTCTAACAATTTGCCAAATGAATTCCAGAGTGGCCACCATCCACCCACACTTTGTTTCAAACCAGTTCTTGGGTTGCTGGTTCCCACATCACTGCAAGTGAAAGTTTTATCAAAGGCTTGCCACTGTATAACTTATGTCTCATGTTTCCATTGGTGATATTTGTTCCTTCACTGCCTACCACCGAGACACTAAGCAAATGCCACGTAGTTCAAGTTTCTGTTAAATCAGCACCCGCTTTCTATGGGCATGAGAAAGCAACATTAGCTGCTACAACAGACAAAAACTAAATATGGCTTAACTTAACAAGTGTTTATTTCTTATTCATCTCACAGTCCAAAGTGGGTCAGGTGGCTCTCCATTTTATAGAAAGCCATCTGCAACATGAGGCCTATAGTTACCATGGAAGGGAATGAGAGACCAGAAGACCATCCTGGACATTTTTAAGAGCCAGATCTGAAAGGGGTTACATCACTTCTTCCCACATTCCATTGCCCAGGATTCAGGTATACAGTTTCATCACAACTACAAGGGATATGTACATGCTGCGAAGGTGAAACAGGGTGGTGAACACAGAGAATTATCTCTGTCACACCATGTCTTCTTGTCATTTGGCTCCTTTTTTTGATGGTGCTCTTCCTCCAGTAGCTTCTTGAGAAGGGTTACAGAGAGAGGTTAAATTTGGGGACCTCACATGTCTTTAAATGTCTTTATTCTAGCCTCACATTTATTAATAGCATGTTAATAAGATTCCTGGCTGAAAACTTTTATTTCCTTCAGAATTTTGTAGCCATTGCACCAGTACCTTCTTGTCTCCAGTGTTACTATTGAGAACTGTTCCATTGTAGGAATTTTTCTTGAAGTTATTCAGTGGATTATATTATCCATTTTTTGTTGTTATTGTCCTTTCTTAATGCATGATATTAACATATTAGACCATGTGAACTACTTTTATAATTGTTTTCTGTCCTATTTGTTATGTTTGCCATTTTGTTCTACTTTCTGAAGATATTTCCTCAATGTTACCTTTTTATTCTTTCTGGGTTCTGATTTTTACCATCAAGTTTTTAATTTCCAAGAGCTCTTTTATATTTTCCAAATATTTCTTTTTAAGGCAGCCTGTTCTTCATTCACAGGTGCGATCTTTTGCAAAAAAAAAAAAAAAAAATTGAGGGTATTATTTATCTGAAGTTTTTAATGCACAATTGGTTTCCTCCAGAATGTTTTCTTCTTGTTGATTTTCCTATTAGAAGCCTTCTTCAGACCTCTGCTAATCATTGGCTGTCTTCTCTCATGGAACACTAAAAATTAGATGATGAGACCTTGCTGACTATGAAGATTTGGTCATTTCTTTGAGAGAAGACCTTCCAGGGTTCTGCCTGGATGCCAGTATTCTGCAACATAATGGAAGGTGGCTGGAGGTAGGAGTGGGGTTTCTATTTTCCATAGACATATCTTGGTTTAGCCATCCAGTTTTCAGTTTGGCACCCTGTCTTCAGTCATGCGTGGCTGTTCCTGGTACAGAGACCCTCTTTTTCCCTTTCTGGATAAAAAGCTTAGTTTCATTCCTAAGTGGGAGAAGAGTGGTTGCCCTACAGGTATGGAGTAGGGGAGAGGATCTAGAGGTCTCATCACTTCTTAAGCAGCTTGCAACACTCTTTTTTCTTTTTTATTGTAGATTCTCACTCTTGGAAGTCTTTGAACCAACAGCCTTCCTCCTAATTCCAGAGACTTTTGAGGATTTTGTAGTGTAAAGCAGGTTGCTTCGTCCCTTCTCCACTGCTGTCTGAGAATGGAGACTGTCAGTTAAGTCAGTTACCGCTAATCCATTTGTTTCCCAGTTTCAGAAATTTTGCTTACTCTGGGCTCCAGTTTATCCCTTCGGTATTGCCTCAGATCTGGGCAAGAGGGGCCTGGCTCTGAGCTGCTACCATTTTAAGGAGGTAAAAATTTCTTGGATCCAAGAGTATACCCACCCAAAGTCTTTACCATCCCCTCTGGGGTCACCCTCTAGTTATACAGGATCCCCAAATTCCCTTTCCAAGTAGTTCTCAGGACATCCAGAGCCTGAAAGGATTTCTTCTTGGTTCAATCCAGCAGATCACCTTGCCAGTGTTGTATACCCTAGGCCTAAGGGATGGCCAAGAAAGGGCTCTTTGCAAGAGAAAAGAATGAGGCTGTACCTGTGCTGCAGTTGGGGTGCCCATATGTGTGCACCTCCCGCCTCTTCCCAAAGCCAATCACAGCTTTAACAAAAGTAAGATTAATCTTGAAATTACACCCTCTGCAGTTATTTGGTATCGACTGGTACGACGATACACACGTATTTCAATTCTGCCATTACTAGGGCATATTTGTCAAGGCAGAAGAATAGACTATAACAGTTTGTTGGCTTCCTTTACAACTTGTAAATATTTAGGCATATGGCATGGCCATCTACACTCTTACTCAGGGACTCTGCAAATATTAGAGATGGCCTGCTCCCCATCTGTATAGCTTTATACCCTTGAAAAATAATTTTACTGTCAGTTTTTAGAAGTGTTTCAGGAGAGAGCAAAATTAGACATGTTTGTCTAATCCATCGTCTTGAACAAAAAGGGCCCCTGCTTCACTTTGCACTTGTGACCTTTCCATGGTACCTGACACTTCCACAGCTGCTATGGCTTCTTTTCTCCTTTTAGTTCTTTCTGTTTTTGTCACTGTCAGCATCACTTCTGCTCACAGTAGTATGCACAAAGGAGATTCATGAGAAATATTTATTCCTGTGTTTTTGCACGAGAACACTTCTGCAGTTTTTCCTCCCATATATATTTTTTTCCATATATATATATATTTTTCCCCCCTTGGGTCAATTCAATTTTCTCTGAAATTTTTAAGGTCCTCTAATTTCTTTTCACTGTATCTTATCATCCTGCCTTATTCATCCTTGGGTTCCATGCAATGTTTAGCATAATTCCTTGCTCATAGTAAAAACCCAAATTATATTTGTTCAACTGCACTGCATTAAATTGTAAATTCTTAAAATCTGTGCCAAGGGACATTGTTTGTATGTCACTGACATAACTTGATTATTTAGGCATGGTCATATTTGCCCTCTGCCAAATGAGTGGTTAATTGTACTTAGTGGCTGTCTCAGAATTGTGCAGGATAGTCTCAAAAGTACATAATAGAGAGCGGAAATTCTGCCTTTACCCAGACTTCTTGTGATTCCCGGGGGTGAGGACCATCTGATAAGATAATTTCTGAAGTTCTCGAAAATTACTGTTCTCAAAATATTTTCCTCTGAATGTGTCCTTATGTGTTACTACTGTGACGGAAGTGACATTGAGGCATCCCGTGTACCTTCAGCTGTGGGCTAGTGAGGACAGAGAAGAAGCTGGCACTGTGAGAGCTAGAGGAACAGACTCGGTTTCAGAGGTTAAGAAACCCCTAACAAAAGAGAAGAGAAGCTGCAGCCAGCAGCTAAGCTACAGCCCCCATCAGGACATGATAGATCCAGGAATGCTTTCAACCAGCATTAATAATCAGAACTGTCAGACCTCTTAGGTCAATCATGGGAAGAAGATCCCAGAGAGCCTGACAATTCGAATTCAGAAAACCAGCACTGTAATGAATCTAGGCCATCTATTGTGTGACATCAACTACTCCACTGAGCATTTGGGGACATGTGGATGTGTCCGTTCTCCCAGAAGAATAAAAACATCTAAGAAAATTATTCAGCTGGCCAAGAAAGTGCAAGATTCTGATCCCAGCAAGGAGACTGTGGGAGCTCATCATAAATGCAGGCTGACTTCTGCCTTCAACCACCTTTGCTGTGGTTTCTGGGCTGTCTGAAAGATCTCTATTCCAAAGACTCACTTCCTCACTAAGTCCATGTGTTTTGACATCCCCCTCAATCTCAGTTGCTTAAAACAAAAGCAAAAGTCCCAACACCCTGCCTGTAAAAATAAAGAAAGACGTATTAATTTGGGTCAAACAGGAGACATTTGCTGTAGGAATTTTCAGCCAAATCTAGGTATGAATTAGCCAACTCAGCCTTTTAAACCAAGGGTGATCTTTCAGCAGGATGAGGGAAAAACAGATCTCAGTCCTCAGTCAAGAAATTCCACTTAAAAAAAAGTGGGGGGCAGGGAGCTTACAGGTTTTATCCTATGGTTCCTGCAAAACCAAGAACTCCCAATCAAGATGTCCTCAACCACTGTCTTCTCTGGACACATATTGCCGAAGCTTCCTCAATTGCTAACTTTTTCTACTGTTGGGAGCTGGGAACATGTTCCCCAGGCTTTTTCTTATACCATCAAAAAAAAAAAAGTGACTCGACCTGCAAGCAATTTAAAATACTGCATTGATAATGAGAAATCTGACTAGATCCAGAGAAAAAATGAAATGAACAAAAGCTGGATTTTAGGGCTTGGGGTTGAAATTAAGACCTTACAGACCAGAATGTGGGTGTTAGGAGCTGACTTCATCCAAAACTAAGCATAGCTTCCAGAAAGGTTCAGAATGACCTCTATGCAATAGCTCCCTCTAGCTTTAGATTACTCAACATTATATTGGGCTTTGAGCCTTGGGTTTTATTGAAAGCCCATGGCAGAGTTGGAACAAGAACCCAGGATTCCTCATTTCTGAAACCCTGCTCATCTCTTTCTCCCGCCTCTGCCAAGAGGAAGTATGACTCAAGCAACACTCTATTTTTGTGGGTTTTTTAAAATTTTTATTGAATCAAAATTGATTATATATATTTTGGGGGTTCAACATTGAGATACGTTGATCAAATCAATATTACTAGCATATATATTGTTATGAATAGTAATTATTCTTTATGCCCCTTGTCCAATCCCTCCCCCCCCCAATTATCCTAGATTTCTTCTCTCCTTCTGAAAGAATAATGGTTACTCTGTTGATTTGTTGCCTAGATGATCTGTCCAATGCTGAGAGGTGTGTTCAGTTCCCCCAGTATTATCATACAGCAGATGCTTCTTCTGTCACTCTGAAATGGGCTTTGTGGAGACAGACATCCTCTTCTTTTCTTTGTGTCTGCTGGTGACTCTCCTGTGTCAATGCACTCCAATGGCTGACGGACCATCTGCGTGGTGGTTGTGGCATCTAGCCACTTTCACAGCAGCTATTGTTTATTGTGGTGGCTGTGGTGGACCACCCACATGGAGGTGATGTTTCTGGCATGCTCCTTTGTGCTGGCGGTGTGCCTGGGTATGGGAGAGGGGTCCAGTCCCCTCTCCATGCTTCGGGTCCCCAGACAGGCCCTGAGACACTGGTGGTATGAGTGGTTGTGGATGGGGGTCCGGTCCCCAGCTCCACGCCTCATGTCCCCTGGTGGGCCTCAAGGCTCTAGTGGTGTGCCTGGGCCAGAACTAATTTTTTGTCCTTTGCTTACTTCTAAAATGGGGGAACTTCCTGTGGGGACCAGTACTTGAGCTGTGTGGTTGCACTAAATTGCTGCTTTGCTGCTGTTTCCCTAGCAAAGGCTTTTTGTGCGGCTCAGGGTTTAATCGTTGACCTTATAGTTACTTCCAGCTCTCCAGAGATTTGGTGCACGTGGGTTGTGTAGAAACTGATCTGGGCCTGAGTTTTTTCAACAAACCGCACCCCATGCAATTCTGCATTCCCAACCAGTCTCCTCTGAGTGGTCCTGCATTGATTGGGGGCAGATCGGCTGTCTTTGCGGTGTCCCAGTGTTCTGCTGGTGGGCCTGTCTCTCCTACCGCCCATGCTCAAAATACTTCCCATGGGATGGGCCCTGCGCCGGTCCCTTGAGATGACTCACCAGCCTCTGAATGGCTCCCCTTTCTCAGCTTGTTCTGGCTCCTCATTCCTGCGTGTGTCCACAGGAACCCTATTAGTGGTCTTGCTGTCCTGGGGGCCACCAAGGCCCTCTTCTCCCCTGCCACCTCCAAGTAAATCCAACTGAAGGGCACAGCTGCAGCTTCTGCTGGTTCCTGCTCCGTGAACTCAGCGGCTCGAGCCTTAAAGCAGCCACAGCCCGAAACGCTCAGAGCAGTTTTTTCTTTCTATCATCGTGGTTTCTCCCGCCTTCATGAACTCTGTAGGTCTCTCCTCCTCTTCCCCTGAGCTCTAGCAGCCCCAGCTTGGCTGATGTTACATTTTTATAGATGTAAATTGGTTAATTTGTGACAGAGAGTGATGCTGGGGACTGCCTATTCCACCATCTTGACCAGAACTCGTGTTCTTTGTTTTTTGGGTCTTTTAAAATTTTTAATAGAAGTCAATATGAAGATTATGTTTCTTTGTTTTATAGGCAATGGGATAAATGACATGTTTTTCATGATTTCTGCCTGGCAGAAGACCAGCCTCATGGATAGTATAAGACAGCAGATGTCCAGTGCCTATTCAAAGGTGTCAGTGTCCATTACAATCACCACCATCACCAGCATCCTGGCCTTCTCTACAGGGATTATGAGCTCTTTTAGGTCCATACAATACTTTTACCTCTATATAAGAACAACCCTGCTCTTTTATTATTTTTACAACATCACCTGTTTTGGAGCATTTATAGCCTTGGGTGGTAAAATAGAAGTACTCTGCTTATGCTGATTGAGAAAGCCAGAGACTCCTGACCACATATGTCCCTCATTTTAAAAGTTCTGCTGTTTCCTTTTTGGTTCTGTCCCAGATGAACATGGAACTAACACCCACCTCATTGAGACAGGAGGTGCTCAGTTTCCATGGGTTCAGGTTACAGGGCACACCTCTGAGTTTCAAGCCATTCCTCAAGATTTCAGGCCCTTCCTCTAAGCCCTCCCCTAGAGGAGAGTTACTGCTGCTTAGTGGACCTATTTTGGGCATCAACTGGGGAGACTGAGACCACAAATCCAGCAGCTGAGCATGCTCAGTAAAAAGAATTTATATGGGCTTATATGACACCAGTGACCAAGCATCTCAGTGGAAGGGAGTTAATCCTATGAATGACCTTTCACGAGAGGTGCTAAAGAGCAGAGAATATTCCTGAATAGGTCTGGTGCATGTGATAAGATCTGACCAATGAACATGCTCTGAAAAGAGACCAACCGAGCATGTGCAAGACTGTGTTACATAACTGGGAACCACCCCCTTCACTGAGCATTCACTAGTTAGTGAAACTGTGGAGGCCGAATCCCAGCAGAAGGCATTGTTGTCGCTCCCTTTCCTGAGGCCAACATATACCTCGCCAGCTGAGGTGTGTATGCTTTCCTTTTGGGTTAAACTTACTTTTAGCGGGTGGCTGCTCGCTCTCTTGGGCCAGCCTGCACTCTGCACTAAACCTTAAGTGTGTATTTCTTACTTTTGTGTAAAAGTTGGTGTGGGCCCTGCTCAGTCTCTGGAGCTAGGCCGCACTCTCTCTGTGGAACCTGTATCTCTTGTCTGGTATATTAAACCTGTTCTCACTTTCTACTGTGCCTCTGCTCTTGAATTCTTTCCTGTGGCAGAGTCAAGAACCTGGTGAGAAAGTGGGGTGGGTTGAGGCCTGCTATCCAGCCTCCCCAGACCCTATCTCTGACATCACAATGATTTTGTTTCTTTAGAGACTATTTTGGGCCTTTTCTCATGAGCACTGAGTCCAAGCTTTTTGTAGTGCTGATGTAAACTTTGTCCATAGTAAGCAGTATCTATGGGTATTTCCAAGTGCAGAAAGGTTTAGACCTTTGAAGTCTGGCAAGTGGCGATTCCTACATCAGACCACATTTTCACACAGAGGATTATTTTTCATACTGTGGTCCCAGGGTTATGGTTATCGTTACTAAAACTGTTGACTGCTGTCATGAAGATGTTAGGCAAAAACAGGAAAAATATACGGTAAATTTTGAAGAAAATGACCATGTAGTTAAAAATCTCACAGAGTTTTGGTTAACAGCATATGTGCAATATATGAAAGATAACAGACGAGATCTTCATGATAAGAATAGTTTTAAAAGCAGTATTTCTGGGTTTTTTAATATTTTTCCAGTTTTTACTCATGGTGTTAATATTTCATCATCAAATGAAATTGTGTCTTCCCAGAGCTTCATCCAGACTAGTGGTGTTCTGTCAACCAATGAGAAGATGATGATGTTATTCCAATTACAAGGCATAGCTGAAGGGTTTGAAGTCCCCTAATGGTGCATAACCAGGCATTTGTATATTTTGATCAGTATGCTGCAATCTTCAAGCAGCATCTTAGCATCTACAAAACAAAGGTCTGTCAAAGAACATCTCCTTGGGGATCTTAGCAGTGCCTTACTGTTCTTTGGAAAATATTCTCTTGAGACATTTAACATGGAGCTGCCAGCATACAATCAAAGAAAATGGCCTTCAGGCTGAGATATATGGTTAAGTAGAGCAGTTTGTGGGAAAAGAAGAGACCCAACCAGAACAATCAGCATAAATTATTGCTCATCTGTCATTCATAAAGGAAGCTGTTTAGGCTTCCGTAGTTCCTGTTTGGACTTAATCATAAATCTGCTGAAGTGAACTCTGTGAAGAAAGAAAATGTTCTTGGAGCAGACGAAACCAAACCTTGCCTGCTTTTGATTCTTGGTACGAATATAGATAATAAAAGAGAGCTTCTAGATTCTTCTTGGGAGTTTTAAGTGGAAGGTGTCAGAAAAGTTCCCCAAGGCATAATTGGCTTATGGCTGTCCATCTTCCTACCAGCTCAATTTGATCCCTTTGATTCTTTAAGAGGAGTCCTTCCTGTGGAGAAATCAGGCTCAGCAAGCATTGGATTGGTCACCCCAATGGAGAGAAAGGGAGCTATATGGGTCCATGGAGAAGGGATGAAAACTATCTTGGAAAAAATACAGCCAAAGCCCAAAGCGCCTTCTCCTGGATTTGGAGAGAACAAGATAGTGTGGAATGAGTCTTCTCCATGATACTCTTGCCTTGGAAAGCATTATACCTCTGCTCGCTCAGATGAATTCTTGCCTACGCTTAACTATCCAGAGTGGAGATAGACATGTTGTGCCTGAAACTACCATTCACTTGGTAGATCGTCAAAATAAAGCTAATGTAGCTAAGAGAAGCAAGCAGGCTGCGTTAGTACATTTGGAATGCAGATTTTTATCAGGTTTGTACAGGATTTAGGCAGGTATAATATAATCAGGAAATGGTTTTGTTTCCTCCCACCAATGCCTGGGACAGATTCCATCACATGTGAATCAATTTTAGCCACCAAAGAAATAGTTCCATCTTCAGAAATTAAAAAATCTAGTCCAGACCATCCTAAATCAAATCTTTAACCTTGCATCCAATTAAAATTATTTTGTCCACCCATCTCAGTCTTGATTTCAGGTTTAGGAATCAGCATCTGGGGAGGAGTGGTCTGTTTCTCCCTCTTTCCTCACTCCACTCAAAGCCTGCCTCTGGGTTCTCCAGGTAAAAGAGGGATGAGAGGAAAAAGATTAAAGGAATTTTTACTCAATTGGTGCTGTTTGCAGTGCTCTCTTGGCTCTTGAGGAGCCTCTGTCTTATAAATACTGGCTTTATTTTGTGAGGGACGGTTATGGGTATCTTGAAGACCACTCGGGGTACCTCCCATGGCACCATCTCTTAACCCAAGCAATGCTTCCCTCTGACTGAGCTCTTGTGACCCCAACCCCACCGACTCCTGCCCTTGCAGTGTACCTCTTGGGGATCTGTTACCCCAGCAGATAGTCAGTCTTTCAAGACAACTTGACCCTGAATCCATTCACATACATGCCTGATGCCTTGGGGGTACATTCTTGCCCCTCCAAACAATGCAAGTGCAGCTAGCTCAGCCACTGCCTCTGCTCTTCTTGCCCTGCTACTGTGAGCTGTCCCTGCCCACCTCCCACCTTTACACTTCTCCAGCGTACACCTATCAACCTTTCTAGTGAACTCTGTGCTCTTACAGCAGCCCGCAGCAAGCTAATGAGTTTCTCAACCCCAGAAGAAATTCAACTAGGGAATGTGACATGTTCTCCCCTTCAAGCAGACAACCCCAAAGTCTATGAGAAGCTATCGTGTCTGTATTCCATCCTCTTTGTTTGGCTAATGAATGAGAACAAAAAAGAAGCAACAACCTGTCCTTGGCTCTTTTCTCCTCCCTAAAGGGTAGACCCACAACTGGCTTTTGTTTTGGGGGGAAACGCCTACAAATTTCCTTTCAAAATAATTTACCCAATGAACTCCAATCTTCCAATTTATGAGATAGACTTGGATTATGGGTTCAGGTGTTCCAAAAACAAGTCTAGTTCCTCCTGGAAAGTTCTGAATAAGTGTCGAGTTAATTTTTGCCCATTGCCCTCAGCTTTAAGGCTTTAGCTGACGTCACAGTAAGGAGAGAATAGTCACTTTCCATATGCCATTGCACAGATTCTGCCTCTTTGTGAATGAGGTTTACCCCAACCAGGGTAGAAAAATCACAAAATGAGGTGATGGAGTCCTCAGAATGGACTCCACTTGATAATTCAACAGTGATCTCCCCATCTCTACTGAACTTTTCTTTGGCTAATGCCAAGGTGTCCTTTGTTCTGACTCTGTGCTCAGAGTGATGTGTCTAGCCCCAGCCCTATGTATTCTGATCTCTCTATAGGAGGTTGTGTTTCCTTTCCCCAAAGGAATACCAACCAATTTTCAGGGGACTTTCAGACCAATTGGGTGAGTCTTCAAGGCTTTACTTCCATAAGGCACTGGAGCATTACATTATGAAAATTGGCCACATACATACTAGAAATTGAAAATCCGTAACCAGTAGCGTACATCGGCTCATTAAACACAAAATGTTTCTTCTAATCCCAGAAAGCATCATCAGAAGCAGTCAGTTTAGGTGTACCAAAAGATAAGGGACAATGTGGAACTCTGTGAGTAGCATCTGCTCTCAGTTACCCCCAAATGATTTATTGAGAGGAAAATGTTCATGTTATCCAAGCTTAGTTTGTTCCTGGCTCACCTGCCCCTTGTGTTGTGTGACATCAAGGAATAAAAAATCTAATAATACTACACCTCAAAAACAGGCAGATGGTTGATATGTGGCTCAAGGATAATGCCACATAAAGCATCCTAAAACCTAACATCTCTTATTTCTAGAAATCTTGTTACATTGTCTGTCGGTAGTATAGTGAATATGATAGGAAAAACCAAAGCATTCATAAGCTTGAATTTTTTTACAGAGCAAAGCCGTTGAAAGTTAGTTGGAAAATAATGATCTACCATAACCCCAATTTAAGGCAACTTTGACCTTTTCTCTTTCAGAGGTTCCAAGCACTGACAGAACAAGTGCACACATGAATTATCAGCTGGGGTCTGTTCTGAGCACTCTTACAAGGAATGGGGGTCGTGAAAAGGGTGTGGTGAGCAGGAGAGGGGAGAGGAGCTAAGCCTCCACCAGGGCAGCCACAGGGCACTTTCCAGGCTGGGCCAGCTCCCTGATATTGGTACCAGACAGGAGGAGGAGAAACAGCTGAGGGGCAGGACACCCAGGCTGCCTCCACCATCACCCGGTGCCTCCAAAGCAGCCAGCTCTGCCCGCTACATATCTGGTGACCGATGGTGACAAGCCATCTGCACTCCCTCTCTGTTCGCAGTGCTCACATGGGTAACCCGCCTGGCCTCCCAGCCTCACTGTCCCCAGGGGCTCCTGAACCCTGGCCTTGTCTCACTTTTTAGCACATTCCCATTCACCACATTTCACAGGCCAATGTGTTCTCCACAAGTGGACCTTTTGAGGCCTTTAAAGGCTAAAACTCACTGATGCCAAACTCGGGTGGTCCAGTCAATGCCCCCTCACCATTCCCATCTGGGAGTGTCACCTCTGCCCCATTCACATCTTTTAAAAATGCTCTTCCTTTCCCAGTTCTATCTATCCTAAGATAGGCAGAGCCCATGTTCAAAATATTTAATAGCTGGTGTACGGTACAGGCACCAACCAACCAGAACGCATCCCAACAGTAAACAGCAGGGAAGGGCTGGTGCACACCCATCAAATATGAACCCCAAAGAAAGGAGGAAGGAACTTAGGCCTGTGTTTAAGGCCAGAGGCTTCTTCAAGTGTCCCATGAAGGTTTACAGTTACAGCTAACTTGACCGAGCATATTATTCACGGAGGTGAAATCTTGACTCTGTAGGAAGAAAAAGCATCATGCTTATATTTTTAGATTTTTTATTTTTTATTTTTTTTGGTTTTCATGTGGGTTTTTTGTTTGGATTTTTTTTGGGGGGTGGGGGGTGGCATCACTCATAAATATGCATCTCCACATAGAAATTTCCATTTCTAAGCAACTTTCCTTCCAAAGGACAAACCTTTCCACATTGCCATCCTACCATAAAGCTACTAGAAAGTTCCAAGGGAACCAACCGCTCTGAATCGGGGCTTCTTCTACATTCAGCAGGTCAAGAAGAACTACACTAGCCCTCACGAGCTGTCCTCTTTACCACCCCCAGGGGACGGTGCCAGCTGTTTTATTCCCCTCCAAGTGTGATAGTCCAATTGGCATCCAAGGAAGAATCTCCCATCAAATAAAGATCAGAAATACAAATTCTATTTTAGTGGGCAAAGGCTTTGCATTTCAGTAGTCATGATTAAGACACCAGACATTTCCTGGAAATAAAAGCCCACCCGGAGGTGTTTGGGAGCCCAAAGTATCATCAACACCAGCGGGCAATTAATCTCTAGGGAAAGCACTTCTTCATGAATCTCTGTGACAGGCTAAATATACCCTAAATGCAATTTAAATATAGACATGCTATCTATGCCTCACATTCCTTGAGGCTGCCCGCCTAAGACCAGGATCAGCTCCACAGTGCTTGGCATGACAAGGTGGCCGTGGAGGCAGGGTACTGCTGCACATTTAAAAAACATGAATTTCCCTTCCCTCCTCACCCCCAAAATCCATGAATTTCTTGAATCCTTTTTACCAGAGAATTGGTATAGCAAAGTATATATAAATCAGGGCACTGATGTTAATTGTAAAACTTCAGTTATAAACTTCTCTGTTTCTGCCATAACATTTTATCACTTTGGAAGCTTTGGACTGAAATATATACTTGTATATACGTATACATTTAGTCAAAGTAACCAAATAACCCAAAAGACCAGGGACTGCCGATGGAGAGAAATGATTCGTAAGAACTGCACAGTGAAATGGCCTTGTTCATTTAATTTAGTATTTCATAGGCATCTCTGGGGTATAATAGAAACAACCTGGTCTGAGAGGCGAGCAGTTGAGTCAATTAAAGAATAAGAATAATGGGGGCCGAGCCCGTGGCACACTCGGGAGAGTGTGGTGCTGGGAGCGCAGCGACGCTCCCGCCGCGGGTTCGGATCCTATATAGGAATGGCCGGTGCACTCACTGGCTGAGTGCCGGTCACGAAAAAGACAAAAAAAAAAAAAAAAAAGAATAAGAATAATGGAACAATCATGTGACAAGAGAATTGGGCAGGGTTTTGATTTTTTGGAAAACACGTAAGCACGTCATCTGAGGCTGAAAAAGGACATGGCCACACATGGCAAGAAACAAGAATGAAGCCAACTACCACCGAAGTCTGGCACCAGGAAAAGGAATGCCATTCCACACCAGTTTTGTTTGGACGGGTGGGTCAAATTTTATACAGACTTCAAGAACATGATGCGGCTCCTAACAAGCTGTTTGTCACTTTATGCTTAGAAAATGTATCGAAGGTTTTGTAATGCTCTGGCCCTGAGTTCCAAGCGTCAACACAAAACACAGTTATTATTCTTAAAATTCTCTTTTCCTCCTAAGTTGCTTATGTAGGCTAGGTAACAATATTTTGCTCTGAAGAGGTATATTTTCCTCTGGCGGAAGTTTGACTTTGGCTTTGGGATATGCCATTGATGAAGCTATAACCAGGAGCACAGTTTGGATCAGAGACAGGTTTGGCCAAGCTGGGGTCCAGGATCAAGTGTCTTGGAGAAGCATGGATATAGAGGCAGATTAAAGAGCAGTCAGGGTATGAAACAAGGATTCAAAGGCTTAATTCTCTTAAGGCAAAGCTCTGGGGCCAGCTTGTCAGGCCAGGGCCAGAATGCAAGATACACAAAGAAAAGGTTCAAATGGACTGCCTGAGTGGGGCAGGGTAGGAGGAATCAAGACAGAGGGCCAGACAGTTGTGGGTCCAAAGATAGCCCAGTGGCTCGTAGGAGGCATCCTGAGTAGAGAGAGGCATACAGCAAGGGTCGGGGACATCCTGGTGTCAGACTGGACAGAGGGTTTGCCTCTGGTCCAAGTTTGATTAGGATAAATCCTGACAAGTCTTCTTCCTTCTGCTCCTGCTCCACTCAATTATCAATCTCTACAGAAACATTAAGAATTTATTCATACACGACCATTTTCATACAGCCCAACTCTCAACCAGAAAAGCCCACAGCTTTACAGAGCCTCCGTGTAACTCATCTCCCAGTGCATCCACACACCCATGCTCTCCATGTCCCCTGCCACAGCCGGGCCTCTCTGAGGCCAGCGCCTCATCCTAGTCTAGTTCCAAACCAGGCCTGGCATGAAGAAGGAGGTGCCTCAGTTGCTTCAGATCCCTGCTCCTGTCCCCTCAGACCCCACTGCCCATCTGTCAGGGCTTAGCTTTAGGTCCTTTGCCTGCAAACTGACAAGGGAGGGGTGCCCGGGCTAAGGCACCGTGCCTAGAGCCATCCTGGCTGCCATCTGGACCTCTGGGCCCCAGGAATGACCCCTGAGCTCCCAACATTCCCCGAGGGCAGTTTTCTAGCTCTTGTATGTCCATTTGCAAGCAGAGCTCTTGCACTCCAGGGTTCTCAAGCTCAGATAGTCTCTGTGTGCCCCAGGTCCCAGAACTGGGTTCCTGCCTTATACACTTAGTTCCAAGGTCCTGGTCTGATTCTCCAGATTGCTTGCTCTGATTTTCCAGTCCCCCAGAGGACAGAAGCCCTGACCCCTAACCACGTAGTTCAGGGATGTGCAGTCCAGCAGTGCGTGCCCTCTCCTGAGAAGCTGAGCTCCACTCCCTTCTGCCCGCACTCCCTCGAACCAGATCGAGATCCAGATCCAGAGCAGAAACCCCCTCTTCTGGATGCCTTTCCTCACTCTCCCCACTGAAAACCTTTTAAAATTCTTAATCGATGAACACTAACAACATGTTGCATTTAACCATGAGTGCAGACAGGTTTTGGTGTATTTTGGTGTGTCTCAGAGCCTCATGATGGTAGACAGATAAATAACCAGTGGACTCAGTTTAGGAGAGCCTGTTCCACTTCGGGGAGATTTGGAAGGGCTGAAGTATGGGACCCTTCCCTTCATCCTGGATTTTCCAGAACAGTCCTGATTTCAAATATTCAGTCCTGTTGTACAGCCAAATGAAAGCCAGCACTTTCACATCCAAACCGTATCTCCTGACCATCTCGCACATATAGGAGTCCATGTGCTCAGATTTAGAGGGTTGGGACAAATCTGGTGCCCACTGATCGATCCTGGTAGAGATGTCCTCTAAGACGGGGGGATTTTTATAGCTATAGCTAGAGCTGCATACTCTGTATAAAGCCCTTCACTAGATTGATCAGAAAGGCGATTCTCAAGCTTTTCTGAGAATCCTCAGAGTATGCAGAAAACTCCCACCCCAGCAGAAGGACTAGAGAGTATGCACACCAGCAGGAGGTGGGCAGAGGATGTAAGCCATGAGGCATAACTTATCCAAAAGAACAGGAAGCTGGAGGAGACTTTGAACTTTGGAAAGCTGCAATCACTGACGACCTATGTAGGGCTGCCTTCTAGGGCCACTAAGAGCCTCTTTTTGATCAATTGGGATCAAATCACTTCAAGTGTGAAGTACTAAACTGTCTAATAGGGAGTCTCTGAATTAGCTCCCCAGACACACAGGACACTAAGAGCACCATGTAGAAGGATGAGACTGCCCTGGCTCTTCCTTTGCTGACCAGTCACCAAAGCCCTTGATCTTGGCATTATCTGTGTTATCGCCTCTCATCCTTCTGAGTCATGAATTTGATATCATGAATTTTATCATTCTGGGTCTGAGCATAACCTTCATTTTTGGAAGTGCTCCTCTTTTTTTTTTTCTATTTATTTACTTTTAAGTGCAACATAATTGATTGCACATGTCTGTGGGGTACCGTGTTGAATATCAATATCTGTGTGCAATACATGATCCTCAAATCAGGATAATTGCTATATTTATCATTATGCAATATAATCATTTTTTGTGGCCCTTTACCAATTTCTTGCTCCCCCCTCCCCCTTTCCCACCTCTGCTGGCCTCAGTTCCATTCTTTTCTTTTGAAAGTTCAGTGAATTATTGTGATCGTTGTATCTTTTGTCCTCTTTTTGCTTTTTGGGGGGGGGGGTTTTGTTCAATCAATATACAATGTATTTGATTTTCATGTCCCTTTATGATTCCTCCTTCCCCCCAGCCCCTCCCCCCTCCCACCCATCAACATCATATCAATTCACTTGTCTTAGCTTTGCGGTCCTCCCTGATTGGCTCAGCAGCCACAGGGCCCAGCAAGAGATGCGCCTCCTTCTGCCCATTTTTGTTGTTCACTCTGCTGTTAAGGTCACACCACCCCCACCACCTAGTCTGAGAAGGAATCCTCCAGCCCCTCTCATCACACAGCTACCACATCTTTCAACCCCAGCATTCAATAGGGATCATAGTTTTTAAGGAGCTACTGAAAGCATCCATCCATCCATTGTCCTTAGGGTACAGACAGAGGACAGATGGCACATGTTCTGAAAAAAATAGCAGAATCTTGCAACATGTCCCACAAACAACAAACCTGGTCTTCCCACAACTAGGCTTTTCACACAACTCACTGCACTTCTCCACCTGCAACATCCCTTCTGACATCGGCTCAGTCATATCCCTGTATTCCCATCAACACTTCGGCAACCTTAAGGGATCCTAAATAACCTCTGGTGTGCAAAAATAAATAAATAAAAGTCAAAGGCAGTGGTTCTCACATCAGGACCCCTGGGTGGGCATCAAGGGGTCCACAAACACACTGAAGTTATGTGCCATGTTTTTCTTTCTTGCAAAAATGGTCTATAGCTTCCATCAGCTCCGTAGAAATCCATGACCCAAGCGATGTTATGCTCCACTGCTTAAGGTATATTCCAGTCAAGCAGGAGTGATCATCTGGCTTTCCGTGGAAAATGGGAAATAAACCATTTTCATGTGCCAAAACTGGAAAACTGCTGCCAGGAGCCTTTTGAGGTGAACAAGGCCATAACCCCATAGCCTTCCAGTTCTGTCAATCTCCCTTCACAGGGATGTGTCCCTCCCTGGGTCCTGCCGTACCTGATTTACCTAGTCCCTGGCTCACTGCCCACACATTCTGTTGACTCAGCTTAGGGTCCCAGAGTTCATCACTGGGAAGCATCTGTCTCCATGGGCGCTATGGCCAACTTTGGTACCTACTTCCTCTAGGAGGGGCATAGGCAGAAGAGCGGTTTCTGGGTGTCCCCTTTCCCACCTCCAGCACACTCTTTCATCAGGGGTTCCAAGAGTGGCCTGTTGTGATCAGGGGGTAGGAGGGTATCCCATAGGTTGGGGAGGTGTTTACCCTCTCCCTGAGCATTTAAATACAGCCAGTTGTACCTATGCGTTCCTCTGCAGAGTCCATATAGAAGACCACTGCATGCGAGAACACCCCGCTAGTCGATTCATCCACGACTACCCTCTTGCTTCTTCCTGCTAAGACCTAATTGACTAAATGTTTTCCCCTTCTTCCTGTGGCTCTTGATCTCATGCAGGGACACATTTGAATCACCTTCTCTAGATCAACAACTCATTCAACTCCCGCTTTGCATATCCCCTCAGTTCAGGCCCTTGTAAAGAATACTCTGTTCAACACTTCGACCATAGGGAGCTTCTCCACCCAGTCCAGGAAGACTCCCTCACTTTCCACCTCCCACCTCCTCAGACCTGCCTGTGAATGTCTCTAGAAGAGTTGTCCTATTTATTTAAGTTTTTCACATACTAGGTCTCTTTAGGGTGAAAGAAGGGCATTTCAAGCATCACTCCAGGCAATAAATGTGCCCACATTTTGCTATTTGAGATTTCTCAAAGCAAAGACACCGAGTAGTATGTTGAAGCATTATTTTCCCCTTTGCCATGATGGAAGGTGGGGCCTGGCCCTCATGGGTGGATGTTCAGATGCCTCCTTTCATCCTGAGTGACACGATATCTAGAGAAGGACTTGCTCTTCCCTGAATAGCCAGACTTCGCACCTGATAATCATTTCTTTCCCAGATGGCCTTAGAAGCTCAGGATGGCTGGTAGGACACTCACAGAGAGATGTTTTCTGGCCCTGTAGCACTATCCCACATGACTGCCTGCCCCTTCCCACAGAGCAAGGAAGACCCTGGGAGTGCTGTCCGTGGTCCTGATCTGCAAATTCCCTTGAGGCAAGACACAGTCCTTCTTTCCTTCCTTGGGAGCCAATCAAGACGAGGTCTGTGTAGATGGGAGTTCTCAGGTTAACTAGCAAGTATTGTTGGTAATTGGACAGGAAAATAACCTTTCTGTCTAAGTTCCTCTTGGCCTTCCATTGAAGGATCCACCCACTCCGTGGAGTGATGACGTTGGGTCCTGACTGCCCTGTTCCCCAGGGAGGCCAATATCTGACAAGGGGAGGGCAGCACAGGCTATATCATAGGCTGCTTTCAGCACCCCCATCTCTGCCACTCCTCTCTGGATGGCACCTTGTGGTTCAATTCTCTTCCCCTCCTTCTCAGTCAAAATCCAAGTACAGAGTCTGGGAAGTTTGTGAAGGAAATGAGGCAAATGCAAATGCTAGGGAAGGGATGGGAGAGTGTAGAAGATTACTTATTCTAACTCTTTACTCCACTGCTAGAAACACTGGCACTCTTTCGGCTTTTATAGAATGAAAGTGACAAAGATATATGCTAATCAAGGCTGCCGACCTTTAGACCAGGAGGCCGACATTGATCATCTTTCACTCAACAGGAGAGACACGCAAAACCCGCTTTGTTGTTTTATCAAAGAGGCAGAGGGGGAGGGAGGAACAACATCTAGAATCACAGGACCTGAGGTTGGGACCTAGCTGTGCAAATCTGAGTTGCCAAAACTCAGATCCTCAGTTTCGACTTCCGGATAACAAGGACAGTAATAACCACAGTATCCCCCAGACCTACCACAATCCCAGTGGGCCCCCAAGTATGTTAAAATGTAAATTCTTGCTGAGGATATTGACTAAGAAGTTATTAATGAGATAGAAATAAAGCCTGTAGTTTAGAGGACCAAAGTCCTGTAGTTTAGGAGGCCAAAGCCTCTAGTTTGGGAAGCCAAAACCCAACCTTTTAGGAAAACACATAGAAATGCTAAGATTAAGAAAGACCAGAAAACTTTCACAGGACTAAAGCCTTTGATGTCGATAAGAGAATTGAAGCACAGGGAAAAGTGATTGCTCTGGGAGCAGTTGCCCTTAGTGCAGCGAAACCTAAGGGATGAGAAAGTATGGAACCTAAAATCTTCAAGGATATTCTGCTAGATTAGTTAGCACCTAGGGGGCATTCCACATCTTGCCCTAAGCTGTTTCTCTGAGTTTCTTGGGGAGTTAAGTGCTTCAGTGATTATTTCATTGCTTCTTTTTGTGCATCACACAGCTTAGTTTTATGACTCCTTTAGATAGTAAATTGCTTGAACTATTTTAAACTACACCTGTTAATGAAGATTGTCACATAGCCAGTTTCTTTATGTTTTCACCATGATTGATTAACCCTCTGTTTTTCTTCTGTAACTTTCTTGTCTTTACAATAAAAACTGAAGACAAAACTGACTCGGGGCTGTGCCTGGGCTCTGCTGTCTTGAAAGAGTTTTCCCTTGCTGCAGTCCCTTCGAGCTTCCCGTTGCTCTAAATACACGGGCTCTGAGTCATCGTTTGCATCTTCCTCACCCTGTGAGAGGTGACAAATTCTAAAAAATTAATCTGAATCCAAACTTAGACATATTCGAATTGATGTGGTACGTTCCAAAGATCTGTGCTCCAGTGCCCCCGACGTTTTATGGGTGGGAAAGCTGCAGTAACAAAAAGACAAGAGTTCCCTGAAAGATGACAGAGTCCTTCATCACCCAGAGACCAGCAGAAATCCAAGCAGCCTTTTGCTAGGCCCTGCTATTGGATGATTTTCTTTACTTTTTATAAACCTAAATAAGCTGTGCTTGCCCCTTTAAAACTTAGCAAACAATTATGAAACACCTTCCTGAATGAGACCACTGTGGGGGATAGTCTGTGCAGCGCAAATGAAAATAGAGATATTTATTAAAAATAGCAGCCTTTAAAGGGCTCTGGAAAAGCGTACAGAGGCAGGAAGCTAGAGATAAGAGCGGGAGAAGGAAAAACTGGTTATTTGCAAACGAGACAAACCAGTTCCCTGAACAGAAGCAGAGAAAAAGACAATTCCAGGCAGTGAGCCCTCCCCACCATGGGCACCATTCAGTTAGACCAGTGAGTTTCCAACAGCTAGGGCACCAATCTCTTTAACCAATACAACAGAGAGATTGCATTCAGGGTTCAAACAATGACCAAATGGCATGAATCCAACTAAGAGGACTTAAAACCCCAGGAGTGTAACTGTCAGGGCTCTTGAGCACACTTCTCTCTCTCTCGGGCCCACTCCATCTTCTCCAGAGTGTACTGTTCCCTGTTTGCTAAATAAAACTGCCTTTACCTTTTATTTCTGGTGTGTCTCATCCAATTCTTTGAGACACCAAGAACCCAGACCTAGCCAGCCGGACTTGGGAGTCTCCTGCAACAAATTGGTCTGTTTAAGCTGTGAGCAGCCAGGCATTCAACTCATGTACTGTTTCTCAGGAAAGGAACTGTGTATATAGTTCAATGAGCTGATGCTGAATAAATACCACTTGTGACATTTGGCACAGAGACAGAGGGGCTTCAGTTAGTTAATCTGTACCTGAGCCTCAAATTTTGATTTTTAGCCCTTTGTTCTGCAAATGAAATTGGGTCTATCACAAATTCTGTCCCCTCTCGGAGGAAGGGCTTGTCAATATCTTACCATGAAAGGATGCCACTTGATTTGGGCTCTTCTTGGTCAGTACCTGGTAGTTTTCCAGCAGGGGTTAGTTATCACTGTCTCTAAGAACTGAACATCTCAATAAACTGCAGCAGAATTCTGTTCTGGAGGCAAATTAGCAGCCCATTCACCCTGGAGAGCGGGGATGGGGGGACGGTAGGACCTAACTTCCAGTGGCATGTTATAGAATAGCAGGTAAAGAAAGGTTACCCGAAAGGAAGGCTGACAGTGGATGCAGAGTCAGATGAGGCCACAAGAAGGAAAAGCAAAGCCAGAACTTCAAAGTGGCCTTTCATTCTCCTAGTTGCTCACTCAGGAAGAGGTACTGTCACCTGTGTGCCCAGCCCTTCTGCCTGCACAGAGCACACCCTCTATGTGAGAAGACATTTCAGTGCCTGACCACTGCTTGTAACCCATGAAACAAGAGTCAGAGAGGAAGCAGGGATGGGGCGGTGCCATCTGAGACCCTGAAAATGCGTGGAACCTCTAGTAGAAAGGGCCATGCTGGCAAAGGGAAGGCTACTGTGTTTGAAAGACCGGACCATTGTCCTTTTTGTTAAGGACTCACCCAAGGTCATGTTGAACTGAAGTCTTGAATCGCCAGTTCCATGAAATTTCCCAAGTTGTGTACTGAAGCAGCTTATCCACCACCAACCCACTCGTCCCTCCCAGGTCTGCAGAAATTCTAACAGGAGAAATTCACAGGCTCCTCGGGCACTAGCTGAGCTGGGATCTGAGTGCACCTTCCTCTAGCCCCTACATTCTTTTAATTCTCTCATACCCACTCAACATTCGAGGAATGAAAAAATGCTGTTTAAAATAATCAGGGGTTACAACTGCTTCTGCCTTCAAGGGAAGTGGCATGAGCTGTCTCCCTGTAGGTGATTTTCTTGTTCAGACATCACTTTCGTGGGTCTTGCTTATTTTGAGGGGCCTTGATGAATGTAAGAAGTGAGCTAGTCCAGATGGGTGTGGATCAAGCCAGAGAGAGTTAAATCGCTGTGCTTAGTAAAGCAGCCAGAACTTTGAAGCTGTCTGAAGATGCCACCAGTTGTGGGGGCTGGGGGAGGGAGTAGAACTGTAGCTTGGAAAAAATGGACAGGTAGTGAAGACAGCAGCAGCCAGGGACCTAGGGAGAGATGTGATCTGTGAGCATAGCCTGGAATAATTAGTAAATCTTGTTTCCTATTCTATGCCATGTTAAAATAAAATCTCTTCTGTTAACCCAAAACCACTACACAAAGAGAGGTAGCTGTTTCAATCTGGGGTGACAAGGGGGAAAAAAAAGAGAGAGAGAGAGGAGTTGTAAGAGGCCAGGAAAGTGAAAGAGGGAATCCAGTAGGATCAGCAAAGTGAAGAAATGAAAGAACTAGAGAAATTCAGAGCTCATGGAAAATCCCTAGATATATTTGGGAGGACAATAGATCTCTCAAGGTCCAAGAATGGGGATTCAGCCAGGCAATCTGGTTACTGAAGGAAAGAGCCCCTGATCTGGGGAGACGGGAGCCTCAGGGCCTGAGTTAGGAGAGGATGAAGTTGCTCTGTGGGGTCGGCTGTCTCCCTGCTCATCTCACCCTGGGGCGTATCTGCTCCTTCATCTAGATGTCACCTCCCCTGCCTCCAACCAGTCGCTTGTGCTCAACTTAGCCAGAGGCCTGCTTTGTTTACTCCATTCTTCTTTTCAGCCTTTTTTAAATTAATACTGCATTTTTAGAGCACTTTTAGATTCACAGCAAAACTGATCAGAAAGTAGAGTTCCCAAATACTCCCTTCACCTACCACACACAGCCTCCCCAACCATCAACCTCCCAGCACCAGAGTGATACGTTTGTGACGGTCATTGAACCAAAGCCTATAGCTTAATTAGGTTACATTACTAGCCTTTGTGTCATATGGGTTTTAACAAATGTATAGTGACAAGTATCCATCATTATGCTATCATAATTTTTTAAATGAATATAAAAACAAAGCCATGTACTCAATGCCTAAGCACATAGAAGGCTCATTTTTACCCTACACTGAGAGCATTGTGGGTAACATAATGCTTCTAACATTAAATTCATCTTCCCTGCCTTCCCCAGCACTGTCCTTGGAACCTTTCAAATCCAGACATTCTCATATTCTCACCTGTCTTGGTGAAGCACTCCCCACCACCCCCCCAAGACTCTGTACTTGACTCTCTGGTTAACTTGAAGAATATCCCCTTTTCTTCCTTTCTTCTTTCATCGCACTATCCTGTTGCTAATCAGAATCAAAGCATAGAACACACATCCTTTCGTATGGCTTTCCAGTTTGATTATAAAGACTGTCATTGACATGTACCTTATGTCTTCCCACAGACTTATTAAATGGTGAAAACACAAAAGATCTACCATCCAATGCCAACTTTCTTTCAACCATAGTAGTCATTCTACAGCTCTGTCCACTAAATATCTGACACTCCCGCTGTGTAATGACTGTACAGACTGGCTGAGGCAAAAGGTCACCCATTCAAGGCAATTTTTTTTACTTTTTCCCAGGAAATAGATACTACCTTTGTTCCTGAAGGCTTGATACATTTTTTTTTTTTTTTAACCAGCCTACCATGGCTGTGCTCTGAATTAGTTTCCTAAGGTTGTCATTTCTAAATATTCTGATCCAGCTAGACTCCACAGGATTCAGGGCAGAAAATGATATGATCGTAAGTGTTGGGAAAAGCTGAAAGCCCAGTATGTATTGGTCTGCGTAAAATCCGTTTCTCTCTCCAAAATACCCATTTGCTTCCCCAGCCTCACAGCCTGGCATGTTAGTTTTTCTTCCTTAATCAAGACACAGAAGCAACATGAGAATGTGTAAAAAAAAATGTTCTGGTGTCACGCAGATCAGGACTCTGCCACATACTGGCCATGTTTACCTTGGGAAAGTCTATTCTGAGCATCAGTTTCTGCATTTGTAAAATGGAAATAATTATCTGGCAAGTTTCTTATAAAAATTAAATTACATAATGTATGTCAAGTACTTAGCTGAGTGTCAAGCAAGGACTAGGTCCTTATTGAAGGTGACTGTCCTGTCCTCCCTCCTTCCTTTTTGCTAACCAGACAGCCTCCTTTTATCCTTTGATATGAGGAACATTTCCTAACTTGGGGGAGAGAATGATTGGGAATGTGTTATTCTTTTCTTTTCCTCTCCAACCTGTAACATTCAATGCCATCCTTGGACAGCAATGTAAAAAGATGACTTTAGGCCTTCAAACATCTGACAATCAATAAATGGCCTTGTCTCCTAGCAATGGAAGATGTGCATGTATATCCTTCACTGGCAATACTGTCTGTAGCACTTGGGTTTCCAATCAGCTCTAATATCATCAGCATGCCCTGGCTTCCTACCACCATGACGCTTTGTCTGTCTCTTCCTCCTAGAAAGAAAGTAAGTTAACCAAAACACCAACTCCTTTCTCAAACCATTTGACAGTAGGCCTTCTGGCGGACAGAGAAGGAATACAATGTAGACCCCTGCGAAGCCCTGGAAGAGTGAAATTGTTAGAGTAATTAACCCATCACATAATGAGAGATCCTGGACTAGGGTTTTCCTAGACAAATATGTCATGAATTAACATAAACCCAAACTGAAAGGAAACACTCTCTGTAGCTTATTTGGGTCAATTCAACAAGTATTTACTGAGTGCCTGCTTTTTCCTTGGGCCGGGGGGGGGGTATGAAAAAATGAATCAAACAATGTACCTATTCTCATGGAGTTTGTAGGCCCTTACAAGAGACAAACACATAAGCAAACAATGGTACCAACAGAACTAAATACATTCATTCAGTAGCAGAAAATAGAATTAGAGAGGGCCTCCCAGAGGGAGAACTTCTGAGTACACCCATGAAAGCGGAAAAGGGGTTTTCCAGAGGCAGAAATTTAGGCCCGTCATTTCAAGCAAAAGGAAAGCAAGTACAAAGTCCCAGGAGGTAAAGCAGACGTACAACTTCAAAAAAAGTAAGAGCTTTCCTACAGCCAAAGACCAGGAGCCAAGAGGAGTGGGAGCTTGGGCACCAGGAGCTGTACCCAGGAGCAAAGACTCAAAGCCGTGAATGCTGGAGAGCCGCATGGACAGCAGCACTTAGACAGGCCACTTCCACTCTAGCAGCAGCGTGAGGCATGACCTGGGGAAGGGTGGGGACCCGGGTGCTGGAAGGGAGGTTCATGCTTTAGAAAAGGAAAGCTGGAGAATGAATGCCCACGATTACCCTGCTTTGCGGCACTGACACTGTCTTACTTGGAAAGTAAGGGGAGTCTACTTTGCTGACTACTCTTAACCTGGAAGAATTGCTAGAGGCGGTGGGAGGAGGCATATATGTGGTGTCTTCAAATCAAAGCTTTGTCTGGGAGTGTTCCAAGTAATTTGGTTAAACTAACATCTGAACCATTCAGATGATGCCCATATTGGCAAGATCAGTATGTTACCCATCTGTCTAACTTCAGTCCAAGGTCAGTCCAAAGAAATCGACTGAGGCAGCACTTGTCCCAATGTGTTCGGGCAGTAGGGAGAGAGGCCTGGCCTCCCAGGTGTGCCAGTACGATGTGTAAAATTGATGGAGGCACTGAACATCTCTAAGATCAGAAGAGTGGACCAGAGAAATAGGAAGCTCTATTAGCAAGGTTTATTATCAATCTGCGTGCATGTGGAGAAGCCAGAGAGTGATTTCAAATTAACAGACATGGTTCTCATTGAGAAGTGCTGTCTGCTAAGAAATGGGGCGGGAGGAAGCTTGGAACGAGACAGGAATCCAAGTGCTTAGACAGGAAGAGGCTTGGATAGAGGAGATAGAATCTTAAATGCAGGCGCCAATTCCTTTACATCCACTGATTTTACTTTAAAGTGGAATATTGATGCTGACAAGAAGCGGAGGAGGGTTTGAGGATGTCAGTACTTGGAAGGCAGCAAAGAATTTCCCCCTCCCTAAACCCAAAGGGCTTGTCTGGGCTTCTGGGTTTCTCTCCTCCTCCACTATCTATAGCGGATTTTCTATACCCTCAACACTAATTCCTTTTGCCCCTTTTCAGGGAGAGGAGGGCCCAGCAAACCGTCCGTATCTGACAACCCATCCATCTCAACAAGGGCTATTTCCAGCTAATCTTGACAGCGAGCAATACCACAAGATGGAACTCACCATGGTTGCTAAGGGGTCTTGGCTCTGTGTTCCTCCTCCTATAATGGAGCCTCTATTGGCAAGGGTCTTCCAATGAGCTGCCTCCAAGCCCACCATCCCCCCAAAGGCAGACCTCCTAATGGAAACGTGTGGTCTTAATTTTGTGTCTGGCAGGACTTTAAGGATGACTGTACCTGTACAGCTTACTGCAAACAGATTCCCTCACATCCTATCGCTCCGGATACCTCAGTCCATTTCAATGGGCAGCTACTATTGGGTAAGGACTTAGTACCAGGTGCTACTGGGTACACAGGAAATAAACAAAACGGCCCTGTTATTAAGGTCTTACAGCTGAGCTCTACAGATGCTCCCTGGTTTAGGAAACAGCCATGGGCAAATTTCCCCTTACACAAATTGTTCTCAAAGGCACTACCTACAATTTAAGAGATGTGTAAAATTATACATTACTCAGTAGACATAAAGCAGTCTTTAGCATAGATTAAAAACTGAAGAGAAAGAGAACACAAGAGAAGTGGAAAAGAGGGAGGCTTTTGCTGCAGCCCCATGTTTCTGAATCATCTGGATTCTTCCTTCATCGGCTCACATCATTTCTGCATTTTGTGTGTTATTGCCCTCCACCTACCCCCATGCACAATGTCACTATATTTTCATTGGATTGGAAACTACAGGCAAAATGTACAAGTTTCTCTGAGGACAGAAAAGAGAAAATACAGAGACCCTAAGTCATTTCGCAGCCAGCCATAGCTAATATGTGAAACTTAAAATGCACATCCATCTTTATGATGTCAGAGTGATTTGGGAAGCTTTTGGGCTTCTATGAAATGAAAGCAAAACAGATATATCCTAAAGCCCTTTCATCAACGTATGTGAAATCTGACTTGTACATGAAAGGACTTACTGCTTCAAGGGGGGATATGTCTGTACACATAGGCATATAACCAAGTATACACACACAAACACATAATCAAGTGACTTAGGCATACAAGGAATACTAAGTGGAAGAATCCCATTTGTGGCAGGAAGCTTCCTGAGCTGGTACCAGGCTCTACTGGGCACAAAGGAAATAAACAGAATGGCCCTGTTATTAGGGTCTTGCAGTTTAGCTCTACAGATGCTCCCTGGAAGGTTGCATGGCTGCATGAAGGAGACGAGTCTTGAGTAAGGATAGATGGTATTCACAACGCAAAGAAAAGGAAGAAGTTTCATGTTGGAAAAGAAATCCTGACAAAGATTTCTGCAGACCCAAAGGAGTTTGTCTCAGGGATGTAAATGGACCCATTTGAATGCAAGATTAATGAAGGCAAGCACCATGAAGTAAGGGTGGACAGGTAGGACGGGGACCGTGATGTGCAGGGCCACATACTTTTTTTTCTCCAATGGGAAGCTAGCTGCCACATTCAAATGTTCAGCAGGGCAGATTCATGACAGCAGCTGTGCTTCTGGAAGGTTATCTGGCATTATCTCACAGTCAAACAATCCCCAGCATTCAGAATCACTGATAGACCATTATTCAAATTGAATGCAGACAGTAAGAAATGGCAACCCATTTTTACAAACTGAGATAAGAACTAATTCTTTTTCCCTTGGCTAGTTTCTCCCCCTACTCCACATTAACTTAATTCAGGCTTTGCTCATGCATCCATCAGGTAATTCTAGAGCCAGAAGGGGACTGGAAGCCGAGACATCTGAGAATCTTGGAAGAAGAAAACTTCTAGAGCCCAAGTCATTTTTAAAAATGATGAGTGCAATCAGCAAGAGGTGATAGTAAAGAGGCCACACAAAGCCCCTACTAAGAGTCAAGTGTGTGCAGGTTTGCAAGTGCAGTCACAACCAGATACGAACACAAGAAATCAAATTGCCACCCAGTCATATGATTTCCCAATGGAAATTAAATTGATTTAGCAAATTTCAATGTAGCAGGAACTAAGGGGGATGTTTTGTTTTTGTTCCTTATTTTAATTAGACCCCCACCTATAGTTATCTCCATTTTTTAAAGGATCTAAACCACATTGTGTGCAGCCATGAAAAATCATATAGAAAAGGGCATTTATTAATGTGAGAAAGTAGAACACATTACTAACTGCAGAAGCAGGCAACAGAGTACGGTAGGTAACATTTTTGAAAAAATAATATCTAGAAATATGTGCATTTATATGGTTTTTAACTTGTGGGGGGAAGCTAAATATAAATCAAAATATTGTTATTTTTGGAAAGAGGGGACCACAGGTGACTTTTTGTTGCTTTTCTCCCCTTTAATACTACTGACATTTAATATTGCACATATATTTTTAAACTAATAAAGAACTGTGGGGTTTGGGGGTTTTTTTTTAACTGCATAGGAATTTGGGATAACACCCGGGAATTATAATTCTGATTACAGGAGATTCCTGAGTCCTTTTCCCTTGTTCTTCGAAGAAATTTGACAATAGAGAGTCAAAAGAAGCCCCTGGTTGATTTAAACCTGTTACCAGTCTTCCACTACTGCCACTGTGGGCATTTTCTAGAGCGTAGCTCTGAGAGATAAAGAATCCAGGCATTTCTGCAAGTGTTAACCTTATCCAGCTGGAGTGGGAGGGAGTGTGATGAAGGCCCGTGAAATGAAAATAGATAATTTAAAAATAAAATAAAAATTCAAAAGATTTAACCCAAGCTTTTTGTATGGTCTCACATGCCCCCAAACAGTCACTTCTAAGCACTATCTAAGTTTATGGCTGCCAAAGTGATGTGGGTTTCATATAAGTGATGAATCACCTGTTTCCTCATCTTCCAAATCAGAAGCAGGTGCAATCCATGCATCCACAGCACACTACAAGGCAATGCACAAGAGAAGGACTTCCTGGCAAAAGGTAATTCTGTTTCCATCATGGGTCATCACCTGCCTGGGCCCTCAGGAGGAGACCACAAACAGGTAAGTTCCTTTGTGCAGCCAGAATGCCACAAAACACGCTATTATTATTTCTCTTGATGGCTTCCTTACTCTGCTGTCCAAAATGAACTTGCTAATATGTAATAGAAGTTATCAATGCAGGTTTCTGCTTCTTCCTTATTCCTTATCCTGAAAACGCATTGGTTAATTACCATTATGAGGCTGCATATTGCATCTGTAAGTCTTAGGATGGAAACTAGAGCTATCATGCATGTTTCCTAGTTACGTGTTTTTCTTTTCTTGGAAAGCAGTGCCATCTAAGTTCACAAGAGATTGGCAGCAGGATGGCAGACTCCACACCAAGTAGATGGGATGAATTCCCACAGTGCCAGTAACTCCAATAGGGTGTCCCTTTGTCCTCAACAAATTTCCAATGGTCTCCACTTCTCTCCCTCTCTGAAAGACTTTAAAAGAAAAACCAGCCTCTGAGGTAGTCCAACCCTGGTAATCATAAACCAAACAGGGTAAAGGATAGAACTAAATATTTGAGTCATTGGGTTTCTTCATGTTCTCTCCATCTGTTCACATGAAGCTGTTCCACACAATTGTCACCTGAACCAGTGCTTTTCAAACTTTAATGTGCATATGAATCACCTGGGGATCTTGGTAAAATGCAGGTCCTTAAGTCAGGCCTGGGGCCTAGGATTTGGGATATTTAACAAGCTCCCAGACGATGCTCATGAGAAGGTTGGTCCACAGTCCATACTTTGGGTAGCAAAGACCTTGACCTTTCCAGCTTTGGCATCTTCTAGATCCCATTTTTTTTTTGAGATAATTCATTAAAACCAGTTATCCCTAGTGGCGATCCAAGGTAAGCAAAATTTAGTCTTGTGGTGAAGAGCTCACCCCTGACCAGGGAATATTATGAAGGAAGTCCAGTACCTTTGTGCCTTGAAAACTCAGCAAAATGTGGGAGAAAGAGGGAGAAGAGCACAACAGAGACAGGAAGCGACCTTTAGTTGGAGAACATATCCAAAGTCACTCTAGAAGCTAAAAGGGCTAAAAAAAAAAATTGGCCCATCACATTCTTTATTGAAACCAAAAGAAAATCAGGCACCAAAACAACCCCAGGAACAGGACCAGAACAAAACTGAAACAGAGCTATTGATTTTCTTAACTACTTTCTCTTGGAACCCACAATGTTGGGAAAAAGAGGATTTGCAGGAATAGAAAAGGGGATCATATTGCCATGGCCTCTGTAGGTGATTTATGCCGACCGAAGGCATTAGGAAACCAGTTAACTAACCAGGATCTCCCTGCATTCAACACTACAAATGCAATAGAACAAACGTACTACGTGGCAAATTAATTAAATAGGCGATGGTAATCGGACTCTTTCATTTTTAATTTTCAGTGTTTTGTTATTAGAGGACATACATGAATTAAGTACTCCTGGAGAGATACATCCACTTCCTTCCTAAAGGAAGCATTTGCACTCACTCGTTTCCTGAGTCTATCAAAGATGCCCAGACTTCCACAATTTCCATGTATATTATATTTCCATTTGTACGAAATGGGTAAGAGTGCATATGTGTGCTCAGGTATCCCCACACCATAGCCTTGCAAGGTTAAAAGGGATCATATGCCCATACTCTCAGATTACAGAGGACTCTGAGGCCCGCAATGACTTGTCCAAATTCTACTCCCACGTGAGGGAATGTTCCACCATCCCAGGAAGGGGAAGTTATTTATGGAAGAACCACAGGGCTCTATACAGTCTGGATGTATGGACTCAGCTTGGCCCAAATTCAGAACTCATTTTCAATTCCTTTGTCTTCCCAAATTGTAAGCTTCAGGGAAAGAGCAAAAGGCCAAAAGGAGAAATTTTGCCAAAAATGTATACTTTCCCTGCTGTGATTGCTTATAGAAAATAGCAGATTCTCTGAAAGAGGTGCAAACCCAATCTGGCTACACAGTCCCAGGGACAGGATGGGTGGCCAACCAAGGACAAAACAACTCATCTCGGTGGCAGGTAAGGACCCTACTTCTGCATCTGGATGAGAGGTTGTGCTTTCACTGGAAGCATATTCTTTTTATTTGTCCAGATTACCATCACTAGAAGCAAAAAAACCTTTGACCTGCCCAGCTGGGTAAGAACCTAAGGATTAGGATAGAGGTGACTACAGTATCACCATATATTCAAGGTCTGGAACGTCCTGTAATTGTGTGGGCCACCTTTTTAAAAAATTATTCAATATCACAAATGGAAGTGAAGAGAGAAGGACAAATTAAGGGACTCATATTCAGAATCCCTAACTGCTAGAGAAGGAAAAAGTGTTTTGGAGGCCCTCACCTCCACTATCAGTAATTTCCTGGGGACGTGGGTTACTTTCCATCAAGATGCAGAGAAGTGTAGTGATAGTATTGACGTGAACAATAAGCAAGCTCAATAAAAGTATGCTGGAAACGTCTAAACTCTATTCTTCCAACAGTCAGACTCTCTGTGTGGACTTTGCCACCCCCTAAAACACCATCTTTGAAATGCTCAATTCTAAGACCTGGTCACCATCTCTTGTTATCCTTCCAAGTCTTACTACTTTCCTCACCTTACACCAGCTCTTCAGCCTCCCTCCCTCCCAGCCAACATCCTCTCTGTGGCTTCCCTTCCTACTGTGGAAGGACTCATAGTGAAAGTCACAGTGAATCCCTTTCCTGCTCCTCCCGACATCCTCAGAGCCCCAGCCCCTTCTCTTCCAGCCCCACCTGGCCTGTTGCCAACTTTTGATCGGTCCAAACATTCTCTGCCTCCTAAGCTTCTGCTCCTATGCTGCTGAGCACTGCTTGAGAAAGTCACTACAGAGCCTCCAGCCTCTCCTGCGATCACAGTGTCCCATAACAACCCTCTCCCATGTCCCACCACAGCTATTCCAAACCTTCAGCACTCTTACCAAGTCCCTATCCCATCTCCAGCTTCCTGACCTCAAGAAGTTGACCTTGCCTCCCACTTCACTGAGGAAAATAAAGCCCTCAAAAGTGTCAGACGACAGCACGTGTGTTATGAACCTACGTTGCCACCCATCCTCACCCCATCTCCTCCAGAGATGCAATCTCACCAGCAGGCACCCCACTTCCCAGCCCGAGACCCTGTGCTCTCCCCAGTGCTGCTTCTCTTCTGGAGTCTCAGCCTCTCCCATCAGCCTCCCTTTGTGCAGCTTATAAATGTGACCCAGCGCCTACCATCTTTGAGAAAACAGCAAAGGTCTCCCTCGATCTTTTATCTTCTCCAGCAACTGCTCCATCCTCCTGGCCAAGCTTGTCAAAGAAACCAACTAACTACACTTGCTCCCCTCACGGCCTCCTTCTGTGCCCTGCAGTCAAGGTTCTCGCTTCTTCACCACTGACAGTGTTCTGGCAAAGGCTACATACAGGCCACTTTCGAAATAACAAACCCAGTCTCGATGGACACCTTACAGACCCTATCTTACGTGAATGCTCTGCTAGTCCTTTCTCAAAAATCCCTCGCCCCATTCGAGTCCTGGTTTGGGCTCTTGTGATCCCACTTCTTCTGCTCCTCTTCCCCCGGCCCTGCTTTATTAACTTCCTCTAAGTCTCTTTGGCTGCATACCTCACCATTCTAGTCTTTTCAGTTCTCATGCTCAGGGAGAGGACTCTTCTTATTCTCACGGCTGTATGTCAGAGAGAGATAAATGGACCCAGAGTAACCAAGTCCGTTTCTAACCATCTCCCCATTTGAGTTTTCTAAAGAACCCACAAATCCATCATCTCCTGACTAATTCTTTCCTGTAACTTCCAAGGCACAAAGAGGGACTCACTAAATCTCAGTGCCTTCATATAGGAAAGGGATTCAAGAAGTCAGAAAGTTGAAGATGTAAGACAGAGAAGAAAGGTCTTTGCAAAATCAGGAAAGAATGACATCATTGAGGACTCAGAGAATAGAGATTTGGACACTTTTTTTTAAAAGTTCTTCTAAGGAAGGAAACTAGTATTTCTTTGAGTGCCTGTAGATGCTAACAAGTGCTAAGCACTAGGCATATATTATTAGCTTGGCTTATACTCAGAATAATGGTGTCAAGTAGGGATTATCATTCCTGTTTTACAGATCAGGAATATGCCTTGTTTACATGCAACACACGGGTAATTTGTCCAAGGTCACAAAGTTATTAAGTGCCGAAGTCAAGACTCAGACCCAAACCAGCTCACTCCCAAGTCAATGTCCCTCAGGCATGAGGGAAATAAAACCAGAATCACATGGAGAGAAGGGAAACTGAGACATCTGACAAGCTTCTGAATATGAATATAAATGGAAGGAAAGAAGGGTCACAAAATGTAATGAACGTAAAAGCTTGGGGGATGTTTTTCTATACCCAATCTCCCTTTCCTTTTTAGAAGCCACAGAATTCAATAGGCATCTGGCTCAACAGTATTTCCCTTCCAAATGATGTTTTTAAAAATACATATGCTAACTCTCATTTGTAGTCTTTATTATTTTATTGAATTTTGAGTGGAAAGATAAAAGAGAAAAGGAAAGCCTTTGTGCCTCCATCTGGTAACTTCTGACTGTCTTCTCTCCCCCGCTCCGGTTCCCTTCCCCACCACCTCTGGTGATGAGGGAATTCTGTGCACTCCAATGGTGCCTTCCAGTGCTGGTGCCACAGGCACACAGCACCCACAACAGCTGCTCCCCGCAAGCTTGGAGACACTTCCTGAGGTTTAATCTTGGTCACTCCCTTTCACTTGTATCACAGGCTTTTTAAATTAAAAATCCTAACCATTTCTATAATTTGATTGGGTTCTAGTGTGCAGGGAGGTGGTGGAGGATAAAGTAAGAACTTCATGAAATTATTTCTTTGGCTTTCTCTCTAAACTTACTGTGATTTCCCATCAGTGAAGAGGGTAATCTCTTCCTCTTTTACTTTTAGCTTCAAAAGTAGATTGCAAAGGCCAGCAAATACTATATTGAATGGGTCAGGAATGGCTGGTTTGTGTGTATGTGTGTGTATTGAGGTTGTGCTGAAGTCGTGTGTACATTGACAGAACAAACCCTGCAAACTCACTTCTCCAAGGCTACCTTCCACCTAGGAGAATTAAAAGCTAAGAAGCCAGGTACTTCCTTTAAATATTATAGTGAGAAAGGGAAAGTGATTCTGACCAATAATATCAAAATCAAAATGTTAGTCCAATTGCTTAAAGTTTACTTCTAAACGTAGCTTCTGTTAGCTACTTGATACACTTCTGTGCAAGAGCAGTTTTAAAAAATATGTCACTGACACACCATGTTGATGTCCCACTGTTTTTCTCCTTGCCTGATAAATGGATGCAACTCCACCTCAAGATTTTCGACGACATACAGGGCAAGAACTATGATTCCTGTATCCCTCCAAGCTCTGCTCAGCCACTCACAAATTTCCTAGAAAATCCACATTTGTGCCAACTCCTCAAAGCATCTTTCCACTTAATGTTATGTGAGAACAGGCCACCTGTCCCCCTGGAAAACCTATGGCCTCAGGTCATCATGAAATTCACACTGAAGGATGGAACAAATTCCATGAAAACCCCATACAGACAAAGAAAATAAAAAATGATGAGAGTTGGAGAAATGAGATTCAAGGTGTCATCAGACACGTACAGAGAGAAACTGGTGCTGGGTCTCTGAGGGGATACAAGTGCTAAGTGTTAAGAGCAACAGCCCAAAGGGCAGTTTAACTGAATAGAACCTTGGCAAAGGCAAGATACCACAGCAACCCCCAAACCTTGGGGACTGGCTTCCGGGATTTCAGACGTTGCTCTCATATTCCAAGTGAACACATGACTCTTCGTCCATAATCACGACTCATTTTCTTGTTCATCTCCCAGTTGATTATACGCCAGTTGATTTATCTCAGTGCCCCAGCTGAGCCTGGCACAGAGTAGGCAGTCAATGAATATGGGACGGAGGGAGGGAGGAAAGGGAGGGAGAGAAGAGCAACTGGAAGGTGTGTACACAGACGCCGATCACACAAGCACTAAATGAGCAGCCGGTCCTGTCTCAAGTAGACAGCCGAAAGACCCAGAACATGTTATCGAATTTCTGAAAAATTCAGTGGGCTCAGCTCAGTGGAGAAGAGGTCTCCAATGTCCCTTGTGGTCAAGACAAACAGGGCGAGCCTGAGGAAGGGGGCACAGAACCCTATTCTGAGGGCCAGGAACAAAAATGACCACAGAGCCTGGCAAACAGGTAACCCCTGATAACATGCTGAATGACTGCAAAGCTCACCTCGAAGGCCCTTTCCAGCTCTGACATTATGGGACTGTGCCTTTCAGGATCTCCTGTGACAGGCAAGTCTCTCTGATCCCCCGTGCATGGACCTGACACAACAGAGAAGGATCAACTGCAATTTGGAGGGTAGAGAGAGGCAAACTGAAAGCTTGACTTTGAGGATCAAACTCAGTGTCCAGTTCGGCGGGGAGGGCTGCTACTGCGGACCAAGCTGATGTGTTCTCTGCCAAAGACCATTCTGCCGATTAATGGCGGTGGACACTGTGTTGGGAGAAGAGCCAAGATTCAGTGTCTGCCTCCTGAGTATCTACTTGATTACACTGCAGTGCCCTGTTCCACGTTTTCCCCACACTGGAGCCCTCCAAACCCTAATTCTGTAAAGAGGAGGGCAAGCTCCCAACTTCAGGTTTATTTCTTCTCTTCGCTCCAGTCTAGCATTGTGGGCCTGGCCTAAGGATGAATGATGTAGGGCAGGGAAACTTCTCTGTGCCTTACCAACAGGCATGCAGGTCAGGGGTCCCCACAGTGACAATTACCAGTGAGCTTCTGACTGAGTTTATGAATGGGAAGTCAATCAGTATGGAAAGGGAGGGCAGGAGCGAGGGATGGGTAGGGAGGAAGGAGGGAGGGCCAGAGGCAGGAAGGGAGAGAGAGAGAGGGCTGCTGTGGCATAGCCGAGGTTACCAGAACAGGAATGAACTTGCTGCTCCTGTCTCAAGTCCACAGCCGAAAAAAAAAAACCCCAGAAAATTTTGTGGAATTAGTTTCTGAGACAGGACAAGCCACTGAGTCGAAGTTCTAGACGGCTAGGTTTGGGTCTCAGTGCTGCTGTTTTCTGTCTGGGCAAACACGCCCCTTTTACCTCCCCTCCCAATGGCACTGGAAGGCCTTCGTGCATTTGCGGTACTTTCCACGTGGTTCTGGGTTTGGGCCCTGTCCTTGCTCACAAACTTTGGGTGCTGCCCCATGGCCTGGATGATAAAGTCCAAGTTCCTCTACATGGTATTTGAGGCTGCCATGGTCTTTCCATTCCAACAGCACCCCGTGGCCAACCTGGAGCATCTCTGTGCCCTCCCTTGCTCATGGTTCTGCTCTGCCTGGAACGCTCAGCCACCCCCACTCCAAGGCCAGATGCTGCTCAGCCTTTTTCTGAAGCCTGCCGTGGCCCCTGCCTCCTTCCCCCCGCAGCTGGGTGGTGTAGGCGACCCCCCACAACCTGAGCATGCCTTTCATTGCACGGGCCACGTTCTTTGACACTGGTCAGCATCATGGTTTCACCCCCACTAGCCAGTGAGGTGCTTTGGGCAGAAACAATATTTCACTTCTGCTTCAGAATTGCCACCTTGAAGCACCATGCCCAGTATATAGTTGGTGTCCAGCAAATGCTTGTTGGGTGAAGATGTGAATGAATGAATGATCATCTTCTCCCTGCACTTGAAACCCAGATGTTCATTAGAAGACTAAAACCGCTCTCTTTGCCTCTCGCTTCCTCCTGCCTCTTGGAAGGTGCATATTTCATACCTTTTTCTCCTGTGCCCTCTATCATACCCTCTTACTCCCCTTCGTCACTTTAAGGGTATGCCAGCCCCCACACTGAGAAGGCCAGAAGCCTGGCACTAGTGATGCCATGAGAGTGTATCAACTCCCAGAGATAGCCATGGTTAGCTGGGGCGGGGGGGGGGGGGGACTCGTGCGGTAGAGAACTTCCTGAAATGTGTTTCTGGGGACTCAAAGTGTGTGCTCAGAGACAATGGATTCTGTCTGGAGTAAACTGAGGAGACCCTGGCATGCAAGAATGGGTGCCACATTGGGAATATTGTATTCTCTTCTGGACCTTTCCCCACTCATGCTGGAAATGTGACATGGCAGCTGGAGGGGTCATCTACCAGTGTGACTACAGAGGCAATTTGGGCCCTCTGTGGAAGGTTAAAACACGTGACCTCAACATTCTCTGCCCCTGTATTGACAGGTCTCGGTCTTTTGAGTTGAATTTGGAGAAACGGCAGTGAGTTTTTGACTAGGGCTGGGATTCAGACCCAATGATCTCACTCCCTCTCCTGCCCTCTCCAGTAGGGACTGCAAGGGCTCCACACCAGGAGATTCCTTCTCCCGGCCCTGCCCTAGGGAAGGGTAGAGACTTCTCCTCCCCTGGATTCTTCCAAGGTCCAGCCTAGGAAAAGAAAAGTGAAAATCAGAGTGTCAAAGACAGTTACCAAAACTTAAGTGACTAGAAAGATCCACCCCTAGGTCCCACTTACACACGTGCATGAAATAAGTGTCACCTCCTTGGTTACTCAGGGCATGTGGACAGCAGCCACTACAGTTCCGTGGTGATGCTGCCGATCGATGCCTTTGGCTCCGGCACTGCTGTGGGCGCCCATAGGTGAACTCCAGCCAGAGAATCTTCTGGCATTTTCCATGGCCTGCCCGTCAGTTTGAACATGAGCAGACGAGCAGCCAAAGAGTCCATTGATGAGTACTGCCTGAGGGAGTCACTCTCAGGGGACTCTCAGGACTATCGGAGAGGAACCAGAGGGGCTGGAGCTCCTCAGAGCAGCAGGCGGCATCACCAGAGAAATACTGTCTTGTGGACATTGTGACCATTCTCACCTACAGTGACAGTGGTGGTCTCCCCACCTAGTTCTGTTGCATTCAGAGCAACTGGACTAAGACAGCAGAGTCATGAGGAAGAGTTTGAAAAGGAAGAGGAGTGAGGATTCAGGATTCACTAAGATACCCACTCAGTAGAGGTGGCAACAGACACCTGCTGCTGTGCACGTAGGGCTCTCGCTGGCATGTCAGGGCAGCCAAGGGGAACCTGCTGCTTGACAGCAGTGACAAAGGAAATGACAACGGTGGGGGTGAGGGAAGCAAACCATTTTTTATTGTAATTGCCCAACAGCTAGCAGGGAAGGTTTTCCTGGCCCACCTGGACCCAGGATAGGGGACCTCTGAGTACTTTACCCGGAATGGTGGGGCGGCGGCAGCGCCAGGTCTGTATAAGGTGTGATGCAATGCAGTGTGGCTGCTTATCAGAGCCCTGGCCACAGAAGGGTACCCCCTCCAGTCCCATCCTATGTCATGCTCGTTTCTGCATAGTCGTCACCACCCGCCCCTCCCAGACCCTGCAAGGCCCATGGGATAGACCTTAAAAAACAAGAAAGAAAGAAAAACTGGAAACTTCTCACAACAGAGGGAGACTGAACTCCTAAGCACACACAAATACTAATAATATCCCCAGCTCCCAAACCTCCCCCAAGCTGGCCTTCCCAACCTCCTGAACACCAGAGGGAAGCAGGCTCTCCCAATGTGAAATGATTTCTGAACTCCAAGAGGTACTTTTGAACAGAACCATACAATACTTACCAGGGTGCATGTGCAGCATATGACAAGGACAGATGCAGCAGTACTGACTGCAGCTGAACCCTCATGACTGCAAGAGAGGGACCCTGCAAGAGTGCTAAAGGCCAGTCACTGTGCACGCTGGAGAGTAAGCATAGAGCTCAGGCAGAACATGCAAGTTAGGAGAACAAGGACGGGGGAGAGGGAGCCTCCCTTTTCTCTCTCCAGAAGCCACATGGGGTGAAGAGATGCCATCCGGGGTAGAGAGGTTCTGTGGAGCCTAGGGGCAGTATTTTATACCTCATTATAAGGGGTAAGTCCACCCACTTCCCTCCACCAGAACTTTACTGTTAGCTGCTTCTAAAATGATGGGTCTTAGGGAACCACAGAGGGAGACAGAAAAAAGTGCACTTTTCTTTTATGGAAAAGTGTACTTTTCCTTTCTTTTTGCTTCTGTGGGCTTCGCCTTGCTCACCTGAGATGCACAGGGCAGGAAGGTGGGCGGGTGCTGCTTGCACTCGGGCATGAGTCACTACAATGCATGACTACTGCTTGAGCCTTACTGCTAATTCAGGGTTTTAGCCGAGACAAAGCGAAAGGGGAGCTTGGAAGGAGGCTCACCTGCACATGGTGCGTATCTGGTTCACTGTTCATCTCCCAGCTGAGGGTAAAGAACTCCTGACTCGGGGGGGTCCACAGCCTGGCCAGTCATAAGAAACTCATCCAAGTGACTTCGGGAAGAGATGAGACACCCTGGCCCATCTAGTGCCATTGATAACAAAAGGTGGCGTCTCTATTCTACTACGTAGGGTTGTCGTGTTTGGATTAGAGGCTGCACGGCAGTGAAACACCAACGGGAAGAATGCAAGATCTGGAGCTAAGCATGTCTTGACTTCACGGTGGTGGGTGTGACCTTGGGCAAGCCACTGAAGTTGCCTCGTGCCTAGGATGCCCCCACAGCAAACATAAATCGCACTTCTATTTTTAAGCACAAGAGAGACCATTGAGCTTGAACTTCTCGATGTGTCTGACAAGCCAGTAACTGCTGAAAGGCTTTTTCAGTTTCTATTAGGGCTAAAACAAGTGAATAAAACAGGAAACAAAACAAGTTGAAAAGTAAAGCGTACTCTCTGATGAAGTAGACTTGTCTACGGTAGTCAAGTAATGAGTCGTCTATTTTTCCACTGGATCAATTATATTCTTCTGTACAGATTATCGGACAGGATAAAAATAATAATGAGAAAAGTAATAGAAATATCACGGGGGGGTGTGTGTGCACGTGCCTTGAGTACATACTAAGGGGCTCTCATATACAGTATTTCTGGGGGATTCCAACCCAGAAAATTCTAACCTCTTGATTTTCTTTTTAATCTTCTTTTATAAGAGGCCACCTTTTGGCGTTCCATAACTGTGGGCCGCTTTCTGGGTCTCCTGTCAGAAAAGGCTCAGAAGCGTGGGCTTAAAGGTTCAGAAGTAGGAGCAGTCCCCCACCACCGTGAGCAGTGAGAGTTGTTTTTAATTTAATGGGAGTCACATTGTACCTCCTGCTCCATTTATCTGCCAGTTCTCTACATGTTAGAACACAATAAACTACCTCCCAGGGAGGCACAGGAGGCAGAGGGCCTGCTTGGTAACTTTAGCAAAGTCACGGGACATTTTCATACGTTTACCCCCCATTCGGTAACCGCGGACAAAACTGTCCACCTCACTTTCAACAGATAGGAGCCGTTTGTGCAGAAGTACAAAACCTGACGTGTTGCTTGGGCTTGGCATATGATTTAGCGCTAACTGGCCCCCTCTGGCCTCACGCTGGCTTGAGAGATTGAAGCCATGCTTCTTCAAGTGTCTGGCCTCAAATCTTCGAAGATCCCCTGGTCAAAGTCAAGTGGGCATCGCACATGTTTTCAGATGTCGATGCATGAATTGTTTTGTGTTGAGCACATGGTTGGGCCCTTGGAGGGGCTGGTCCCTCCAGAGAGGCCTCCCTCTCTGTCCCAGAATCCTTTTTTCCTCTCGTGGCACCACACAGCACAGGGGCAGCTGCCAGAAATCCTGGGAAGAAATGGAGCCTCCCGGAGCCAGCACACAGGATCCCGTGCCCTCTGCCCACTCTCTCCCTGAAGGCCTTCCCTCGTCCACTCAGCTCAGTTCCCTCCAGGTTCATTTTCTGGCCCTGAATCACCTCAGGACACCTCTTCTCTGAAATCATTTTTTCCCAAACTTCTCACCTGCTCAGGGCCTGACCCTCCCCCACCTTTAGTTTCCTGACATGCCTCCTCCGTGCCTCAGGATGGAGCTGTTTGTGTGGGGATCCCCTTAACCCTGTTTTCCAGTGGGTTTAATTCACCCAACCCCCACCCTGACACCCTGGAATAAGACCCTCCGCTCCTTGCAGTGTCTGTGCCCAGACTGGCAAGCAGGGCCTCTGGTCCCATCTGCTCAGATATCCCATGCAGGTGTCCCCCTCAGGGGCTTTCCACTTCCCTTTCCTCCTCCCTGGCTGGGGACCACCCCTCCCCACCCCCACAACTAAATTCCTGTGCCTTTGTGTTTCCGGAAGACATTTTGGCCTCTATCTCATATCTTGTTTCTTTACCTTTTTCCATTATTCTACTGAAGTCCCTCAAGGCGTCTGACTTCTGAGAAAATTTTTTTTAAAAAAAGCCAGAGAAATGTTAGGCTACTCCTGCTTTCCACCAGGTCACACATTCTTCCCGTGCTTGAGTTGGGGTGGGGGCGGGGGACAGGACGGTGGGGACCATGAAGAAAGGAAAGAGGAAAGTCCAAGGACTGAGAAAAGATTTTATGCCTCACAATATTATCTAGCCGCATTCACAATGTGCAGTCAAATTATTGTGATAAACTGGAAGTTTTTTCTTCCAAGAGCTCCTCCGAGGTGAGGCCTGGGGAGGAAAGAGGGAGAGAAGGGAGGGGAAGGCAGGGAGTTTTCCATTCCCCTCCCTGAGGCACAAGTGACTATTTTCTGGACTAGGTCCTTCGACAAGTGGGCAGGAAATTGGTCCTGCCTCCCAGCTCCCACCCTGCTGAGCGGGTGTGGGGAGCTAGCCCAAGAGCAGGCCTCAGATACGTGTCTGGCTTCCCAAAGGGTATCCAGGCCCAGGTGGGTCTGGAGCCAGGGTCTATGACCTGATTTGGGCCTGGGGCTGACTAGATCCCAATGCACTGCCACAAGGATCCCCCAATTCTGTCCCCATCCCCCTCCTCTTTGCCTGAGAGAGAGTGGTAGACTCTGCTCAGCATTCAGGAGACTCTCTTCTCTGCCCACCTCCCCACCACCACACCCACCCAGCCAAAGCAGAAAGGGGTTAGAAAGCAGGAGCTCAGCTGGGGGTGTTCCTGGACTGTAATTACAGGAAACTGCCTCAAAAACCCCCATTCGAAAAAGAGATCGTCCAGTCCATGGCAAAATGCATGGATAGGAAATGTTTCTAGGGTATGAATGTTCCACAAATCAGGGAGAAAAATGATCTTCTGTTCCTGCCTACAAAACAAGAAGATACGGTTTCAAGCCAAGAAGAAGAACCATTTTGGACAGAAAAGAACAAAAAAAAAAATGTTCAGGTATGCAAGAAATGGTGAAGTTCTTTATTTTCTGTAAATCAACATGACTTCAGTTTCAAGACCCATCCTACCAGGGGCTAGGAAATTCTACTTCTACTGATGGTTTTGGAGGAGACCCTGGGGCCCTGCACATGCCCACACTGCATGGGCAGGGCAGCCCCAGGTCTCCTCTGCTGACGCCCTGCCCACCACCCCCATGCTGTCCTTTCTCTTCAGGGGGCTGCACACAGGCCCTCCTCTGTGTGGGACCCCTGACTTCTCTCTGCCCTGCCCCTAACCTAAAGGGGAAGCCTCTCTTTCCCATCAGCACATTCTAAGTCACTCTGCTCCCCGTCAGATGAAGTCCTCCTATGGGCTGTCTTTAGACACCCAGAACCAGGAACACCCCTGCCACTGTATTCCTCCCTGGAGGAAGTGAAGCCAGAGCCTGGGATCTTCTTGATGCGAGACAAGAGAAAGGGGAAAATACAGGGAGAAGGGAGAAAAGAGAATATACTGTATGTTATTCAATCACACCTGCTTTCAGAAGGAGTTGCAATTCCTGTTGTGATTGGTGACCGATAGAGCTGATCTTTTATCTTTTAAGTTTGGCTTGAAGTTTGTGATTCATTTCAGTCATTTTAAAGTATTCCTCCCTTCACAGAAAATGTCTCACAACAAGATAATTTCAAATGAGTATGTACCTGCAGTATTCTCAGCACAAACTGATCAGTCTTAAATATTATAACACAGAATTATGCTCTGCAGCCATGCAAGTTCCTCTGCATCCTTAACAAGTCCTACACCATCTTAAAGATGTCCCCTCTTACAGGAAGCCTGCCTTGACTGCCGCGGTACCTCCTGATCCTCACGCTTTCTTAATTCCTCACTCTCGTGAAGATTCTTTGTGCTTTTGAGCCTAATCACGTACTGTCCTATTGCCAGCTTTTTACCTACCCAGAGCACATTGCACAGGGCTATCTAACTCTACAATGTGAGATTGTCAAGGGCAGGGACCATGGCCCAGGTGACTCTATCACTCTCCCAGGGCCTCATACATACATAGTAGGGCTTCATAAATGTTTGTTCAATGAATGGACAGGTTGTACAGTCTTAACTGATTACCATTGCCGTTGGCTATTTTTCTTTTTTTTTTAACCCCCTCAGCAAAAATTCAGTGAAGAAATTGTTTTAGATTAATATTCACTCATGAAAATAATGAAATGGCCCATTACTTTTCTTCTTCCTATGAAATTAAACAACTGAAGAACAGAATGTTCTTTAAGGCATAAATTAATGTTCTACAATTAATGTTCTACATAAAATATTGAAAATGTACATCCATGAATTACAGTAGCATTACGTGTATTTCCATTTCTTACATTTGCAACTAATGCTGTTGATTCCATGTTAAAGAGAGTTTTCCAAGGTTCTTCATTTCAAAATAAATTCGTGTCTTACGGAGGTCCTGTAGTTGTTCTTTGCCGCAGGCATTTGTAAATAATTCAAAAGAGCCATTGATGCAGGCAGCTTATAGATAACAACATAGAGTATGGTTGGAAAATATTTTAACATTATCACATTCCAAGTGAGGAAAAATGCTTATTTATCCTGAATGACTCCAAATAATGAATAATGACCTTTAAAATTCATTTAATCAACATGACTCTTCCACATAGGTTGCATGCGAATTTTCTTTTTTTTTAGTTTGACTCTTATAATGTCTTTTTAAATTTATTTCTAAGAACAAGTCATCAAAAATTTGAAATATTTCACATGGAGGCAACAGATGGAGGCTGACTTGATACCATCTCAAAGTCATAGAGCCAGGCATGCACTAGCTTTTTAAAACTGGGATAGTTTTGTCTTGAGTGTGTTTGCACCACTCTGACTCTTCTGGCTCATGCAATTTCATGGGAGTGACCAGGTATAAAGCTGTCATTGTGGTCAGTGTTCTGTGTCCAGAAATCTTCCGAGTTACTTTGCCTGGCTCACTACCCTTCGTCCTGGGCTCCTCTCACACACTGCATCCTTCCAACCTCCCCTCCAGCTCACCTCCAACTGGGCTCTCTTCTGCTCCCCTTCTCCTTTGCTTATAACCATGGTTTTAGGATTTTTATTTACTCAATAAATACCTTTTGAGCTTTTACGTGTGCCATGCACACTGCCAGGCCATGAGCTAGGAATCTAGGAGCTCTTGATATGGACAATACCAAAACCCAGGTGACTGCTGTCCCAGGGGATCATTGGAAGGCCATCTAATCACATCCTGAAATGATAGAAAGGCTTCTAGAAATCCAGTCCCCACAGCATGGAGGCTGAGAGAGAGCACATGTGAGACCACTCGAAGGACTCTGGGAATAACCAGAGAGGAACTGGAGGGTCTGGAGCCCCCCAGAGCAGCGGGGGCAGGGCCAGAGACAAACAGTTTTATGGCCATTGCTGTGACCCATTCCTGCCCTGTCCAGTACAATTATTAGATCTAGGTACTTTTGAGTTCTCTAAGAAATACAGGCCCGTTTACTATCATTTTGGAAAACTTTTGATATTCAACAAAAGGTATCAGATTACCTTGCCTCTGTTCTGAGTGGCTGCTATTTAATTCTAAATGCTGTAGCCTCATGAGAGAGAGAGAGAGAGCGAGAGAGAGAGAGAAAGGCAAATAATGTCCTGGTATTGTTCTGACCTCATGCACCCCCTGAAAGAAACTCAGGGACATACAAGGTCACTGAACCATATTTTGAGAACTACTAAACCTGGAGTATAATCTTCAAATGGATTCTAAGAATGCGTCTGGATTAATAGGGAAGGAATTCTGTGATTGATAAATGATGTCCGCCCTGGGCACAGGCGTGCCAGTGGCAGCACACTTCTATGTATTTAACATCTCCACAAAGCATAATCTCATATTTCCTAAGTACATAGAAATTCAAACCCTATCTATAGTAATAAGATTGGTTTTGAAATAAACACTCCATCATCTGTCCATCTAAATGAGAACTTCCATATGAGGTAGTCATCTTCAGAATCTAGCTATTTCAACAACTATCACTGTGATTTAAATTTTGGAGCTCTTTGTAAACCCAAAATACAAATCAAACTCATTATTTTGCAAATAAACTTGGTTTCGGCCAAAATGGTACTTAGGAATTGGATCAATTACTTATTCCACCCATCTTGGCTCCAAATGACTTCCAACTCATGAAAAAAAGTAAATCTGCCTTGAAGGATGCAAATGTGCTATCAACAAGGGTATTAAAATTATTCCACCAACAATTTGAGTGTCTATATTGTATCAGGTACCTCGTTCCGTGCTGAGGATGGAAATGAAATGTACAACTCCTGTCCTGAGAAGCTTATAATCTGCATGAAACAGACAAAGAAACCAGCAGTTAAAAGCCAGTGCTAACAAGCGCCACGGTCGAGGGGAACTCAAGCTGTGCTGAAGGCTAACTCACTCTGAGGGCGTGGAGAGGAGTAAGGAAAGGCTTCCTGGATGTGCCTCTTCCACTGATTTGAAGGACTTGAATGAGCCCAGTAGCAGAGTGGGAGAGGGGGCTCATAAGTGAGGAGGACATCCTTAAGGGACAGCAGGTGCACAGACCTGGAGATAGAGGGAGAGCACATGGAGCACTGGGGGAGCTTGCTAGTAACTCAGAATGGTGGCAGCAGAGACTGGTGCATGATGAGGAATGCACGCAGGGCCTGATAGGCCAATGCTGTCAGCATTGGGGCCGAGGAGATGCACTGACCTATTTGCACTTTAGGAAGACCACTTTGAGCTCCTACCATATGCCATCCACTGTGGCAGGCCCAGGAAAACAATAAAACTATGAGTCATATCTGTCCCTGCCCAGCCCATGACTAGCAGTCACAATGGGTTAGCCTGGGCTAAAGTCTTGGCTTCAACCACCATGCCAGCCTCTTGGCCTTGCTCTGTCCCATAGTCAGGAATGAACCTTGGACATCATGGCATGCCTCCCTCACACACAGGAGGGGAGAGACAGTGAACACAAGTCCAAGAGAGCCACGTCACCTTTACTGGAAAGGTGATCAGAGCACCTTTCCCATGCTTCTGCATGACCAGGTGAGAGACTCAGGTTTGGAGTGCATTAGCTTGGGTTGGGGGTTTCTGACTCTCCCCAAGCCTCAACATTTTATCTACAGAATGACGACACCCAACTTAGGGTTTCATTTGGAAGATGAAATGGGATGTTTGTAAACTGCCCAGCAGAGTAGCTGGTACATAATAAGTGCTCAATAATGATTGCCATTTTATCTGGTTATTCACAAGCCCATGGATGGCAGACGCACAGCAAGGGCAAAACCTAGCACAGCTTGAAATGTCGGCACCCAAAGTCACAATGTCCAAACATAGTTTTTCACCTAGAAAATGTGATTTATCATGCTGTTCAACCCCAAGCAACATGCAATCATCGTCAGGTAAAAATAGGGAAATGACATTTAATGTGCAGCAGTAATACTGGATTACTTAAGCTCCCTCTCCTTGGGTATCATTGGGCTCCTCGTCCTACAGGACAGTGAGTCGCCACAAGCTCCGTGCTGGTGAGTGCCTGCAAGCAGTGGGTGGAAGCCAGGAAAGGAGCCCATCCTGTGGTCCACATCAGGGCTTCCAACCCAGCTGCTGTGCACCACACTTAGACCCCACAAAAGAAAGGAAAACATGAGAGACAGTGGATTGGATCTTCCAGGTCTTTGTTGCAATTTTCTCCATCATTGAAAAAAAAAATTACATCATCAAATAAAGACAATAGCAGCACAGCATGTTGAAATGTTACAAGCAAATTTGCTTTTGTACTTTTCCTAAGAACATTATGAAATCCCCCCCCCCACATTATTTTCTGTAAAATGCCTTTTTTTTTAAAAGCACCAAGAAACCCTACAGAGAGAAAAATAGGTAAAACACCTCCACACATGGATTTATCATCATTGTCACTGTGTCCCCTGCCTGTGACTCTGGGATGGGAAAGAGGCCGGAAGCTGGTATGTGGGTGGTTTGCATATCGCTTCTGGGCACCACTGCACTTTTTCCCTTCAAGCTCGGAACCCTGGTGGCACAGGAGAGGTTCTGCAGGTATCCTCTGCAGCATAGGTCTGCTAGGTCGATGGACCGCTCATCCTCTCAAGGAACTGGTTTTAAATGCACAGGGAACTATTTGAGATTTTTCACTTAAGAACCAAGAACACAAATCTCAGGCACCTGTGAAAATGATAATCACTTTCAATAAATCAGAGACACCTCTCATTTCCCCTCAATGCCACTGCGCTGATGTCCTGTGACTTACAGACTGCCACAGGAGGACTGAGGTTTACATGGAGTATGGGCAGGTTGGCAAAGTCCAATGCGGCTATCGCAGCTATCATGCAGGGATAGAGTGCGGGGCCTTATTTATAGCCATGTAATTAGCACTCTATTCCAAAATTTCCAGCATCCACAATGCCAAATTAAAGTGACCTCTGTTTCAGAGTTTCCATTTTTCTTCTTTAAGGCCTTTCTAATTAATTCACACTTTATCACCAAAAGCTCCCTCTGTTCACTCAGCCACTGTCTCTTCACACGATTACATACATCATAACAGACAGAAAGAATAACCCTCACTTGAAACATTAGCAGAGTGCAGAAAGCAGAGATATGGAATGCAATACTAGCTGGGTTTATTTTCCTTATTTCGGAGAGGCTGTGCTTGTTTGTTTATTTTCCTGTGCCTTTCCTATGTTTCAGAGGCCATGGTACACATGGGATGGTCCACATTCTTATCCATCTAGTGAGTAAAAAACCTGCTCTGCCCAAACTCTGGCAATATTCTCACTAAACCCCTAAACCAAACATACAAATAAAGGGGCAGCATTGACTTAGCCAGGAAATGATATCATTTCAGAAGGAGGCAAGGGGGCGGTCTGCTAATGTTTAGCACAACTAGGACTTTCAACACAGGATGGTCCCCATAGAACCCAAAGCAACCATTTCCTCTGTGTGTGTGTGTGTGTGTGTGTGTGTGTGTGTGTGTGTCCGTGATGTCTGTCTGAACATAGTTCAAGAATTCATGAAGTAATCAAAGGGAAGGAACCTTTAGTACAATTGACTGCAAATAGCAACAGCTTAAAATGCTTTATCTAGTCTTAACACCATGCAAAAAATGCCCAAATAGCACAAGCCCTGTGGGTGACAGTGTGCTAAAGAACTGTAAAGAAGGCTAGAGAGAGCCTACACAGGGCAGGATCCTAATTTGGACACCAGACTCCCAAGTAAAGCTGGTCTCCATCAATCACCTGGAAAACAAATCCCAAAGGGCAGGACACTAAGCTTTCACCCTAATCTAAAACGGGTGGAACCATTAGTCAGTAGTCTCAAATCCAACACAACTTTCTTAAAAATTGTAATCAACTCATGGACTGGAGAATATTTCATCAGAGAACTGCACAACTAAAAGGGACCTTGCTGATTACCTGTGCTTAACTCCCTTGATGTGCACGTGAGGTAATAGAGGTCTAGGCCAGGAACCGATGGGCCCACGATCACAGGCTGTGACTGGTGGAACACAGGTGGTAGTCCCAGCTGCCTTAGTTACAGGGCAGGGACACACCTACCCCACACACACACACCCCACACCCCACCTATACACACTCTACAGCCCTACCCCAAAAGTGGGAAATTCCTGGAATCATTTTTGGGTTATTGAGCTGTAGTAGCTCCAAACTGTCCCTAAACTCTCACCAGTAAACCTCCAGCTTTGCTATGGAAGAAAAATTCAGTACCCAATTGCCAGGTGAAGCAAAAGACACTGCCCACTGAAGATACTGAACATGTGCTCTTTGCGTGTGCAAAATCAAAATGTTTATCCAGGTTTATGGAGGCAGAGGGTGGCAGTGCAGATCGGAAGGAGAAGGCTGTGCTGATGCATATCTACCATAGGAGCAGCTTTGCCTTATCACATGCATTCTACATGCAATAGCCCCATCTAAAAAGGTGACATTCAAGTAACTTCAAAACAACTGGCCTCTCCCCACATCTTAGCATATACAAAGAGGAATCCAACCTCTTACTTCTCTCTCAACTTCTCCTTTGGAGAGTTCTTCATAGTTTTCTAAAGCCTTGGCCCATATATTTAATGGATCAACCTCCATAGAGGGTCATCTTTGATTTTATTTGTCAGGGCTTTGACCGCACTGTACTCAGGAAGCAAGTAATGTCAAAGATTTCTCCACTCCCAGCCAAGGCTATTTGCAATCCCACCATATTACCGTGATCTGATTCATTTGGGGAAGCGTCTACGTGCACACAGCACCATGCACCTGTTCTATTTGGTAGACCCATGCAGCTTAGTGCTTTGAGCTGTTTTATTCCTGCTGTATGCAGAGTTTCTGCAAACTAATCAAGTAAAGTGCAAAAGAGTGCCTACAAAGGGTGTTTTAACAATATGAAAAGGGTGCCAGGTACAGCATTTCCAAAACAAAAACAAAAACAGAAAAGATGTACAGTAGGTGTCTGCAAAGGCAACCTGTTAGGCCATGTTTGCACAAAGACCTCATGCCCTCTTGGTGGTAAAGATTCCTCCATATCTTCTCCCCACCTCTGAAAGCTGTGTCTGTGAACCTAGAAAGACACATATGCACACAAATACACACACACACTCAGGAGGGTGTATGACACTGACACTGCAGCAGAGTGGAAAGCAGACTTTGGTCAGACTTTGAATACCAGCTCCACCACTTTCTTGCTGTGTGCCACTGGGTAAGCTATTTAGTTTCCTAAGCCTCCACGTCCTCATCTGCATAATAGGTTTGCAAATGTTTTCCACTTAGTGCTGTGAGGTTTCAGTGAGCTAATGTCCATGAAGTGCCCAGTCCAGTGCCTGGTTCATGGAAGACCCCAGATAACTGATAAGGAAACCTCTTTGCCAGATTTGGCTGTAGAGCCTAGAATACCAAGGTAAATAGGTACCCAAGGAAACCCAAATGAGTGTGATCTACAGACAGTTTAATCAGGAAACTTTAACTTGTCAGAATAAGAGAGAAAGCCCCAGCTAACTACCAATTCCTTAAAACACTTTGTCAGGCTGGAACGATTCCCATAGTAAAAACCAACATCCACACCTATATAAGCATCATTTCCCAGGTGTCTGAGTATTACTCTATTGACACAGGATGTCACCAGTGAGCCACAGCTCCAGCCCAGTGGAGGAGTTAACCCAGACCTTCCTTAGACAACAAGGGCCTCATCAAAGTTGATTCTTAGTTGGCTCCTTCTTTAAATCAATGCTAGAACTTTTAACTAGAGCCTAAAGGTTTGGGGGTGGGGGGAGGGAGACTGCGTGTGCTCCCAGCAGGAGAAAGCTGTGCATTTTTGAGAAATGGGCAAAGATAGGTCTTCCATGGTACCAGTGTTCAAGGATGTTGTGGGTATAATTTTCCCTAGAAATCAGAAAGGACTAGACCATTTCTGGAAGTCTCCTCTAGTGCTGTGATTTTTTGGTAAATCAGCTATGTGGATTAGTTGCATAAAATCCCACAAAATCTCCAAAGGGTGTCACAAAGCCTGGAAGGCCCATAACCAGCAACTTCTGGGTGTTGCCAGGCCCAAATGCTTAAGTGCATGGCCCAAATTGCTAACTTTGATCCAGTATGACGGCCAGCCAGTTATGACAAAGATGGAGGCACACACATGATGATGGCCTAGTATATATTTGTCCCTTCCTAATAAAAACCCATTTAAAAAAGTGAGGCTTTCAGAATAAAGGAATGCCCAAACATAAAAGTAAAATAAAATATTTAAATATTTCTTTTAAGTACTATTTTTCAAATGGCATTAATGGCACTTAAGCTGCAAGCAATTAAAACATTTCAATTGTACTGTACAAGGGTTGGTTGAGGGACTGATTTTCCTTTTGTTTGGAGATAGCAAGATTGGGTCTCATAACTATGTCTACCCTAAGACACCCAAAGGGACAGAAAGCCCTGAGATGGAAAGATGCCATGGTCCTCCTCGGTATGTCTCAGAAATGCAGGATGTCTATTTTTATAAAAACATAGGATCAGCTAGACAGAACAGCAAGCCACTGGCATCATGCAAGGCAATAGTTTTGGTATTTTTCCCACTTTTATCAAAACAGGTTGTAACCGAGGTCTCACTAGAAAAGTGAACATGGACATTTCGAAATCAGTTTATTTTCACCATCGCACCCACTAAGGAAAATGCATGATTTGCCTTTAACCATGCAGCAGCTGAGGTTGAGTTTTCACCAGTGCTCCCAAGTCCATTTGGACTACCTCCCGCTGTGAGAAGGACAAAACCCAGTAGGCTTCTGTCATGGGTCACGGTGAAATCCACAGTGAGATATGTCTGTGATTATTTTTTCTTTTGTCACGAGAAAAGCAACTGCACCTTTTTTACATGTGCTCTGATCTGCTCCCAACACATTCCAGGTGCGCTCAGGCCATTCCTTCGGAGCTTAGAAAGACAAGGTGTTATGCGCTGAATGGTTTATATCAAAATTCAAGCTCAGAGCACCTGCCAAAAAGTCAACCCTAACCCCAGTCACAGTTCCCAGTTCACCCCCAATCAGGTCCCCTTCTGTGTGTGCACATATCACTAATGGCATGTGCGGGAAACGAGACTCCATTTAAAAGACACACCTGTTCCTCTCAGGCTGGTCTAAGGAATAGCTGCCCTTTTCCACACGCCGAGCCAGGGCGGCCCTGCACGGTGGCACAGCATTGCCCACGACACCCCTCGTGTGGACGGCCACCACCTGCTGCATGTGCGAACACTCCCTGCGTGTCCTGCAGTGGCTCTCTGAAGCGACATTCTTATTCTCTGACTCCTTCGGGCAGAGCAAGCGCTCAGTCGTTTATGGCACAGTGAAACATATTCTTCGGTGCTATGTAATTTTGGACGAACAAGAAGTCTGTTTAAGGCACGTGTCTCCGTGTGACTATAAAAAAACCACGACGCTTAGTCCAACGTCCTTCCCATTTAGTTTCTGTCTTCGAGTAACGAGTTGTCCTCGAGGTCCCTGTCTTTGGTGTCGGTGAGGACCATCCCGTTCTCCATCCCGCTGGGCTGCGGGCCACAGTCCGTCAGCATGGCTGTGCTGGAGTTGTCCGAGTGACACATCTTTTCCGTCTCCTCCTCCTTCTTCTCTTCATCCAGGGAGTAATTCCGGAACGTCTTGTAGATTTTCTGCACGTCCTCGGGCAAGGTCTTCTTGAGGTCCCTGTTTTTCCTCTTGGTGAGCCTGGAGGTGGACCCGAGCTTGTTGACGATGTTGTCCTCGGAGGCGCCCTGCCCGTGCTTGCTCAGCTGCTCCGGCCCCTGCAGGCGCAGGTTGTTGGGCCGGTTGTTGATGCTGTCCTGGGACGAGGCCTTGCAGCGGCCCGTGTCCAGCGCCGCGAAGACAGAGCGCTTCTCGGGGGACAGCATGTCGAGGGAGTGGGCCCGCTGGTCCAGGCCCAGGCGCCGGCGCTCCATGCTGCGGATGGTGGCCGCCCGCTGCAGCTTGTCGTGGATCTCCACGCTGAGTCGCCGCCGCGTCTCCCGGAACTCGGCTGTCACATTGGCCTTCCACTCGGCCGCGTGGGCCTTGATCTCACCAACCTGGCCAGGAGATGGAACAGCAACGACATGCTGAGGAATTCCTCTCTGCCTCGGGCCCCCCCCAGCACCCACAGCCCATGGGGGTCCCCAGGGGGAGGTTGGCTCAGGGGGGTGGTGGAGGAGATGCCCTGGGAGAGGGGCCCAAGACTGCTTCTGCCCCAGTCCTTCTAGCTGCCCGGATCCCCAGCTCAAATTGGCGAGTGACTAATGTGGCCGGGGGAGGCACACATGCCGGAGAACTCGAAGGAAGCCTGAGGTTGGGGGATGGTGACTGAATGAGGGGCGGACAGCACTCTGGGGGAAAGATCAATATTTGGAATGGGACAGGATTGGGTTCCAGTTACGTTTCCGCTCTTTTTTGAATTGCTGGGCCTCGTTCCTCTGACATAAATGGGGATGATCGTATCCAGCTCACGGAGTTTCTAGTATTATGTGAGATGAGGAAATGCACTTAGCTCAGTCTTGGCCACAAAACAGATGTTCAGCAGCCCCTTTGCCCTTCCCTGTCCCCCTAATATCTTTATCTGGGTAGGGTGACCAACCTGTCCCAGTTTGCCTAGGGTGGTCCTGCTTTTAAAACAGGAAGTCCCAGGTCCTAGGAATCTTTTCAATCCTGGGCAAACTGAGACAGTTGTTCACACTATATCTGGGCCATGCTATGGTCCTGTACGATCAGGCTTGCCCTGATTTAAGAAGACCCTACAGGCATCTGGTAACTGAATGTCCCTGGTCAGGGTGCAGGAAGAAGGCATATTCTGCCAAAAGCCACAGAACGTACTTGCTTAGAGTGATGTTTTGCCTGAGGACCAGCACCAAATTTCTTGGCTCTTAATTGACAGGGCATGAGTCCTGTGCTTCCCTATACAGATGAGTAACTCAAATTCTTGCATTTATGAATGTCAGTGTTCATATTGCCCCTTTCTCTTTTGTTACAGCTGGTTTTCAGCAGCTCACTTAGCTATCTGGGGAATCAGACTGGAAATTGCACGTGCACTGCTAATGTAAGCCACAAAATTAACTCTTAGGCCCAGTAATGATATGGGAAATTTCTCCGTTCAGCAACTTTCTCCTGGGGCCTTTTATAGAGAACAAAGTAAACAGTTGCCCTTAAAGAGGCTTCCCCTCTCCTTCTTTATTTGTTTTTCTTATCTCCTTTCCTTTCTTTAACTCTTTCTTTCTCCTTCTCTTGCCCTCCTGATTTCTTATTTCTTTTCCTCTCTTCCTAGAAAAACTATATGAACATTTTTTTAAATCAAAAAATCTATCCTTCCTTCTTATATCTTTGTCTTGCCTTCGTGTAGGTCTTCATGTAAATTTATATGAGGGAGTAAAGGCTGTGTACTCCTGGCCACAGGGACATAGTTGTCTCTATGGATCTGACCCCCAGAAAGAGACCCCTTGAGTTCACATCCCTGTGTCTGGCCACGGTTCCATGGTTTCGGTCTCATACTGCATCTAGAAAGACTCATGATGTTCAACTGCATTTCCATACAGACCATGAGACCTGAAGGACAGGCCAGGTTTCCCGGGCTCTTTACGAGATTTCTAAACCTCCCCACATATTTGCCGATAAGGGGCAATTGCCACCTCCCTCAGCCATAGTTTACCTCTGTGGACTATTTCTATTTATTTATTTTTTTCTTTTCATTTTTTAAAATCGGTTGTTGTGTAACTAGTCTTTCCAGGGTTTATGGGCTGGTAAGTGTATCACTATATTTTCTCACCTGCTAGGAAAAAAGGTCCAGAAATAACTGCTATTGCATTCCACTTGGCTTTGAGGTCATGATTCAAAATGAGAAAATCTTATGAGCCCTCCACAGAGTCAGAAACACTCTATCCCACAGAGCAGAGACAGGCAGTTTTCGCCACGAGCTAATCTGATCTCAGGAACATTCGTAGAGTTGGAAGGGGTCCTACCTCTTCTTTTGTCTTTTTGGACAGAACCCGTAGCCAATCTCCGATCATACTGAGGACAGCTGCAAAGTAGGCAAGGCCAACAAGGATCCAAAACCACACTAGGGGCTTATACCACTCCCGGTAATTGATGCCAGCGTTTCCCCCTGAAAACAACCAAACGTTACTTTAACCATGATCTGGCAGAGAGTCTTTGCAGAGCAAACATATTCTGGTCCATATAGCAGCGATGTCATTCCAACCTCATCTAACACTTGGCGGTCAGGCTTGCTGTATATAAGATGTGACAGAGGTTGGAGGGCAAGAGAAAGATGTGTCCCTTCCCTAAAAGAGCCTGACTTGTGGCTCAACTTACTTTGATTCTTGACCTTTAACCTTAATACCCATAACAAAAACTTCGACCCACCTATTGTCAGCCTGAGCACTGACGGTGAATGACTTTGAGCTAGAGGACAACAGATCAGGTCCAGCTGTCATTTCTTTTTCTTAAATCATCCCAAATGGTTTGGAATTCTTAAAACCATGTCCATCTTAAGCACACAGATATTTACCAAGAGATGAGTGAATTTGTACAAGTAAAGTTAGGCATAATGGCATTGCTGAGACTTTGATCTATGGAATAGTGGTTTAATGCTAACTGAGGGATGGTGTTTCCATGATGCTAATCCAAAGGGTCAATTAGCCTGACTAATTAGAATCACCATAAGCTAGAACTGAAAGGGACCTTTGAGGCCAGGTAGTCCAATCCATCTATTTTATAAATAGGAATTACAGTAAAAATCCATCCAAGCAAATTGTCCAGTTGCCTGATTGTATTGACTGGCTGTTCCACTAAAAGGACCGGACGTGTATTCTGAATAATTAGCCTATTTATTCCAGCCTTCCTGCAGGCCCTGCTGAGGGCACCAATGCAAAGCAGCTTCCAAGCTCAGCCCACTCCCTTAAAGAAGTGAGGAAGCTCCATAAGATAATGGACATCAGCCTTGCTCTCACTCTGTGAGATGCCATTGCCCGATGAAGCAGGCAGTGGCCGTTTCTAAGACCACTGACGTTAGCAATGGATTGGTAATTACAGTATCATATGATGAGTGATTCCTAGACTTTCCCACCGGGTGGTGGTTGTAACCACACCTAGCACCACAAGCTCCTATGGCATCACTAATACCTCCCAAGGGTAGCTGGGCAGGCACTGTGGCCTGTGGCTCTTCTCAGCATGCCTGAGCCCCCTTTGCAATGCAGCCCACAAGGTCTTGACAGCTATTGCCACTTCTTGAAGTCAGGATTACAAACATTGCTCTGTGTCAAGCCCCCTTCAGTGTGGTTCAGCTGCCTCTGTTTTTCCCCTTAGGCAGCCTTGTCTAGGACACAATTCGAGTGCCTGCAACATTATGTGGATTTTGAGGTTTACTTCGTTTCTGTACTAGGCCAGAGGACTCTGTAGCTTTCTCTTTTGGCACAGAGTAAATAATTCACTACTTTTGCAAGTCACTTGTCACCCAACAAATACTGCCACTAGGGTGCACTAGCAAGCAACACAGTGAACACCCTTCTGAGGCTCCCTTTATCAACCACTTGTCTGGAGTTTGGAGCTCTGTATGTGCTCCCAGTCAGGGTTGTGAAATGCTGTAATGTCATTAGGCTGTCCTAAAGTGAGTCAGCTACAAAATACACCAGCAATCAATCCTGTCTGATCCATGTTCTGATTACATTTCTAATAGAGTTGATACCAGGTCAAATCACAGCAACCATCAGCACTCGTTAATGTTTCTTTTTATGATTGATCAACTTTCCTTATTACTCTTCGAGTATTACCAAGGGGAAGTGACAAACTTCCAATCTTTTAAGCCACGCATTCTACGGATTGATCTGTGTAAGCTCTGGAAACTGGAGCTTAGAAGGGCCTGGTCTAACTGCAGTCAGCACTGTGAATTATAAGAGAGCCTGGTCTGCAGAAACGTAATGACAAAGGAAATATGGCTCTGTAATCACTGGTAAGTAAGGACATTTAAACAGTGTGGATGCCTGGGACTGTGCAGGTCATGGCTTTACTGGGTAAGAAAAGATAGGGTAAAGTACTGGTATGTAATAAGTGCTTGGCCCATGGTGGCTCAGATGAACAGATTAACAGATTGAACTGAGCAATCGGTTACAGAGCAGGGTCCATCACAAGTGTCTTATACTAGAGAGTTCTCAGGCCAGCCCAGTGCTAGCACAACCCCCTGCAAATTTTCCTGTGGGGCACTTAAAGATGTTTGTGAAATAGTTCTAAACTCCAGCTGCTATTGCACGTATTCATCTTCGATTGGAACCTCCGCTAAGTTTACTCACAGATCAGCTGTGGATGATATGAAGGGATTAACCAGAACACATCTACAGTTATTCCTCTTACTTCTCTGTTTTTCTGTGTGGTTTCTCACCAGAGCTTGAGACCTCTAATCAGACAGCACGGTTGAGCACCATGCACAAGGAAAGACCGGAGGGGTCCTAGGCCCCAGGCTTTCTATAAACAATTTTTAATCAAACAATTTGACTTTGCAATTCTCAGTCCTTAGTCAAGGTAAAGGAAGAAGGGAAAAAACTACCATTCCTACACAGTGAACTTCAGTCTTCATCTGCCCAGTTGGAATAGCTACAAAACCACTCTGCCAGTTATCTGTGTTCTGGAATTAATATGGAGGCAGCCGTGCTCCTGTGGATGAGCCTTCAGCATGCCTTCCAGAATTTCCTTTTTACCAGATTCCCAGAGACCAGATCCCCATCCTCCAATGTTCACCATACTCCATAGATAACAGGCCAAAGAAAGACCAGTCTGCCTGGGAGCTCAGTAACGTCCAGGCTCCTGCTTAACCAGGAACTGGTCAGGGAAACACACAAACACACACACGCGTAAATACACATGCACACGTGAACACACACACACTTACATGCACACATGAACACACACACACACACACACACACACACACACGATCCACCCAAACATTTCAAACTTAAGATCAGAGTTTGATTAAAGTGTTTACTTCCTGGAGTAGAAAATAATCAATTGTCTGAACCCCTCGAACTATCCCATTAAGAAAAGAGACGGATGGCCTCTTCCTCCCATCCCTGCCTTTCTGCCACACTCTGGGAAAGCAGTATAGGTATAAAGCCAAATCTTTCATTTTCAAGCTCCCTGTCCCTAGATGAAGTGGATAGTGGTTTTCTTTCATTTCCTTGAACATAACTCATTGACATTTCATTTTACAATAAAGACTATTGCTTCTATATACATTCATGCAGAACCCATTAGATTATATTCCCTCTGGGCAGTTCTCAGCTCCCAGGAGTCACCAGAGTCCTAAGTCTTACATCTGGGCATGTCCAGGACAACTTTTCCAGGGCCAGTACTGTGTCAGTAAGTTTAACCTGCAAGTCACGGCAGGTCAACCTCTGTCCTAATCTCCCCCAAGTTTCATACTTGCCACCTGCCAATACAGCCTTCACTGGCTGATTCAAAGAGCCTTAACACAATTCAGAAGTCCAGGATTCAATGAGAAATTTATTTCACTCTTGCATAATTTGTGTGATGATAAGGGCATTAAGCATCCTGTTGGGGAAGGAGCTGGATTTTCTTTCATGGCAAAAACCTGCTGCTGTTTACATGACACAGGACAAGGAGCTGGATTTTCTTTCATGGCAAAAACCTGCTGCTGTTTACATGACACAGGACAAGGAGCTGGATTTTCTTTCATGGCAAAAACCTGCTGCTGTTTACATGACACAGGACAAGGGTTTGAAATGGGCCCCTGCACAGCAGCCACATCAGTGAGTCATTTTTATTTGCATCTCCCGCAACGTCTTTTATTGTGATTTGGAAAAGCCCAGCTAAAGGATTATTCTTCCCAACAGGGCCCGGTGACTGGGATATCCAGGGTGCTTACCTGCCACAAAATCACCAAAGCCCACCGTAGTCAGAGTGACCACCACAAAGTAAATAGACTCCAAGGCTGTCCATCCCTCGATGTATTTAAAGATGACAGCAGGGATCGTCACAAACACAATGCAGCCAGCCAAGATGAACAGGATGGTTGAGATGACCCGGATTTTGGTCTGACTCACTTGCTTTTTCTAGGAGGAGCAAAGAAGAAAGATAGGCAGGTCAGCAGCATCACCCTGGATTCAGAGACAGATGCGTGGAAAAGGGTACTATGTGGCTTAGGTCCATGGCTTTTCATCTTTCTTCGGTCATAGACTGCTTTGTGGAAATCTGATGAAAGCTGTGGACTCTCTCCTGGGAAAATGTACATATGGAAGTTTTTAGGTGGTTGAGGAGTTTGCCACACCCCTTGGAACCTGTTCACGGACACCAGGTCAAAAAACCCTCCTTCACCCAAACTTTGAATGTCCTTGGCCTGGTTCCGAGACTGCAGCCCAAATTCTGATTCTAACTTCCTCACTAGTGCAAATGTAATTCTTTCCCAAGAAGGCCTTGCTGCCATTTTCCATGTGCTATTACTGCCTCTCCATGAAGGGGACATGGCTTAGAACTCTTTCCAGAATGCCAGTGAGGGCTTTGCACCTAGTTTCCCTGTGTCAAAGGGAATATGCTGGAAAAAAATGACCCGAGTCAGGCCAAAATGTTTGCATGAAAAGGAGAACCTAGCCACCCCATCCTCATTTGTGATGGACTCTTGCCAAGTATCCATTTGGGTCTTTACCTCCCTTCCCCCTGCTAAGGTTATACATCTACAACATACTTTGGTATTTAAACACACTTGTGTGAGCTAGTGCTGTGGTTGTCAGGTTTGTTTGGCTCTATTGTCCACAAGAGACAGGACAGGCATCAGAATGGCAGGGTCACTGTGTAATACGGGTAGTAAGAGCTTCATCTCATGCTCGTTCTGAAGGAGTTGGTAATTAGGTAGTAAAAATACATTGAGAATTAGACTGATATCAGGACAAAGGAATCCTGCCAGCGGAGTGTAGAGGTGAACTGGTAGCATCACTGGTATTTTCTTTGAACGCACAAAAGATAATCCCGGCATTGCCCCCTCTAAACTAAACAATCCTCTAGGTCTTCTCAAAACTCCCACAACTGGTACTGGAGATTATCATCAGGAGACCTTGGTTCCATATACTGGTATAAATACATGAAATATGCTTAACACCAGAATGCATGGCCTTTCTTCATTGCCTATGCTGATTCCCCACCAAAGGACACCACATTTGCGGCAATCCGTACAGGAGATCTTCACTGTGCAGTCTGCTTCCTTTCATTGCCCTCCGGTGAGTCAGAAGTCAGAGAATCTCAAAACACAGAGATATCTTTGCATTCATGTACTTCATTTCACAGATGCAAAACAGAAGCCAAGAGGGGTTAAGAGACTTGCATAAAATGATGCAGTTAACTGGGGGCAGAGCCAAGATTAGAATTCTGATGTAATGAACTCTCAGTCCAGTGGCTAATGCTAGAAACAGCTTTTCAAGTTATTCAACAATTTAGCAGCTCAAACAAAGTTGTCAGATGAAGTTGTCTTTCCCTAACAAAAGAAGCCAGACTAAGCCCCACTGAAGAATAGGTTATCCTGTGTTCCTCTGGAAAAGAAGACTGAGAATCAAAAATAGTCACTGGGTGATCTCTCTAGGAATTCAAAAGCTTCAGCCATAGTAGTGACATCTGGGCCAGGTGTCCCAGGACAGACGTGCTCCAGAGAGAATTCTCCCTCCTACAACCATCCGTTCGGCTCAGCCATGGAAATGCTGGTCAGGAAAGTGGCCAGGTCTCAGAGATACAACGTCGATCATGGTCTTGTTTCTTTTCCTTCTATTCTTCCCTCATTTGTGGGGAGAAGCGTCAGCTGATCCTTCACTGGAAAGCTCCAAGTTGAAAAAAATTTCTCCCCTCCATAATCATACCTCAACCCCATCAATCTCACCTGACTGGCATCGAAAGTCCCAGGTATGTTCAATACAGGAAAATGGGTTGGGCAATTAAATGAATAACTAAGAACAGGTGGAAAATATTTATTTGCACAAATGGAGATCAGACTACACCCCAATTCCCAGGTCAAAATATTCCCTAAACAACACTCATAAGAAAAGCTAAAGAAATACCATCCTTCCTTATAAAAAGGAGTTGTGTGATCTACTCCTAAGAGGTAGTCAGAGTATAACGTGGAAACAGGGAGACATAATTTGATCAATACTCTTAAATAGTCTCCTCCCCATCTCCTCAGAAAAGCTATATGAAGAAAATTACAACTTATTGATATTGTTGAAACTGTGTATGAAAATACCAGTTTTTTCCACACATAAAGGTATCATGACAAGATAAGTGACCTGAGAACGAGATATAGGGGAGGTCTTGTCCATTTTATGAATTTCCATGTTGGATATTTTAGAGGAATTTGTGGCGGCAGTTGCGTCCCTCTGAGAATCCAGGAACTTATTTGGCCTAGTTTTGTTTGTAGACATGTAGGAAAAGTCCAAAACCCCAAAGGAGACTTCCCCAGAAATCATGAAGTTAATGTGACTGCTGGCAATGGGAACGTCATTTCCCCATCTCTAAATCGTCCTCCTCAAGTATCTAATGAAATTAAAGTGAATTAAATGTTTGTGAGATGCTTGTTAAATCATCAATTAGGATGCAAATTCTATTGCAATCTAAATGAGGCTCAGGGTACCAAAGGAGGGCTACGAGGATGTGGGAAGCTGGAGACATTCCAGGGCTTCAGGAGAGGAGCAGAGGAGGAGAGGGAAGGAGTCAATTTGTTTGGTGGCAGAGAAGGAGATGTATCACAGAGGCCAGATCGTGATGTCTTAATTGCATTCTCTACTAGAGAGTTTATCGGCCAGGGAAACATTTCACCACTACTGACGGCCCAAGCCAACCAGTGTGTCCCCAGGCTGCTTCCCTCCAACATCCAAGGGTGATGCTCAGAGAATGCTTGGAGCATGTAATTATCAGGGTATTTTAGTGACTTAGGAAGTAAGTGTCGTGTGTGTGTGTGTGTGTGTGTGTGTGTGTGTGTGTGTGTGTGTGTGTGTGTGTGTGTGTGTGTGTGTGTGTGTGTAGGTGTATGAAAAGATGTGTATACCCATGCTTCACTATAAAAAGAATAGGTGTGGGCGTATGGTTTTAGCAATAGTTGTTTTCTGGATATTCATGTTTTTGCTGCCCTCTAGATATTAGAGAAAAAAAAAAAAAAGGTTGCCTTAATTGAACATTTTAAACTGTAGCTTTCAGGATGGGACCACAAACCATCTCACGTGTCATGTGGTGATCTGCAGGCTTCTTATCTCCATTAGTCATGCAACTGTTCACTACTACTGTTAAATGGTGTTTGAGAACATTGGGTCTAAGGGCAGACGGCACGAGACATATCTCATCCCTGCTGCTAAATAGCTGAGTGACCTCAGCCAAGTTTCTCAACCTCTCTGTGCATTAGTTTCTTCCTCTATAAAATGGAAATAAGAGAAGCCCTGCTCATAGGATTGTTTGGAAATTAAATAAATGTGTACAAGCTGAGCAGCGTGCTCAATGATTAACAGGAATTTTTAATGCAAATGTTCCAGTCTTTCCTTAGATGCAGACAGTTCCAGATTCAATGCTTCTCTTTGCTGTTGAGAAATGTTCCCTCTCATGTGCTTAAGATCTGAAGTCACTGTTGATTGTCCCTTCCTGGGTACATTCTCTCATATAATTACCTCATTTTCAACGAGAAAAGAAGTCCTCATTCTCTCTTGGTTCTTCCGTGCCAACTCCAGGTTAAGCTCTCAGACAGTTTCAGCTCAGAATCTTGGAAGCTTTTTTATCTGCCTTTCAGTTAATTTCCCCCTCGTTTTTCATCATCCTTTTGAAACTGCCAAGAATTGCAAATAACGTCTGCGATGTCAGGAACCAGCTGCAGAGGGACCCGAAGAGGCAGAAACCTCGCTCTCCCTGCCTCCTCCCCACGTCCCCACCACTTAACAGAATAGAGCTGTGTTTCCATGGCCAGTTGCTAGGCAAAATCGCATTGCTTATGTACCAGTAAGCTGAGAAGCTAACAGAAAGCCTTGGGAGAACCCAGATCTAACAGCTAATGTGTCCTTAGGCTAACAAAATTGTTACCTGGGAAGAGATGGTTTGATATATTTGGATGAAAGTGATAGGATGGCTGTGAATTTCTGTCCAAATCTTATTTTCACACTTTAGTGATTGGTTAGAAGAGATGATGCGTTCTCCCTTCTCCTGATAAAAACAGTATTATGCAAAACTATCTTCTGCATCTGGCTGGCACTAACTATAGGAATTTTTGAAGACTCAAAACCCATCTCCTGTAGAGCTCGTGTAATTATCAGAACTATATGTGCAATTATTCCAAAGAGCAAATAAGCTTCATAAACAAGAGGAGGAGCCAGCTCTAAAAGCTCTCCTTCAAGAAAGGGACGTGTGTGCCGGCAATTCTGGAAGTGTTTATTGGTTTCAGATCTCAGAGGGCTAAGCCACATGTCCAGTCCTCATTAAGCATAATTCCCTGCCTGTTTTTGTTTACACACGATGTTAACTTAGAGAATACATATATTTCTATTCCTTTGTGGGCTATTTTTTCATTTGATTTTTACCCCTTGCTAATCTACATTTTTCTTTTCATCTTTATGTACTTTCTTAGAATTCTGAAATTAACAATCCAGGTTGTTTTGTCTGGCTGAGAAATTGTTTCTTTGTGGTGATTTTTAGCCAGCATGTCTGGGATTTTATTTAATAATAAAGATACTGCAATAAAAATCCCAGGACAGGAGCTAGACAGGCAGAACTCTAGTCTTCAGTATAGTTTGGGTTTTGAAATGCAAACACATCACCATGGTAATACAATTGAACTGAAAATCTGAATCTCTCAAAAAGGAAAGCTAATAGAAACTGCCTTACAAAAGGATGGACTTTATTTTCCTATATTATTAAGTTTTCTTCAAAGATTTATTTTAAAAGGTCCACTTATAACTAATAGTTTCAACATCACAACAAATAGCCATATAGCACCAACAATTTTACAAACATCAAGGAGAGCTTTGAAACACCATTTGCATATAATCTTCATGGCAGAGATAGTCTAAACACACATTAGTGAGAATGACATAGTAAAATCTCCATGAGCCTACTGAAAATGTCCTACTCGAAAGCTGAATACACAAGTGGATCCTATCTATACCAAAAAAAAGAATTATATCCAGCATCTGACTCTGGAGTGACATTGTAACATATAAGAAATTGGCCGATTCAGTACTTTGCTGGTTTCACCATGCAAAGTTTTTGAAAAAGATTTTGGTATACACAAATTGTTTTTATCACTGGACTGACAATGTAGGTGCCTCTGGAATAGAAAAATTAAAATTAACAAATAATAAAGACTTTTAGCTGTTCCACTCCAGGATGACTTCAATTAAAATCTTTGAAAGTTTTCTGGTCTGAAATTGGGTGGCTGCTAAGATTTGAAAATAATACACTATTGGAACACAAGATTTTGCATTCAAAGTTCAACTGGTTCGTTTATTCAGCACATGATTATTAAGGACGTTTATATGTTAGGGACTGTTCTATTTGGCAGAAAAGAGACAGAGAGGGAGAAAGGCAGAAAAGAAGAAAGAAAGAAAAAAAGAAAGAGAATGAGAGAGAGAGAGAGAGAGGAAGGAAGGAAGGAAAGTTCCTTTCTTCCTATCTTCCTTCCTTTTTTCCTTTCTTTTCAGGTGAATACCTTTTAATGCAAACACATATAAAGAATAATGAAATCCAGATTGGAAAAGATGAAGTCAAACTGTCCCTGTTTGTAGATGACATGATCCTATATATTGAACAGCCTAAAGCCTCTACAAAAAAACTCTTGGAGTTGATAAATGATTTCAGCAAAGTTGCAGGATTCAAAATCAACACACAAAAATCAGTAGCATTTCTATTCTCCAATAGTGAACATGCGGAAAGAGAAATCAAGAAAGCTTGCCCATTTACAATAGCCACCAAAAAAATAAAATACTTAGGAATAGAGTTAACCAAGGATGTGAAAAATCTCTATAATGAGAACTACAAACCACTGCTGAGAGAAATTAGAGAGGACACAAGAAGATGGAAAGATATCCCATGTTCTTGGATTAGAAGAACCAACATTGTGAAAATGTCCATACAGTCCAAAGTGATATACAAATTCAATGCAATCCCCATCAAAATTCCAATGACATTTTTCTCAGAAATGGAAAAAACTATCCAGACATTTATATGGAATAACAAAAGACCATGCATAGACAAAGCAATTCTGAGCAAAAAAAATAAAGCCGGAGGCATAACACTACCTGATTTTAAATGATACTACAAAGCTATAATACCCAAAACAGTATGGTACTGGCATAAAAGCAGACACACTGATCAATGGAATAGAATAGAGAATCCAGAATCAACCCACAAACCTACAGCCATCTGATCTTTGACAAAGGCACCAAGCCTATACACTGGGGAAGAGACTGCCTCCTCAGCAAATGGTGCTGGGATAACTGGATATCCATATGCAGGAGAATGAAACTAGACCCATACCTCTCACTACATACTAAAACCAACTCATAATGGATTAAAGAATTAAATATACACCCTGCAACAATAAAACTTCTTAAAGAAAACATAGGAGAAGCACTCTAGGAAGTAGGACTGGGCACAGACTTCATGAATATGACCCCAAAAGCACAGGCAACCGAAGGAAAAATAAACAAATGGGATTATATCAAATTAAAAAGTTTCTGCACAGCAAGAGAAACAATTAACAGAGTTAAAAGACAACCAACAGAGTGGGAGAAAATATTTGCAAAATATACATCTGACAAAGAATTAATATCCAGAATACACAAGGAACTGAAACAACTTTACAACAAAAAAACAAGTAACCCAATTAAAAAATGGGCTAAAGAGCTAAATAGGCATTTCTCAAAGGAAGATACACAAATGGCCAACAGACACATGAAAAAATGCTCAACATCACTCAGCATTCGGGAATTGCAAATCAAAACCACACTGAGATACCATCTCAATCCAGTTATGATGGCTAATATCCAAAAGACTGAAAATGATAAGTGCTGGAGAAGTTGCAGAGAAAAAGGAACCTTCATACATTGTTGGTGAGACTGCAAAATGGTGCAGCCTCTATGCAAAATGGTATGGAGGTTCCTCAAACAATTGCAGATAGATCTACCATATGACCCAGCTATCCCACTGCTGGGAATATACCCAGAGGAATGGAAATCATCAAGTCGAAGGTATGCCTGTTCTCCAATGTTCATCGCAGCACTCTTTACAACAGCTAAGAGTTGGAACCAGCCCAAATGTCCACCATCAGATGAGTGGATATGGAAAATGTGGTATATCTACACAATAGAATACTACTCAGCTATAAAAACGAATGAAATACTGCCATTTGCAACAACATGGATGGACCTAGAGAGAATTATAATTAAGTGAAACAAGTCAGGTACGGAAAGATAAATATCACATCTTCTCACTTATTTGTGGGAGCTAAAAATAAATAAATAAATACACAAATAACCTGGTGGGGTGAGGGAAGAAGACACAACAATTACAGTTCCTTGAAGTTGATACGACCAGAGAACAGAAAGGAGATTGTTGGGAGGGAGAGGGGAGAGGAAGGAGGGAGGGAGGTTTTGGTAATGGGCCAAAATAATCAACCACATTGTATATTGACAAAATAAAATTAAATTTTAAAAAAAAGAAAGAAAGAGAATAATGAAATAAGCATTAAGAAATCTTATAGGGAAAAGATGTGCAAACTAAAAGCGAAAAAGGCAATGAGATGCAAGAAATATTCAGAAAGTCTTTAAGAAGGATAACTTAAGAACATAATTGAGAAAACGACTTTGAGGTATAGGAAGCAGAGATGTAACAATGATTTGAAGGATCTAGAATTTTCCTGGAGGTATAAGAAGTCTTCTTGTCTGGGCTTGAACCTAATTGTTTCAAAAACAGAAAAAAAATGGAGAGAAGAAAGAGGTATGTGTGAACTCTCCAGTTAGACCACGAACAGAAAAGGTTAGATAAGAAAGGAATAGAGCTATGTAGAAAGTCATGCAGGAATAAATCCTAAACTGGGAAGCAGTGCATTAAGGGAACTCAATGGAAACACCCAGAACTGAGAAAAAAATTTAGCAGGATATTTTCCAAGCTATGAATGAAGTTGAAGTCTATAACTTTTCTACTCTTTCCTTCAATAAATATTTATCATGCACCAGCTGTCTGTCAGGTACTGAGCTGACTTCATTGGTGAGCAAAACAGAAGGCCCCCAGTCTCAGACAGCTAGCGGGGGCGAGACAAACATTGATCAATCACACAGGAAAATACATAATCACAGCTTTGACAAGTCAGATGCATTATGAAGAGTGAGAGAGAATAACAGCAGACCTAATGACACTGTTGAAATGTCTGCCTCTCACTGTCCCCCATATTTATTATCCATACCTCAAGACTCCCCCATTGTAGTAAAGGAAATTTGCAAATGAGTCACAACAGAGGATTAAAGCTGGAGAGAGGTAACCCTGCAAGCAGGGCCAAGGAGGTTCTGACGAACTTGGACTGTAGGTATATCGGCTGCTTTCTGCTCCTGACGAAGTTTCCATTGACGGCCTCAGGGTGGGACCATCCAAGGTGGGTACCTTGACATCCTGAGAGACTTGTCCTCTTTGTTTTACACAAATGCCTCAAGCAAGTTCCAGTTTCCACATTTGCATAAATTGTGAATAAGGACACGAGTACACAATTCATCTGTGTATTCATCTATCACTCAAACTACAATTATCAAAGAGTATCACTGGTCTTGAATTTGATTAGAATGGATTTTGTTAGAATGATTACACAGAAACCTGATTACACAGAAACCTATTTGGATTACTAAACACACATGATAGATGTCACTGTTTTTAGTTAATTAGTACATTTTTTTCCTTTTAAAAGGGTTGAGTTATATACAAACCCTTCAATGGAGCTTTATGTAATGAACAAAGAGTATCCTTACCTTTCATGAAGTGACTGGGCTGCTTAACTATGCAAATGAAAGCAGGCATGAGCATCCCAAGGCTGTGACCCAGCGACACAGCCACCATAAGATATAGTGTGAACAATGACACACCCTGAGGTAGTGGGGTTGCGTCTCTGCAAATAATATTTTCTCTAGAAAAGTAATCCCCTTAAATTTTAGTTTTAGATTGCATTGTTCCTGTGGTGTTTAGCAGACTATGCATGATCTACTTTGAACTGCTCTTCACAGAGGACCAGAAACTGAGACCCTAAAGACAAAAAAAATGACATCCAGGCCTTCTGATGTTCACCTGATGTTGGAAGAAAGATTAGAAAGTGGAATTGGACCAACCTTGCTGATGCTCAGCCAGAGTGTCCTGCGAATGACCATCAATGACACTGTGACAGGTCACCTAAGCCACTCCTACCACATTGTGATAGAACCCTGCTAATGTGACCCAGGGCATGACCACGTGAGAGGATATGGGTGATTCTTTTTCCCACCAATCATTTGAACACCTGTCTTTACTTTGGTGAAAGACAGAGACCTCCTCCCAGTATAAAAACTGAAAAATACTAGCTACTCATTTTCCCAGCCTCTCTTGCTCTGAGGACACAAGCACGTGACCCAGGCTCCCCCAGCCAGAAAGACACAAGCCAGACTTTTGGCCACACACACGCTGATGGGACAGGGTTTGATATCAGAGCATGCGTTGGGGGGTTTTCTGTGTGATCTCCTCCTCCTCTCCTCTCTCACGGATGCCCCAAGGACTGTTCCTCTGTGAGGAGTGAAGATTCTCAGAGGCACACTTGCAAAGCATTTCCTCCAAGGACAGAGACAGAGAAGGCTGAGTGGCCACTCAGCCTGGTGAGGAAGGATGGTGGCAGAGGTGAGGTCTTCCTAGGGTCTTCCAGTGGGACTAGCCAACCTCCAGTCTAGAGGACCAGAGGGCTAAGAGGCAGGAATCAGAGGCAGAGCTCTCTTCTAATGTGGGCACCAGATGATTCATCACCTGTGCATAGCTCACCTCTGCACAGTCCTGCATCCTTGTAGGTCCCTTGAACAGAGGGTGAGAGACTTGAACACCTGAGTGGGGTGGACGTGGAACGTAACCTTACTCTTGATAAAGGTGGTATTGAAAACACCTGTAGGCACTTCCATGAGAGGAGAGGGTTGGGGGCAGCAGTGGACACACCACTGGAGTTACACAAAGATACAGGGACCATGTGGATGCCATTCTGGAGCTGGTGGCAGCAATGGCAGTATCATATCCCATTTATTTCAGGGGCAATCACAAGGGCGGCTCCAGCAGGAGCACACAGGGCCAGCAGCACTCTGTGCCAGGTAGACACAGCAGTGGCTTCTTCCAGGTCTATGGCATGACTGGGGTCATTGTTCTTAGCTGGGTACCTTCCAAGTTTGGTTCTCCAACCATTCTGGGGATTCGGTAGCTATCCAATATGCTTTTTTTGTTTTAATTTTCTTTTCTGCTTAAATTATCTATGGTTGGTTTCTCTCATTTTGAGCTAAGCTGTCTGCAGGCAACAGCCTCTCCCGGAGGTCAGGATAAGCTGGCTACAGCCACTTGGAGGCAGGACAGGGACACAGCCCAACTGGACCCCCCGATGACAGGCCTGGAATTCCGGGCTCCAAGGTTAGCCAGAACTGGGCATATCTCTCCAGCATTCCTAAATCTTAAGAAGTCCTATTAAAAAGCACAGCTGGTCCCAACTGCAGTGTGGAAGGGGTTGTATGTGTTCCTGGGATCTAGCACTACAGGACAGAGCGGTGTCAGTCTCCTCCCTGAGGCCAGCAGGGCAGTAACACCACCCTCTGATGCAGAAGGGTCTTCCACCTGCTGAGAAATGTCAGTGGTTAGAGCAGAGATGGGTAATCCAGAAGGATCTGATGGAATAACACCAGAGAAGGCACAAGCTGTGTCCAGGACAGACATGGGAGCACAGGGGGACCACCCCTGCAAGTACCAGATAGCAGAGACTCTTGCAAAGGGGAGTTCAGGGACAGGGGATGCTGCGGTGCCAGTGGAGCACGAGGCATTCAGTGTAGATGTAGATGCAAAGAGAAAAGACTCAGAAGTTCATTGATCGATATGTTTATAGTGGATCTCTTTGGACAATGGATATTCATGTAATTTTATTTCCTTCTTTGTGCTCCTCTGCATTTTCCAAAATTTCTACAATGAGCACGTACTCTCTTTGCAATCTTTGTAATGTAAGAAAAGCAAAAGGGGAGAGGAAGAGAGAGCAAGAGGGAGAGGGATAAGAAGAAAAGGGAGAGAGCACGACGAACATGCTCACGAATGTTGCAGTGCTTCCCTCGAGAGAGAACATCGCGGTGCCCTTGGAAATCATTCACTTTGTCTTTCTTTCCTTGGGAAAAGAGGTGACAACCATGCTCTTGAGGGAAAACTAGAAGAGAGAAGGAAGAGGAGCTACTCCCCATGGTCAAGTAAGAGAGATGGGCCGTGTCTGAGCCTTCAGAATCCCGGGGAACATTTGCCAAAGGTGGCAGCAGAAGCCGTGAGCACCTGGCCTTGTCCCAATTCAGTAATTGCATCCTGCCTGTGCCCCACGCCACCTTCCTGCAGAATCCGTAACCCCCTCCCTGAGCCCCGCTGCTGGCAAGCCCTGGCTGTCCCTCGCTCTCTTGTCCAGAATGCCAGTTATTTTGCAGTTTGCTCTCTGGAAGGACTGGATTGTTTATTGACATTCCATGCTCCTATGCTTTTTTTTTTTTTTTAAGACTTTATTGTTTTAGAGCAGGTTTAGCTTCATGGCAAAATTGAGCAGAAGGTACAGAGATTTCCCATATACTCCCTGCCCCCACACATGCAAAGCCTCCCCCGCTACCAACATCCCCCGTCAGAGTGGTGCATTTCTTACAACTGATGAACCTTCGTTGACACATCAGTATCGGGCAAAGGCCATAGTTTACATTACGGTTTGCTCCTGGTGGTGTACTTTCTGCAGGGTTGGACAAATGCTTAAGGACATGTGTCCACCACTGGAGTATCATACAGGGTACTTTTGCTGCCCTAAACATCCTCCGTGCTCCGCCTGCTCATCCCTCCCTTCCCCCAACCCCTGGCAATCACTGATCCTTCTACTGTCTCCAGTTCTGCCTTTTCCAGAATATCACATAGCTGGAACCAGATTGGCTTCTTTCACTTAGTACTGTGCATTTAAGTTTCCTCCATGTCTTCTCATGGACGGATGGCTCATTTCTTTTTAGCTTCTGGGACTTCGTAAAGGCTGTCCCATCTGCTAGGATGTTCTACCTGAGTTTTAATGCTTGTCAAACACCTATTCGCCCCTCAGAACACAATTCTGCCATCACCTCCTGCAGGAAGCCCTCCCATCTTTCTTCCTCTCTGCATGGTCCCCTGTCGATGGAGCAGCTCAACCTGCATCACTGTCTGTCCGTCTGTGTGTCTCCCTGTCACACAGGACACTCCTTCATTTTGCATCTCGGGTGCCCAGCATAGTGTGTTTTCCTACACTTGCCCCCTCTATTTTAGCACCTAGAGAAAATATGAGAGTAAATGTTTAAGGTAACCTATCCTACGAGGGAAATAAAACTTCATTCAGCAAGAGATAAATTGTCAAGATTTTATAATATGGAACGCTAGTAAAAGTATATATTATAAAGGGCACAGGGAGATGGACATAGGCACACACGCACACACATAATAAATATTTGTTGAACCGAGTCAAATATTATTAGTGTTGAAGCTACCTCACGGGAAGAGGCTTAATGACTTGAGCATGGCTATTTACATAAAACAGAAATTATATACGTGAATTCTTGAAAGTTACACAGGCGCTTCTTGGAAGTTTTCAATAACTGCATTGAGATTATAACACCCTAGGAAGTGATCTATACATCTGTCAGGGTGTCAAATTGTCACAACAATTGAAGCACTCTCCCGGCATGTAGTGGGGGGGGGGGGGGGGCAAGAATGTTCAGATGTCCTGAAATACAAGAGTGAGTGCCACAAATCAGAGAATTATCCCACATTTAGTGCGAGTTTTGAACATCCCACTGAGAAAAATTCATGTTTGTAATTATCTGAGCCAACAATCTAACTCCCTTTTACATATAAATACACACAAAAATTTTTGCAGCATGTCGATATAAACTGAATTTTACAAGACTGTGACTCAAACGTAAATTGATTAGTTGGAACCTTGCTGAGAGTTGTTCTCTATTTTGGAAAACCAATCACTGGAGGAAACGTCCCTTGTGGGTGGCATCTTAGCCACCAATTCAACACATCTAAACCAGTCTGCATTCGGAGCTACTGCAGTCTACATACAGATGCAAAGACTCTCCGCTTCAGCAGGTCTCCTAGGGTTTCATGACCAAGCTCCTATTATTGAAATGTAAATTATTTTTTATAAATTATTCCCATTTTCTTTCTCTTTCATATTGTGGCCAGAAACACAGTACCGCATTTTTCAAAATTACATGTGTAGGTAAGTTGCACTATCTATGAAATTCATTTCAATGTAGTAAAGGAGCATTAATAAATATTTGCTATAAGAGAAGGTGTTGGATATTACAGGTTCAGAACCACTGGGTGAAAGTAAATTGCATATTGTATTTAAGAAGGTTGACTTGAGAAGTCTGTAAAATTACATTTCTAGGTGTTGCCTGATGAGATAAAAGTCCCTGCACATACATACCATTTGCAATAAGCATTATCAGGGACAGTTCCCCTACTAAACCATCTTTTCATCAAAATAATTGCACTTCAAAGGTTGAGACCTTTTTTTTAAATTGACATTTATTTGCATAGGATACTTCTTTTGGTTTCAAGGTCATTCTCTCTATCAAGATGTAGGAGGTTATGTCTAGCAGTGTTCATTCATTCATTCATCAGGTCTGGATTAAAGTGCTCTCTGGCCCTGTGCTAGTGGCTGGAGGTAAGTGGTGAATGGGCAGACAGGACCGATCTCACACTGCACTTAGGCAGATGAGGACGGCAGGCGTCAGGCACGTAATTCCAAGACTGTGAGATGAATGTTATTCTAGGTGTGTACAAAGAGCTATGAGGGTGCTGACCTCATTTAGAAGTCAGCAAAACCTCCCTGAGGAAGTGACATTTGTGCCACGACCAGGAGGAGGCTGGGGACATCGTTTGAGGCACCATTAATACCACACACAAACGTCTGGAGATGAAAGAGTGTAGCACATTCGGTGCAAATGCACGTGCCCTTTGAATTGCCCATGGGAAGCAGAGATTTCTCCCCAAACATGATCGTCGAGAATCTTAGTCCAGGAAAGAACGTTAACTGTGAAAAACTTTAAAAATTTTGATCAATATGAACTTTCCACAAAATCTGGTAGGTGGGTTCATTTTTGTTATTTCCTTAATGATAAGAGAGATTTTAAATTCAAGACATTTCTAGAGGGTTGGCCTGTGGCTCACTTGGAAGAGTGTGGTGCTGACAACACCAAGTCAAGGGTTGAGATCCCCTTACTGGTCATCTTTTTTTTTTTTTAAAGCCATTTCTAGAAATATCACTAAAATTAAAAACATGATTTTTAAAAAAGTAGAAAGGAGATGGAAAGCAATGTGTGCCCATTTTCTAGGCAGGGGACAAGCCCGTCAACTCTTATGCTCCTCCAATAGTGGCTCACAGAAGCAGGTGTCACATATTTAAACAACCATCTGGACAGGTCCTCTTCCTCCGCTTCCTTGGGGAGAAGGTTGGACAGGCCTCCAAAGGGTGGGTAAGAGAGAGATGCACCTAATATAAATACAGAATCAAAGGGCTAAGGACAACTGAGATGTTTTTAAAGAGCAGCAGCAGCAAGAAGCAAACAGCAATGTCAGGGAGAGGATGAGAGCCAAAAATAAAGTGGTAATAACATTGCAAGAACACCATATGGCATTTATATGTCGCATTTCATTTTAAATGTTGATATTTGCTTTCTTGTTGGCTCTGATGCCAATTCTGTTACAGTACTTAGTAAAATTCATTTTTTAAAAAATCACACAGAAGCTCTATCCTTAAAATCAGACGTGAATTTCTTTTTTTTAACTGCATGATATATATCCCTGTTTCTAATTGCTCAAACTAATCTGCAAAGCAGTGTCGGAATTAGAAGGGAAAGTCCGGACAACTGTTAGGAGATGCCCAATTGTCTTCATTTGTGCCTACTCCATAGTTAGAGGGGACCTGGGGGCTGGGGGGTGGATTGGTAGATGGCCCAATATTAATAAAAGTAATTTAGTGTGAGTCCTTTCAACCATCCCGCAGGCTTATGTAGAAAGACCATTGATGTTGTTCACAGTGAGATTCGTTTCTGCCAAGGAATGAAAAAACTAACAGAGGGGACACTGACACTGCTCCATCTAAGTGAAGAAGTAGTGGAAATAACACGTATGTAAACAGAGAGACAGCATTTGAGCTCAGCAAAGTCCATCTTCTGAGAGGCCCCTGTTGATATTTGAAGAGCCAGGTATCTTAGGGGAGGAGACTTGAGTCTTCCTTTAGTACTTTTTACTAACATTTGATGCTTTATGAAAATACGAACTGGTCTCTGTGTCCAAGATCTAGTAGAGTGCAGGCCAGCTGACAGGCAGTCAGCATGCATCTAAAATACATTCCTTTTCATTCTTTGAATTTTTTTCTTCTTTTTTTATCTGCCTACGTGGGAGAATATTATGCACATATCCGTGTAAACAGTTGCAGCTGGTGAAGAGCAGCCAAGGGTGGAGGATGGAGACAGAGCACAACCTTCTGCCTTTGCGCAGACAGAATGGCAGCTCAGTGTGGCCCCGCAGAAGCCACCAACCTGTACTGTATTCTTCCCTTCTTTTTTTTTTTTTTTTTTACTTTCAAAGGGGCTCACTGAGTCATGGCCCACGCATCTTCTCCTCCAGGGCAATGACTGATCACTGAAGTTCTGTCCCAGGCCTAAGCCCTGCTGCTCACAGGTTCCTGCCCTCTCTGTGGATCCCCCCGAATTCGCCAGCCCCACCCTCCTCCCAGCCCTTGCCCAGGAAGGGCAGGACAGAGGAGGCATCCGTGAGCATCTCTTCTTCATTCAGCTGTGTCGGGGGTGCCACATAGCATACACACTCCAGGTGCGCAGAAAGTGCCAGTTCATGTTTCTCTCCCCTCCAATCAATCTGCAATTGATAAGTACTGAACACCTCCAAAGTGCTTAGCACTGAGTGGGTGCTGCAAGGGCACAGGACAAGAAAGGCACAGTAGCACTTAGCTTCAAGGCCCTTATGCTTTACTTGAACAGAACAATCCATTAGCAAGATAGACAAGTGCTTATGAGAGGTCAAATACACAGCTAGAATTCATGAGTCCCTCCTCTGGGCTCTCATAGCTGAGAGCATGCTATAATAATAGGAAATGGCACTTACCAAGTGCTAACTATGTGCCAGGCATTTCTCTCATGCATCAACCAAGTGCCAAAAGAGGCAGGTTCTTCATTTTTCCCATTTTTCAGATGAGGAAACTGAGGCACAGCCCATGTCCCAGGGCTGGTAAGAAGTAGATCAAGGCTTCAGCCTTCGGACAGTGTGACTTCAGCGCCCTGGTATCATTCTGCACAATAGTACAGACGCTGGTCTTTATACATGTCTGTTTTCTCCTTGGGAGAAAGGACTGTCTCTTGTTTGTTGCCCCATACCCCCACGTCATTGAGAATCCAGAAGGTGCCATTTGATCATTGCATATCAAGTTGACCTGTGGATGAAGGTATGAAGGAGCAGCCACAGTGGGGAACTAGACACTGAATCATTAAGAGGTGAATAAAAGGATTTTGGAGTAGAAAAAAGCCCTGGTAGAAAATGAATGTCACCAGCATGCAGAGGCTCAAGTCTGCCCAGCATGGAAGCGCCCACCGTCCCACCAGCTCTGCTGCAGGGCAGGAGCTGAGGAAGCAGGGATGGGAAGAAGCACAGGGACACAACTGGAGGGGAGGGCAGGGCGGGAGGGCAGGTGCAAGAGGGAGGCAGGCATAAGACGCAGCCTCTCCACTTTGCACCCAATGAAAGAGAACGGCTGTTGGAGCAGCCAGGACTTAGGGGCAGTCAGACAGCAATTTTCCAAACACTCTCTTTACGGCTTATAGAAGCTGGGGGGAAAAAAAACAGAAAATAATAAGTGTTGATGGCGAGAAAGTGGAGAAATGGGACCCCTTGTGCATCGCTGGTGGGAATATAAAATGGGGAAGCCACTACGTAAACCAGCATGGCAGTACCTCATAAAATTAAAAATAGAATTACCATGTGATTCAGTAATCCTGCTGCTGGGTATATAACCAAAACAATTGAAAACAGGAACAGGAAACAGACAGTTATACACCCATGTTCATACCAGCATTATTCACAATAGCCAAAAGGTAGAAAAAAACCAAATGTACATCAACAGATGAACAGCTAAATAAAATGTGGTATATACATATAGTGGAACATTATTCAACCTTGCAAAGGGAAGAAATTCTGACACAAGTTACAACATGCATGAATCCTTAAAGACATGATGCTGAGTGTAATAAGCCAGATATAAAAGGACGAATACTCTATGATTCCACTGACATGAGGTTTCTAGAGCAGCCAAATGCATAGACAGAAAATAGAATAGTGGTTGCCAGGGGCTGGTGAGGAGGGGAGTTACTGTTTAACGGGTACCAGCTTTGCAGATTACAAAAACTGCTGGGAAGATGAAAAGGCTCTGGAGACAAATGGTGGTGATGGCTGCACAGCAATGTAAATGTACTTAAAGTCACTGAACTGTACACTTAAAAATGGTTAAGATGTTATACTCTGTGTTGTGCATATTTTACCACAATAAAAAAAAAACTGGCATAAAGAAAAAGTTGGAGCAGTTCTAAAGTATCCAACTAACTCCTGGGTTATCTTACAGGAAAAGAGAACCTCTTTGTAACAATGACTATGGCCAGAGTGTTCATTCCATGGAAAAAAGGAAACCCAGAATGACAGGGAAACTGTGTGCTAATCTGAAAAGTCAGTGTACTCAACTTTTCAGAGTACAGGAATCCCTTTTGAAGATTAAAAGTTAATTCCTCGATCCCCACATAACAGTAGAACTTTTGGTATCAACTGATGGTAAAAACATACATATATAAAGAGATACTATAAATTTGGGAATCTTCCTTTAAAATATCTTTAAATGAATTATTGATGACACCCCCTCTACACACATTTGAAAAAGAGCAGCACAGATGTGAAGGAGACATATTGTTTATTTTGTCTACCAGCAATGCGTGATGTACAAAAGGATTCTCTGATCCTTTAAAATAGCACCTCACACCCCAGGGGAGCCACCACCCACAGGGTGAGAACTACAGCTCTACATTAACAGGAGCCTAGAACTCAGCTGTCAACTTCCAAGACACAGTGCAAAACCATTCAAACTATGATGCGCAGATGCAGCTTTTCTCAGAAAATAAAAAGCAATGCATTCCCCCCTCCAGAAACGCAAAGTGCATTTCCTCTAACAGGAATGCACATTTCCTAGGCTGGATTCAATTCAGGAGAGTTCAGTTTGTCACTGCCTCTCGCCATGTGAAGCCATCAGAGCCACTGAAGAGTGTCATGCTGTCACCTCCCACAGTGATACTGGACAGCAGTTCCAGGTTCTTGGTCAAGCCAGGAAGGAGAACCTTTCATGGGACCGAGTGGAGTCCACATCACAGTGAGCACTCATGCAGGGAAAGAAAAAGGAAGAGGGGGACAGACAGATGGAACATTCAAACAACAGAACTTTATTGTGCAGCGAAAGTACACACAGAAGTGTGTGGGGGCGACCTCAAAAGTGAAGCACATCATGGATTCCGGATTCCTAAGGGGAGGGTTTATATGTTGTTCTGGGACAGGGGTGTTTCTCTATCCTAAGTAAGGGGACAAATACTCAGTCATAGGGGAGGATCTAGGGTAATCGAGGCCTAATAGGCCAATGCGAGATTGCATCAGCTGCCTGTCATGCATCCCTGAGTTTCTGAAGTTTCTCATCATGTGCACTGGAGTTATTTTTCTCTTAACTTTGTCCTTTCTGGTCTAACTTCACAGGTGGAAGGCTGTATGGTGGTTGTCTTCTGTTTTGTTCCTCCTAGTGCACAAGTACAGCAGTTTTTGTAATCTGCAAAGTTCTAGATGTAGCATGCTGACTGGGAGAGTGGTTAAGCTATTGTCAGCTCATTAGGGGTCAATTAACTGCCAGGCAAGGTGGGTAGTGCCAATCTAGTCTGAATATTTATGAGTGGCCTCCCTGGGACTTGTCCCTCTTCTGTTCTACCACAGTTGGAGTTGCATCTTTGGGGTGGTGGTTCAGAACATTGGCACACCTCTCAATAATGACATGTGTTCTAAACATTTTCCTTTCCCTGAAACAAAAAGTCCTAAAGCTACCCAGAATTTTCTGATGACTACTGACATGCCAGTCTACTGACTACTGAGGATGAAGAAATCGTCCTCGGTGCCACCCTAGTATAAACACACAGATTATATGCCCAGCTCAGTGATGGACAGGCTTAACTCAACAAGGGCATCTCTCAATTTTCAGGAACCTAATTTGTTGGAAGCTACACTAGAGTGGGTTATTTCTTGCTGTTGCTGGCTCACAGAGTTAGCATGAAGATAAAATGTTAAAAAAAAAAGAATTTTTTACATTGATAAACATAACTTAAAAGTAAAGAGTTCTCTAAAAGAACAAAGGATTATTATTCTGTTAAATCAGTGCCTTCCAGAGGAACCAAACTAATCTGTGAAAATTGGTGATAAAAGGGTGACCATGAAAAACCATCCACCTATTAAGCTGATTTTATGATGCTAATAAAAATGTAAGTGCATTAAATTCATAATTCAAAAGTACTGTAACTGGAAGTTTTAGATACAAGTTACCATGTGGTAGACCTAAAGCATCATTGGGTTTTTGGTAGCCTCAAAGTACAAAGATATAAAATGTTCTAATAAATAAAACCCTTGAGATTCTAGGAAATGATCATCTCTCCAGTGGGCAAGACCTAGTACATAATGAATAGCCATAAAATTTTCTAGGTAGTTTCCTCTATTGGATGACAATTTAGGAAAAACTTCTTCCACAACTTTCCTTTAGGGCTGGGCTAACACAGAGAAAGAAAAAATATATCAATGAATCAGGTCACCAAATTCCTTTTGTCCAAATGGCTTGGGAACTTGGATCAAAGCATGGAAACAAAGCTGGCCTAAATCAGTGAGATTTAGTAACAAATCATGAAAAATTGAACACAGTGCTTGAAGACTTTATAGAGCCAATAGGCCATGTGGCACGGTGCTTTAGAGCAAACAGGCACAGCATGAGGGTTAGAATTCCCATTGGGCTCTTGAGGCATGACCATAGGCAAGTTACTTAACCTCACTGCACCCCAATTTCTTCATAGGTAGAATGGGATGATAGTATGACCCACCTCACAAGGCTGTTTTGGGGGGTGATATTGGATCCCCAATATAAAGCAGTTATCACAGGGCCTGGCCCATAGTAAATGCTCAATAAATGTTAGCTATTATTATTTTCGAGCATAGTTACTGGTGACTCTTCATTGTTGAAACAAAGCAGAGCTTTAGCCCTTTTTGTCTTACACAAATCTATTTCCCCTCACTCCTCGCTTGTAGCTATCTTCCAACACAATTCTCAACCGGATTAAGCAACTGAACAGTTACTGAAAACTGTTTCAGAGAAAATGAAAAAAAGACAAAAGGCCTTGCTGTGATCTTCCACATCTTCTCTCACTGAATAAGGGAAATGTTCCTTGACTTGTCTTGGGTTCACTCGTAAAGGATTTGAATCTAGACACAAAAGAAGAAAGGAAGAAGAAAACTGGTATTTATTGAGCACTTAGTGTGTGCTAGGTATTGTACTAGGTGCTTTCACAACTCTCCTGAGAGGAGGACATTATTATCTTATTATCCAGACCACAAAGGTGTGGTTGAGAGAGAGTAAGTAGCCTGCTCAAGGTCAAATAGATTGTAAGGAGAGCAGCCAGGATATAAACTCATGTCTCTGACTCAAGTCTGTGCTCTGTCAGCAGGAAAGGAAAGCACATTAAACCTCGCTCCAAGCGCCCTATGTATCCAACAGGCACGTATGTTCTGCTGACGGTGTTGGTGGGTCCCTTAACATGGATGTTATCATCGCTGATACCAGTCAGCATACCGAAATACCTAAATTAAACTTCAGACATAGTAGGTTCTCTCCTTAATATTCCAAAAAGTCTTTGAGTTTGATGGTTTTTGTATGGTCTGCAACACCTATTAACTGTTGGTAAGGAGTTTACAACACTATTCCAAGAATGAGGACCAAGGCACAGGGATTAAAGGCCACAGGGACAAACAGCACAGTCACCCACTGCCTGTTATAAAACACGCTACTGCAGCCACTTTTTCCAACACGTCATCCACATGCTCCCTCTTTTCTCTCAGAAAAGGTAAAGAAGGCTGCAGCAGCTGTTAGAGAATGGAGATGTCTTAAGAATTTCAGAAGCCTCAGGGAAAACTAGCAAAATCTGAAAGACAAGCTGAAATAGCTAAATGGTTTTCAAAAGGAAAAGACATTCAAGACTATTGCCAAAGTAGACTTTGAATTTAGGACTGAGTTAAATCCCCAATGAGAACTAAAGTCCTGTTGTTGACGCCCTCAAGCTCCGTGTTCTCAAAGCCACTGAAGCACAGTGTCAAAGCAATCCAGTGAATCCAGAGAAAGAAGAACGGTTGAGGGCAGGGCCACCTGCTTCCACTTACCAGGAGGCTCAGCTCTGAGCTGTGTGTTCCCTCTTGTTTTCAAGGTTGAGTGGGTAGTACAAAGTGGAGCGATGGGGTAGCAGGACAGAGAATGGAGAGTAACACTGCCTGACAACTGCTCTTGCAGAGGTGGACAAAAACGAGCCAGCTGTTGGGACAGAATAGGCTCCTCTTCTATAAACCCACCTTTGTTTTAATCACATAGTAGTATTAAACTTGAACAAGGAGCCATCTAAATCCTAGATTAATCTCCAGGAATAGAGAACACCAAGAAAGAGATATTTGCTAATAATGCACTGGTATTAGGGAGTAGAGCAGGTACATGAAGAAGATTCAGAGGCTCTGATCCTATTCAACATACTGATACAAAGTACAAAGTTGGAAGACTAAAACCTTTTGAAGGCAAATAAAGACAGGGCTAATATCAACTTACTCTCAACTGGCTATCTTTATCTGTGCCCAGGTCTTACTAAACCTTTTATGAAGACTCTTCTGAACCATCAGATGCTGTTCCTACATTAAAAGAGAAAGAAGGAAGGATAGCGGAATAACTATGTCTATGCATGCACCCAGGGATAAGGAGACCTGGTCTAGAATCCCTGCGCTGTCACTTATATGCTGGGTGACCTTAGACAGGTCATAGAACCAGTCTGGGACAGGTCACAGAAGCATTTCAATCTCATAAAATTAAAAAACAAAAATGGTGTCCTTTAGAGGGTTGCTGTACACCTTACGCTAGGTAAGGCCAATAGCCCAGTGACTGGCACGAAGTAAACCCTCAAAACAGGTTAGCAATTTATCTCTAGACTTGGATCCTGAGGTGTCATAATACTCAGTCTCACATCAACAAAATCTTATTAAACAAAAGATACATCCAAGGTTCTCTACAAAGATCCCTATGCATAGAAGTTCATGAGTAATTTCCCACCCCAAAGTAACAATCAGATTCCCAGAAGTTACCTGCCGGAAATTAAAAAGAGAAACTGTTAAAGCTACCTGAAAAATGTTTGAATGCTGAACACTATACAGGCAGTATTTGATGTAGTTATATTTTAGGCAAAGTTTGATAACTTTACTGTTTATAGGAAAGAGCAATGATACACTTTAAAGGCCATGAAAATCTTCTATCATGATTTTAGAAAAGAACAAGAAACACCGAAGAGACCCCAGACAGTTATGAAAGCTAAACTGGAAAAGAAAGGATCATCCACTAGATTAGTCCCTGCTGGGTCATCTAGAGCTAGGGCCAGCTGGAGAATAACAGCACAACGATCCATCTTTATGTGCACTCATCAGAGTCAAGTCTCCAGGCATTTGCCCTTACTGGCAAGAAATAGTCTTACTCCCAGAGTATAAAATCTCCAAAGCCCTCTTTAAGGACCCATCTGAGAGAGGCAAGTTCTGGGTAGGAATGGCGCTGGCCATGAAGAACTGATTAGGACCATTAGTGGAGACAATAGCTCATGTGGAAGATTCAGGCAGGGGACCAGGGCGTGCACCTTGGGGCTTGTGGAGCAATTGACCTCTTACCTCCCAGTGGAGCTGTGGTTCTTACCTGGGGCAATTTCACTTCCAAGGGGACATTTAGAAATGTCTGGAAACATTTTTGGCTGCCATAACTGTGGGCTGTGATGATAGGAATTAGTGAGCAGAGGCCTGGGATACTGCTAAATATCCTACAATGTACAGGACAACCCCGTGACAAAGAATGATCCAGATCAAAATGTCAATAGTCCCAAAGCTGAGCAATCCTGCATTACAGAAAGAGAAAAGGGGCATCCATGGGAAAACTGCGTCATAAGTTGTCATTAGGAGGTGTTTTATGGCTATAGTCTGTTCTATGGATGATTATAGTCTGTTTTGTGGATGTCAGTTATGCAGATCATCCCAAATGTACGTTCTGGGCCTATCATTAAAGCTAGACAATATCCCTAAACTAATGTGGAAGAGATCTGGTTGATAAAGCTTTGAAATTATTTGCCTTTTTGCATTTTAAAACAATTATCTCCCACTTCCCTCCAGCCCCTTAGGGAAAGTAAGAAGCAATTGTTTACATTAAAATCAGGGTGTTTTCTCTGATAAAAATAAACTCATATTATCCATGTAACATTAATCCCACTGAGTTATTTATCAGGAGTTTATAATATGATATACGCTAGTACAGGCATGTTATACAGTCAGACAGACACACATACACCCACCCAGATACATGGGTACTCTCACAAAGTTGTAAATTAAATTTCATCAATGTTACATCTTTTCCACACTACTGAAAAGCAGTCATTTCTTAGACTAAAAACTCAGCCTCCCACCTTGGCCTCCTCCCGTGCCTATTTGGGTACAATACTGGTGTGCATAACTAATACTGAGTGAACATTTTCACTACTAATAGAAATTGGAATTGTAGTTGAACCCACAGAGCTGAAAATAACACCCAGTTTCCAAACTAGGGATTTTCATCTGCTTGAAATAATAATTATTTTAAGTTAACCCCTTTGCTTCTGGGTGCTAGCTGAAAGACACCTTCTGAGAAACGGAAGCCTCCTTCCAAGTGTGTTCTTTAAAGTCTTTCTTTGATCCATGCCAAACATGTGGCAGAGGCCTGCAGGAGTCTTTGGCTTCCACCACCTGTCCCTTCCTGTAATCCAAAGTGATTGATTAGCCCACTAATTGAACATCATTAGCAGATTGAGATTGGCATCGCCCCGTCTTAAACATTTGGCAGGCTCTAAAGTCCCCAAGCAATCGTGGCACTGATAAGTCTAAGGTAATACATTATTATTTGTCAGCTACATCCAGCCTCCTTTGGCTCCAAAGGCAAATAAACAGTTCTGCCATATCCTTGGGGGAAAAGGCCAAAAAAGAAAAAGTAGGTCCCTTGGTTTCAGAGGAAACATCAGAAAGCCTTCTGGTCAGCCAGATAAAGAGAGATGACTGCTTCCTACCAAAGGCCAGCTCTGAGCAAGAAAATGGGATCCAGTCCAAAATCTGGCCAGTTTTCCTACAGAATCCTATCAAATGACAGTCAGCCTGGCCCCACAAAACAGCCAGCCCCCAGCAGGGGGGAGAGAGGATGCCCACTTCCAAACCTGCTTTGGAATCTGGTGTCAACCCTGCTTAATCCCAAATAATTATCTTTCCTTGCTAACTGCCCAGATTTTCCCCTGGAAACCTAGGAAGAATTATTTTTACTTTAATTAGCATGGTATGTTAAAAGAATCCTAAACACCACATTGGTTTCCTGCTGTGGATTAATACATCTGACATCAAATATTTTCAGCCCATCTGGAAGAAGTTAAGGCAGGATTTCTGATTCTAATCCAGGCCCTGCCACCAACTCACTATGTAGCTCCATGCAAGTTGCTTAACAAATCCATTTTTTCAGATGTGAAATAAATGAGTCTCACAATAGTAGTGTTCTCCAAAGAGCTATGAAGAGGCCATCTAGATTCCCAGGATGCTTGTCACCCTCACCCTAGAGTAGGGCCCAGAGGTACATCTCAGGGAATATGCACATGACAATACTAGTAATCGCCAATTTTCCCATCCCCTCCACTTCCTGGAGATCAAAGAATGCATTCTGGGCTCCCTTTGCCATTGGAGGACCATGTGACTAGTTCAAGCCAGAACTCTGAAGAGCCAGCGTGCTATACACAGCTTGCCCCTTTCCTCATAGCAAACCGTTGAGCCTGGAGAGTTGCCTGAGCTGCAGCAGCCCTGCCAGGGGTGAGAATGAGTGCTTTATTTGTTACCATAGATTAAGCTAGCCTCTCCTGACCGATTCAAGGATGCCAAAGGCCACCTAACTTATGACAAGAGAGAGAGAAGACAGCTTCCCTATGAGTGGTCTCTGTGGCTAGCAGTTAATTGACACCTGTGGCAGATTCTGTCATTTGCTTAACCCACAGAATTCTAATTCTGTTCATCACAGCAATGTGTACAGCCCCAAGAAATGAAACATAATTCCTATACTCCAAGGGTTCTCAAACTTTAGCAAGCACTGAATCACCTGGAAAGCTTGGTAAGCACAGGTTGCTGGGCTCCAACCCCTCCAAGAATTTTCATCTCAAACAAGTTTCCAGGGGATGCTGATGCTGAGGGTCCAGGGGATGCTGGTGCTGCTGGTCCATGGCATGGTGATGCTGTTGGTCTAAGGGAGGTCGATGCTGTTAGTCTACAAGATACTGGTTCTGATAATACAAGGGGTACTGGTGCTGTTAGTCCAGGAATGCTGATGCTATTGATCCAGGGGATACTGATGTTGATAATCCACAGGAGGATGATGCTGTTGGTCCAAGGGATACTGATGCTGACGGTCCAGGGGATGTTGATGCTGATGGTTGAGGGACCAATCTTTGAGAATCACTGCTCTAAGTCAATGGCAATATAATTGTTCTTTGTCAGATACTTGCTTTCCTAACCTCCTTTGTAGGTGGGAATTGTCATGTGACCCAGTTCTGGTCCATGAGACAGAAAGGGAAGTCTGCAGCATAAATTCTGGAAAAGATTTTTCTTCCATAAATTTGGTAGACATCTACAGAACATTTCATCCAACAACTACAGAATATACATTCTTCTCATCAGCACATGAAACATTCTCCAAGATAGAACACATGTTAGGTCACCAATGAAGTCTCAACAAATTTTCAAAAATTGAAATAATTTCAAGTATCTCGTCAGACCACAATGGATTAAAGCTAGAAATCAATAGTAAGTGAAACTTTGAAAACTACACAAATACATAAAAATTAAACAATATGTTCCTGAATGACCTATGGCTCAAAAAAGAAATTAAACAGAAATTCAAAAAATTTCTTGAAACAAATGAAAATAAAGACTCATCATACCAAAATCTACAGGATATTGCAAAAGCAGTACTAAGAGGGGAGTTTATTGCAATAAATGCTTACATCAAAAGAATAGGAAGACTCCAAATAAACAACTTAAAAGAACTAGAAAAACAAGAACAATCCAATCCCAAAATTAGCAGACAGAAAGAAATAATTAAGATCAGAACAGAACTAAATGAAATAGAGACCAAAAAAAGATACAACAGATCAATGAAACAAAAAGTTGGTTTTTTTGAGAAGATAAACAAAATAGACAAACCATTAGCTAGTCTAACTAAAAAAGAGAGAAGACCCAAATAAAAATCAGAAATGAAAAATGATACAGTACACCTGATACCACAGAAACACCTTAGAGATGATTATGAACAACTATACAACAATAAATTTGAAAATCTGGAGGGAATGGATAAGTTTCTGGACACATTCAAATTACCAAGACTGAACCAAGAGAAAACACAAAACTTGAACACACCAATAAAAAGCAATGAGATTGAAGGAGTAATCAGCAGTCTCCCAACAAAGAAAAGCCCAGGACAGCATGGCTTCACTGTTGAATTCTACCAAACCTTTGAAGAAGAATTAAAACCAATCCTTTCAAGCTATTCCATAAAATTGAAATGGAGACCATTCTCCCAAACTCATTCTGTGAGGCCAGCATCACCCTGATACCAAAACCAGAGAAGGAAAGATGCAACAAAAAAAGAAAATTACAGGCCAATATCCTTGATGAACATAGACACAAAAGTATTTAACAAAATATTAGCAAACAGAATACAGCAACACATCCAAAAGATTATACATAATGATCAAGTGGGATTCATCCCAGAGATGCAAGGATGGTTCAACATATGCAAGTCAACAAATGTGATACACCACATCAACAAAATCAAAGACAAAAACCATATATTGAGATATAGACACAGAAAAAGTGTTTGACAAAATTCCACATCCCTTCATGATAAAAACTCTCAACAAATTAGGTATAGAAGGAAAGTATCTCAACACAATAAAAGGCATACATGACAAACCCACCACCAACATCATCCTGAATGGGGAAAAACTGAAAGCTTCTCCTTTAAAAGCAAGAATAAGACAAGCATGCCCACTCTAACCTCTCCTATTTAACATAGTTTTGAAAGTACTAGCCAGAAAAATCAGGCAAGAGAAAGAAATAAAGGGCATCCAGATTGGAAAACACAAAATCAAATTGTCCCCGTTTGCAGATGACATGATTCTATATATAGAAAAATCTGAAGACTCTACAAAAAAATTCTTAGAGCTGATAAACAATTTTGGTAAAGTTGCATGTTACAAAATCAATATGCAAAAATAAGTAGCATTTTTATGCTCCAATAACAAACCAGCAGAAAATGAAATCAAAAAAGCTAGCCCATTTACAATAGTTACCAAAAAAAGTAAAATACCTAGGACTAAATTTAACCAAGAAAGTGAAAGATGTCTACAACAAGAAATACATATCACTGCTGAAAGAAATTAAAGAGGACACAAAAAGATGGAAAGATGTTCTATGCTCTTGGATTGGAAGAATTAACATTGTGAAAATATCCATACTACTCAAACTGATCTACAGATTCAATACAATGCCCATCAAAATACCAATGACATTCTTCACAGAAATAGAAAAAACAATCTTAAAATTCATATGGAAGAACAAAAGACCCCAAATAGCCAAAACAATCCCGAGCAAAAGAAATAAAGCCAGAAGCATAACACTACTTGACTCCAAATTATATTACAAAGCTAACCAAAACAGCATAGTACTGGCATAAAAACAGACACTTAGACCAATGAAATAGAGGAGAAAAACCAGAAATCAACCCACAAACTTACAGCCAACTAACTGATCTTTGACAAAGGCACCAATAACATACATTGGGGAAAAGACTGCCTGTTCAATAAATGGTCCTGAGAAAACTGGACATCCTCATGTAGAAGAATGAAACTAGATCTGTACCTCTTGCCATATACCAAAATCAACTAAAAATGGATTAAAGACTTAAATATAAGTCCTGAAACTATAAAACTCCTAAAAGAAAACATAAAGGAAACACTTCAGGACACAGGAATGAGCAAAGACTTTATGAATATGATCCCAAAAGCACAGGCTACAAAAGGAAAAATAAATATATGGGATTATATCAAACTAGAAAGCTTCTTCACAGCATAAAAAACAACAGAGTGAAAAGACAACTTACAGAATGGGAGAAAAGATATTTGCAAAATATGCATCTGACAAAGGACTAATATCCAGAATATACAAGGAACTCAGACAGCTTAGCAGTAAAAAGACAAATAACCCAATTGAAAAATGGGCAAAGGAGCTGAATAGGCATTTCTCAAAGGAAGATAATGAATGGCAAAAAGACACATGAAAAAATACTCAACATCACTAAGCATCAGGGAAATGCAAATCAAAACTACATTGAGACAGCATCTCACCCAGTTTGACTGGCTATTATCAAAAAGACAGAGAATAACAAATGCTGGCAAGAATGTGGAGAAAGGGGAACCCTCTTACACTGTTCGTGGGACTGCAAATTGGTGCAGCCATTATGGAAACAGTATGGAGTTTCCTCAACAACTACAGATAGAGCTGCCATATGATCCAGCAATTCCACTACTGGATATATACCCAAAGGAATGGAAATCATCACGTCAAAGGGATACCTGCACTCACATGTTTATTGCAGCTCTATTTACAATAGTCAAGGGTAGGAACCAACCTAAATGTCCATCATCAGACAACGGGATAAAGAAATGTGGTATATACACAATGGAATACTATTCTGCCATAAAAAAGAATGAAATACTGCTATTCACAGCAACATGGATGAACTTAGACAAAATCATATTAAGCGAAATAAGCCAGGCACAGAAAGAGAAATACTGCATGTCCTCACTCATAAGTGGGAGCTAAAAAATAAACAAATAATAAAAGAAGCAAGAAAGAAAGATACAATAATCACAATAATACACTGAACTTTCTAAAGGAGAGAATGGAACTGAGGTTAGCAGAGGTGAGAAAGGGGGAAGGGAAGGAGGGGTAAGGGAGGAATTGGTGAAGGGACATGAAAAATGGTTACACTGTATAATGTTGAATATACTAATTATTCTGATTTGAGCATCACATATTGCACACAGGTATTGGTATTCAACTCTGTATCCCACAGATATGTACAATCAACTATGTTACAATAAAAAATAAATAAAATATTAAAATAAAAAGTTTGTGGAAAAAATGAAAGCCCATTTACAATAGCCACTAAAAAAATAAGATGCCTAGGAGGTGAAAGATCTGTATGATGAGAACTACAAATCACTGCTGAAAGAAGTTGACAAGGACACAAAAAGATGGAAGAACATCCCATGTTCCTGGATTGGAAGAATTAACATTGTGAAAATGTACCTACTTCCCAAAGTGATTTACAGATTCCATGTAATCCCCATCAAAATACCAATGACATTCTTCACAGAAATAGAAAAAACAATCCTAGCATTCATGTGGAACAACAAAAGACCCCAAATAACCAATGCTATTTTTATGCTATGCTGAACAAAAATAAATAAAGCTAGAGGCATTGTACTACCTGATTTCAAATTATACTGCAAAACTATCTTAACCAAAACAGCATGATACTGGCATAAAAACAGACTCATGGACCAACAGAACAGAATAGAGAATGCAGAAATTAATCCAAGTACTCACAGCAAATTGATCTTTAACAAAGGCAACAAGAACATATGCTGGAGAAAAACAGTCTCTTCAATAAATGGTGCTGAGAAAACTGGATATCCATCTGTAGAAGAATGAAACTAGACCCATATCTCTCACCATATACCAAAAGCAATTCAAAATGGATTAGAGACTTAATATAAGGCCTGAAATTATAAAACTCCTCAAAGAAAACATAAGAGAAACACTCCGGGAAGTAGTACTGGGCAAAGACTTTATAAATAAGACCCCAAAGCACAAGCAACAAAAGAAAAAACAAACAAATGGAATTATAACAAACTAAAATGCTTCTGCACAGCAAAGGAAACAATCAATAGAGTGAAAAGACAACCTACAGAATAGGAGAAAATATTTGTAAACTCTACGTCCACCAAGGGATTATTATCCAGAATATACAAGGAATGCAAACAACAAGAAAACAATCAAATAATCCAATTTAAAAATGGGCAAAGGAGATGAATAGACATTTTTCAAAAGAAGACATACGAATGGCCAACAGGTACATGAAAATAGAAAGAAAGAGAGAGGGAGGGAAAGAAATCACAATAATATGTTGAACTTTCAGAAGGAGAGAACAGAACTGTGGCTACTAGAAGTGGGAAGGGGGGAGGTTAGTGAAAAATTGGTTAATGGACACAAAGAATGATTATGTTTTGTAATGATGAATATGCTAATTATCCTGATCTGATCATCACATTATACACAAGTATTGACAGTCAACTCGGTAGCCAAAGATTTTTCACCCATAAAAGGAATCCCTGTCAACACAAAAGAGAACAAAGTCAGAGGACTGACACTAACTGACTTCAAGACTTCCTATAAAGCTAAAGTAATCAAGACAGCGAAGTACTGGAGAAAGAATAGACAAATAGATCAATGAAATAGAAAGCACCCAAATATATCCACATAAATATAGTCAACTTTGACAATGGAGCAAAGGCAACACAATTGAGGAAAGATAGATTTTTCAACAAAGGGTGCTGGAACAACTAGACATCCATATGGAAGAAGTATCTGTAGATACAGATCTTACACCTTTCGCAGAAATTAATTTTAAATGGATCACAGACCTAAATGTAAAATGCCAAACAATGAAACTCCTAGAATATAAATAGGGAAAAATCTAGATGACCTTGGGTTTGGCAATGACTTTTTAGATAAGACAACAGGCATCATCCATGAAAAAAATAACTGATAAGCTGGACTTCATTAAAATTGAATTTTTCTGCTCTATTGAAGACACTGTTAAGAGAATGAAAAGACAATCAACAGACTGGGAGAAAATACCTGCAAAAGATATATCTAATAAAGGACTATTATTCAAAATACACAAAGAACTCTTAAAACTCAACAGTAAGACAACAAACAACCCAATTAAAAAATAGGCAAAAGATTTAGACACTTCACAAAAGAAGACATACAGATGGCAATATGCATATGAAAAAATGCTTCACGTCCTATGTCATCAGGGAAATGAAAATTAAACCAACCAGATACAACCGCACACTTAGAAATAGCCAACGTCTAGAACACTGACAACAGCAAATGCTGATGAGGATACAGAGGAACAGGAACTTCCATTCATTGCTGGTGGGAATGCAAAATGGTGCAGCTCCTTTGGAACAAAGTGTGGCAGTTTCTTACAAAACTAAACATATTGTTACCATATAATCCAACAATCGCACTCCTTGGTATTTAACCAAAGGAGTTGAAAATTTATGTCCACACAAAAACCTGCACATGTATGTTTGTAGCAGCTTTGTTCATAATTGCCAAAATCTGGAAGCAACTAAGATGATCTCCAGTAAATGAATAGATAAATAAACTGTGGTACAATGAAATATTATTCAGTGCTAAAAATGAATGAGCTATCAAGCCATGAAAAGACACGGAGGAAACTTAAATGCATATTACTAAGTGAAAGAAGACAATCTGAAAGCCTACATGTAGTATGATTCCAACTATACGATACACTAGAAAAGGTAAACCTGCAAAGACAATAAAAAGAACAGTGTTTGCCAAGGGTTAGAGGAGAGGGAGAGATGAATAGAAGGAGCACAGAGGATTTTTAGGAGAGTGAAATACTCTGCATGATACTATAATGGTAGATACATGTCATTATAAATTTGTCCAAACCCATAGAATGTACAATACCAGGAGTGAATCCTGATGTAAGTTATTGACTCTGGGTGATAAATCATGTATCAATGTAGATTTGTTGATTGTAACAAATGTACTACTCTGGTAGGGGATGTTGATAATGGGAGAGGCTATGTATGTAGTATGGGGACTGGGGTATATGGGATATCTCTGTACTTTCCTCTCAGTGTTGCTGTGAATGTAAAATTATCTAAAAAAATTTTTTTTGAAATGTCACTTTTATCTTGCCTTAAATGAGGGTGGGTGAAAATGTGATATTTGGCCATGAAGCAGCCATCTTGCAGCCATGAGGTGACCAGCCTGAGGAATGAAAAGCCAACATGCCAAGGAGAACAGAGCAGAAAGAGAAAACAAATCTGGGCATATCTGATAGGTTACCTGACTTCATGTTCCACATAGAGGAACTTTATCTACAGAAACGCCCCGGGCCTCTATTCCCACTGCTCAACCAGACAAGTGACTTACCTGGTGGACTTAGAAGCATCTGGGCACCTTCGACTCAGCCCTTTTCTTTGGCTGTTTGGAATCATCTGCCTGCAAAAAGGTGCACTCTGTTTTGCTCTCCATGGCATAGCAAGGTTAACGGGGCAAACTCTGTCCTTGTTAATGAGGCCTGTGCTGCTTACGACTCTATGACTGAGAGGACGTGGGAGACAGAATTTTTTCAATGGCTCCCAAAGATGTCCCACCCAATCTCCAGAACCTGTGATAGGATGAGCTATCACAGCCATGACTATGTTACATGATAAGGAACCATCGACCTTAAGGTAGGGAGAATGTCCTTGTGGGCCTGATCTAACCACATCAGCCCTTAAAAACAGAGAGCTTTCTCCAGCCGGCAGCAGAGGGGCAGGGGGAAGTCGGAGAGACACAAAGCATGAGATGCATTCGACACACCACTGAGGGCTTCGAAGACAGAGAAGACCATGCTCCAACCTCCAGAGACTGCGAATTGTCCCCAGCTGAAAACCAGCAGGGAAACAGGCATCTCAGTCCTACAACCACAGGGAACTGTCTTTTGCCAGAACCTGAATAGCTTAGAAGCACATCCTCCCGCAGATCCAGAGCCCAGTCCGGCAGACACCTTGATTTTGGCTTTGTGGTATTCTGAGCACACCACCAGCCAAGCCCTCCAGACCTCTGACCTGCATAAACTGTGACATAAAAAACGGGTGTTGTTTTAAGCTTCTACCTTTACGGTGATTTGTTACACAGCCAGGGTAAACTCACACAGCAGGAAAGTCCTAATTCAAGACGAAGTGGTTAGCAAGTCCTTTCTTCAACAGAACTAAAGCTACATTCTCTGGACAGTTGATCAGCAATAAAACCAACATTTTGATCTCCATCTGATTTCTCAATTTCTTAATTAGTTCTGAACTCCAGAGGGGAAGAAATCATTTTTATTTACTCACCCCATAAAAACCCCAACAGTAAGGCATTTTATTACTTTGCAGACAAAAGCCTTCCTAAGTAATAAAGTACTTAGCAATACTTAGTACTCAGTCCTCAGCTACTCAAACCAGAGTCACGTCAGGATACAGGCACCTAGAAGGCTGACTTTATACTTTATTTCTACTCCACAAATAATCCTCTCTTCCTAAGAGCTGATAGAAAACATAACAGATAAAGAGAAAGGCTCAATAATCACTGAGCAGGTGACAAGCTTTGTTGGTTTAAACAATTTTCATTTCTCAAATAATAACCTAAGAGTAACTGGCCTTTTAAATGTAGTTTAAATAAATGGCAGAGCTCTGAGATTTTCTACCAAAACTTTACATGCAGCAAGCAAACTGCTCCAGAATCATTTATTTGCATACTCAGGAAGTGTGCTTATATTCCTCCTGGAGTTTGGTCACCCCTCCCAGTAGCACCTTCCAACATTCGGCAAATGCATCCATTATGTGCTGCCAATTCAATGATATACATCCGTCTCGCCTTCCTAAAAAAAGACTCCCGGTCTTTGATGGTGCTGCAAGGAACTGAGTGGGCAATCAGCATAAAAATGAAATGTGAGATTTTTAAGGCTCTGCCCCAGAATCTGCTGAATGATCTGTCTGAGAGGCAGCTTTAAGGGGAGGGAAAATAGTACACTCTACTGGGAGTCTGAAATTGATTAGGGGAGACTAAGCCCCCAAATTTAGTTGCAGATGCAGTCAAAAGGATTGCAACCTCTTCCCTCATTTAGAATACAATAACAAGAATTTTTTTTTTTGCTAAAGGGGGATTCCAAAAGCTTTTAGTCCAATCTTCCCTTCTACAAATAAGGAAACTGAGATCTAGAGAAGCTACATAAAAATAAAAATCCCAGATCAATCATTTCTCCACTTGAATTCTGTTTGCCTGAGTGTTCAAACCACCAAATTCATTTTTTTTCTAACTCAGGTGCCAGCAGACAATGGCTAAGAGTGCACCTCTGAAAAGTTCAAACAGCTCTGGGAGTCAGGGTCATCAGGGCTGGTATAGGGGGACCTAAACACCTGAGAAGCCGAGACACTGAGCACCGATGGTTTCCACAGTGACCACTGAGGAGCCAGGTGTATGTTTTAACGAGTGCTGGCCAGCCAACAATGATAGAACAAAGGTTGTAGGACTTTCCAGAAAAATTCACACACCATGGAGCTGCTCAGATGAAACCTGAATGAGTGGCTAGCCTGCTATTGAGGGCTTTTCTTGGAGACAGACACACAGTAGCTCTGAACTCTATGTGTCTACCCTGTGCCAAGTTCTTTTCCACATATTGTTTCATTTAGTCACAACCTAAACCTCATAAAGTAAATTCAAGTGCTATCCTCTACTGCCAGTGAGTAAACTGAGGCATCTCTTACCCAAGATCAATGAGCTTATAAATGCTGGCTCTAACAGAGGCATAACACTACCTGACTTCAAATTATATTACAAAACTATTATAACCAAAACAGCATGATACTGGCATAAAAACAGACACACAGACCAATGGAACAGAATAGAAAACCCAGGAATCAACCCATACAGCCAACTGATCTTTGACAAAGGCAACAAGAACATACATTGGGGAAAAGACAGCCTCTTCAGTAAGTGGTGCTGGGAAAATTGGACACCCATATGCAGAAGAATGAAAGTGGACCTGTAACTTTCACCGTGTATCAAAATCAACTCAAAATGGATTAAAGACTTAAATATAAGACCGAAACCATAAAATCACTAAAAGAAAACATACGGGGAACATTCCAGGAAGTAGGACTGGGCAAAGACCTTACGAATAAACCCCACAAGCACAAGCAACAAAAGAAAAAATAAACAAATGAGATTATATCAAACTAAAAAGCTTCTGCACAGCAAAGGAAACAATCAACAGAGTGGAAAGACAACCTATAGAATGGGAGAAAATATTTGCAAACTGTACATTTGACAAGGGATTAATATCCAGAATATATAAGGAACTCAAAAAACTACACAATAAAAAAAATCCAATTTTAAAATGGGCAAAGGAGATAAAGACATTTTTCAAAGGAAGACAGACATACAAATGGCCAACAGGTACATGAAAAAGTGCTCAACATCACTAATCATCAGAGAAATGCAAATCAAAACCACACTGAGATATCATCTCACCCAATTAGACTGGCTACTATTAGAAAGATCAAGAATAAAAAATACTGGTGAGGATGCAAGAAAAAGAGAATTCTTCTACACTGTTGGTGGGACTGTAAATTAGTACAGCCATCATGGAAAACAGTATAGAGGTTTCTCAAACAACTACAGATAGAACGGCCATACGATCCAGCAATCCCACTACTGGGTATACACCCAAAGGAATGGAGATCATCATGTCAAAGGGATACCTGCACTGCCATGTTCATCACAGCTCTGTTTACAATAGCCAAGATATGGAACAAACCTAAGTGTCCATCGACAGACAACTGGATAAGGAAAATGTGGTATATATACATAATGTAATACTACTCAGCCATAAAAAAGAATGAAATTCTGCTGTTCTCAGCAACAATTGTTTCTCAATTGGAGAAAATTATGTTAAGTGAAATAAGACATACACAGAAAGAGAAATACTGTATGCCCTCACTCATAAGTGGGAAGGAAGGAAGGAAGGAAGGAAGAATGGATCACAATAATACTTTGAACTTTCAGAAGGAGAGAACAAACCCTAGGATACTAGAGATGGGGGGAGGTAGGGAGGGGGATTGGGGAATGATTGGTCGGGTAAGGGGCATAAAGAATAATTACAATTTGTAATAATGAATATGCTAATATAAATAAATAAATAAATGGTGGCCCTAACCCAGTTACAGTGCTGTAGTGCATTATTATTCCTCCCACCATAGTATAAAAATTTTTTGAAATAAAAAAATAAAGTAAACTCCTGAAACTGCTCATCTGGGGCACTCCCTTGCATTCTTCTAAAGAGAAGTATAAGCCATGATCTCAGAAACAGAGAGCCTTGGACTCACAATTTGAGAGTTCTTATATTAGAGGGAGAAAAGTGGAGCTGGAGAGCTTACCACTGATCTTTCTTTGCCTGTTATTGCTAGATTCTGCAAAAGATCTCAATATGCCATTTTTAAAAACAAAGTCATCAAAAGAAAGAAGTCTCTGAAAAAGGTTTGAAAGACTTAAGAATTAGGTCAATACTGAATAAAACAGCAGAAATGACCTTACACTTAAGCAAAACAAGTGTTCTGTTAAATCATAGAAATGGGTGTGAGATAAAGGGCATTGGGAGCCCCAGTCCAATCACGCATCTACTTCACATGCCTGTCAGTGATATCAGGATTGCCGACTTTAGTAAATAAAGTCCTTAAGTTGAGATTTTTGTCCCTTGTTTAAAGATAAATATAACCAGAAGGAAAAACCCACTAAGGCAATATCAGTCATCAACACCTTAGTATGAAGTAGTACATCAGGGTACTACTGCTGAGAAAGCACTTGGCATGGCAGGGGGTAAAGGAAGGGGCCATTAGGAGACGTGCAAAATACAGAGCAGTGTCTGCAGAAGGTAGGATTCTAGAAGAAGCCAGGATCAGCCTGAAGACACTGTGTTAGGAAATAAAATGGAGTGAAGGAATTTCAATAACAAAATGGATGGATTCACAATTTTCTACTTCATTGCAAACACAATAAGGAACTCATCTTCCATTTTTAAGGAGAAACTCAGTTTGTCTCACCTTTTCATAAAGTCTGTGTTGGCAAATCCATACGTACTTAACCCTCTTGTGTTGTGATTCCAGAAATACCACTCTAAAGTAGGAAGCTATTCAAGAGAAGGGAGTTTAGGCACAATATCTCTGACTGCCATTGGCCAAAATAGAAAACAGGATCGTAACATTAACCATTCCATTGAAAGCAGATGATGCCCCTGATAATGCCTCTGGATCCTGACAGGCTAACGCCGACTGGATCACAGCAGTCAGGGTTTAAATATGACGCAGTACTCACTCGAAAGACTTTCTCCACTCTTGTAATGCTCTTCCCAAAGATGGTTCCAAGTTGGTCTCCAATTCCAGCCAATAAAAAACCAAAGAGTGGAATTCCAAAGATGGCATATAAAATACAAAAGATCTTTCCTCCTTCAGTGCTTGGAGCAATATTCCCATACCCTGGTGAGAAATATTAAAAAGAGAAAGGGAGAGTGGCAGAGAAATTAGAGCATTGACCAAAGGATCCACAGACTTTTAGAAAGGTTTGTACATTCCTCCTACTTCATGAGCCTTAGGGAGTAGAACTTCGTTTTAAAGGCTCTATACAATTCAGAACATTGCTCCACTGTTCCTCTTGCTTCTCTCCTTGTTAACAGTTTTAAGGTTTCCTGGATCTTAATATACTTTAGGAAGTCTGCAGTCACTCAAATTGCATTTTTCTTTTTTCTTTTCTTTTTTTTTTGCAGCTGGCCAGTAAGGGGATTTGAACCCTTGATCTTGGTGTTTTAACACTGCACCCTAACCAACTGAGCTAAGTGGCCAGCATCCCAGAATTACATTTCTGATGTAAAATGGTACTCTCCTTTTCAGAAATACCAAACATCATGGACATGTCTGTTTAGGGAGCCCTGAATATCTGGGAAGGATCCACCATTGCCTTTTGTAGATTTGCCAAGAGCTTCTCCTATGCAGTCTTATCTGTGGCCATCCCCAGGTGGACCTGGACAGACTACCGCTGTCTTCATCACTTGCCTTTGTGGGTGATGAGTGAGCTACATTGAAGAGGAAATGGGGTCTAGTACAAATTCAGAAAGGACCCATGACTATAGCCCTACGTTGGGAAGTCTGAAAACAGTACAAAGCAGGAAAGGAAAGACTTTGTGTCTCTTTCCCCCACTGACAGTGAAGTTTAGCAGTGCCTGGCTCTCTTTTTCTCTTTCTTGGGAACTACACACCATCTCTGAGTACTTTCTCTCTTACCCCCTACCTCTTGCACCAAGGATAATCAGGTGAGAAATAAATATTTATCGGAGGAACAGGTGTTTGAATACAAGGGGGCCCTTTTGTAGTCAGATCTATTAATATGTACTTACATAGTGCTTTGAAAACACCAACATCTACATTCTTAAGAGTTTTGCAATTACATAAGTAACTTATGTATAGTATTGGGCCTAGTCTATATAAAGTAATGCTGGAAGAAAAAGGCTTATAGCATCAGCACAATTTATATAGAGATGAGAGTCCAAGTGAGCTCATATTCATTTTCATGCCTGTTAGTATGACAATCTTATGCTAAGTGATGTCTAGATGGTCACCTAACCATTCACCCAAATTCGAATAACTCATGTGGGCCTGTTTCTGAATGCATGCAATGGGTGTGTTGTTGGGTCCAGGGTTATGCGCACGTCAGGAAGGTAGCACAGTAAAGAATATGTTGATGGTTGGCCCATCGTTCATCATCCTATGCGCCTGGAGAACTCAGTGTTGATTTCTGCCTTTGGGGATGAATCACTTGGCTATTTTTGTTTTCAATTTTCTGTTCAGAATCATTCAAACCTCTTATCATGAATTATCTAAATTACAGCTTCCCTTTCTTACGAGAATATTCAGGCAAGCCTTCCTAATCTTGTATTTCTGTTACTCACTACTATTTTGGTTAAATGTGCAAAAGAACTCTGGGAACTTTCTCAGATGCTTTCAGGAACCTGGATAAAAAAAATTTTCCAAATATTCCCCTCTAGAATAATCTGATTTACATTAACATAGCCCTATTGAAGACATAATAAATCTACCTCTACAGCTTCACTTTATGCAGGTTTATGATGACTCTTGGAAACATTCTAGTACCTTGTAGAAACATTGAAGATTCACTCAACTCTCTCACAATTGCCTGATTTCAGGGAATATAGGTTTTCTTTCAGTCTGAGTGTCTCAAAAAGAAACATATTGCAGGCACAGGCAAACGTATAGAGGCTTTGCACCTGCTGAACAGGCATCTTACTAGCCTGGACAAGTGCTGCACACCCTTCCTCCAGCTTTCAGAGAGGACCCCCCCACACCCCACCCAGGTAAGGTACTGTGCTCACAGAACATCTCTGGTGTCATCCAAGGAACATCAGAGAGAAATGAGGAGCTGGAGGCTCCAGATCCAATTCTACCTCATACTACTTGGTTATTAGACCCACTGTACCTCTCCAAATTCTAGGGTTGGAGGGATTCAAGGAAAATATTTTTTTTAAAAAATCAGTGAACTGTAAAGTACTATACCAATGCAAAGTATTATCGCCATCACCATCATCATCATCATCATTGTTACAAAGGCCTCTTTGTTCAGTGTTTTTCTGATCAGATCACTAAAATAAAATTAAAGCAAAGTTTGACAGTAAGGGAATTCATGATGGAATATTCAAATAAGTCTTTAAATATATTTAAGGCCATCTTTCTTTGCTGACTCACTTCCTAATGGACAGAAAGTAATCGCCATCCTTGAGTAATGCTATAGCCTGTGCATGGACACATGTGTGTTTGTGTTCTCTGCCTCTGGTGAACTGTCTGACCCTCAACCCTGTTACTCTAGGAAAATTCCAGCACCTAAGCTTTGAAAGTTTTCTCTGAGGCAATGGGAGGGCCACACTTCTGGATTTGGGGCCATGGTTATTTATACTAGGCCTGTTAGACTGCTCTGCGTATCCTTCCAGAAGGCTTCACAGAACTTTAAAGTAAGGTGTGATGGTTGTAGGTAGGCTCTAGAACTAGAGACTTCAAAAATTCCTGTTCTGATTCTTCTACTTACTAACTCTCAGATTTTGAACACATTACTTAACCTCTTCTCACTTTCTTCAACTGAAAGGTGGAGCTATTAAATCACCCACCTTATAGCTATTAAGGATTAAATGAATTCCATGTGAAACATGAGTTACACTGAAGATTAACTACATGTGAAGCATGACGCAAAGTCAGCACTGAGTAAGCATTAGCAATTATCATCTTGCCCTTGCTTTTCTGTGGGAAGAAATCACTTCTGAGCAATACGTCTCCAGGAATACTAAGTCCCAGGAGAAAACAGATGGTTGGTTCCTATTTTCCATCCAGAAACTCCACTGTTACACACAGCACCAGGACAAGGGACAAAATGTCTGTACCTCGCACTAGGTTGACTCAACGACTTGGGAGGGCCCATGCTGGATTTGAGGTGTGGGTATCTCTTAGGGCAGCAATTGTTTGGTAGCACTAGCCTACAACACTAGAACTGGATTTCAGTGTCGCAAAAGGAGTCCAAGGAGCATCTCCATCCACTGGCTTCTGGTGACTTTCAGCAGAAGACGACCAGCTCAGCAGAGACAAACACAGAAACCTGTTATTAATGAGCAGGACAAAGGGCTCAGCTCTGTTCACCCCTGGCTAGAAAACAGGTCCAAGTCCTTTATGGAGAGAAAGCTGGCATTTAAAGAGGACTTACATCCAAGGAGCACACATATAAGCTTCCATTTGCTATTTACGTGCCAAAGTCAAATCTTTTCCACACTGTGTGTTGTTCAGCCCTGCTTGTTTGGTTAAGAGTGTGGTATGCATTCTAGAACCAGCTTGTTTATGCATGCAGGGCTGATTCTGGGATGTGCAACCTGGGCAGGAGCACAGAACCCCACACGAAGAAGGGCCCCATGCTTAGTTTCATGCTCTGCTGTTGCCATTTTGATGTTCTTAATCATTTTTCAACAAGGGACTGCATTATCATTTTGTACTGGGGCTCACAAATTATGTAGCTGGTTCCAGTACCTACTTCATGTGGTTACTGCAGGATTAATTACAATATTATATGTAGAGCACAGTGCCTGGTACCTAGTAAGCACTCAGTAAAAGTTAGCCACAGTGATTGCTGTTTCCAAAGCCTTGGGTTAAACATCCAATCTAAGCGCTGGGTAAGTACAAACAGCTGCCTCCATACCTTGGCAGGTTCAGCCCTTAATTGAGGAACCCAGGCTAATGACACAGTCACTGGCTACAACTTGGGACCTGAGCAAGGGCGCTCTCTCTGATGTCGGTAGAGCCAGGTGACTCAGTCTGAAAATGCCTCAATGACTAAAATCTAATTGCATTTCATTGGTGTTGATAAGAACGTGATCCTTTGCTGCCCTTCTGCAAATCATGGTTTGTGGAAAAGCATCTGCACGCAGGAGTGAGCATCATTCCTCCAGCTTACAAAAGCTAGTTGCTGGGGGCCCACCAGCAAAGTCAATAATCAAAGACAAGTGGGACTTTCTCACATCAGAATTAGTTCTGAGAAAGGAGACAGGGTGCGGGGGGGCCTCAACAAAGATTGAGCAGAATCTGGACTTCTTTTTGGTGTGGCTACTGGTTTGCAAAAGTGCCTGAATGTATTTTCTTTGCTATACCTGTGTAAATCTTTCCGTACATCTCAGCACGAGAAAATCTTTTTTAAAAGGAAGTGCTTTGATAGCCTCAGATGAAAGGGACCTCTGACACTGAGTAGTATCTTTGCTTTTCAAAAAAGACTATTATTTCTAAGCTGTCTCTATACACATTCTAAATAATGAGCACATAATGAAAAGTACATAACCTCAGGCTGCTCATGAGAGTCTTTCCAGAAAGAAATTTGGTGAGCTTTTAAAAGGTCCATATCCTTTGACAGAGCAATCCCTTGGGAATCTTTCCAAGGAAATAACCACAGATAAAGACTCCACTTCATGCACAAAGATTTTCATCATGATGTTAACACTATTACAAAAAGTAGAACAGCTTAAGCGTCCAACACATGGGATAATGATGTAGATAGTGGATCCACAGGAAACCATCAAAGATTATGTTTCTCGAAGAACTCTAAAGTTCTAATATTACTAATAATATGAGAAAATATGTACAATACTATGTCACAAGTTATATGAACTCAAGCAAGCAGGCTAATGTTTGTCTATTTCATAATTAATGAAAACACAGCTCCTCAGCTCTAGCTGCTCTCTTTTCCTGACTCCTACATAATGGGAAGGAAGAATTTCTCGGGAAGACCTGGAAGAATTATTGAGTTCTGAGTTTTCTTATAAGCCTTGATACACACAATGAATGAATTTACCACTAAGTAATTAGAAAAACTGTAATTCTGCACCTCATTATTCTTACTTAACATTGTATTGAGGTTTTCTTTGGAATTCTCTAAATGTATGACTCCACAAAGACCCTCCACTCTGGAGTTAAATTTGGCCAGCTAAGTGATCTTAAATTTGCAATACATTATTTCTCAGCTAAAAGAAAGTGAGAGAGAAAATAGCATTTTCTAAACTGAATAGAACAAGCACCCAATCTCTAGTGCTAACACGGCACCTTGATACTAAAGTGGACTTTTTTAGGTTGGAGTTTATTTTCATTTGTTTTTGTTTGCATGCTTGTTTCATAGTAGTTTCCTGTTGACATCCATCTTCCTTCTGATTTTTGGAAAAGGTTCCTATCCTGTGCATAGTTGGTATGAGGCAACAGCCTCCCAGGTAGCCAAGACATGAGCACATGAACCTAGAGGTTCACCCAGTAGGATGGCACTGCCCAAGACGTGGCCCAAAGACGGTAGGAGGTGACAGCTGCAGTGGCCAGCAGAGGTGAGAGGATACTTACTGGCCCTCCATGAGCTCTGACCCATAGTGTGTATTTGTTAGGATTTTGTCAGTTGCAGGTAATAGAAAACCCAACACAGACTGGCTTAAGCAAAAAAAGGAAATACATTGACTCCAGTGAACAGGAGATTTAATTTTTATTTCTCAACACTTCAGGGGTAGCTCCAATCCGCGCTCAAAGGATATGAGCAGGACGCATTTCCCACCCACTTTTTCTTACCCTGCTTCTTAGTATTAGCTGAATTCTAGGCAGAGCAGCCCATCAAAAGAAGAAAATGACTGGCACTGCCCTGGGCCTATCTCTTTCCAAATTACTCTCCAGGAAGAAAGAGAGGAATCATTTACTCCAAAACTCAAGCAAAAGTCCAGGAGTTTCTTATTGGCCTAATCCAGATATATGGCCATCTCCGAACCACTGACTGTGGCCAGGCACTGGATTTCTTAGTCTAGATATGGTGATTCTTCCCCTGAGGGCTGGGGGCCAAGAAAGAGGAAGGGGACCATTGGGATATGGTTATCAGGACAAGGGTGAATAAATGAATGGATGCCAGGCAGCAGAAACCAAGGACTAAGTGATTTGCACAAACTAAAGATTCCAATGTACGCACATAAAAAAGGGCAGAAAAATGCTACATATCAATGTTCTCATTAGGCAGATGGAGCCACTATTTCTCAACCACCTGAGATCATGTGGGTCAATGAAGACAGTTGTTCAATAAACCAAATCCCCAGTTTCCTAACAAGTCAACACAATAAATAACATTAGTGTGCAGTCCAAGGCAGCTATAGTGTTTTCAATGCATCAGACAGACCGCTAATTTAGCCATGTCATTAAACAAGAAAATTAGAATTTTCCTTTTTCTATCTTCTTTAATATACACTGATATTAAGTATTTTTAAAGGCCCAGCACAAATATGAAGCTTCCATAAGGAAAGAAATGTGAAAAGGGTAGCAAAAAGTTACCAATGAATGAAAAACACTCACCAGAAAAATGTTGTTCAAACCACACAAAAATTGGAACCAACCATGAGGTAATCACCTCAGAGAATCTTCACAGAGAAACCACAAAGCAGAAATGCAAGAAATCAGGAAAGAGATGGTGAGATAACAAGCAACGATGAAATGTGAGCTATGAAATTCAGAAAAGAAACAGGAAGGGAAAAGAAATCCCCTAAGGACCACAAAAATGAAAATCAAATTGAGAGGAGCACATGGCAGCAGAGGCACAGTGAAAAACACACATACGAAGAAGAAACAGAGAGGATACAACTAACAAAATGCAAATAAATTTTAGGAGTTAAAAAGTGAGAAATCAACAGGTCGGAATCCCCCAAAGAACAAAACCAAAACCACATGGCAGAGAATATGTTCAGAAATGACAATCAAAAAGACTTTCCTGAAACAGAAGGGACCCAACCAAGCAGTAATATCAAATGAAAAATAAAGAAATAGTCTTTTAAGTATCTGAACAAATAGATCCGGTCACTTATGAAAGGGGGAAAACCTGAGCTTGCATCAGGTTTGTCTGCAGCAGCAGAAACATCAGAAGAGCAACAGCTACAAGACCCATGACAGAGAAACGTGAGTCAGTGAAACAGATTTCATTTCCAGCCAAACTCTGCTTCAAGTGTAAAGCTATCGTTTTGCACAGTGCACGACCTCAGGGAATATCGCTCCCCTGAGCCACTCTTAAGGCAACTACTTGAAGATGACTTTCAGCCAAGCAAGTGATAATGAGGAAAACCACAGAAAAAGGACTAGAGACGAACAATGATGGTATTTAACTGCAGAGCCATCACTAAAACAAATGAGAGCATCAGGGTAACAGGACAGAATGCAAATTATATACCTGATGTAACTTATAGAATGATACAATGAGTAACAGCTGATAGGGGAAGAGGGAAGGAGGTTGAGATGCTGAATAAGTTCACTAACAGCATTGCATGTAATCGCTGAGAGCCAAGAGCTACCATTTAAAGCTGGCAAATCACAGAAGAGAAGCATAAGCATATTTAGTCATTGAAGAGTAAACATTAAAAAGATCGTGTCAACTAAAATTGTGTGATGGAAGAGAGAGAGATGTCATCACCCATAATAGGGATCTAATACATACTAGTTAACAAATAGAACACTAAGGTTATTATATACTATTACAATTATAAAGTTAATCCCAAGACAAAAATACAAAACTCCCCAAGTATAAAAAAATAAATAAATAGATACACAAATAAAATAAAACAAAAATCGGTGCAGGAGAAAAGTAATCATAGTTCACCACGGGATCAGCTGCAAGGAGCATTTACCTAGTCACAAATAATGCAAATGTTCAATTTTTATCTAATAAAGCCATATTGGGAAGATAGGAGGACAGGAAGAGAGCCCTTCTGCAGTGGGTGGGAGAAAGAAAGAGAACTAATTCCTCATCTTCCGCAATGGGAAGAAATAATTACTAAAACTGAAAATTCCAGAAGTAGCCACACAAGCATGATATTTAAAGACAAGGAGATGAATATTAAAATCATCAATGGAAACAGATGAAAGTGGTTGTTTCTAAGAAAATGAAAAAAGGGGAGAGGGGCAAAGACTGCTGTTTTTCACAACAAACTTTATAGAGTATTTGAGTCTTTCATATATAATCTTAAGAAGTACAATCTTTAAAAAGGAATTTGAGTTCAAATAAGCAATCTGAGTACAACTGACCAATTCACATTTTCTACTCTAAACTTTTCATTAGGTTCTTTCAAAGTAAAGGCTCCCCAGCCTTTCATTCTGATAAAAGGATTCTTCTTTCTGCTTGGCCTTTTATTGAAAGCCACCACAATTACTGCCTTAATTCAACAGTGTTTCATAAGCCTCTTTTGAACCTCAAACTACCATGTAGTCTATGAGGATACAACACTGAATAAATGCCATTACTCAGGATGGCCTAGAGCAGAAAATATATTAGCAAACAAATGGATACCTATGGTGGTGATGACAGTTCCAGCAAAGAAAAAGGCACTTCCAAGGTCCCAGTGACTGCTGTTGTTGGAAGAGTTTCCTATGGGACTGACCCCTGCATTGTCAGCATCAAGGGCATGCTGCAAAGAAAAGGAAAAAGCACAAGACTCAGTTAAAAATTTTAGGGGGGGGGGGGAAGCTTCCAAGAAATTATTCTCCTACTCAAGAACCTGCAATGATCTAGAAGGACTGGTTAAGTGGATGAGGGTACAGTGATAAAGTGAATACTAGGCACCCATTTATGAAAATTAGAAAACTAGTTTTAAATGAGGGAAAACAAAACTAGGATATAGAGTATGGTACCATTTAGATAAAAGTTGCAGGCACAGGACGGCCCCGGTTATACAAAATGAACACATGTTGCTGTACATTTACACAGAAAGATGTCCAGAAGGATGTTCACCCCAAAGTGGTCATTTCTGGAAGGCAGGATTGCCGCTGTTTTTCTCTCTTCTCTTTCCTGTCTTGTTAGAATGTTTTGCATTGGGCTTGTTTCAAGAGCACAGGATTTAAGAGCTTGGGCTCCCAGGCTCCTGGCTCTGCCTGTTATTAACTTCAGGACCTTGGGCAAGTTATTTTAGCCTCTCTATGCCTAGTTTCCTCATTTGCAAACTGGGGACAATACCTTCCCCTACAAAGTAGCTGTGAGGACTAAATGAGATGGTCCCTGTAATGCCCTTAGCCCAATGTCCCAGCACTCAGTTAGGGTTTAGTAAATAGTCACCGATTTCATGATTGTCATTTCACTCCCCCAACTCCCCTCCCCACCCCTCCACCCCCAACACATTGCTCTTTTTTTAAATAAACTACAATGACTCCTTGATGACTACTGGGTTTGGAATTCCATACACCTTATACTTCCAATAAATTGGCCACAATGATAACCCATTCTCATCTAACACCACTAGAGGAGTCTCCACTCTGGGCAAGACATCCCATGAGATGTTCCCTCATAGGCCTGTAGCTTTGCTTAAGCCCTCCCACAAACTGTACCCATCCTTCAGGGTCAAATTCAGGCCGGGATTCTTTCAGGAGACTCAGTGTGTGCACTGCGGCCCCACGATGGCCCCCTTCCTGGGATCATACTTCTGCATCAGTTAAATATACTGCAAAAATCCTCCCTAGCTTCATGATGAGCAGAATAAGGGGTAAAACTCCCCAGCAGCCCTTCCTAAGCTGGCTGGCCCCTGCCATCCTCTTTCAGGCCAAGGAGAAGGTAAACAGTACTATCATAGCAGCTCAGACGCATGCTGTTCACACAGGTGAGCTGTGGCGAGGAAGTGCCAGGTGGAGGCTTCAGAGAGGAGGTGACAGACATATGATCTACTTCTAAAACAACAGAGAGAGACTCCGTTCACTGGGCAAGTTTGGAATAACCCTATGTAAAGACAGCAAGACACAAATATTGAAAAGTGATTAAATCATCCTAAGTAATGCCCATTAGGCTTTGTTAAAACAGGCATAAAATGTTGTCACAAATCAGATTACAACTGAACAAGTCAATCATTGTTACATTTTGCCTTCATTCATTTGAGATATTTCAAACTATCTAAACCAAAGATCAGCAGCCTTTTCCATAAAGGACCAGGTAGTAAATATGTTAGCCTTGGCTGGCCACAGCTGGTTTCTGTTGCAAATTTTTTCTTTGCTTTTTGAAAAACTCTTTAGATATGCAAAAACTATTCTTAGCTCACAAGTTGTTAAAAAAAAAAAAAATGGACTGTTGGCTAGATTTGGCAGACCCGTAGACAACTGACTGGATGATAGAAAAAATATCTTTTGTTTAAGTCATTAGTCTATCTTTTCCTGCCTCTAAGAACATGAAATATTACGCAAGGCTGAAGCCGGCTACTGCTGCTAACATAAACTCTGGTAGTTGAGAATTTAAAATCGGCTGCATGGGATATATACAGATTGTCTTTGCCAATGGTTTAAATCAGCATAATTGACAACAATCACGTGCTCATCGGGGCTATGTTCTGCTCTGCTTTAGAAGGGAGACAGATGGTGAGTCCTTTCCGCTGGTCAAATATGGTAAAATATCCATTTTCCCTGTACTGCGTAAGCAACATCAGACCAAACCACAAAGCCTTAACCAGTGTTTATATCTTCATTATGTGTTCAGTTCTGATCGGCCCACTTGGAAATAATTTCTCAAGGACAGCTCTAGGCCTCAGTCACTTAAGTTGCCTCAAATCACACATTTACAACTTCTAGGAGGCTGCGTAGAGAGTTTAGGTTAAGTCTCACAGAGCTGAGAACTGCACACAAATATCATCAGCAGACCCAACAAAGCACATAAAAATACAGATCTGTAGGGAAGACAAATGGAGATGATTGTTCATTTCATCAAAAAATCCAAAGTAAGTTTCCCTTTCAAGTTTCATTTTTCTTGAATTATGCAATTTATAAATATTTGATGTTTACATATATAACTCTCAAGGAAAGTGCTTATGAGTTGAAAGGAAAAGAAAACTAACATTTGTTAAGTGCCTGTATTTAGCCAGGTGTGTTAGAAGTGTTATTCTGTTTTATCCTTTCCACAACTTGCAAAAAAGTGGTATTATCCCCATTTTAGAGATGAGGAAACAGGCTCAGGAAAATTAAGTAACTTTGCCCTAGGTCCTAGGAAATGGAAAAGATAGGACTCAAACCCTATCTGGCACAAAGCAGGTGGTTTTGCCCTTTCCTTTATACATGGTACCCAGAACACACTCCACCTCCCCCACCTCCGTCCTCACCTCTAGACAGAGATGAGGTCATTGTCCAACAATTTAGGCAGAAGGGATCTTACAAGGGATCGTTTCTAATTAGACCACTTCCTTGAACATGCAAGTGGAGAGACCAAACTTCATTTGGCTGTTAAATGCTCCGCATTAAAAAGAAAATTTAAAAATAAATCAATTAAAATGGGAAAAGGTTGATTTTATATCCTGAGAGAGAGATAAAAGAAGAAAAAAAAGAAAAAGAGAGAAAGGCATGTGAACTGACACCCATGGGAGGTTGAAGCTCAGGAGCAGAAACGCCCAGGACTCTCAAAGAGCAGCTCCCTCTAGTACCCAATTTTAACCGGCTTATACCTGTGATGCAAACTCCTCTCTCCCCAGCTGAACACCTTGGGAAAGCAGTTCTGCAGAAATTAAATATAAGGGTTGTTATGGAATAGCAGGACCACTGATGATCTGAACTAATTCACTGAGAGCAAGGCTTAGAACTAGAAGAGAGAAGGAGAAAAATACGCTCTCCAGCAAGTCACCAAACTATTGGTAAGGCTTTGGATAAACCCCAGTCCTTGGAATGAGGTTTGATTCTATCTAGATCTTATGGATCAGCAAGACTCTAGCAAACAACCAGAATTAAAATGAATCAAGCAAACTCGCGTTACAAGTGGCTGTTACCACCTGAATGAGTAGCATCATTGTTAACTCAATAATCATTCTAATTGAGTTCAAAGTTCTAACTTCTATTAATTTTCGAAAGTGTTTTCTAAGGATCTTAATTGTTTGAATCAAGTAAAACATTTAAAAATTAAATGCATTTGTTTGGAAGTTTTATTTCTCTGCCTTCAGTCTGCAAAAGTGAGGATAAGCCAGCCCGTGAGCATGGTCAGAGCACACAGATAACGAAATGACACTACCGAGCCATGTACAGTTTAGCTCAAAAGGTGTTATTGGGGAGAGGATCAACCAACGTCAGCATCATTTTAGGCCACAATCTCAGACTCCACTAGCATCGTTTGTTTCCTTACAAGTTCCACCATTATAAAGTTCAGAGAGGTCTTATGAGAATCAAAAAAGACAGACAGAGAGACAGACAGATAGATAGAAGCATACTGTAGATAAGAGAGCATTACTTTCAATTTTAATTCCTCCCCTTCTTGAATTTCCTTTTTAGCCTCTAAGTCAGAATTTTCAGCACCCACCCAGCTATCTAGTAAATGACTCAGGAGTAAATGCTTAAGTCAAACAATAAATGAATGAATAAACTAAAATAGTCAATGTAGGGACATGATCTTCCCAGAGGTATATGAGAGAAAAGCATTTCACTTTTTTGTAAAATCAGAATATCAAACAAACACAAGAAAGTAACCCAACAAAAAGAAATATAATGACATTTATTTTAAAAAAAATAAAAGGGCATAAGATCTACAAGAATCTGTATTTCGCTCTCCCACCTCCTCCCTCCCCCACACCATGCATTAGGACCACCTTTCACAAAGTGAGGGAGGTCTGAGGCTGACCTGAAGGAAGAGAGGGGTGGTAGGTCATTCTTCCCCTCACAGGACACCCCCAGCAGGTTCCTCCCAAAGGCCATGCCAGGCTGCATAAATCACCGTTCCAACAGTGTGAGATGCCATCGTGAGCGTTAGTGCTACACCGGGATGAATGACGGCCCACAGGGGACCACTAACTGCCTGTGGCTTTTCTCCCATGATCTGTGTACTCTGTGAGATCATCTGTTTCTCTCTTTCCCCAAAAGAAAGACAAGCACGGGCAGAGCAATAATTACTCAGCTTGTCTCAGATCGGCTGAAGAAAACGACCGATTCGTGCCATGTGCATGGACACTAATACCTACGGACCATTTGCTGTATTGTCCAAAGCTGGACACTTGCAGGGTGAAAGGTGGCTCCATTAATAATGATGCCGGGACCGCAGCACAGGTGTAACCCAGGACACACAGTCCTTTCTACAAATAGCTTATACCACTGGGACAAAAGGAAAGGACTTCATCTGAAGGCACAATGGTGGCTCTGTGTCCACCACGTTCTTAGTCCATAGAGGGCATGGTCAGCAAAGGGATTTATGAATTAGATATTTAGCCAGAAATTGAGGCTGGGTAAGTACGTGGATGTGGAAAGTGGCTTCATAAGTGTATTAAAGTGAGCACACCTTCAGCCAGTAAGAGGACAGAAGCCACAAACCCCGTGAGAAAGGCAATGGCAGCCCACATTCATGACAAATCAAAAATGCCCCTCATGATGCCTCCCAAACCCCAACAGCGGAATAGCAACACCTCTCCACCTGCTCACAAATTTGTGGCAGAAGAGCTTCCGGTGCAAAATGGAAAGACGACATTAATTTGTTTGGCAGGATGGCTTTTCCTTTCTCCCGCCTCGGAAGGATTTCACATATAAATAGTTGACGGCCACGGAAGTGAACGTGCGGGGGCTGGGGGAGGGGCAGCTCTACTCCAAGTTCAAGGCCACTTGGCAACATTTCACGTGTGGGTGGGAGAGGGCGTCTGGAGCCACACCCAGCAAGGCAATTCTGCGGGCCCTTTAAAGAAGTGCTTGCTTCAGCACACAGAGCTAGAGAGTGTAAGCCCCTCAGACCTCCCTCCCACAGCAGAGAAAGTTCTCGGATAAAGCAGAAAAATGTGCAGCCTGTGCAAGCTCCTCAGCTTCTCTGAGCCGCAGTTTCCTCATCGACTAAATGAGGAATTAATCCCTTCCTCGCAGGGCTGTTGTCAGGATTTTTAAAAAATGCATCTAAGACTTGGGGCACTGAGCCCTGTCGTTTCTTATCAAGTCATATAAATAATATTAAGAATCCTTTCTGAGCACTTACTAGAGCATAGATTAACTCAGCCCTCACGGTGACCTTATGCGATGGGCATCTCTACCATCTGTCCCCATGGACCACGTGGGACTTGGAATAGTGAAGAACGTTGTCCACCGGCACACACCTGGCACAAGCAAAGCCAGCCAGCAGTGCTAGAATTGTCAAAAGGAAGCTCGTCATGCTAAACTCTGGAAAGGCGGCTTCTCTCCTCCCCAAATTCTGCTTTCTCCCAGTCTCAGACACCTCAACTGTCTGCGAGGGGACGAGGGGGAAGGAAGAGGGGACTGAGGTACAGCCAAGGTGGCAGTCAGGCCTGTGCTATCCTAACTGCCACCTCCAAATCTCCCACGAATAGATGCCCACAAAACCAGGCCAGACCATAAAAAGGCAAAGAGAGAGAGGCACCTTCAGTGCCATGGGAATATGACAGTGGTGTTTATTTTCCTGCTGCCCTAAGTATCCAGTTATGTGCAAATATTAGCCTTTCCTCAGGTTCCCAGGGAGCCAGGCCGCAGGCTTTCATCAGAACGTTAACAACCTGCTTATAAATCTAAAGCGAAGGCCACCAGCAGAATGGACAGGATGAGCGGGGAATCTGTTTGGAAATTCAGAGAAAGAAACCCGAGATGAGCCAGCCTGCATGTCCACAGCCTGTAGTCTGAGGCAAACCAGCTTTCCTTACTACCATAAATTAGTCCTTGGCAGGAGGCAAAAGAGGTATTCTAAAGCTCAATTCATTAGCACCTTGGGTATACACTAATGACTAATCGATCTAAATACTGTCATGTGGGACCAGGTCATATTGGAGGGGGAGTCTTTACCTTCCAAATTGTGCCTTACAACATAGAATTAATTTTCTCTCTCTTTGACTATATGGAAGGATGAAATAAAATACATTTTAAACCATGAGGAAAGCATCAAGTCCACTAGAGAAGCCGGGATATACGTATATACTTTGGTACGATCAATAAACCTTCAGACTCACTAACTGTCATCCTTTCATCTCAGTTTGGACTCAGCCTTTACAGACCGAATAACAAATTTGCCAAGTGATATTGAAAACCCACCCTGGCCCTGAAGAGAATGTTTGATGTATATCCAGCTATCTCTGTACTTGAGATTATTCCCATCAAAGAAGAGTCTGTCCAATTTCTATCAAAAAAATTTTTTTCTTGGGCTACAAAAGCAGCTTCAGGAATTCTGATTCATTGCAGTGTGAGCTAAATGAAAGATCACTTTCCTTCCATGTCACTGCATTGTAGCACCTGAAATCTAATAAATGATTAATAACCTCATAAAAAAGAGGTTATTATCTGCTATCTTGTTTTGATTGTAGCTATTTACTTAGCACATCTTATTGCTCTTGAGTGCTCAATATTAATCCCAAATTAATATTTCATTTCCTGTGCCCCCTAGAGAATGAGTCTCCACCTACTACTAGCATGTCTCTAATGAGCACAGTTTGATAAGGGAGCAGACAAGGAAGTGGAGACAACTGTAGAATGTTCTAGAATACACATAGAAATAATCATCGCAGCCAGCATTTACAATGTACCACACTCTACCTTACTATCTTATTCAGTCTTCAAAACCCTGTAGATCCTATTACTATTCCAGCTTTATAAATGAGACAACAGAAAACAGAAGTAACTTGCCCATGGTTATAGTAGTCAACAACTAGCAGAGCCGAGACTGGTTAAAGTCCTTTCTTTTAACTCGGGTCTTCTATCTACCACAGATAGCTCTCTGTCCAGCTTGTAAACATTTTTCTAAAGCTCATTTATTATTTCACCTTCTTCCACCTGAAAAAGGGCAATATAGAGAAGTCAGAATTTGTATTTTCTGGTCCTCATTTTAAAAAGGACAAAAGGTCCTCCACTTACCCAGTAAAGTTAACCTGCACCAGCAAGCTTTTCATCTCTTTGCCTATTTCCATTGAGAAGAAGGGAAAATAAATGTTCTCTATATAATCTGATAAATTACTCTTAATTATAGACCTGAATAACTCATATACTTTGGTTTTAGATAGAAATATTGACCCAGTCTCAATACCTTATATTAGGACACGAAGCCATGTCCCTCTAGAGGACAAACTAGAAGGTAATCATTACTCTCTGTAGTCTATTCACAGGTGAAAGTGGTCCTCTTAGGGGTCCTATAGGTTGAGTCAGAGACTCTGTGGATAGGCGCCTGAGTACTTTCTCGTTTTCTAGGACCAGTCACCAGACTGTAACTATCCAAGTCAAGTCGGCTTCCCTGACCCAGGAGTAGAGCATTACTGTTAAAAAGCACGGGTTCTCGAGCCAGACTGCCCTGTCCAGATCTCAGTTCTACCTTTCACTTAAGCTTGGGCAAGTTATTCAACTTCTCTGTTCCTCCGTTGCTTACCCTACCTCAAAGAATCACTGTACAGATTAAATGTTTCATAAGTACATAAAGCATTTAGAGCAATGTCTGGCCATAGTAAGCACCATGCAAGTGTTAGCTACTGATATGAGTAATACTAGACAGCAAGCACAGGGTGCTGGAGAACAGGGCGTGGGAATCTTGCATTCTTTGTTATTTTTTTTAATCACTAGACCTAACACAGCACCTGCTTCATAAACGGTATTCAGTAAATATTAGTTACCTACATGAACACAGTTGATTATAAGTAATGATTATACTTGTACAAGCCACATACCATCAAAATCTCATTATTCCATAACATATACAACAACATTTTAAACAAGAGCAAACACATACACGTTTGCTTAGAAATGTGGACATAGTCACATTCGCTTCTAGGTTTTGGTTTTTTGGGGGTTTTTTTTAGTTTTTTAAGATAATTTATTTTACATACATGTGGGGTACAACGTTGATTTTCTGTAGTCGTGTACAATCTGTGGTGGTTAGATCAGGATAGTTAGCTTATTCATCATTACAATACGCAATCATTCTTTGTGTCCATTAACTAATTTCTCGTTAACCCCCTTCCCACTCCCCCACCTTCCCTTTTCCACCTCTAGTCACCACGGTTCTTTTCTCTCTTTCTAAAAGTTCAACGTATTACTGTGATTATTGTTTCTTTCTTTCTCTCTCTCTCTGTCTCTCTTTACTGTTTATTTGTTTATTCATGGATTCAGCTCCCAGTTATGAGTGAGAACATGCCGTATTTCTGTTTCTGTCCCTGCATTGTTTCACTTTGGAAAATTTTCTCATTTCTAGATTTTGGTTTTATCTTTATGGGAGTTTTCTTTTTTTGGAACATTGAATGTTCATTTGCAAATTCCTTTTCCAGAGGCATACCAATTTTCGTTAGCTCTTTAATTTCTGGCTTAAAAGCTTTAGATCTTCTTCACTAAACAGTGATGGAATCAGCAGCCTCAGGGATAAAAGCAATAATAATAATGAAGTAAGGCCTGTAGAGACAGGCTGGGCACTGCTGGCCCGATCTTGCATGCATCAAACAACCTTCTGTGTGACTAATTCACTGGTCAAAGGGCAGCGCCTCTGACGTCAGGGCAGAAGCCAAGAGTCACTTCAACTCCTCGGAGCTGTGTCCTTGGGCACAAAGAACCCAAACTTGCCCTCACCAGAGGTCACCTGCTGCCTGGGCTGCTGCCTAAACTTCCTGGAGAAAAGTCTGCTTGGAATAGCCAGGCAGGGAGAGAGAAGGCTGATCTGGCTCTGCACTCTGAGCTCACAGCAAGGATTTCCATAGGCTGATGCATGAACAACTGAAGTGCCAAGCTTTCCAGCAGACTGCTTTCCTAAAAATCCTTGCTTTCCTAAATATGGAAAGTTTGGATGGTCAAGAGAATCAGTTCATGCATAAACAAGACAAAAAGATGATTTGAGAGAAGGATTATTGACAATCTGACCAAAAAGAAAGGATTTGTATTACATAGAAACAAAGGAACTTTCTGCTTTGCTTCTGTGAATGTTATAAATGAAGGGTTCTTAGTCTCCAAAACAGAAATAAAAAGCACCATTCCTTCATTCCTCAACTTTAAGCACCTTCTTTGACCAAACACTGTGCCAGGCATGAAGGATATATAAAAGACATGGACTCAACCTCAAACAGCTCACAGTCAGGCTAGCTGGTTAGCTCAGTTGGTTAGAGCATGGTGGTATAACACCAAGGTCCAGGATTCGATCCCTGTACCAGCCAGCAGCCAAAAAAAAACCCAGTTCACAGCAGTGGGAAGAAAACAGAAAAGTGATAATAGCCCCGTAGAATCTAAAGACTGTAGTGGCAAATGTGAGTGCTTGGTGCTATGGGGCCATGCAGGGCATGACCCAAAATGGTGAGCCCACGAAGGCTTCCACCAGGAGGTGACAGCTGGCACCACCAAGGATAAATCAGTTCAGAAATCAAAACACGTAGCAAGGTATCACAGCTGGCTCTACATAAATGTTCAGTTGTTGAACGAATGAATAACTTAAAACCAGCTCAAAACTACCATTGCTACCTTTTGGGTGTACATGAGGGACCAAAACAGCAATGTACTGATTGGCCAGATCATGTCACCCTGCTGCTGAAAACATACCTGTAGCTTCACAGTGCTCTTGGATAAAATCTAAAATCGGGCCCTACACGGTTTGGCCCCTGTCTGTTTCCAGCCAAATTGCCTACCAAGTTCCCTCTGCTGTGGCCTCTGGCCACATCCATTCACTTCTCTCAAGTCCTCAGACATTCCATGTAGCCTCCTGCCACCACAGGGCCTTGGCACACAGCCCCCTCTGCCTGGAGTCCCCATCCTGCCATGTGTCAGCTGTCCTGCTCAGGTGTCCCACAGCTGCAGCTCTCTCTCCTTTGCAGTTTTCATCCTGGTATTATTTACATTTATCTGTGTGATTATATGCATAAGGTTTGCCTCTGCCACCACCAATAAGTGGGGTCACCACATAATTTATCTTTCAAACCAGGACACTTTAAGAGAGAAGGGCGCACTACTGACAGTAATTCCAAAACCATGAAAACTGGGATGTTGCAGGGACTACATCTGTCTTTTATTCACCATTATGTCCCCAGCACCTAGCACTGGGGACAAAAAAGTGCATTCAATTTTTTGAATGAATGAATGAGTGAGTGAATGAGTGAGTGACTGATTTGGGTCATGGCAGAGAGCAAAGCTACAGCCTTGGGAAACGTTCATGGGTCATGAAAATTACCCAACCTCTCCTGCTTCTGGAGAGAACTTTCTGGCAGCTCATGATCTCTAGCCCTCTCCTTAATTGCAGAATGGCAGCTTTGGCTGCCATGACAACATCCAAGGTCCATGAGACCAGGACCACAGCATGGAACCAAGTCCTCACAAACAGCTGTCCATATCTTGCATTAAATCCTCCTTGACCAAAGCGTGGTGGAGTTGGGCCCAATGAGCACAGCCAATGAAAGGAGTCAGTATGCCAGAGGCTGACAATCCAGCACCCTGGTCTTCTCACGCATGCTCTCTGTACATCAGGAAGGTTACAAATCCAGGGAGGGAAGGGGCGGGGTCTCTGTGTCAGAGGGCAAGCAGGAACTCTCACAAAGGAGCTTTCCATTATGTCATTTGAGTGGATTTTCCCATAGTCGGGAGGAATCTGTCTTGATCCAGTGAGGCACTCTCTAGCTCCATCGTGTCAAGCCAAGGAGAGAGTATGATTACGACAGCATGGGCTCTGGAGTTGGAGAGCTCTAGCTAGATTCATGTCCTACTTATGCCACGAGCTAGCTGCAAGAACTTTAGCCTCCATAAAATGGGGCAGTAACGATGGCCACCTCTTGCTGTAATGGGGAGAGTCCAATGAGGCTCAGTAACACGTGTAAACTACCTAGCACCCACCCTGCACACAGTCAGAGCGTAATAAACGGTGCCAAAGAGTATTCATCAAACTCAGCTATGGCCCAAGTACTGAGCAAACTACCTGAGACTCCATATGGAAAGAATAAAACCCTTAAGAGGTCAGGAAGTGAAAACCAATGGCAAAGCTCCAGTTCACCAACTGAACCAGTCAGGGTGGGGGAGACACAGAGGGTGAGCAGAGACTTCCCTCCCCCAACCAGGCTCATCCTCCAGGACATTCCAGAAGTAGCCCATGCCAGGCAGATGAAAGCTTGGGCACTTTCTTCAGACAGAGAGACTCCCACAAACAGAAGGTGCCCATTTCAAGGTCAAGAGTCTTCTGAGAAGCTAAGTAACTTGCTAGAGGTAAGGACTGAAGTATGCCAGGGGAAAAGTCAGCCTTCCAGGCAGTGAGGGAAGCTGCTCACTCTGAGGGGATCAGACCAGGCTGCCCCAGAAACGCTCTCCTGCGAGAGGAACGAATCCTTCTTGCTTGCTTTATATCTAAACACTTAGAATGGAAAACCCCACGTCCTCACCCAACACTAAACCCACTCCCATGAAACATCCCTTCCTTCAGCGAAGCTAGTCCTGGGAGAAACGAGAGCCAGGTGACCACGTGAGCTCCACTGAGACGTTGTAAGTGTTAAAACGTCCAAGAATTCACGCCCTGAGAAACGAGTGTCACAAATCATCCCCAAAGTGTTACAAATCATCCCCATGCAGGCTGAGGCATTCCTCCCTTCCCCGTCAGTCAGCGCAGCCTCCTCACGATTGTGTTCTTGGAGGATCGCAGAAGATGAATGTTTTATGGCTTTCTCCAACACTGGTCAGTACAGAAGCACTAAGACAGCAGTCCTGGGAACAGGGAGATAAGCAGTTGTGACATGAGAGAGTATCGAGGATAAGGAAGTTCTTGGAATACAGTGACTGTCAAATCAAGTTCATGGACGCTGTAACTTCAAAAATACATTTAATTTACTTTATTCCACTGCCAAAGAAATGCAAGCGCTCCAGGTATGCCCATCCGTGTCTATTCAACTGCATTCCCTGCAAGTCACTTTAAAGAAAGAGGAACCCGGGAAGGAAACAGCATTTCCTGAACGCTAGCGACACGCCAGGCACTCTGCTAGACACTGCATGTGGGTTAACTCACCCAGTCCTCCCAGTGATCCGAATGAGAAGGACTGTCCAGTCTCTTTAACATGAGGAGGAACCTTAGGATCAGTGGGGATAAGGGACCAAGACCATCCGACTCTGGCACCTGTGCTCTTCCATCCTTGACTCCTCCATTCTTTGAAAATACAACTTTCCACACGTACAGTGCTATACCACCATGTCAGACAGCCCAGTTCCCCCAAATCATTTCTGCTTCTCCTTCCAGTCTTTTCCTTGGAATAAAAGCTTTAAGAAGAGGAAGAAGAGGCCATAACATCGTGCAAGGGATGCTGACCATAAACACAAGTGAGCAGTGTGGCACGTGGTTGGGCTATGGGCTCCAACTTCCCAAGGCTTGAATCCCAGTTTAACCACTTATTTTCTGTGTGGCCTTGGACTAGTTACTTAATTTCTTGGAATTTATTTGCTCATCCATCAAATGGGATGATGATGACAGAATCTAGTTGCAAGAGTTAAATGAGTTAAAGGATAGAAGCACTTAGTGCCTAGAGGAAAGTAAACAACTGAGAAGTGGAAGCTATTTTTCATTATTACACCAGCTCTGCAAGAAGTCTCCCTATTACAGTCATCTGCACTCCCTCATGTCTCACAAGTAAAATTCTAGAGGTAGATGGATCTTGTATATCCTCTGTGGGCTGAACCACTGACCCCAGCACAGGTTCAGTGGCTTGCCCTAGGACACTGATAGAGTTTGGATGTGTTGTTACCACCAAAACTCATATGGAAATCTGATCCCCAATGTGGCAGCGTTGGGAGCTGTTTGAGTTACTGGGCAGATCCCTCGTGAATGGATTAGTGCTCTCCCTGGAGGAAGGAGACCTGAGTGAGATCTCGCTGTATTAGTTCCTGCAAGAGCTGGTTGTTTAAAAGACCCTGGCACCTCAACTCTCTCTCTCTCTTGCTTCCTCTGGCCATGTGATCTTGTACCCACTGGCTGCCTGCTGCTTTCTGCTGTGAGTAGAAGCAGCCTGAGGCCCGTACCAGATGCAACTGTCCCAGAATCATAAGCCAAATAAACCTCTGTTCTTCATAAATTACCCAGTCTCAGGTATTCTGTTATAGCAACACAAACAGACTAATACAGACACCAAACTTGGTCCTAGTAGAACTTGAATTAATGTCATTGTCTCCTTTTCCCATAAGGGTTTATTTTAAAAGGGCCTGACCCTAGAAGATCCACACGCCTCAGTAGGGGTTAAATAGCAATCAGGCATTGAGGATTCTTATAAGCCCTGGCATTCAATCACACCTTGGAATAGATGGTCACCCCATGGGTCAGGTGACCTGCTCTCTTGGGGCTGCTTGAGCCTGCTGGGTCTTTGAGGCTCTCTAAAACTATGACTGAAACCACAAAGAGAACCACCAGGGGGAACAGAGATCAAGGAAGCCAGCCCTAGGATCTGTTTAATGAATGTGAGGCTGGGTCTCCCACCAGAGTTTGAGATAAAGATGATTATCTAGGTGGCTAAGGCAAGCTCTAAATGAAATAGAAAATTGCTGGGCTCAAGCCACAAAGACAGAGAACCATTGTGTAAGCAGCCCAGTCCAGCAGAGGGGGAGAAACTTTTGTGAAGGGGACTTTGCACTTGAACAGGAGAAGCAAATGAGCAAAATTTGTTACCTAGAAAATTTAGGATTTAAAGCCCCAAAGTGTATTTCAGGAGCCTTCTTCTCTTTTCCCTTAGCAGAACTCCAGGAGCTTTCTGGTTTCTTTTTTTCTTCCTTCCCTAACAAATAAGTAGTAGCAATAACAATAGCTAAAAGTTTCTGAGCTTTTTGGTCTAACAGATGGACATTATTGTCACATCTCTACTTTACAGAAAGGGTGCTGAGGCCCGGGGTGACTATGATACCCACCCAAGTCACACAGCCCATAAGAGGTAAAGGATTTAACACAAGAAGGTTAACTCCAGAGTCCAGGTGCTTATTGACAGGCTAGGCCTTTCCTACACGGCCTCTGCTTAATCCAGCAGGGATACAGAGCACATGGCCGGCACTCCAGGAATCTTTGCTGAATGGGAGCAAGAAATTTTCAAGTTTTCTTTGTCAACTCTCTTAAATGTAGCCTTTTCTCTGTCTCTTAGCATGTCTCACCTATGACCTTGCAATATTCTTCTAACTGGTCTCCCTTCTTCCAATTTCTTGTTCTTCCAGTCCAACTTCCTCAATGCTAAAAGATTAATTTTCCAACAGGAAATTCCCATGATGTCAGTAGCTTATTTAAATCTGTCAGTGTCTCCCCACATCCCACAACACAAAACCCCAACTCCTCAGCAAGGCTCTCCAGGCACCTCCCAAATCCAGTCCCCCTCCCCTGAGTTCCCAGACTCATTTCCTACCACCTCTCCCCATACTCTCAGTTCAAGCCACACTGACCATTTGCAGCTCCCTCAATGGACCACACACAAGCCACCAGGATGCCCTTCAACCGTGGCCTACCTAATGAACCCCCTCCCATATTCCATGCTTCTGTTCGAATGTGTGGTGTTAAGAGCCTGGGACATGTGGTCAGATTGCCTGACAGTAAATCCGAGATCCTCCACTTACTAACCAGGTGACCTTGAGCATGTAACTTTACCTCCTGCTGCCCCCCCTTATGTCAACAAGCACCAAAGACCATCCTCACAGAATAGTTGTGCAGACTAAAGGGGATAAATAACCACAAAATCTTTCCCGACCTCTGCTTGCCTAAAAGGGATTCCCATTTAGGCACATAGTCCCAATAGTTCTGTTGCAGTAAATTCTAATTATCAGTTGACATGCCTGTTTCTTCAGGGCTTCTCAACCTATTGATATGTTGGATGGGATAATTCTTCCCAATGGGGGGCTATGCTGTGTATTGTAGGATGTTTAGCAACATCCCTGACCTCTACCCACTAGATGTCTGTAGCACTTCCCCAGTGGTGACAACCAAAAATGTCTCCAGACATTATCAAACGCCCCCTGGAGGCAAACTTCTCCCCCCATTAAGAGACACTACTTGAAACTCTGAGCTCCTTGAATAATACTAACAGCAGCAGCCCAGCACCAATAGCTGTCCCTTCCTGAGCACTCGCCAAGCGCCGAGCCCAGTTCAAAGACCTTCTCATGAATTATTGCATTCAATCCTCTCAACACCCTCAGGGCAGGGGATTTTAGTCACATTTTATTGATAATGAAACTGGAGCACAGTTAGGAACTTGCTTGAGGTGTGTCTTACTCTCATCTTTTCTATCCCCAACACCCAGCATGTGACCTGATACAACAGGAGTTCAATAGCAATGTAAAGAATAGATGGATGGATGGACAGATGGATGAATCAACATTGAGACAGTCTCCTCCATAACAGCAATCCATCTTTCTTCACCTTTCAGGGACAGTGACCAATTGGTCTCCTCTGGAGTCCCACGGTACCCCATAAAGGAGTTTAATCTGTCAGAAAATCCCTCCCTACTTATGGCTGTTCTAAGCTATCCAGGCATTTCGTGGGGGTTATGCTGTTCTCAGTACTTTGTTTTTGTTATTAATAATATAAATCACAACTTCCAGCCTAGCCTTATGAGGGGCTCACTCAGCCTAGCCAAGAGACATGATCAAATGTCGTTGATCTAATTCTCTACCCACTCATCACTCCTTTCAGACTTTGGCGAGAGACCATAGTACTATTTTTCCAGCTTAGAACACAGTACAATGAAAACTCTTCCAAGTGCAAAGACAAACTATTTTTTAAATACTGTTTCCTACGAGCACTATATACAGTGCTGCTCAGAGGCATAATCTGTGAGAATATTCCCCTGGTCCACAAGTGTGGACCCTTCCATCCTCATGAAGGTATCGGTGAACTGAAAAACAAAAAATAATGACTCAGTTCTTGGGATGCAGATTCAGCAGTTAAACCTGCTTTACTTCTACTATGGGAAAAACTGTAGATAGACACAAGTATAAATCTTTATATCATGGTAGATGCAGATCTGGAAGCATCCCAGGTTCAGGACCGATACTCAATGGATTGATATAGGGAGAAGAAACAGAGAAATGTTTCCTGTTAGGGAGTAACAAACTCCAGTGACTTTTGACTGCTAAAATTCTGGAAAGTGTTAAACATAAAGCAAATGTTTAAGAGAGAGTTGAGCTTATTATAAAGCAAGACCTGCGTAAAGGGCTTGTAGACTCACTGCGCAAGGCAGTGAAGAGTCAGACAGATCTCACTTTGAATTCCAGCTCTGCCACAGTGGTGGTTGGAAAGTTACTCAACCTCTTTTAGCATCAGTTTCCTCACCTGTACAATGGGGATCATGATATCAACTTAGAGTGTTGTTGGACATATTAAATGAGATAATGGCTGTAAGGTGCCCCACTCACAACAGGTGCCTAAGAAAAGGTAGCTTTTTCAATTGTTATACAATTATCTTAAGTGCAAACACACGTGTGCACACACACACACCTCATATCACAGAGAAATTTTTGAAGTGAAAACAGGGGACAGGTCTTAATGGCAGCACCAGAATTAGAACCTACATACTCTTCCATGCTGTCCTCCACTCTGACTCTGAACCCCTTCTTAGGAGAGGGTCAAAGAACGGACAATAAAGGAATATTAATCAACAAATGCATGGATAAGCTCAGATATCATGGCATCACCAATGGTATAGATTAACTTAGATATCTTGCTCCAAAAGCATTTATCTATTGGGCAATAATTAGATGCAAAGCAATGCGTAGGCATGGATGCAAAGACAGTAAGACATAGTCCCTTCCCTCAAGATCTCACCATCTAAGGAAGGAAATTCTAGCATGATGCTAGATTCAGTGCAGATTACCTTTTAGGTTATTATACACACTACAACTAAATAAAAAAGATCATACATTTTTTTAGAACAACATGTGTAAATACAATTACAATCTTACTTAAAACTACTCCAGAATTATTTCTTTCATTCTCTATGGCATGCTAGGACTCATATCTGGCACTGATTAGTACAACACTCTCATGATCACAAATTTGGTAGCATTTTCCCATAAAATTAAAATTTAAAAAAAAAAGACAAGGCCATCTAAAGAATTGACTTCTTATGAAAGAGTAATATGAAATACTGCCCTTGGATTTTAACATTAAAAAAAATTTTTTTTAATAAAAATTGTAAGGCATCATCATGTCAAAAGGATACCTGCACTCTCGTGTTTATCGCAGCTCTATTTACAATAGCCAAGATATGGAAGCAACCAGTCATCAACAAATGACTGGATAAGGAAAATGTGGTATATACACACAATGAACTACTACTCAGCCAAAAGAAGAATGAAATTCGGCCATTCGCAGCAACATTGCTGAGCTTGGAGAAAATTATGTTAAGTGAAACAAGCCAGGCATAGAAAGAGAAATACTGCATGTCCTCACTCATGACTGGGAGCTAAGAAATAAATAAACAAACAAACAATAAATAAAAGAGACAACAATCACAATAATAGGTTGAATTTTCAGCAGGAGAGAACCGGACAGTTACTAGAGGTGGGATAAGGGAGAGGGAGGTTATCAAGAAACTGGTTAATGCACACAAGGAATGATGACGTTTTGTAATAATGAACACACTAAGTATCCTGATTTGATCATGAAACATTGTACACAGGTATTGATACTCAACTCTGTATCCCACAAATATGTATGCTTCAATAAAAAAAAATTTAGGACATAGTTATAAAATCATATTTATTCAGGGGGGATTTCTATTTCTATTTATTTAAGAGTCAAGTCAGATTATCAAAACAAATTTAAAAGAATGTGATTACTATGAAGGTGCTAGATCATGAATAGCATCAGAATTCCCCCACTCTATCCGTGTCATTTGAAATAAATAAATAAAAAGCCAGCCTGTACTTGTGAATCCTACTCAATCCTGGACTGTAGCAGCCATTAGAATTTAATGCACGTGACTACAGAGCCAGAAGGAATTGCAGGAGCCGTCTTTTCCATCCCTCTGCCTTCCAAACATTAGAACCCTAAGAAAGATGAGGCTCCATAAATGTCACCGCCTTCCACCAGGACCCCTCTTCATGGTTCAGGAGCTTGTCTAGGACAGGAAGGTAGCCTTCCTCCATCACCACCAAGGCGAAGCCCTCCGCCTCGGTTCTCAACCCTTTCCCTTTCCTCCTCGTGGGATTTGGCTCTCTCTCCGGCTCCCCAGGTGTCTCGAGCTTCCTGTTCCACACCCTCCCATCACTCCACCTTAGGTGACTCTCCGCTCTCCTACAGCCCTTCTGCCACAGTCCAGCCCTGCCACGCCCACCACCCTTGGCCTTGTGTGGTCTTGCTTCTTTAGGTGGCATCCCAAGTTCTGTGCCTCCTTTCCTTCATGGCTCTTTTTTCATTAATATCCCGAGTATGTAAAGGCCTTAGTACAATGCCTGATACATAGTCTAATTGTTCAAAAACAGTAATCTTGATTATTACTATCATTATTATCCTATTATTTCATCCCCACTAATTTACTAAAACAGCTCACTGAAGCCACCAACAGCCTCTTCACCCACATATCTGGTGGCTTTTCTCTATTCCAGGCTCACTGACCTTGGACAGGTTAATACATCCATCTTGCTCAAAATTCCTTCTTTCTTTGGCTTCCCGGGCACCTTCTTATCCCAGCGTTCCACAGACAGTTCAGAACTTGCTGCCACCTCTGAGCACCACACCCAAACCCAGGTGCTGCACAGCACAGCCTGCCCTGACGTCAAGGCCATCGCCTTCATGATCCCTCTTCCCCCACATCGTCACGTGCCTCGCTCTCTGGCTTATTTGAGGTCTCAGCTCCCCAGAGAAGATCTCCCTGACCCAGAAAGACAAAATCAATGCTGTCGTCCCTTCCCACAGGTTGGTCTATGGTTGACTCGCCTTGGCTCACCTGGATCAATGTCTCCAGCTCTTGAGGGCTCACGCAGATGTGATCCCGCAGGAATTCCGCCTTCTCCAAGGCAATGGTGTTCTTCTGGCTGCTCTCAAACGGCTGCTCCAAGGCCCGGAAGACGAGCCCACCGGTGACAAGGTAGACCACCACGACCACAAAGATGGCAACCACTGTCTTCCACTTCATGACGGTCTGCAGGCCCCCCTGGGAGGCACCTTCCATCCTGGCTACCACCGTGGCTCGGGAGGAAATGGAGAGGCGTGGAGCCGGGGGGTGCCCGTTAGTGGCGCTCTTGGGCTGACACACCGCCGGCGATGCTGCGGGGACAGCCACTGAGGAGTCAGGGTGGGGAGAGAGAAGAGAGTTTGTTTATCAATGCAAAACGCAAAACTTGTCAGAAAACAAAGCACAGATGTCCTCCTTAAGCCAATTTTCAAATGCGAGGATTAAAAATGGGTTCGTCCCTCAGTGAATCATTGTGCAGTATAAGCGTATATTGAAACAACACAGTCCCCCAAATGCACGAGCAAATGTTAAAATAATAAATAAATAAATAAATAATAAAAATAGGTTCACCAAGCCTGTGCTGATAGGGAATTTGATCAGTTGCTAAGTGCCTGTTTGAATTCTAAAAAATGAGCACCAGGACTCCTAGCTTTTTGAACAATAATGTATTAAATGAGTTGAAATGACTGTATTTTTCTACAAGGGTCCAAATTGGAAAGCCATCTCTCTGTTATTTATAATTCATCTCCTCCCTTAGTTTCCTTGTTCAAACGATGTGTAAGAAACACGACAAATCACCATGTTTCACATACTGTTCAACGTGGAGAGAAAATAAATCGGAGAGGGGTACCCAGCTACCCTGTCCGAGAACTGAGGACGAGGTAAGACCAAGAGCAGAGAAGAGATGAGCATCTAGCTACGCAAAAAGTCCCTGGACACAAAACAAAGAAAAGAAGGATGCACTTGTTATAAGGGGAAAAGAGTCAAAAATTAGACACAGTAAAGAAGGTTTGGGTTCTTGAAGACTATTAGCAGGAAAGACAAAGAAAGAAAAAGAAAGGTGGCTATGAGGGAAAAAAACAGTGAATGATGTTTTATGCCAATTAGCCTAGTTTCCTGAAAATAAAAATAATAATGAAACAGATCTTAAATGTGTTTCTCAATAGAAAATGCGATAACTTAGATGTAACCACTTCTGATCTATTAGTAATAGAATTTTTCTTTTATTTTATTGCAATACAAAGCCACTGGAAAGAAAATTTCCCCTGGTTTTTGGAATACATGGAATTCTCTAAGGTCCCTGTTCCCTATAAGGGCAGTCTCATTACCTTGGAAATAACTAAATTAAGTGAAGGCTCTTCTGCAACAGCAGGAAGTTTGAGGCAGTATCGCACATCTGATGCTATCATGCATTGCAGAAATGAACGGCCACTGCACTTCAGTTTTGTCTCCCTTTATTACTGTAATTCTTACTATGGCCTCTGTAGCTGTGCAGCCTGGATGTTGTGTAAATAAGGTACTAGGAGATGACAAACCTAATTACCTAAGCGGGGCAAACAGTCCCACTCTAGTTAGGGGCTAAACTGCTCAATTGCTGCATTGGAAAAGTCAAAGTGGATCAAAGAGGGGGACTGTCATTCCTTGTTCAAAATACCGATGACCCTGACAATGCCTGGCCATAGGGGTGGCCACTTAGATTCTGAGTCTAAGTTTGTAAACACTGGCCTCTCCTTCTAGACCCTTGAATTCGGCTTTTCTCTTTGGAAACCAAGCCTTTTGAGATATATTATTCTATCCAATAAAGTCATTCAATGTTAAATTTCCCTGGGACTTACATGAACACAATATTCTCTGGAATCTCTGACTGAAAGACCTAGAAATTAGAATCAGCCACCTGGGCATTATGTTCTTGCTAACCCTTCCCTAAAGACATGACATTCAGGTTCCTTCTTGCCCTTGTTCATACCGGGAAACTGAGGCTGATCTAGGGCGGCTTTCTTTCAACACTGCCAGTGTTTCCCGTTCATTCTGCCTCCTCGGTGTGTCAATTCCTTGTGCCTCTCACCATCCCTGTGGCCACCAGTCTCATCCAGGCCACCATCACGTCTTGCCTGGACCAATCCAGCAGCCTCCTAAGTGACCTCCCTGCTTCTGTTTACCCCCAGCTTCTGACCCGTGAATCTCAGGCTAAATACCACCTCTGGAAGCACCTCTTCCCTTCTCCTGATCAGATGAATGAAGAATGGAAGGACAGAGGGAATGTTAGCACATCCAAGCCACACACACAACGTGGATGAGCAGTGCCAAATGGAGGACAACTTGACATTCCAGCAATACTGAACAGCAGGTGCTCAAACACGGCAACGCTCTGTTCAGGCCCCCATACCTTCACAGGTGTTTCCTCAGCCAGTCCCCACCTTCATCTGCCTACAAACTCCTATCCTCCTCAGTCTCAGCCCCAAGCTGCCTCCTCCATGAAGTCCTCCTGGACTCTGGGCAGACTCAGAATGCTGATCTCCACCACTAGCCCATAAATCTCTTGGAGTCAGAAAGCTCATCTTTTAATCATTGGATCTTTCTTAGCACAGTGCCTGGCATAGAGCAAACAGTTGGTTTCTGTTGCTGTTTTTTGGCAGTTGTCCGGTACAGGGATCCAAACCCTTGACCTTGCTGTTATAATGCCACACTCTAACCAGCTGAGCTAACCAGCCAGCCCTTGATGTTGATAATTCCTTCGGACTACACACAAAAGCCCTATCAGACTCAATACCACCCTCAATAACAAGCATTTATTTCACACTAAATGGGCACGAGGGGCTGTGCTATGGTCCCTCCCAGCTCTGGGGGATTGACAGTCCACTTAAGTCACATACTCCACAGCACCAGGTAACTAGCATTAGGATAAAGCCCCAGCAGGTGACAAATGATGGTCTGAGCACAGAGGGTAGTGGGAGCTGGGTCCCCTTCCCTGACCTGCATCATGGATGATAACAGAGCTGCTAGAATCCCTGAGGCTGGGCAGACTTGGGCTTGAGAAAGGTCTTTTCAGGCCAGTTCTTGGTGCCAGTTTGCTAAGAGACTGTCACCTGGAGCAGAGTTTGAACAGAATCCACCAACTCACCAGAGCAAAAACCAGTTTCAGTCCCAAACCCGTCAGTGACTGGGTGACCTTGAAACTGTCACTTAGTTTCTCTGTTTGCTTACCTGTAAAATGTGAATAATAACAGCACTCTTTTTAAAACCCCCCACAGGGTTCTCAGGAATTGGAAATGAGTGGCCCTGGTTTGCTGACTGGAGCATATTTGAAGATGTCAGGAGTACTGGCAGGGACCACAGAATGTTACAAAAACTTTCGTGCATTTGACTAAAAATGGAGTTGGTAGCTTTAGTAATATGATTGCTCATTTGGATGGTTGGAAAAGGATTTGGACTGTGCTTTTCCCTTAAGGTGGATACATTTCCAAAGGATGTTTTAATTAATCCATTTCCTCTCCTCCAAAACTATAGTCGCTGATAGAGTTTGGATATGTTGTCACCTCAAAGCCCATGTTGAAATCTAACCTCCAATGTGGTAGAGTTGGGAGGTGTTTGGTCATGGGGTCAGATCCCTCGTGAATAGATTAATGCCCTCCCTGGGGGAGGGGGTTAGGGGGGTAGTGAGTGAGTTCTCGCTCTATTAGATCCCGCGGGAGCTGGTTGTTTAAAGGACCCTAGCACATCCCGTCTTGCTCTCTCTCTCTTGCTTCCTCTTGCCATGTGATCGTGCACCCACTGGCTGCCCTGCTCCACCATTAGTAGAAGCAGCCTGAGGCCCGTGCCAGATGCAGCTGTCCCAGAATCGTGAGCCAAATAAACCTCTGTTTTTTATAAATTACGCAGTTTCAGGTATTCTGTTATAAGCAACAGAAATGGACTAATACAGTTGCTCTCACTTTAACAAAATTGCCTTGTGACCTGGGATGAGCCACCAGAGGTCTCTGGGCCTGGAGCCAGCACAGAAGCAAAACTGGCCAAATAGTGTTGATGATGGTGGCTGGCAGTGATGGTGGTAAAGGTGACAGGAGCCCCGACCACTCACTGAGCACTTACACTGTGCCCGCCACTCTGATAAACACTGGCTTGCATGGTTGCCTTAGGTCCCCACTATGAGGAATTATCACACTGTGTGGGTCTGGGTCCTCCCAAAAGCAAACGCCAAGAGAGGATGAGAGGTGCATGGATTTTATTAGGGGATACGCATGTGCGAGGGAAAATGAGAGGGAGTCAGGGGGACCAGAACAGCTCAGGTGCTATGTAAGTCTGACCCTGAGGGAAGGAGAGAAGGAAAGAAGGATGGATGTAAGCATCCTAGACAACCTGCAGTCTAAGGAAGGTTCAGCAAGGTAGTCACAGAGTCCTTGAGCCAAAGCCAGCCATCGGAGGAGTCCTGTGTCTCCCAGGAACAATGCTGCCATCGCATCCTCGCCGCATTTAGTCACCGGCTGGAAGCAGCCCATGAGAAATGCGCCTGCACTGCAAGCCCAGCAGTGGATTCAGAGAAGCAGCTGGGGCTCTTGGCCAATTACACTCCCCCAGCTAAGGGCCCACAAGGGCCCCACTTCACAGATAAAGAGTCCCAGACAGGCAAAAATGACTAAGCTAAGGTAAAGTGGACAGAAAGTGAAGAAACCAGGATTAAAACTAGAATAACCTGACTTCAAAGTCAGCTCCTCCTGTGGAACGTAGGAACAAGAAAATAGGAAACAAAGCAATTCCAGGTGGAAAGGGAGCTTTTATCCATAAATGGGAAAATCATTTTTTTCAGACAGGCATAAAATTATTTCCCAGTCTATGAGATTGACTACTTCAGTCTCCTAGCAGTGCTGGAGCTCTTTCCCATATAATGTATCAATAACGATGGATCATATAAAGTAGCAACATATCATACTGCATGACTCCAAGAGAAAAGTGTGTGGCAGCAAAAATGCTACCAAGAATTGATGAGAAGGAAATGTTGGAAGACAACATCCCTTCAGTTAATGTTCATTTTTAAATGTTTCCTCTCTAACGTTAGCACATTTCATTTCTACCTAAATGTGGATGGATACGGGGGTATGTGTTTTTTCGCGGTTGAGCAAGTTCTTGGTAATATTATATTTCTCAGTCTCTCCCATGCCCCATAGACTTTATCATATCATCCATTCATGCATTCAATCAACAAACATCCTAATTTGCTGGGCACCATGCTTGGCACTGGGGATACATAAATGAATAAGACATATCCCTGCCTTCAGAGTTAACGGGAGAATTGACAAAGATCTTATGCATGTGTGAAACTATTTTATCTTCACAGAGCCTTCTGTAAAGGGCAGTGATCATTATCTGCCCTCCTTGACAGATGAGGAAACTGAGGCGAGAGAGGTGACACTGAGCAGCCTATCACAGGCTAGCATGCAGTGACATCCTTGAATCTGACTTCAGACTCCTAACCCTGAGCGGCTCCACTCCTCCACACTGCCTGAGACAAATGGCATCCTAAGGATTCAGAGTCTCTCGGAAACCTAAATGCAGCCACCTCAGAGGTGCCACTGTCACACAGCAATATGACTCTGCCTATTGACCCAAGCAAAGTACGACTGTGACTGCAGATGCACTGGCGGGAGGCAGAGAACACCCTCCTCTCGTTTCCCCCACCCCCACCCCCAGGTCTGGAATCATTCCAGGGCCACCACCCACACTGACAGCTCAGAGCTTTCAAAGAGCCCCAGGGCAAAGCTCAGCCTGGAGTCCCTCAAAGGTTTCCCTGGACTAGGCAGACTTCAGGCCGGTGGGGAATAAGGGGTTCGGACAGATCAGAAGCCAAGATTCCACCTCATGTGCTCCAACCACACCTGCCCGCAGTTGTCACAGCAGCTGTCAGAGCAGAGAAAGTGTGTGTGCTCCCTCTGACTCCAGATACCCCAATAGCCACATCTTGTTTTTCCTGTCTCCATGGGACAGCCATACCTTAAAGTCGATCAGCCAGTTCCAATAAGAATGGCACTAACGCTCAGTCCATACACACCAAATGAGGAGCCACATTCCCAAAGTGCCACCCGAGGAGAAGCTCTCCCTTTGGGGTAAGCAGTGCCCCCTCACTCTAGCTCTCTTTAAAACTTCAGGCTTTGCTTCCAGATGGAAGACACCAACATATCATGGACAACTAGCACCCTATGGAGCCCAGAAAAGAGAAAAAAGGCTGAAGGGGGATGAAGAGGAGGCTAGAAGAGGCTGCCACCTTGTCTCACATCTGTCCTCTCCTCTCTCACTTGTCCAGACCCTCGTCTTCTCTCACCTGAATCACTGTGACAGCTTCCAATCCTGTCCCCCTTAAATCCATCCTCCACATCCCACCACGTGGAGCTCTCAGTCAGGTGTGAATCTGATCACATTGACTCCCTGCTTAAGAGCCCCTGGAGGCACCACAGAGATCAGAGTAAAGTGCAGGCTCGTGGCTTGCTCCAAGACTCTCCTTTCCAGGACCTGGCACCTGCCTATCTCCCCAGCCTTACCTGCTTCCACGCCCCCATGGCTACCTTTACCCGAGTCACACCCAGCAGCATTCAGGCTCGTTCAGGCTGAGCTGCCCACTGATGCCATCCTCTGGGCTGTCCCAGAGAAACAGGTCTTGACCCAGATTCCTTTCTCCTCCTGACTCTTTTTTTAGCTAACTCTTCCACCTACTTCAAAACTCACCTCCTGTGTCACTACCTCCAAGAAGTCCTCCCTGACTGCCCACCTGCCCATGCCCTAGTATGAGCAGATGTCTTTCCTCTATGTCTCAATGCAGAAATTAGTAGACTGCCTACAACTAGGAGATTTCTAATTACAGAGTGTTCCATTCCTGAATTCATCTACTCATTCATCCAGAAATTTACCTAGGGACAATATTCATGATACAAGTTCACACACATCCCCCAAAGAAAATTTGACTGCACAGTCAATCTAGCAGATAGAAGCAGTTCCAGTACTACTGTGTTCTGTTCCACAGACAGACATCCAAAGTCAAGGTGTTAAAGTTCTCAGAAGGCAAATGGTCCAAGGAGAGTTCTTTATGGTTGGTACAATCGCTAGGAAGGATTAGAAAGAAAACAGAGCAATAATTCGCTTCACTGTGCTCCAGACACTCAGTTCTGGACTTTCTTGTTTTCTTCATGAGGGCTAGAAGGTTCTGTTTTACTCATGGGTACAAAATACTTGTAATAAAAGAAAAAAATCTATTAAATTGTATGAATCACCCTTGTTGAGGTACCAGACCGGCAAAATTTCCCTCCTGTCTGCCTTCCTGGGGTCCCTCTGGCTAGGACCAAACTGCATAAACTTGAATTTGAGGACCCCAAAGACAAGGGCTTTTCTTGCCCTGCCCCGTTAACGTGTGCCCCAACCTGAAAATACAAAGGGAGCTGGGCTCATTCGGATTTCAAAGGACCAGCGACTTCCTTCACAGGACTAGTAAGCAAATGGTTTCTCCTGATCTCTCCCCAAATCTCTTCCTGTTATTTATAAAGCAAAGGGATGGCACAAAGTCCCAGGGGCCTTCTCTACCAGCAGATGGGGGCCCAGAGAATTAGGACCTTAGGATTGGGGAAAACAGGAGAAGGGAAGGACTTCAGTGGTCATCTGGGCTACCCTCTACCACTGGTTTAAGTCCCATTGCAGCCCTACCCGCCCCAGAAAACACTAGGCAGGACCCCTAAGGGCTCCAGACTGGAAAGGTACAGGAGTAATAGCACTGTTGTTAAGATTCAACACAGTAATGTAGGGCATGTGGCTCAATGCTTAGTTCAAATCAAGCACTCAATCAACATGAGCTATCCCTGTTATTAGGAGGTGGACAGAATTATGTGATCTAGGCAAACAAATACAACAAAGCACATTTGCAAAGTGCGTTTGTGAAGTGCAAAGTGTATTTGCAAAGTGCAAAGTGCTAGAGATAGGTACGGGGTACAGAGAGACATGATGAGGAAGCGGTCAATTCTGCCAAGAAGGAGAACAGAAAAGACTTCAAAGACGAGATGCCCACTGGCATAGAAGGAGAAGTAGGTGCCTGCCAGAAGGCAAGGGGGCAGACAGGAAGGCAGACCAGCGAGAGGGGCAAGGGGTATAAAGACACTCAGCCAAGAATCAGCCTGGGGCATTTGGGAAATTACACCACGGCTGTGTGTTGGGACTAGAGGGTGTGTAAATGGCTTCACTGAAATAAAGCTGGAGAAACAGGCATGGGACAGCCTGTCTTGTCTTATTAGTCCATGTGGGAAGCCATCAAGACTAACACGGAGAGAGGAGCTGTGGGATCAGATGTGGGTTTAGCAAGCTGACTCTGGCAGCAGCGCAAAGAGGAGATTGGCAAAGTGAGAGACCGTCAGCAGGGAGCGTGGGTAGGAGTTTGCCAGAACAGATTATGAGGACCTCAACTCACGCGGTAGCAGAGGGGAGGAACAGCAGAGGTCAGAGAAGAGGGGTGTGGAGGAAGTAAAATCTACAGGTCTCAGTGATTGTGGGAAGTGAGAAGTGTGGAGAGATGGGTTTGGGATGACTCCCAGGTGACTAGCTTGTTAGAGCCTGGTATTCTCCAAGACAAAAAATGCAGGAGACTTAGGTGTGCAGTTCCTGTAGCACATCCAGGTGGAGCTATCTAGTAGACATTAGGCATAAGGGACTGGAACTCAGGGGGAAAATGGATCTGGGTCCCTAGGTTTGACAGTGATGCGTATGTAAGTGGTATTGAAGTCACAGGACTGGATGAAGTCGTCGGGAGGGAGATGTAAAAGGAGAAGAGAGGGAAAGATGGACCCCAAGGGAGCAACATTTAAGGGACAACGAACGTGGGCGGGGGGGAACGTGGGACCGAATGCACAAAGGAGAACAAGAAAGAACTAGAGAGGAAAAGAGGAGAACCAGGATGTGGCTTCCTGGGAGTCAGAGATGGGAGCTCTTATTCCAGTCTCTGTCTCCAGCACCATTCACAAGGCCTGGCCCACAGGAGGTCCCAGTGTGTCCTTGATGAATCCATTACTGTCCTACAGTATCATTTTGTGGCCTTCAGCATTTTCTCTCTCTGGCTGCCAGGAAACCCTTTTCAACAGAATCCCTATTCTAGAACTTATGGGCATCATAGGTTGCTCCGGGCAGCAGGTGAAATGAATTAAAACCTCACCCTTCCACCCAGGGCACAAAAAGGGCAGGCCAGAGCTTTCCTTGTGTGTGCTGAGCTGGTCAGCACAGCCCAGCTATCTCCCACTGCACCACTTGTCTCTCAGGACCTGGGGCTGCCTACCCCGTGGTTCTCCCAGTACACCCCAGACTCCACCATGTTGGCGAGATGGACTCACTTGTTCTGATTCCCTGGTCAAGGCCCTAAAGGCAAACAGCCACAGCTGGGGTTCTTGTGTCTTCTTCCAAAATGCTTCCTGAATAACATATTTTGTTTCCTGCCCTAAGGTTTTTTCCTCCACAATTTGTTTGCTTGTTTGTTTGTTTGTTTGTTTGTTTTAAAAGATGGCCAGTAAGGGGATTTTAACCCTTGTCTTGGTGTTGTCAGCACCACGCTCACCCAGTGAGATAACCAGCCATCCCTATACGGGATCCAAACCCGTGGCCTTGGTGTTATCAGCACCACACTCTCCTGAGTGAGCCATGGGCTGGCCCATTTCCTCCACAATTTAAATCAACTAAAGAGCACTTTTAGAAGGAAAGATCTTTTCATTTCCTTTGGGATTAAAAATAATATATGCAGTTGCAAAAATATTTCTTTTCCCCTGGGGCCAAGTGTTTTACTCCTATTATCAGGGCCATTCCTTCAACATAGAACTTTGCCTTTCCCAAGCATCTTGTCAAAAGCAGTTACCTCTCCTCACTGGACTTCTGCAGTGGTCTCCTCCCACCCGGCTCCACACAGCAGCCAGGTGGTTCTTATAAAACACCCATCTTGTTTCTGCTTAAAACCCCTCAGCTACTCACATGGCTACTCCAATGTCCCATGTGCTGAACCTGTCTTACTTCTCCAACCCTCCCTCCTCTGCACACACTGTCCTTCCCCACCAACAAACTCCCTTCAGTCTCTGTAATCACAGACAAATAGATCACAAGTAATCATACTGATCTCAATTCTTCTTACAGATGCACAGTAGAAGGCAAAACTGAAAAATATTTTTTAACCTACTAGAAAGATCCTATAACTTATGTTCATCACCCATCCTCTTGCCTAATTCCCTAACCTTAGGAAATCTGTCCATTGCATCCCCTCCCTCCAATAATAGTGATACAAGTGGCTAGAGGAACTTTGATAAATTCCGTATTTATCAGAGCATAAAATACATTGAAGTGACAAGTGCATTAACGGTCTACAATGATGAAAAGGAGGGGGCATCTAGAAACTTCACTTATTCATTCATTCACTTGTTCAATCAATGCATGCCTACTATATGCCAGGAATAGAACCAAACTCTACACCCCATGTCCAGGCCACCATTCACCAAGAGACTGAAGGGAACAATTCTTCTGAGAAGTACGAGGCCAGTGAAGACACTAGATGTACCTCTGATCTCTTTTCTGCTCTCTTCTTCTCTCATCCAACCTTCCCCATGCTTCCTATCCCAAACCAGTCCAGAGAAGCCTCAGGAATCCCCGCTGCAGAACTAACAACCTCCCCCTCCTCCTCGGCCTCTTCAGGGCACCTTCCTGCACCTTTTTCCCTGACATCTGGGCTCTCCCTGAGGACACTGTGCTCTCAGTGTGGCTCTCAGACAGAGGCTGTTCAATCTCCCTCACCCACAATGTCATGGCCACACTGCCCCAGAGAACCAGCACTCCACAGTCTTGTGTCAAACACCTGTTCCTTTAAGACTCAAGCCCTCTGGCACCTCTACTGCCTGCTCTTCCTTGTGCCCATCAATGGTAGACCTGACTTCTCCCCCTGATTCCCCAGAGCCTTCCATCCAGGTCCTGCTTTCCTCCTGAATGATTTCAGCATCCCACATACACTGCAACCAACGCCTGAGCCTCCCATTTCCTTGAATTCATCACCATTACCACTACCATCGTGTTCAATACATTTCAACCATTGACTTAGGTTGGGTTCCCCAGAAGCAGATCCTGAGATGAAGATTGGTTTGCAAGTGATTCATTTAGGGGTGCTTCCAGGAGAAACCCATAAGGAATGGGGGAAGCAGGCAAGGGCAAGAAACCAAGCAAGGAAGCAATTCCAGGTGAAGTCTCAGGCTCTACCTGAGCACACAAGGAGCTCTGGAGCATAAATTCCATCTCAGAGTTTGTCTCACCTTGACACAAGTGAGCTAGGCTTTCACAGTCCTACTCAACCAGTCATTGACTACAGAAAACCCCTGGAGGATATATAAACTCCTTACAGCATCCTGAAAAGATATCCAAGGAAAGTCCTCTGAAAAGGTAAGTGCAAGCTAGAAGGGCAGAAGCCCATGGAAGCTGCAGAAGGGGTGCACAAAGCAAAACAGATCTGGGGGGATCCCCGTGCAGCACCAACAGCATCCACCACAACTGCCTCCCCCTATGACCATGTCCTGAACCTCGTCATCACAAGAAATGCCCCTGTCTCAGAAATACTCAATTAAGGAGACCGTGACTGCTATCATCTGAATGTTTCTGTCCCCTCCAAAATTCATATATTGATATCAAATCACTAACATGGTGGTATTAGGAGATGGGGCTTTTGGGGAGTGATTTGGCCATAAAGGTGAGCCCCCATGAAAGGGATTAGTGCCCTTATAAAATAGAAACCAGAGAGATCCCTCATCCCTTCCACCATGGAAGGAAGCAGCGGATCCTATATAGAAATCCTACTCTGCAAGATAGGTATTCACTTTGCAAAAGGATTTTCTGCAGAAAGCATCTAAACAGCACACTCAGCGTGCATCTGAAATGGGCTTTCGTTTATATTTGCATATTTTTAAGGAAAAACATTCCTGTAGAATGAGGTGTGACCTCTCTTTGCTCCTGTCCCCAGGTCACTGGGACAGAGGCTCAGCACCCCAGCACATTCTGCTTTGCAAGCAGCCTCAGCTTCTCTATTTGCCAACGTAGCTGCTCAGTGCTCCTGGCTCATTTCATAGTCACTAAAATCTCCTACAAAAAAAAAACTTAAGTGGAATAAAAATTTTAGATGGTTCTTCCTTCACTGTGCCTACTAAGTAGCAAAAATGAACAAGATCTGTCAAAGGGCAAAAACCATTTCTACAAAATACCCAACAAAACAGCTTTGCATTTCAGCATCACCCTCTGGGTAATTTTCTCTAAACTGGCTCCTCTAATGCATACCAGTACTGATGACATCAGCAACATTTCTGTGATTGACTGCAAATGCAGCTATAGAAGGTTGGGAGTGGGAGTGGGGTAGAGGAAGAGAGAAACCTAAAAGGGAAAAGAATAGCCACACTATCCTTCAAGAGCCTAAGAAGACAGCAATGTAGTAAAAGTACAAATCCATTCATCTGACAACTCAGAGTTTGGAAATATTAATAGCTCTGATTAATGAAGTCTTCAAGTAACCAAAAGACTCACTCAAAAATTGGGAAAGTGGATTCCCTTCAATAAAACAGCTTGGTATGTTCCTAGCAACACCTAGTTTGGGGTATAAAATAGGATCTGATGAAGGCAAGTCAGCATTGCCAGGGAAAATCTCAGGGCTGAGCCAGCATCTTGGGGAACTTTCCACACCAGAGAGCTGCTGAGCCAGGCTGGGCTTGCTAGCTAGACCAACACCTCACTCCACCCCAAAATATTCTTTCTTGCTAACTATTCCTCCCACTTGAGAGTAGTTTCCTCCAGATGCCACTTGGAGGTGGACCCTTTCATCTCTGAATCTTCCATAGTCCCAATCCCAGTGCACAGTTTATAATAAGGGCTCAATTAATGTTCATAGAATGAATTCAACAAATGTTTGCTGAGTGCCTACTGGGCTTTGGGCACCAGGGGGCACAAAGGTGACAAGCAGAATTCCTGATGTCCAGGAGCTAACCAAGGTAAAAGAATGTATGGATTGGGTGTGGGGGAGAGGGGATGGGACCTTCACTTCCACCTCCACGTAATTCAGGAAAGGCCCAGCACTCAAGGTCTAAAAAGGGCATCCAAAATTTCAGAAAGCAAACAGATCCTTGCACGGATCTTATGGAAGTCTGCTGAGCTGCTATGCGGGTCTTTAAGCTGCTCCCCAAGTGACAGAACATAAAGCAGGGCTGTACAGAAATTTGCTTGAGCATCATTTTCAAGGGTTAAACCCCTCTTCCCCACTATCAGAACGGTCCCTTCTCATAGACCCTCAGACCCAAATCTGTTAGCCAGACAAAATCTCTATGTGATGGGCTAGTTGCAACATATTTCCTTTCAAAGAACTCCCCAGTTATAAGAACCATGAGACATTATTGGAATATCTAAGACAAATTAGATATTGAATACTGGCACATAGTAAAGTTCCATAAATTAGTGTAGAAGGAAAATACAACACTCAGCTTGCCATGTAAATGATTAACTATTGATGCAAGATTCTTGTAAATAGGAAAGCTTGGGGGAAACCACAAGAGAAAAAAACATTTTAATAGACAGTTAAATCTAACCTTTGGGTTCTCAGGTTTTAGCCAAGGATCAGAATCTTCATAGAAAATCCTAGCTGATATCTAATTCATCATACAGTTTGGATTCAACCCATACTTAATTGCTTTGAAATTGCCTCTGAAGAGGTCATTTGAAATAGTCTTGTGGTTACATCTCCTCCAATTCATAGAACAGAGTAGAAAGAAAGGCATAGAAATTGGTATGAACAATTAAAATAGTGAATGACTCAGTCCAGCTGTCTTGAAATTTGTGGGTATTTCCAAGAGTTCCCTGCCACTTAAAGATTTTTAATGGTCCCTAGGAAGCCAGTTGCACTTATGCTGCCATAACTGAGAGGCACCGATATAAGCAAAGCCTTTTGGACCACAGGCACATGGGGTAAATAACTGGTTTTACAAACATAGCCAAAGTGCTACCTCACTCAATTCATTGAGAACTTCCATGGGAGGCCCATTCCATGACATTCTCTAAGTTGTACCATGGGTACAGGGGTAGTTTCTTTCCATTCAGATATTATCAGCTAACTGTCCACACAGCACATAATGCAGTTTCTATCAAATCAGCATTTGAAGTGCTCCAAGGGAATTTAGTGGAGGCATTAATTAATATCACCAGAAATAACAAGGTTGGCTTTCCTTATTGACCCAGGTGGCTAAACCCAGCAGTAGACCGTATGGTAGCTTCTACATGGTAGTCTAGTTAGAGTTCTCAGATGTTTATGCGTAGTAAAGTTCACATAACATAAAATTCACCATTTTAACCATTTTAAAGTGTATAATTCAATGTGGGCTGCCAGATTCAGCAAACAAAAATATAGCACACCTAGTTAAATTTGAATTTCTGATTAAAAAACAACAAAACAAAATTTTTAGGATAAACATATCCCATGCAATATTGGAGATATACTTTAAAACAATTTTTTTTCCCTAAAATTCAAATTTAACTAGTTATCTGCTATTTTATTTTAACCCTAAGTTAGGGAAAGGAAGAACACAACCATCACTCACTCAAGACAACCAGGCAAAACTGTAGTGAAGTACTAAATGGGGTTATGCCAATTCTTTTGTTGTTGTTGTTAAAGATGACCAGTAAGGGGATCTTAACCCTTGACTTGGTGTTGTCAGCACCACGCTCTCCCAAGTGAGCTAACCGGCCATCCCTATATAGGGATCCGAACCCGTGGCCTTGGTGTTATCAGCACCACACTCTCCCGAGTGAGCCATGGGCTGGCCCTTGGGTTACACCAATTCTAAAACTGTAGAACCACCACCAGGCTCCCACCCTGTCACTCCACCAAAACTGCTCTTCTCAGGATCTTCGCTACCCCACATTGCCACATCCAGGGACACCATCACGGCCACCCATTTCTTCCCCTCTCAGCAACACATAAGTGGAAACACAGAAGACCTTGCTCCTTCTTAAAATGCTCCACACTTATGACCTCTGTGACATCACACTCTCAAGATTTTCCCCTACCCTTTCTGGTTGGGCCTTTTAAATCCACTCTGCAAATTCTTCTTTTTCTACCTAAATATTGGACTTTCATGGGTTCCTTCCTGGACCCCTTTGGCTCTGTATTCTCTCCCTGGGTCATCTCTTCCTGGGCCATAGTTAGAGATACCTCCCCCTTACTGGTGATGCTCAGATCTAGATGCCCAGACCTAAAATGTCCTCGGACCTCCAGTTTCCCATACCCAATTTCCCATACCCTAGTGTTCGGTTTCATTTGGATATCTCAATTGTATCTCAAGTTCAGTCAGTCTAAATTGTACTTGATGACCAGCCCAACCAACAAAGAAGGCTCATCTCCCAGAATGATGTTAAATGCACCCAATTTACTCAAGCCCAAAAGGCACGATCCTGAGAGGCGGCCTTACTTTCTGGTGTCCCTCCCCTTTTCCTCCCTGACAGTTCTGTTATTTCTACCTCCAAAATAGATCTAGAAACTTCCCCTTATCTCCCTACTCTCACCCTAGGTCCAGGTCACCATCTCTCTCCTAGTCCTCAGCCATCGTGTCCTCACGAGTCCCCTTACTTTCACTCTCACTCCCTCCCCATACATTCTCCACACTGCAGTAAAAAAAAAAATCTTTCCAAAACATAAAATCATCTCACATCCCTCCCTGCTCAAACCTTTCAGTGCCTCCCACCATTGCATCTAGAAAAAAATGCAAGCCCCTTACCATGGCTTCTAATGTCTGATAACAGGGCCTCTGCCCACCTCTCTAAATTCATCTCACAATATGCCCCCTTACCCTGCACATTCCAGCCTTCACTCTGTTCCCATTCAGTTTCCATTCAGTTTCTTACTGTCTGGAAGGCCCTGCCCCTAGTTTTTCATGACTACCACCTTCCCATCCTTTGGGTCTCAATTTAAAAGTTACCACCTCAAGAGGTCTTTTCTGACCACTCTCAAATAGCCCACTATGGTTAATTTTATGTGTCAACTTGACTAGGCCACAGGATGCCCAGAAGGTTGGTCAAACATTATTCTGAGTGTTTCTGTGAGGTTGCTTTTGGATGAGATTAACATTTAAATCAGTAGACTGAGTAAAGCAGATTGCCCTCCATAAAGTGCGTGGCCAACATCCAATCAATTGGAGACCTAAGTAGAACAAAAAGGCTGACCCTCCCCCAAGAAAGAGAGAATTCTTCCTACCTTTGGACTCAAAACATCAGTTCTTCATGGGTCTCGAGCCTGCTGATTCACCCTACAGATCTTGGGACCAGCCCACCTCTATAATTGTGTGAGCCAATTCCTTATAATAAATCTCTTTGTACATATACAAATCTCTTAATATATATTAAGAGACAAATATTGTCAGTATATTTATATATGACAAATATTGTCAGTATATTTATATATCCTATTGGTTCTGTTTCTCTGGAGAACCCAGACTAATATATAGATCTGACCCATTATTCTCTTCCAGAGTAGGTATTATGATTGTAATTATATTATTTGCTGGTTTACCATTGGTTAGTCATCATCCCCAACACCTTCCCCACTAGACTATCAAGTCCCCGAGGGCAGTGACCTTGGCTATTTGTTCACTCTTACACACCCAGTGCCTAGCATGGCACCTGGCATAAGCTGGACATTCAATAAATACTTTAAGTGAATGAATGAAACCAAAAAAGAAGAGAATTATTGTATAATCATTATATTATACCAAAAAACTAATAATATAATTATTTACTTAAACAAGGTCCTGGATACCAACTAGTCCAACCCCCTCAGCCAGAGGCTATAAGTAACTTGCCCAAGGCAAATGCTGGAATCAGGATACAAGCTCAGTGTCCGTCCATCCAGCTCTAAAGTCCATGCTCGATCAAGACATCCTGCCACCTTCAAGTTCTGTTATAAGAAATTCTTTGAAAGAGAAGCTCAAGCCATGATTTTGTATTAATCTGCAAATTTATCTTGAGTATCTCAATTTGGTACTAAAAATCCCAAATCTCAATCTTTGGCATTCAGGACCCTATTTAGCTCAGTGGGAGCAGAAAGAAGGTAGCCATGCCACACCTCAAAGCCCAAAAGCTTAGTCTTAAAAGACACGTACTTTGGGGGAATATCCCAGAACAAATCAGCAAGCTAAACCAGTTAGCTACTGGCATAAAGGGGAACTACATCTATCCTCAAGATCTTGCATTTCAGAACAACTGCACACTGTCTCAAACCAACTACTTTTTATTCCTAGGCACCCACCAAAGATTCCAGAAGAAATGCCCTAAACTAAAAGCAAAGTAAGTACAGAATGGCACTGCCTTGGAAATAACAGCATGTAGTGCCTTTTTGTTCTCAATACCTCGAGGCTTGGTATCGAACCCTCTCATGCTTATGAATCAACAGAACTCCAGGAGATGCCATTTACAGTTGCACAGTGCACAACCTGCACAGTCATCCTTGCCACCCCTACCTCTTAAGGCCTGATTTAGCCCTATGTCAGGTTTTTGATCTCTCTACAACTTGGGCATGAGCTAGAAATGTCCTTGTACCAGAAAATTCACATTTTATTTCAAGTGAACAACTGCTGTATGTATCTATCAAACTCCACTGTCTACTAAAGAAGAGAGTGATTATCACACTTAAGGTTACTTTTTAATCACTTTCCATCAAGAAAACTTCAAATGAAAAAGGAAAACTGAAAACAAAGATCACAATATGATCACTCTTGCTAGGATGTATTTACGTACAAAATCAGTCAGGAAAAGCTAACAGACATAGGATTTAAATCAAACTGGATTTCTGAAAAATTAAATGAACTTTCTCCTTTTTCTATGACTTTTCGTTTTATGGATTTATGTTTGCATGGGCACTTTAAAGGTTACAGTAGATGGCAGTGCAGGTTTTGTCACTAGAAGAGACATTAGCTAGCTACTGAGAACTTGAGACTGAAGTTAGAATAATGACACTGACATTGCTTTACAGGCCAAATCTTTAAACTAAAAGTACCCAAGAGCAATGTGAAATAGATCAGAGGGGTTCAGACTTTTGAGAAAAAAAATGCTTCCTTCAATGGATTTTAAGTTTTCATTTTAAGTGGAAATTCAATTGAATTGAACAAAATGCAAACTTTAAGCAGAAACTATAGATATAGACATAAAATTCCATTTGAAGAAAGGGTTTTGTTCTAAAAGTCTGAACAAATTTTGGTGTTCTAAACTGGTCTTGGATATTGTATAGTATATATAACAAATATGTTAAATATATATTTATATATCATATATTGCATTATATCATATATTGACCATAATATAATATAATTAATATATCTGAAAGTCAGCAACATGGTTGGAATTTAGGGTAGGGGCCCAGAGTCTTTGTCTGATTCTGGTCCAGTGAGCTTTGTCTCCTTCTCAACCCCTGCACCATGTTCCAAGACCTCCCTGGGATCCACAACATTCAAGGAATGCAGTTAGAAACCTCAAGTCTGGAGGAAAGAACCCCAAAGAAAAACTCCAGGACTTGGATTCTAATCCCTGCTTTGTCCCCTTCAGCACACACTGTGGGACCAGAAGACCTGGGTATGAATGCCAGCCTGTGTGACTTCACCTCTCTACTGCTCACTTCTATACCTATGAAATGGGCACAATAAAGTATCTGCCTCACTGAATTATGCTGCAAGTTAAATATGTAATACTCATAGGATCTCAGTATCTTGAACAGCTATAGTAAGAACTTGACAATTGCTAGCTGTAATAATGATGAACTCATAGATAAAGTCTATAGTATGGGAAATTTGTTCTGAACATTGAATGCAATGCTAACTGAATAAATTTACATTAAATTTATTTTGTATCTTGTTTTGACCAGTTTTATTCTAACTATCATTAGGGATTGTCAGTGGCCTCTGTCTCTCCAGAGACCAGTTCATTTAAAGCCAATTGTATTTGTCTTTACCTTTTTGCTTGTTGACTTCTTGCAGCATCTCAATACACCCCCACAGCAATTAGCACAGGACTGGCACAGAGTCAGTATTTAACTGATGTTCATTAAATGAATAAAAAGTTCTAATAAGTCAGTCTTTGAATTCTAATATGACCTAGGTTAAGAGCATTCAAGCCCTTTAATACATAAAAGAGACCCTGATTTCAGAGCATGTCCAAAATTTAAAAGTATATTGGATCCTTTAAGCCACTTAGCCTCATAAATGACCTCCTGGTTAATCCTCCTGATAGACTGTATTTTTCCAAAACTGACCACAACAATATCTCCCATCACACATTCTCTTCTTACTACATGATTTTGATACTCTTCCCATGAGAATGTGGAGTCTACGCCCCCTGTCCTTGAAGCTGGACAGGACTTGGCTAAGGCAGAAGCAACACTATGTGACCTCCAAAGCTAAACTGCAAAAGACCACACCGCTTCTGCCAGGTTCCCTTGGGACACTCATTCTTGGAATCCAGCTGCCATGCTGTAAGGAAGCCCAAACTAGCTCATGTGGACAGATCCAATTAAATGATCCACGTGTAGATGTTCCAGCCAACAGCCCAGCTGAGACAGCTGAGAGCCAGCATCAACCACCAGTCACATGAGCCAAGATGCCTACAGTTGATTCCATCCCCACCCCCCACCCCGCACACCATCAACGCTGGTAGCTTTCAAACCTTCACAGGCGAGGCCCCCGACATCACAGAAGAGAGACAAGGCAACCTCTCTGTGTCTTGCCTAAATTCCTGAAGCACAGAATCTAGGAGCATAATAAAATGCTTATTTTATGCCAGTAAGTTGGGGTGGTTTGCTACGCAGCAATAGGAACAAAACAGGCTTTAATCTATATTATAATAATAGGAATTGCTCATAAAATTGAATCATGACAAAAACCAGGAACAGAGCCCAAGAATGTGAGTGTTCTAAAGAAACACTCTTGTTATAACACACTTCACTCTTCCATCTACTGAGGTGTACCACATGGAGCACATATAATAGTAGCATTAAAATTGCTATCATTTAGTGAGTGCTTATTATACGCCAGGCACTATTCCAAGTTCTTTACATACTCAGTTCATTTAAGTGCCAAAATAACTTCATGTGGTAGGTACCATTAGTACCCCATTTTGAACATGCCACTAGTAAGAGGCAGGGCTGGGATTTGAACCTAGCAATCTGGCTCCAGAGTGGGTAACCTGACACAGTACACCAGGATGCTTCTCAAGCCTTATGCCCCGTGAAAAATAACACATGTGAAGCAGCTAGCTCAGTGCTTGGCACGGGGTCAATACTCAGTGAATATTGTTTCTTTCCTTCCCTAATAGTGACATTATAATTTAAACTGCCACAATTTCTAAAGCAAAAAGTAGGCCATTCCTAAAGCAAAACGTATACCTCTAACATTTTGTTTCACTCATTGTTCACTGTCTATACAATAAATCCACTTAGACGTCCAATTAGCTGCTCACACTGAACATGACTTAAAGAGAAATCTTGTTTTCACTCATACGTACACACACCCAAATCTGCCTCTTCCCCTAGCCTTGTGCATCTCTGCTGACGGTACTGCCGTTCATCCAGGGGTTCAGCCAAGAAGTGTGGAGTTTCCTGGGATTCCACTCTGCCCTGACCCCCACAGCCCATCCAGCCAACTCCGCCTTCCAAATATGTCGTGATTTCCACCACTTCCTTCCAATTTCACCTCACCCGCCCCCACCTAAGCCATTGCTGTTTCTGCACAACAGCATCCTAACCAGCCAGCCAAAATGTAAATTCAGCCCCTCCACTGCATTGCTGAGAACCCTTCAAAGGATTCCTGTTACACTCTAAAGAGCATCCAAGCTGCTGCCCTAGCTCCCCACATGCTGGCCACTGCCTACCTCTCCACCTTAGTCTCCCTCCATCTGTCCCTCAACACCCTTCAGCCACACCGATCTTCCCGCTTGTCCATGTTAGCTCCAATTTCTGGGATTTCACATTTGTTGTTCCCTCTACCTGGTGCCCAGATCCTTGCAGGGTAGCTCCTTCTCAATGCTCAGGGCTCTGCTCAATGTGACCTCTCAGAGTGGCCTTCCTTCCTTACCATCCCATGGCAAAAAGGCCACTCTCCCCCCTAGTCACTCCCTAGCTCGTTGCCTGGCTTGATTTTCCTCACCACAACTTATCACCAGCTGAAATTGTATTCGATGCCTACTTGCTTGTTGACTGTGTGTCACCCCCCATTAGCATATAAACTTCTCACAAAGAGTACCAGATTTGATCTGTTTGGCTCATTGCTGCATCCCAGCATGTAGATTAACGCCTGCTACATAATAGATGCTCAATAAACATCTGTCGAGTAAAATTAATGAATCCTCTTCCTAGACTACAAATCCCTCAGTCAGGGACTAGTAATTTCTCATCTTTATATCCCAAATTCTGAGCCCAATATCTATACCATCGTAACTAGTAAAAGAAAGAAAGAGAGAAAGAAAAAGTAAGGGAGAGTGACAAGCAGAAAGAAAGAGAGAGATAGAAAGAAAGAAAGATACAAAGAAAGTGAAAGAAAGAGGGAAGGAGGGAAGGAAGAGAAGGTTGAGGGAGGGAGAGAGAAAGGAAGCAAAGAAAGACAGCCATGGTGTGCTGCTGAATTTTTCTGATTTGTGGATTTTATAGATGTAAAGTCTTAAGAATATCTAAAATTAAATTACACCTATTATGCATTTAATCAATCATCATTATTGAAAAAATTTTTTTCGTTATTGAAAAATTAATGACTCAAAATCAAGGCTATCCTAAAATGTCCAGGATGTATGAACACCCTAATAACATGTGCCATAATTTAACAATATTTTTCTAGTAGATGGTTTGTGACCATGTCTAAAATGCAATGTTTCCTAAGGGTGGGTGTAACGAAAGGAATGGAGAGAGAGGCAGTCCCAGAAGAAACCGAGAAAGTACAAATCCAAACCCCACCCTGCAAACAGCCTGCCCCATTCAGCATTTCTCCCTCCACTTCACCAGCCCCATTGCACACTCTGGGCAGAGTCCCTCTGTAGCCCTCCCGCTCCTCACCTGGTCCTACCAGCATCTAACATTCCCCGGGTGAGCTGGAGCTGGCCAGCCCCCTGCACCCAGCAGCTGGGTGAGCCTCATTTTAACACCACTCAGTCTATAGTCCAACCTTTGCCCTCCATGTGAAATTTCCATCTTCATTAAAGGAATCCTGATAAAGATCCAAAGAAATGTGGCCTTTAGGATTCAAATGCTGCCTTTCCCTTCCGGCACCTCATGTTCCTTGTTTATTGCCTTTTTAAATCACCAGTTGGTTTCATATTAATCATGAAAGAAATTTCACTGGGCTCTTCTTTTGTTCACACACTCCCTTGGGTTGAAGCATGGCCCCATTAGCACAATGATAAATGATCTTGGGGAGAATCCAGTTGGGTGGAATGATGAACACGTTCTATTAGATTCACATGAAGACAAGGCAATATTTGCCATGAACTTGCAGCTTTGGACCACAGAGATGGGAGCAATGCAGCATTCAGAGCTCTGCTCACTGCCCCTCAATCATGGCCATTGTGTGATCTACTCTATTGAAGCTGGTCAGTCTTTATGTACACACACTGTTAAGAAGAGAATCCGAGGTATACTCACCCATCCTTTAAGGGGCAGTATGTAGTGTAGTGATTTATTGCAGAAGCTTAGAATCAGACTTGAGCTCATGTCATTAGCTATGTAGCCTTCAGAAAAAAACATAAGCTCTCTAAGCCTCAGTGTTCTTATCCTCAAAAGGGAAACAATACCTTTGTCTTAGTGCCATGGGGAGACTTCAGCAAGCTAATTCACTCAAAGTGCCTGAAACAATACCCAGCATATGGTAAACACTCAATAAATGTCAACTACTATGATTATTACTAATATCATCATCATCATGTATCTATTTACACACAAGCGTTGTATCTTATTTACTCTGTATGCCCAGCACAAAGCAGAGTGTCTCACACACTGTAGACACTTAAAAGATAATTTTTTAAAGAATTGAGATGGCAGGTAGAATAATGGCCCCCAAAAGATAAAAGATGTCCTTGTTCTAATCCCTGGAACCTGAGAATATGTTACCTCCCACGAGTTAAGGATCTGGAGATGGGGGTGTTATTCTGGACTATCTGAGTGAGCCCCATGTAATCACAAGGATCTCTATCAGAGGGACACAGGAGGGCCAGAGGCGGTGAAGAGGATGGGAGGATGAAAGCAAAGGTTGAAGTGATGGAGCCACAAGCCAAGAAATATGGGTGGCCTTGAGACACTGGATAAGGCAAAGAAAGGGATCTTCCTGAGATCCTCCAGAAGGAACAGAGCCCTATGGACACTTTGATTTTAGCCCTGTAAGACCCACTTTGGAAGTCTAACCTGCAAAACAATGTGGTGATAAATTTGTATTATTATAAGCCATCCAGTCCATGGTAACTTGTGACAGCAGCAGCAAGAAACTGATACCATCAGTGACATGTTCTGGGCGCTTGCTCTGTGCCAGGCATTCATTCACCAGGGGTCACCAAGAACTCAAAAAAGCTAACCACCTGCAAGACAGAGGGTTTTCCATGGCTAGCGTCTAGAACTACAAAGGGCACCAGCCAAGTAAAACGTCTTTGCAATCCTGTCCATGCCACGTGACTCTGGAGGAGCCAGAGCAGCACAGGAAGCAGGAGAGGAGTCTGGACAAGGTGGGAAAGAGAACAGACATGTCCCCCTTTTCCACTACTGATCTGTGACATCTCAGGCCCGGCCTGACCTACGGGGAAGGAGAGCTTTGAATTGAATGGAACGTTGATGTTTTGCTTTAGACAGAACTGGACTTTTGAATACCCGAACATAAAAAGTAAAGCTTTATTTCTATTTTATTTTACTTTTAAAGTGCCTGGGAAAGCTGAGAGAGATTTCTGGGATATCATCCAGGATTGGCCTAACAGAGCAAGAGTGAAGGTAGCAGGTGAAGATAGTGAAGCCTTTTTCTGTTGGGACTCTCAGCAAGCCCAGCTGGTTTAACAAAACAGTTACACGGCTTTAAAAATAAGTAAAAACTGCTGCTGCCATCCCTGTCTTTTTATGGATGTGTACTCGTGTTCGTGAGTATATATTTCCTACCCTCTAAGTTCTATACTCCCATCTCCAACTGCCTCATTGAAATTTCCACTCAGATATTGAGCAAGCTTCTCAAATCCCACAAGCCAGAACAGCTCAACTGGCTTAAAAATAATAATGGGGGAGGGAAGAAGACACAACAATCACAATTCCTTGACGTTGATACGACAAGCGAACAGATATGAGGTTGTTGGGAGGGCGCGGGGAGACGGAGGTGGGACGGAGGTTTCGGTAATGGGCCACAATAATCAGCCACATTGTATATTGACAAAATAAAATAAAATTAATAGTAATAAATAATAATAATAATAAAGTTCTCGGTCACTTGCAATAGATACATTGGCGGATCCGGTGACTGTGTTTATGTCCATGAGGCTCAGGTCTCAATTAGTCCAAACACAAAACGTCCTCATAGGGCTGCATGGGCAATTCCCACAAGATACAGTGATTAGTCTTCAGAGCACCAGTTCCAGCAGCAAAGCATTGCCTTCACGATCAATTCCTAGCCTGAAACATTGCCAGCTTTCTCCTTCCCCACTTAAATTTCACATGCAACTTCAAGGATACTGTCCCAACCTTCCCCTCTCATGTACTCTAATTATGTTGCTTTCTACCCTTAGAAAACACTTAGCTGGAGACCCTTGTATAAGTTATAAATGTTTCACTGCATATTCACTAATATTCTAATTTGGAATATTCTAATCCTCTTAAATGTATTTCTTATCCGTATTTCTTCATCTATTTGTTCCTTTATGGGAAACTCTAAAAGACAGGAAACAGGACTTTAAGCCCCTTTGTGAGACACCTCCAGCAAGGCAACAAGTAGTTACGTACTTAACAAATGCTTATTGATGACAAAGACAGCAGTGACTATGGTAATAGTGGTCCTGTTGCATGCATCATTAAAAGACGATTGTCCTGACCATTCATTGGAGAAATTTCCTCTAGATTAATAAAATCTACTTTGTTCTGTCACCCCCATGAGAAGAAATTAGAAATAGGCTTACATGAACAACCTAGAATTCTTCCTAGTTTCCAGATTTGAACAGCGACCTTTGGTATTTGAAAGCTTGGACTCTTTCTTGTAATTTGTATAATTCTTCTTGGCTCTGAGCAAACAACATAGTGATTTTAAATAAGGAACCAAAACATTCTGCATTCCCCTGAAATCTAAATGGAATCAAAATCTAAAGGGAATCCATTGACAGGAGAAAATCTCCACAAATACTAGAAGCATAATTAAAATTGTCCATCAGCTCCCAACTATGGAATGTGAGTTCATCCCTACACCCACTCCTCTTGGGATGATGGGCTTTATTAAAATATCCTATCATTGAGTTCTGGAATCTTAGCTACAACACGTCTGCTCTTTGGAGGGCTGATTAAAGTAACAAATTCTTGGACCTCAGCACTTAACTCACCAGACTACTAAGTACTTCCCTGGGACTGCTGGACATCTGCTTCCTCCCAGTCTGGTCCAGTCCATGCATCTGGGCTACAATATACAGGGAAGTTACACAAGACATTGGTAGAATCTTGCTCAGTGGCCCTACTTTTAGATTCTGAGGCTACTTTGTGTAACTCTCCATATTCTGATCCTGCTTGGATTCTGACACCTCATATGACGGGACATAACATTAATGCATGTTCTGAGATTTGGGGATACTGAGCAGCATGGTGGAGGTGGAGCAGACTTTGATGCCCCAGAGACCAAAGCCTGGATCCTGGTTCTACCACTTACTGACTGTAAGAGATTGGGCAAGTCACTTACTCCAGTTTTACACATGAAACAAGGATAATAATGCTGCTCGATGAATACATATCTTACAGGATTGTTATTATTAAAGGTGTATTTGAAATGGGCAATGGTAGGACAGCAACATCGATAAGTGGATATCGCTGCTATCATCATGACTTCATTATTCACTTTACCATCATGAGGTACACACATAGACCCTAATCTCTCTTGGTGTGAGTCCCCCTCTCCCATACTACAGCTCTCAGTGCCATTTCTCATTCCTCCTGCTCTATTCTGTTACCTGGCAGAGTCACACTGCAATGAATTTATGCAGCAGGCCAGGAAGGGAGAGAAGATGCTTCGAATTTCTCTCCACTTTGCTGTTACTGCCTACAAAAGCTTGAACCCACTGGCTCTTCATTCACCTTCTGCTTCTCTCCTAGCCCTGGACATATGAACATCTCAGTCCTGGCATCTCTGGACCAATCTCAATGCCTAAAACTAGAGACTTAACATTAGTGCTGCACTCCAAGTGGGGCCATTATATTGGTCAAAGCATTGCATCACTGTAGTTTTGTGCAAATATCTCCTATCAAACTTAGTACACCATCAATTGCAAGATGCATCATTATTTTGTATACCTCTAAAATATTTAAATTGCCAATTAAAGTATGACATATCATTGTTAGTAAGATATTCCGATTTTAGAAGTATTAAATAATAAAAAATTCATCTTAGAATTAATGTAGTGCAATAGAACATTTTGCTCGTAGAAACAGAAAGTACAGAATATGTATTCTTATACTTATTTCTCACAGTCCTGCACAGAGCCTGGCAGACAGTAAATAAATAGTTGTTAGATGAATAAATATATGCATGAATAAACGAATTTCCTATCAGCTACATTATAATGAGTTTCCATCATTTAAAAAGAAAATTTGATGCAAGAGGAAAATCATGCTAAAAATTAAAGTTAAATACTCATCATTTCACCAAACCTCTTATTAAAAATTCATTTACAAAAATAAACAAACTTCACTTCAGTTTGTTGCCGCTAGGTTGGAGACACAGATCCAGTAATACATTCCAAAAGTTTGGCGTCTACTTAATAGCCACTTTCAAAGTAGACACTATTTTTAAGTGTGCAGTATCTGGGACCATAAAATGAAAGGTGCCTCTTCAGAAGTATCAGGCAGCATCCTCAGGGCACACTTTGAGTTCCTATTAGCTAGGAGACAGCGTTGGCGTCTTTGATAGCTGAGAATACAGACCTGTCTAACAGTGCCTTCTCCTTTCTTTCGTACCACTAAATTGGCTGTAGACGTCCAGCCATTGCCTGGAACTCAACTCAGGGATGGGGGTGAAAGCCAGTAAGTCACGGTCCCCAAAGAAGTTAGAAGAATTCTGCCTCCGCTTCCTGCCCAAAGTGGCTCCCGAGAGTTGCTTTACCCTATTCTCTGCAATTAAAATTGGTGCTATTCATCCCAGGTACTACAGAGATAGGCACTATATAAAATAGATCAAAGAACAAGAACTATAGGTGAAAGAATGATAAATGAAAATGGATGGATTTTGGAGATTCATAAATTTAAATGGTCCTCTGGGGAAATTTCCAGTGGCCCATGCTTCTGTGTGTTCTGCAGTGGGAATATCAAATCCCAGACCCCGCTCTTGTTAAGCCTTTGTCTGCTCTTTATTTAAACATATTCACATTTGAGTCCTTTCTGTGTCAAGGGAGAACTGCGTCCACAGACACCAACCATAATCTTTTCAGGTGGAAAACAAAAGGAATGAAATAGAAAAACCCTGTCATGTGAGCATCTCTAAATATAAGGAAATTGAGGAAGAAATATCTACTTTAAGGATAAAAATGAGTCACTCAAATGACTTTTCACAGAAGATTGTGGGCCATTTTCCTGGGACACATTACCCTTGCACAAGTCAAGAGCAATAATGTCCATTTTCAGTGCGATCTCCATGCCTCACGGGCATGAAACCCACACAGAAATTATATGGCTATTTATCCTCGAGTGTACTTAAAGGCACAATAGAAGGAACTAAATTCAGAATGGACTGCCTCCATTCTTTCACAGCGAAAAATAATCTTCTCCCTAATTTTCACCTCCGCCTTCTCACCCATCATGCACTTGAACTACAATCAGTAGCTTCTTTCCATTACCACACAATCAACACTCTCTGCTCTTCCATGCCTCATGGATGGCACCACTCTCCTTCTTGTAATTCAAGAGAAATAATTGACTTCACTGTGCTGGCAGCCAGTTGGTCCCCAGCCCTCTGCACTGGTGATTTAGACCTTTCTTCTCCACCCTCCTAGTGGTCCCTCTAGCTCAGACTTCTGTGGTGGTGACCATTCACAACCTCATTATTTCTCACCCAGATGGCTGCAGTTTCTAAGAGTCTCCAGCTTGCAGTTATTCCTCTCTCTGATTCATATTATGTACACCCGCCCAGTTGTTTCTTGACGTGCAGCTTGCACCATGTCATAGCCGTCCGTGGCTCCTGATCTCCCATAAAAATAAATCCATGCTCAACCTAGCGTCTAAGGTGCCTGCAAGACCTCAACTTTCCTTTGCACCTTCATCTCCCCATATCCCTTCCAAATGACTGGAGACCTGCTCGTCCCCAAACAGGTGCCTCAGTTTCCCCCTTTAGTGTCTTGTTGATGTCCTTGCCTCTGCTGAACACCCCCCATCACTGCCTTTTACATCATGTCATCCTTCAAAGTTCATCTGAAATGTCACGTCTTCTAGGGAGCCTTACTGGTCCTGAGCTGGCTATGAACTCTTCCTCTCATAAGCCGTAAGCATGCACCCATTGGTCTTCTCTTGTGGTCTTTATCCCACTCTTCCTCCCTGTTCATCTTTGGTTTCTGATTTATCACTTCCTAAAACACTGTAATCTGCCTCAAATTTGCAAAAGCATCATATGGTGTCTGGCAAATACTTGCTGAAGTGAATTGAATTTGAGGAGAGCTTACCCATCCCTGGTTCCATAATGGGAGCTCACTCAGCTGCTCAGCTGGCAGAGCTGATGTCAGATGGCATAGTTAGAAACTGCCCCACAAGGTTGGGATTAGGCTCATCCAGTCAACATCTCACCTTCTTATTGGTGTGTGATTTTCTCCCTGCTTTGCTCCAAAACCATGAAGAGTAAAGACCGCATCTAATTCATACTTTTACTTCCTCCAGCATAGTGGTTTGTACATAATAAGTATCTAATTAATGTAGGCTGAATCCTAGTCATTCAATTCTATCATGTCACAACTAGAGAGTTGTAACAGTGCCTTGACTGTTCCCAAAAGTGCAGCAGGCGAACTCATTGGTGGTATACAAGATAACATCAAGTGACACAGAGATGCAAACCTTTTTTAATGGCCATGGGTTTATTTTAACGTGCACTAGTTAAAAATAGAACTAGCACAGAATACCTATGATTTGGGGTAAGGCCACATTTATTTAAGTTTTACTAATGGAGAATAAATATTTTTTTAAAGTATTAAGTAGTGGTAGATATGATTCCTTAGGGCAAAGCTAAATGTATTTAAGTTTTTAAAAGTGAAACCAACTAAAAGAAAAATATTAAGTAAACAGTGGTACAGGAGATATTTAAATATGGTCTCCAAAAAGTTAAAAAGGGAAGGAGGTATAGAAAAGGCTAAAGTTTAAGAAAACCTGCCCTAACTAGTATTTCCAGTTTGAATCTGGTTTTGCTCCCAAATGTACCCACTGCAAGATTTATTCTTCACAAATATTCATTCACATCAGGTCTCAGAAACCCCAAAGAGCTCCCCAACCAGCCTAATCTCTCTTATTCTAGTGACAGTTCTCATTTCCCTAATCCTCTTTTCCAGACTCCCCTCTGATTCCTCCCCGGTGGGTCTCAGTCCTTTCTGTCCCTTGGGCAAATCTTGCAAATGTGCACCGTCTTGCCTGTGCTTAAACCATTCTCCCGCCCCTTTCTTCTCCACCAGTCCACATACATTCCTTCCTCTGAGCAATGGAAGTTCAAAACCACCCACGTCTTTCACTTCTCATTCTTGTCCATCTTGTACCACATGCTCTTCATCAATTACATCAACAGTTTTTACTTGTGATGTTCCATTTATCCACATGGATGTTTCATCACCCCAATTAGTCTATGAACTCAGCAAGGGCAAAGACTAAGTCCTCAATGTTGTGCGAGGTCTCGATCAGCCTACAAGAGTGCTGAGCATACCACAAGCACTAAATATATGCCTCATAATAAAATAAACCAAAAGCCAACATATCAGAAAAGATCTAACACTGGGTGCCCCGCTAACTTGTCACACATGGCACTCGGTTTAGGATGCACCCAGTCACTACATCACCCAAGTGGGACTCTCACTGCACACATCACAACGTCTGAGTTTTAATAGTTTCCCTGCACAGCACACCTGGGCTCATCAGAAGAGTGCATCTTCAGGGTATTTTAATAAGGAAATCATTCAATCTGGATTCATCCCTAATATTTTTACAGAACTCAATTATGCTTTCAAATGAATTAGATGTAGTCCAAAATGCCAAAGTTTCAGACAGTTCGGGCTTGAAAATTAATTTTATTTATCATATTTTTTAAATAAATAGGAAATCACTTTTCCTGTATTACATTTCTCTTTTCCAATTTGTTAAGAGTTTTTCAGTCCTCATCTGAGCAATCATATACCAGTGGTTATAAAAATGAACTTTAGATTAACCCAGACCTAAGCTGGACTCTCAACTCTACCATTCACCAGCTCCAGAACCTTGGGAAATTCATTTGCTCACACAGCAAACATTAACCAAAAGCTACCATGTGCCAGGCACTGTGCCTGACCTCCCTGTCTCATTGCTGTCCTCTGTAAGATGGGAATGATAGCATTCCCTGGCAAAAGAGACACTGTCCGATTTAAGCAAGATAACAATGTATGCAACATGCCTGGCACTCTTCCAGGTTCACAGTACAAATAAACGTTAGCTGTCACTATCATCATCATCTTCAGTCTTTACAGAGCATTTAATGCTGCTAATTAAGTTCCCCTTCTTAAAACTCTCTCCTCCCTTGACTTCACGGAGATATCATTGTAGTGTTTTTAGTTTATTAGCTTTTTAGTTTTTGTTCATTAAATTAACAAATAGAAATTTTTTTCAGGGAGTTACAGGCATAACAGTGTGCTATGACAGAGGGTATCCAACAGGACTGGGTGGTTAGAAAATGCTCCTCCGAGAACATGGCATTTGGGCTGAGATTTCAGAGGTGAAGATGAGACAATCATATGAAGATTGGGTAGAAGAGAATTCCAGAAGGGAAAAAACAGGTCCTGCAAAGACTCTCAGATAAGAAGGAGTTTGGATTATCCAGGGAACAGAAAGAAGTCCAGACAGGGCTGGGAGAAGGTAGCACAAGATAAGGTTTGGAAAGGAGGTGAGCAACTTCAGACCAGCACCAAAAACAGATTTCTGCCAAGTGGACAGAGGCACCATGACAGACTCTTAAGCTGAGAGCCTGACAGAATTCTTATTTTTATTTTTAAGAGATCATTTTGGCTTCTCCATGGAGAGTCAATTACTAGGAGCAGGAGTAGAAGTAACAAGATCAATAGTCTATGGCAGCCATCCAACTAGGAAGATGCTTGGAACCAGGGTGGTGAGAGCAGAAAGGGATAGAAACAAACAGATGCTGTATATGGTTTAGAGGTCATAGTGGACAAGACTCGCTGGTGAATGGAGTGTGAAATGGCAAGGGGCAGGAAAGAGGGGACTCACGCATCATGCCCAGATTTTAGTTTAAGCAACTGTATATACGTACGATGGTGTCATTCACTGAGATGAGGAAATCTTGGGGAGGAGCAGGTTTGGGATGGAAAACCCACAGCTTGGCTTCAGTCTTTGTAGAGAGAGAGGGCCATGAGACGCCCAAGCGCAAACGTCAGGAGGCAGCTGGGGATCCACCCCTAGAAGTCATGGCACAGACGTGGTACTGAGGGGCTGCTGAGAACACCTAGGGAGAACCTGCAGACAGAGACAATAAGGGCCTCGGGCTAAGCGCTTGGGCATGCAACCAAGTAGAGGCAGAGCAACAGGGAAGAGCCAACAGGAAGCTGAGGAGTGGCCTGGAAGGTTGAAGGAAACACAGAGGAAATAATGTCACAAAGCAAGCGACGGAAGTGAAGTGCTTCCAGAAGGCCGGGGTGGTCCCCTGCCACAACTGCTGCAACATGTCAAGGGAGAAGGGCAGATGCTGCCTGGGGCTCTCACTGTCGCCCCTCCCCCTCCTTACTAACAGACCCAATATTACTTAAATTGTGTTACTTAAATGTTGGTTAAATGGCGAAATTTCAAAGAAAGTGGGCCCCACTCACAGACTTGGGGAATGAATCTGAATTGGTTCAAGGCAAGAAGGATAATACCATTCCCCTTTTCTAGGGATTGTCTTAGGGGTTGATATGTAAGAAGGATGCATGGGGCTTCCAGGAAAAAAGTCCTCCACGATAAAAAGAGACACGTAAGGAAGAAAGCCACTTCACGTGCCGCAGGTGCTACAGCTGCTGGAGCCTCTCGCCAGCCTCCAGAGCCTTTGCCCACATGATGGAGGAAGGCAGGGCAGGCATTGGGACAAGCCCAGGTCTTCGATGGCATTCAGAACAGCTGAGCGCCCTGGAACAGCCCTGTTCAGTGAGAAGTAACTCTCTCAACAGTCAACATCTGTATTGCATAAGCCACTTTTTGCAGGGCATTCTGCAACATGCAGCTGAAAGCATCCTGACTGATACTTAAGACAAAAGAAGAGAAAGGTGATGCAAGGGCCACTGGTGACCTCGATAAGAACAGCCCTGAGACGTGGTGGTGGCTTAGAACGAATGTGCAGTGAGGAAGTGGAGACGGCGATGTCAGGCCACTTTTCTCAGCAGTTTTGCTGTGAAGGGCATAAAGGAATTAGGTGGTGGCTGCAGGAGATGTGAGGTCACGGGGGATGCGGGGAGATACTGAGACCTGCTTATACACTAGTGGGAATGTCAAAGTAGTGGGGGAGGGAGGGGTGGCTCAGGACAAGAGAGGATGTCTGTAGCAGCAAAGAGGAGCCCAGCATAAGCAAGGCAGTGGCCTCAGAGAGGAGCAGAAACACTTCACCCAAAGAGGAACAGGGCAGGACTGGTGGGAACAGGCACCCAGCCTGGCAGCCTCAACGGAGGAATGAGGTCGTTCTGACCAATCGCTTCCTTTTTCCCAATGGTGTATGAGGTGCTCAAAATGTAAAATGTTTCTCCAGATCTGTTCAAAACTCTCCCTCCAGTGTGAAGTCGTTCCCTTCTGCAAACTCCCACAGAACTGGTTCTCTCTCCTCTGGAGTGTTCATTGTGTCTTGTGTCATAATTTCAGTCTCCTGAGCCACCAGAATGGATATTCCTTAAGAGCATGAAATAGAGCTCCCTACACCCTCATAACGTACGCTGTCTGCTTCTGTCGAATTGCTTGCTTAACCTAAGTGACTCCATTTTGCCCCCTGTCTGGCCTGCAGACTGCCTCATCTTCTGCATGAGAAACCGCTGACCTTCTCATAGAAACAAAAAACAATTGCATAGAAACAGGAGCCATACACAGTGAACTATTACATGGGAACAGGAACCATACACAATGAAAACTTGTATACTTGACTGCTCGAATGGCTCATTCTCAGCCTCCGTGACCTAGCTCCCAGCTTGCTTTGTGCACCTGGACAAACCCATGTGCCAATGGGATGTAGTTTTTGCCTTTAAAAACCCCACAAGACCAAGGCCCGAGGCCACTCTTCCTTGGTTGCTCCTTGGGAGACGGACGCTGGCCAGCTGGAGTGAATAAACTGCCCTTTTCTGCACGAGTGGCGTGTAAGTGCATTTCTTGTAGGAGGGGGCCTCACGGCAAGCAGAGACCATGTGATTAGCATCTCAGTATCTACCACAGAGATTGGCACTCATGTCTAATAAACATACCGAATTAAAATAGAGTCTTACTGTGGTAGGGTAAGAAAGACAGTTGATTCTCATTATCCCCAGATTCCATATTTTCAAATTCTTCTACTTGATAAAATGTATTTGTATCTCCAAAATCAATATTCAGGGCACTTTTGCAGTCATTCACAGGCATGCACACAGCAGCAAAAAAACTCTGAGTCACCTGACATGCACGTCCCCAGCTGAGGTTGAACAAGGGGATGTGCTATCCTTCTGTGTCAGTTCTCATAATATAGACAAGTGTCCTTTCCATGATCTATTTTTGCCACATTTTTCACATATCTGTGCTTTTTGTTAGTGATCTCAGTATTTAAAGTCGCCCCCAAGGGCAGTGCTGAAGAGCTGTCTACTGTTCCTAAGTGCAAGAAGATGTGAGGGTGCATTACAGAGAAAATGCATGCATTAATAAGCTTTGTTCAAGCATGAGTTCAATGTCAATGAATCAACAATATATATTAAATAAGATGTCTTTAAACAGAAACACACATAAAACAAGTTTATGTACCGATCAGCTGATGCGACATGTTGTAACCAGAGGCTCGCAGGAACCTAACCCTGCATTTCCCTTAGAAGCGATGGTTCAAAATTTGCTAATTCAGTATTTGCAGCAACTTTATGGAACATAATAATTATCGTCAATAATGAGAATCAACTGTACTTCATTTTGCCCTCTTCTGAGAAGGAGAATTATGAAAACAAAATGGTTTAATGAGGCTGGGACATGCCTCATCAAGCCTTAATCTCTCTTTTCATGCTTTATGGATCACTCACCAGCACCAGGATTTGTACTAAAGATGTCTTGGGGAGAGAGCTGCTGATTAGCTGCAGATTATATCCCCTGAGAGCCATGTGGCCTGCCTGAGAAGTCAAGCATCTTGGGGCATTGTACCCTATCTCCTTACTCCCACCATCAAAGCTAGCTGGCTGGGGCATAAGGCAGAGAAACAAGGGAAGCGTGAAGCTTTGCCATATGTCTTAATTTGGGTTCCCCCAGAAGCTGATCCTACAATAAGGATGAGCATAAGAAGTTTGTTTGGGAGGTGAAGAAAGCACCAGTAGGGGGTTGGAGAAGGAAGGCAGCCAAGAAATCCAATAAAATATGCAGTATTTCCTACCGGGGAAACTAGGACCCCATGCAAAACTTATTCCTGAGTTCTCCTAGCAAGGCTGAGGGAACTAGGGCATTTCTGCACCATCTCCCATCGATCACTGGTTGAGCACTGCTCTTGGCTGCACTAACTCCCCAGCACTTCCTGCCTCCCATGGGAGCAGCAAAGTAGGCTTCATCAAGAAAAAGGCAAAAAAGAAAAGAAGAAAAAAAGTGCAAGAATTGGCAGTCAGAAGTCAGCCAGCGTGCACTGAAGTGGCAAGAATGAGTGGATGAGGACAGACACCATCACATCTGCTGTGTTATACAGGACTGATGCTGAAAATCTGACATAAACTGAGACCAAGAAGGGGGCCCCTTCCATGAGAAATCTACAATTGATGAAATTCCTATACGACAAGCACACACCTGCTACCAAAGTCCTGGAGTCCTGATGTGCTTTCAGCTAATTAGCTAATCCAATTCCCACTAGTGTTAAGTCAAAGTAAGATTTCATAGTGTTTTTAGAAGAATCTGGAAGTACACAAGGTTATTTTCCTTCTTTGGCAGAAGCAGGATGCAAAGCTCATTTGCACTTTTAGGTTTTTTAGGGTTTTTTTTACTGTAACATCATTGATTGTAGTACATATCTGTGGGGCACAGAGTTGAATATCAATACCTGTGTGCAATATGTGATACTCAATTCAGGATAATTAGTACAATCAACATTATACAATGTAATCATTTGCCTTTTTAATAATCAAAAGGGGCCTTTTCCAAAGAATAGGATGTAAGGGGACAGAGCAGGAAGAAGCAGCTTTTGGAAAACATGGAGGAAGACAAGACTTTATAGGACGTGCTGTCTCACCCCCATAGGCTAGTTAGTTCTCCCAAGGTCAACAAAGACACACATCCCTGCCCAAGAGCCTGCTGGTCGTAGGCCTGTTCCTTTCACAAACACCTGTGCCCACTGATGTCACAGCAACTGAGGAAAGGACACTCTGTCTCATGTCTCAAGAAAAGTCCTGGGGCTTGGGGGGAGGAAGGGAGCCACCTTACCCTCTGCAGTGTTTCATCATAACCTACTGTTGAAGACAAGGCAAAAAAGATGACATTTCCTCCATCACACTGGGTGACCGGATTGCTGGGCTTTGAACCCAGAAAGTATATTTCTCCCATTGTTTGTATTTCTATAACTTTCCCAGTTCACATCATAACTCTTGGGAAATGGACAAAAGAACTAGACTGGCCAACACATGTCTCAGAGGCCAGCACATGGTATACAGCCATGAAACCACATCCTCCGTGAGGTGGATGGAAAACATCAGAGTCCTGTGAGGAGGAACCCCCACAACCACAGCAATGAGGAGGGGTTGGGCCTAAAGCCCAGGGCATCCACACCTAGGGGGATCCACTGCAGAGGTCTTGCCAGAGACCAGTAAGTACATGAAAAGAGCCACGGCAGACCTGGGTGCAAATCAGAACTCAAGAGCTTTCAAGTGGGGTGGCCCTAAGCAAGTTACATACACACTCTCAGCCTCAGTTTCCACATACACTCTCAGCCTCAGTTTCCATGTCTTCAAAATGGAACTAATACTACTGTCTCCAATGATTGTCCATTTCTTCATTTAAAACGTAGGAATGCTGCAATGTGAATAAACCTTGAAAACAGTATGCTAAATGAAAGAAGTCAATCACAAAAAGCCACACATTGGATATTTCCATGTATATGAAATGTCCAGAATAGGCAAATCTGTAGAGACAGAAAGTAGATGAGTGGTTGCCTGGGACTGGGAGAGACTGGGCAAAAACAGGGAGTGACAGCTAATGGGGTTGCTTTCAGGAGTCATGAAGATTTTCTAAAATTAGATACTGATGATGGTTGCACAATACTGTGAATATACCAAAAACCACTGGATTGTACATTTTAAATAGTTAAGTTTTATGGTATATAAATTATATCTTAATAAAGCTGTGATATTTTTTAAGATAGGTGTGAAGCCCTCACCACGTGTAAGTTCCTTAGAAGCCATGAGCATCTAGGTGGGTTGGCTAAACATGAGGATATTAACTGGAAAAACAAGCAAAATGACTCTGGCTGTTGTGAAGAGTAAATTGTATCTTATGTGTTAAGCACTGAGCACAGTGTCTGATGCACAGAAGACCCTCAGTTACTGAGTGCTACAGTAACATCATCATGTTTATCAGGTGCCTGCTGTGTGCCAGACACTGTGCTCTGCTCTTTGTGTGCATAGTTTCCTCTAGGTTTCCTTTGAGTTTACCACCTCTAGGGGGTGGGGACTGTTATCAGTTCTGGTTCTCAGGAGGGGAAACTTAGGAAAAGAGAGGTAAGTTGTCACCTAAGACCAGCAGCATGGGAATGGCATGGCTGGGGACACATCTATATGCCTTCCCATCACACTGGAGAGCTGCCTCCTCTCCAGTGGCAGCTGTAGCAGTACGGCCACTGTTATCACCATCAGTACCACCAGACAGGGTTCCCTGGATCACTAAGACCGGTTTGAAATACAGCAGCAATCTCTGTATTTACTGGCAGGATGGCCCCTACAGGTCTCTTCTGCGCCTCAGCTGAGAGTCCTAGCAGTGGAAGCGTGGCCCCAGCCAACCTGCCTCAAACTCCAGTTAAGACTCTCCCTACCCCTGGATTCCTAGTGGACCCCTACCCAGTCGAACTGTCTGCTGCCTCCTTAAGCTCCAGCAACTCAGGCTGGCATCCTTGACTTCCTGTTGTGCCTCAGTCTGCCCCTGAAGCCCAGATGCAGCTCCAAGAGACTGGCAGGCACATAACAATCAGAAGCCCCAAGTATCCCCTGATTCAGAAGACATGTAAATTAAAACACTTTGGAAATCACGCATAGCAAAAAGTTCCCATCCAACAGTGTGAGTGTGCGTGTGTGTGTGTGCACGTGTGTGTGTTTAAGCGCCTCACATTTTGGCCTCTTGCAATTCCTCATAGATTAATTTAAGGCCGTCATCACGGAGGAGACTCAAACTCTCCTCTCACCCCAGTATACACGCACAAGACACGGAGTCCTAATTAACAAAAGTTCTTAAAACTTGAATACAAACTAGGAAGTTCTGAAGCCTTCTGTGAAATCACTGAATTTTCTAACAGAGTATTGCTGCCTTTGGCAGGATCAACACTCATTCCTTGCTAAATTATCAAACTAAATATTTTTTCCAGAGGATGGTAAGATCAGAATGGCCTCATTTTCATCCTTGGTATAATGTTTTGAACCACTTTACTTGTCGAATGTGTGTCTGAAACAGATTTCTGAAACGCAGAAGTTGACCTGAGTATCTGTAAGCAGGGCTAAGCCTTGGCTGGATGGTAAGTCTCTTGAGGGCAGAAACTTTGTCTTGGTCATTGCTGCACCTCCAGGGCCTAGAACAGTGCCCTGCACCAAGAAAGCACTCAATAAATACTCACTGAATAAATGAATGGATGTCTTCTCCAAGAGGCTGGGTACACACTCATTAGTATTTGCTATAGACTTACAGAGAATTTAGTTCAAAATCTCAGAACCAATATGCCCCAGGCTACAGTGGAGCCCTATTAATTATTTTTCCCAAAGGAGGGGGAAGAGAAAAAAGGCCCAGCAGCTGTTGGCATTGCCACAAAAGGCCCTGTGGAATAATGCAGGTTAGCAGACAAGGGTTCAAACAGTGCTTTGTCCCCTCTGCTGTGTGGGCAAGGGCAAGATTCTTGACCAGTCTCGGAACTGGCCTCTGAGAAGCCTCAGTGGGCTTAAATGTCTTCAAACCCTTCTACTTCCTCAAGTGAGTTTAATGTGAGCAACATTCATGCAAGTGGAAGGTGCCTTCAGTGTCCTTCTGCCCTCCAGGGCCATCCGTCTGCTCCCTACCAGGCACCTCCCCAAAGCCTGTCATCCATGCTTCTGACTTTTCCCTCCCTGACTTTATGCCAACCCATCCATACATGTGGGTCCTGTTCCATTTCCTCTTGGCCCAACTTTCTCACGGAAACAATTAACTTGGCTGTACCAGTGGGTAATTGAGAGTTAATATGTTACCCTGAGGAACTATATTTGCATTTTAACAAGATGTGTTCTGGAGATGATGTTTTAATCCTATCTCCATCAATGCATTCATCATGGTATATCATAATTACATGATTATGCACCTGTCTCAGTGGCCAGACTATGGCTTCTCTGGGTGCACAGTCTCAGGTCTTTTTCCTCTTTCTGTGTCTAGTGCCTAGTCCCATTTCTGTGAGCACTCACTCAATAAATGTTTATGAAATAAACAGATGGATGAGTGACAGGAGCTGATGAATAAAGCACCTGATAGACTGTGGGCATCCCAAGTGTCATGGGAAAGAGTGACACGAGTCGGTTGTAGAGAAGGACTTATAGGGCTCCTCGAATCCCACCCCCCTATGGCTATCCGATCCGCCTGGCTTTAGAACTGAGGCTGAATGAGGAGATTACTGCCTGACAAGTAGGCATTCATGCTCCTTTAGAAACTGTGTTCTCACCCTGCCAGAGAAAGGGATCAGCACATCATAGCCTCTCATTAATTCAGGCTTTTGGGAGGCCTTCCCAGCTGAGGCTACAAGGGCACAACTAGCAGGCGGTCCCATTGTAGTCAAGGGAGAAATACCCCAATGTCACAATACCTCCAGACATACCAGGAACAAAGTGATAGCGGGTAAGCAGGGGACACTGGCCATTTTTACTAGGCCCATTGTGCTAAACTGATAGCCACATGCTTCCAAAAGGCGTTTGAAGTACAAGAGAATATGGGGGCACCATAGCGTCTGGTTTATTGATTCGTGGACTCCAGATATGTAAATTAGCACAGAATCAAGGGCTATGTAACAAAGCCGTGAAAAGATTATTTTAATTAACGGAAAATTGAAAAGGCAATAGACATTGCTTTAAGTTACACCCCCCATTTGCAACTGGAAGTTTGAAATAAGTTGTCATAAAACAAAGATGTCAAGAAAAGCTTTTCCCTGCCCCAATTTTTTTCACCAATTCCTGTGATTTCTACAAGAAGACACAGATAAGTCCGGCACTCAGCACCATGCCTGGCACACAGTGTCCCCCATAAATATTCACTGAATTAATCATCTGATTTGTAAATAATTTAAATAATCTTTAAAACGGAAATCTGATTGTGTCATCTTCCTGATTCACATCATTCAAGGCCTTCCCGTTATTCTCAGGAAAAAACAAAACTCCTTACTGGGACCTTCTACACCCCGCATCATCAGGGTAACCCCACCACCCACCTCCCCACCGTCATGTGCCACGCCACACCTCTCTGCAGCCACTACCAAAATCCACACCTCCTGACCAGAGCCAGGCTTCTCTTTACCACGCCTCACTCACTGGCTTTCTCTGCTCTTTTAGAACACACCCCAAAATTGCAAGATCTAAGCCAGACCGTGAGTACAGGAACATTACTGGGAGCACCAGGAGCCACTACTGTTATGCAGAGTTGCAAGTAAATCTACAGTATGAATTATGGCAATTTTTTCATAGTAAAAATGGAAAAGCTGAGGAAATTACGTGCATGTGGCTTAGTCTAGGTCATAATGAATCCATTGCAGATCCAGGAATTAACAACGGGTCCACAGGAAGTATAGTTAGTTCAAAGTTAAACTCACCAGTGTGGAAACCAACCAAAAGTCAGTTGCTATGTGGGGGGAGGGACAGGGGGAGTTCCTGGAAGGAACAGAGGAAGCAACAGAACCAGAAGGTGGGCACAATGGCATACTAGTGCACTGAGACTTTTCAGTCCTTGGTTACTATGGTTACAGACGCCACAAGCACTGGCTCCTGAACGTGACTGGGGTCTCAGGCAGCCTCATTCAACCCACTCTCACCCTGTCCTAGGCCCTGTATTTGTGTGAGAAGTGACATATTCAACAATGTCTAGCTCCTGACCATTCTCCAGTTCACAGCAGTACTCAAAAGAAACCATATTCACTCTCCTCTGCTCAGAACACAGAAGCTCCAAAACTTTTTTCAGAATATAAAGTCGCCTCAGGAAAAAGCCAGGCGCAGAGTGTTTGGAAAACGGGGGACCTCTACAGCATCGAATGCATCCCGCTTCCTGAAATTTATTTTCTCAAGAATGTACAGAAAAACATCATCAAAAAAATGTTGACTCAAAATATGACAGGGAGAGCTCACAGCCCTCCCTCTATCAGTGGCTTTTATCTGCATGTGTGCCCGTCACCCCAGGCACACTGTCCCTGCCCTCTTGGCTAGATTCTGACTGGCGTTTCCATCACACCATACGGACACGTGGCCTGCGGTCATTGCAGGCACACACCAGACACACAGCAGACACCCTATTCTCCAGCGTTTCTACTGCTCAGCCTGGAGGCCATCCTGCTTTTTTCCGGCTTTGTCCAAGGAGGTTAGGTTTTCAGCCACTGAATCTATACAAAGAAGGGAGGTTGTAAAGAAGAGGAACGTGTAAGAGACGTTGGGACCATGAGTTTTCACACTTAACATCTGGTTTCGCAGTGAGAAAAAATAGAGTATATCATGTGGTCATTTTTTGGTAATGTTTTACATATTGACACCTAGCATGGTGCCCACACAAGATAGATGTTTTTTGTATCTGAATAATACAAAAAGTTTGGACTGGTAGGTATTGGGATCAATTATAAAACCATATATTGTCTGTAAATCATCATCATGCTCCTTGTCTTTCTCAAATGTTTCAAGCAGTGGGTGAAGGAAAGGATAAACAGAATTAAATGAATCATGATTCTCTGGTTAACTGAGAAATAGCAGCATTAAATAAAATTAAACAGATTTCTGTGCTGCAGGTTTATCAGGGGAGGCATACCAGGTGGAGCCTTTAGCCAGGCCACCCAGCTCAATTCTCCCCAATTCCTGAGCCACAGAACCTATGAGATAATAAACATTTGTCAGTGGTTTAAGCCACTACATGTTGGTGTTATTTGTTACACAGTAATACAGGAACAAGCTAATGTGCATGATGACTCTCCAGGAAGGACTCAGACCCATCCTCCTGCAAACTGACTTGACCATGGAACTTTTTTTTTTTTTTTCTCAAAGCATCTGTTACTAGTCTGTGTCTCATAGAACACACCTTGGGAAATGCTGGTCCAGAATTTTAACAGTTTATAAAGCTTGTTCACATTTATCTCATCTGATCATCTCAGCAACTGTGAAGTAGGTGTTACTGTGAAAACTAGGGCTCAGAATGGTTAAATGACCTGCCCGAGTTTACACAGTGCTTTGATCTGAATGTCTGTGTACCAAGGAAGTACTGGCTGCAATGATCTCTGTCTTACAGTTGAGGAGACCAAGTCACAAATCCATATGCTGAAATCCTACCCCAAAAGTGATAATGGTATTAGGAGGTGGGGCCTTTGGGAAGTGGTTAGGTCATGGGGGTGCAGCCCTCATGATTGGGATTAGTGCCCTTATGAAAGAAGCCCATGAGAGACCCCTCGCTCCTTCTGCCATATGAGGACACAGCAAGAAGATGTCATGTATGAGCTGGAAATGGGTCCTCACCAGATGCTGAATCTACCAGTGCCTTGATCTTGTACTTCCCAGCCTCCAGACAGTGGGAAATAAATTTCTGTTGCTTATAAGCTACCAAGATTATGGCATTTTGTTATAGCAGTCCAAATGGACTAAGACACCTACACAGCTAATAAAATTAGTAGAACAATAACTCAGACTCACCTATTGAGATTTCAAACCATGTTCTTCCCCTGGCATTTTCTCTGGTTTAACCAGAACCGCTTAGGTTTTTTAAAACATAGACTGAGAGTACTGGAAACCTAAGAGACTCCCAGGATGAGTGGGCTCTGCTACGGGCCAGCTGCCCAGATAATCTGGATAGTGAACCAGATGCTTCTCAAGAGGCTAAGCTAAAGCCTACCTGACCTCACAGGTTGTCCCCTGCAACCACGATAACAGCATGATGCAGGTACCACTCACAGAGCCCTTATGATGCTCTAGCTCTCTTCTAAGAGCTTTGTATGAATCACTTTATTTAATCTGCATAACAAGCCAAGAAGTATTGGCTATAATGATCTCTGTCTTACAGATGAGGAGACTAAGTCACAGAGAAATGAAGCAACTTGCCCAAATCAGCCACTATCAAATGGTGTAGCTCAAATAAGGACCCAGGCGATCTAAGACTGTGAGGGATGGAAGGAATCTTAACAATCAGCAACCCAACTCCCTCCCTCTCCATGAAAGTGGCAGAGCCAGCCCCAGAACCCCGGTCCTCCCCCAACCCCTGCCCCAAGCTCCTACACTGTACGGTGGGTGACGTCTTTTCCAGCAGTGTCTAAGGGAGCTTTATCATCCTTTTGCCAATCTCAGTTATGACTGTGTGGAATTAAGACTGAGCAGGTTGACTTTGCTATTTCACTCTATTTCCAAAACATCTGTGCTTTGGCTCCATATCAGCCTCACTTTAATTCAGAAGCATTTAAAAAATACAATACAGTCTTGTCCCAAATTGGGAAACTTCAACCACAACTGAGATATGGCGTGAAGTATGTTTAACACTGGCACAGTGAGCTACTGGATTCCTTTTTACGTTTAGCCCGTAGGGAATTAGAGAAAGAGTTTAATGATAAAACAGAAAGAAGCTGTTTTTACCAACAGCTCCCTTGGCTGAAGCAGAAAGGTGAATGAAAGTGACCGTCTCTTTCTGTGCTCAGATGCTGTTATGAAGGGCACTTACTGGATGACCCAGAGAAGGTTAGAGTTGGTTAGGAGGTCAGCTCTGCATGGCTTGGTTATGGAATCTACTTAAATGTGGCACCAGAAGTGAGGTCATCGTGTTGGTTCCACCCACCTGGCAGATGTCCCTCCATAAGCATTACGGAGGTCAAAGGGGCCATCCGCTGACGGGCTCTGGTCCTAGGGGTACTGTCAGTGGACAGTTTATCAGTGTCAGGCTGATCACTGTCATCCAGAAAAGGGAAATGAAGACCTCATATTTACTGCCTAGAACATTCATTTGTGGTTTGCGGACACACTTTGAGTTTTTTGTTTTTTTTTTTTTTTTTCTCTCCTTTCTAAGTGTCTGGGACTGAGTACTATGAACTGAAAATGAAACCTGACTTTCTAATCCTCCTTTTAAGGTTGGGTGGGAGGTGAGCGCCAGAACCATTGGCAAGACAGGTCAAGAGGGGAATTACATCCTCATCCTCTGCCATTCCCAGAGCTGGGGAGGAGGGGAGGGATGGGCATCAGAGTGGGGTGGGGCTGGGTAGAATTTCAGGGGATTCTAGTTTTCATACTACTAATAACTTTCCATCCCGTCACTTCCCCTTTCCATAGAGGTCAATGTGAAGCAGAGTGAATGGTTGGGAAAACATAGGATTGGCAAGAGGGAAACAGGATTTGCTGCCCTATGTAAACCAGGTAATCACAGGGAATTCCTCCTTCATTTCTCCTTTCCTTCCTTTCTCCCTTCATTTCTCTCCACCCCCTCACTCCTACAGACTTCTGATCTCAACTGCTATCTGTTCTGCAAAGGACCCTCATTTTTCTTATTCAACTACTCAATGTAGGGGGACTTGGGGAGAGAAGGCAGTGGTGTTTGCAGTTTAAAAAGAGATGCTTGAAGAAACAATGAAGATTTGAAGTCACTAGAAGTCACAGTGACCTTTGCAGATAGGCCTAAAATGACAATATTTGTCATTCTGACATACAAGTTAGCAACAATTTTACTACCAGGAAAATGAGTTTCTTGTGTGAAAGCAGACTCGGAGGTCCCCAAAATAAATAACACATCGAATATTTTAGCAGAATAAAGAGAAATAGTATAACTTACTGAATTTAATGTGATGTGAGCCTGACAGGCTGAATAGATATGCTCCATATCAGGTGTGATATTTGACAATGAAACATTCACTCACTTTGTCACATGAGACAAGAAGTCAGGCACCAAATGTTTAAGAAAAATTGATAAGACAGAAGCTTAGAGATGAAAAGAGTATATTCATTAATTTATTTTTTTCTCTGAAAATTGGGGACAGTCCATCGTTACTCAATTTAACCATGGAACAACCTGGGTCAGCTCCTGGATTCTACCAGTTGAGAATGTTCTTTAGGCCAAGGTATTTGTTTCTCATGATGGAATTTGAGGTCATATGGGAAGTAGTTATGGTAGATCTGGTTCAGCATATACATTCTTTCAATAACCTGATAGAAGATTAAATGCATGTTATGGCCATTTAACCTAGACTTGCTCCCAACTTGGGGCAAGACCATGTTATATTTTTAAATACTTCTGATTTAAGGTGAGGCTCCTATGAAACCAAAGCACAGATACTTTGGAAACAGGAAAGAGTAGCAAAGTCAACCTATGCAGTCTTAATTCTTACCCAGTGATCACTGGGATTGGCAAAAGGATGATAAACCTTCCTTAGACATTGCCAGAAAAGAAGTTGAAGCAAATGTTGGCCCAGGCATTGGAACATCATTGCTCTGTACTTTCTAGTATAATTGTGGTGATTTTGGCACGTTATTAATCCCATTTGGAATGCTGATCTCCTGAAAGTTGGATATTAAATCAAAAATGGATTATTTCTTTCCAGAAAATCTAAGCTATGCAAATGTGTGTTTGGAAACACATTAATAAAGACAGCACTTAAGTGACCTAGCAAGTGGAATATGAGATAGAAATTCATTTACAAGAGACCAGAATCTCCTTTTAGCCAGGACAGCAGAAGTGGGATACAAGGGTCTTCACCTGCATGCGTGGGAGAACAAAAAGTTTTGGCCTGAGCAAGTAAGTATGACCTGCTGAAAACAGCCATTGACCAAGGACTCACTCATCAATGCAGAGACTGTGTCCTCTAAACAACTCAGTGAAACCTTTAAATACACTTTTAAAGATGAAGGAGTAGGAGAGTGTGGACTGAACAAAAACCCTAGAAGGAAGAAAAGTTTGAGAGAAATTGCCCTGGATGTAAGCACTGAAAGGCCTGTGTTGGCCCCAGCTCTGCCTGCCTGCAGCTTTGGGTCCCCAAATAAATCATTTATCTTTTCTACATCTTTGTTTACCCATCGGTAAATCTGAGACTCTTATATCTACAAAAATAGTGTTGTTTAAAGAACATATGAAATCATTTGCAAAAAGTGTTCTGTAAACTGAAAGGTGCTACACACGTACGGTACGGGCCTCTCAGGAATTTTGCACTAAAGTATGCAGTAAAAGTGAAGCTTTTATTAAAAAAATCCAGCTCCAGTTTTGCAGATAGCCACTCTTTGATACCTAATATGAGCCAAATTATTAATTAGACACTGACCATATATTTGCCAGGCTAGATCAGCCCACCTACCCACACCCACCCCACTCCCATTCAGCCTTTTTGCTCCTAATGAAAGGGAAGAAAAGAAGGAAAACAGTTGCTGGAGGCTTTAGAGAGCTGGGAGCCTGCAAGGAAGTGAGAATGTCAGTGTCATTTCTGATATCCCATTATTTGAGGATATCTTCTTTTCTCCTTATTTGTATCTCACCGTTTGTAGTTTAGAGGAGTCCTGGAATTTCTGTGATGCATAAAGCCTTTGATCCTCTCTGATCCATCCCACCACCCACCCATTCATTCAACAAAAGGTTAATGAGTGTCTCCCATGTGTCAGGCATTTCCCAGGGCACTGGGGGGGTGACAATGAACAAGATGGGGAAAGTCCCTGCTCATGGAGCTCAGAGGCTGGCATCAAAGGTGGCACATGAGTAAGATGATTTCAGATCATGAGAAGTGCCAGGAAGACAATGAGAGATGACATAATAGTGACAAGCCTGGGGAACAGGAGGAGAGGTCTTCAGATGGGACAGGGAAGCCCTTGCTAACAAGGAGACATCTGAACTGAGATCCAAATGATGGAAAAAAGCCAACCTTCTGCATTATAAGCAGTGGAAACCACAAGTACAAAGGCCCTGAGACAGGACCAAGTGTGATCTATTTGAGAAAAAAAAAGAAGCCAAGTGGCCCAAAGATCAGATCAAGGGGGGAGCTGTAGAAATAAAGTCAAAGAGGTAGACAGAGGCAATGTCAATGGGCCCTTTCCTCATGGGAGGAAAGTGAAGCCCAGAGAGGCTAAAAGAGCAGCCCAAAGCCACACAGCTAATTATTGCTGTGTGGCTGATTCTAAAACCTAGTTCTTTTGACCCAAAATCCAAAATTTTTTACACCATATTGATCTACTTGCCTCAAGCCATTGGAATACTGTTTGCTTTTCTTACTAGTTTTTAAAAGCTTTTAACATACATAAGCAGCAAGCTAATCTCAATTTTAGGCAGAGAATCATCAACAAGTAATCCTGGTGATTTAAAATGCACATAAAGTCTGCTATGAAAGCTAATACGTAGTGCCAATCTAATGCTGTGTAGGTCCTACACAAACAGTAACTCCCTTTGCAGAAGGCTCTGTTCTGTGAATATAGAGGAAGGCCACAGCTGACCAGAAACTAATCATTTTACATCTAGATCTTATTTTTGCACGTCCACCTCTTCACAGTGCTTTGCTTAACTCACCCAAGTGCAATCAAAACCAATCTATTCTCAAACCACCTTCATTTTGTGTTATTAAATTGTAGGTAATGGGGCTGTCAGCAAAACATCATAATTACAACCTCCTTCCGCAACTCACGAGCACTTCTGCCTGAAGGCTCAAGTCTGTTGTTAACAGCCAAATCCTACAGTCCACGTAACATGAACTGTCCCTCCACTTTTCCATTAGAACACTAAGGTCCCCTTCATCTTTCATGTTCCTCTTTGCCCTCCTAAACACACTTGGTCTGCATAAACCTGAACTTCAAAAAACAGACCCAAAGTCTGTCCAGTGGCCAGTGACTTATCCACCAGTCACAAGAAGTCAAGATGTGAGATGGGTTAGAGGAGAAAGGAACGAGTGGGGAAAGGCTGATTCACTGCCTCACTCTTTCTCATTCCTCCTTCTCTTCCAATCCCTCTTCCTCCTCATCCTCTCTCTTCTCCTCTTCCTCTTCCCAACAGGCTTCTCCAGTCCTTGAACTTTGGGAGTCTCACCAGGCAAGAGCCAGAGAGGTCCCAGTGACAAGAGACACAGCCTGGAAGAGTGCTTAAGAGCCCAGATTCTAGTCCAGTCCCACCACCCACTAGCTGTGCAACCTGGGGCAAGTTACTAAACCTCTCTGTTCCTTATTCCCCTCATCTGTAGAATTAGCACAATACTTTCCTCCTAAGGTTTTTGTGAAAGTTAAATTAATATATGTATTCCCCATGCCAGCCAACCATCAAAAAAATAATTAATTTACTTAAAGCATTAGACCAGTGCTTGGCATATAATCCTATACAGATGTGACATATGCCACCCTCGCTCCCCACTCTCCTCCTACCTCCAACCCCCTGGCTAAGGAAGATTATTATCACTCCCACCTTTAGAGAAAACCGTGCATGAAGTCAGAGCACCTCACCAGAAGACAGCTTAGTGGTGTCATGATGGCAATCAAGTGTCAAGTGTGATAAGAACACTTATACCATCAGAAAAATAATGTGTAAATAAAGGTATAAAATAATGTACATAAAATTCCTGGCATGCATTGATTGCTTGTTAAATGTTATTATTTTTATTGAGGTCTTTACATTTTTTAGCAGCATTGGTTGTAATTGTAGATGCTACTTGCATGCTTTTCTTCACTGTGTAAAATTCATTGTGTTTATCACTGTGACATGAATATACAGAATGACAATCATATAGAAATGTATTTTAAAAGCCATGGCCAGCTGCACAAAATCAGTCTGGTAGGAGTCTTTCTCTGACAGAGTTCCTTGAAGATCCCAGCCCCAGCCTTTAGACAACTGCCCACTTGACACACCCTTTGGATGTCTAAAGAACATCTCCCATTCAACAAGTCCTAGACTGAACTCAGGAGCTTTCCCTCAAGACTGGTGCTGCTCTGGCTGCCATCCCAGCCATTCCAGTTCTTCTACATCCACACATTATTCACGCCAAGTCTGTGGATTTCACATCCCCCATAGCTCTCTACTCCACCTACTTCTCCATGCCCACAGCAACACCCCTGGTCCATGCCACCATCATATCTGGCCCCCCACATCCACAAGAGCCACAAAGCACTTGTTTTGAAACAGTTCAGATCATGTCAGTCCTCAGCTTGAAACTCTTCAGTGGCTTAAGGTAAAGACTACCCTCCTTTTCCCATCCCACAACCCTACCCCACCTCCAACATAGGGCTTTGGGGTCTCTATCCTTTGGATCCTCCAGTCACTTCTCAAAACACAAGCTCCCTTGCTCTTTGCTCTAGCCATGGGAACCTTCTTTCAGTTCCTCAAAGACACAGGTTTCTTCTGCCTCAGGACCTTTGCACTTGCTGTTCCCTCTTCTGCAGCAGTTCCCCTCCTCCTTAGCCAGTTAACTCCTACACATCCTCCAGGTCTCAGTACAAGTGTCACCTCCTCAAGGAAGCCTTCCCTGACCACCCTCCTTCCCTGGTCCTTGTCAATATCTTCTATCAGATATTTTCTTAAAACCCTGATGCTCTCCTCCATGGAACATACATAAGCTTCTAATTATGCACTCCTCCAAGCACTAATTGATTTAGATCTATTTCCCTCACTGTAAACTCCAAGAAGGCAGGGATTTTTGTCTTCCTGTTATGACTGTACCTCCAGTGCCTAGGACAGTGCTTGGTATGTAGCAGGTATTAGATAAATATGTTTTGCAGGAATACAAAAAAAAAAAAAAAAAAAAAAGCAAGGCACCCTTTCATATTTCCAGAGATTTAGAGACAAAATAGGCAGTTCGGGTTGTATTTAAGGTGTTTAAAAACACCTCAGTCTAAAAAGGGCAAGACCCTTTCACTCACTCTTCAACAGCCAGGTAATTCATAAAACATTTACTCAACAAATGAATGAGTTTCCTCTTTCCAGTCTGGAGAAAAAGAAATGTGCTTATAAAGAACATTTCACACACATACACACACCAAATAAATTTCAACACCAGTACTTAAACAGAGGCGTTGCCTAGCCAGACTCAGCCTTTGGATGAGCTAAGAGAAATGCTAAAGAACATTCTTGTCACAACTGGACACCCTGTTTTAACTTGTTCTGCTCCTATACTGATCACTCTAGAGCAGCCTTAACATCTGTATGCTAATTACAGACACTGGTGGCCTATGTAGGCACACAGAAATCTGTCTTAATCACACCCTTCTGCACCAAGGGAACATCACTCAACATTCAAAAATGCATGTGAACCAGCACTACTCTGGCAGACACACAGTGTGCCCCCTCCCTGGGCCCTTGCCAGCCCCACCCTTCTTACAAACCATTCCCCACTCCCGCTTCTACTCTGACCTGAGCCAAACTAGCTCCCTGGTTTGGTAATAAGATTGAAAGAAGACTGGGAGGCCCTGTGGGCTCCATTATTCTGCATGCCCTATGAGAAGGGCCACCCCTAGGGACCGTTGCTGCAGATCCCAGCCACACTTGCTGCCAGGAAACCTTTCCCACTGAGGACACCTTGGGCATGTGGCGCAGCTCCGGGTCCAGGGGGAGGCACCCCACCCATCTGCCAGAGAGACAAAGATCACCAGAAACAAAGGACACACACATATAGACACACTCGCACACACAAAGTCAAAAGCAAACGCCGACACTTGATGCAATTTCAAGCCCAACAGCCGGCTTGGTGTATCATATCTTTAAATAGATTTAGAAACAATCCAGGAGGGACAATGATTACATGATAATGGCAGGCACTATCTGGGTTCGGAACCCACACTGCCTCCACCCTCGTCCCACCCGCGCTGCAGTCCCCAGGCGCCTTCCCCAGCCTCAGGACACACGCTGCCGGGAGCAAGAGTGCTTCCTCCAGGAAGCGCGCACACCAGCAGACGGAGACGGAGACGGAGGCAGGGCGGGGGCGGCCGAAAGTCGGAGATACCAACCTTTAGGATCCCAGTTCACCTGTTTTCTTGGCGTCTCGATTGGAAATTTCATTGCTCCGTTGCCCAGAAGGGGAGGAAATGAAAAGAATAAAATGATAATAAAGTCCTCAAGCTTTACACGCCTCGGTACAGCAGTCCAACAAAACAATTTCCAAGGATGGGGGGAAGCCTTAGACTGGCTCGTGGAGGAGCCCCAAGGAAAGACAGATGGGAAAATGCTGGCTTAGGAGAGCACTGGAGACGGTTTGGGTGTTTGCACCGGTTGGGGGGGGGGTGGCCGGCCGCGGCCCGGTAGGTGAAAGGAAAAGTATGACCGGCGGCGAGGGGTGGATGAAAGGATGGAGAGGTAGGCTGCTTCCCAAAGGCGCTGCCGGCAGGTTGGGGTCTGAGCAGCCCGAAGGCCGGGGCTAGGGAGAAGCCCACTGCGGTGTCCCTCCGGCCCCCTAAGGCGTGTGCGCACACACTCCCGCACACACACTCCCGGGCGCGCGCTTGGGCTGGCACGTCAGCCTCGCTCGGCCGCGCAGGGCGCACACGCCCCACCCCGGCCGCGGTGCCTGGCCCCCGGGCGACGCCCCCCAACTCCCCACCCCCCGAAAGCCATTGGACGTAGGGGTGGCGCGGCGCCCGGGGAGCGCGCGGCTAGGGCTTCCCTCCCCGCCGCGCGCCGCAGACGCCCCGCGCAGGGCGCGCTGCGGACCGAGCCTCCCGGCCGGGGAGGCGCGCTGAGCCCCCGGGCAGCGGGCGGCGGCGGCGGTGGGCGCGGCGGCAGGGAAGCCAAGGCGGGGCGGAGGAGCGAGCGGCGGGCGCGCCGCTACTTACTGGTTCGGGCGGCCGGCGTGGAGGCGGCCGCGGCGCGCTCCGTGGAGTTGCAGCCGGAGACACGCTTGGCTGCCTGGAAGGCGCTGCAGGAGGCGGAGGAAGGGCCGCTGCGGCCCCGCCGCAGACCTCTGCCTCGGGGGTGACCTCTTCTCACCGCGCCCACCCTGCGCGCCCCCTCCCCTTCTTTACTCACTTCATTTTTTCTCTACAGTCCCCTCCCGCGCCTGGCTCTCCCGCCTGAGCCCCGAACCCACGTCTGCACCGCACCCCGAGGAGGCCGGTGCCAGCCATGAGCCTTTTGTTCTGGGACCGCTCCGCGTCGGCTGCGCTCTCCTAGCCCGGGGAAGCTCGCTCCCCAGGCACAGCCTGGTCCCTTCCCCAGCTACCTGCAGCCCTACTGGGGACGCTGCTTGGAGGCTGGAGAGAGGCGCAGGAAAGCGGAGTTGCCAAGATCCGGCGACTCCGGGAAGCGGCGGCCCTGGGAGCCCGGGGACCCAGCACGGGCAAGTGCGAAGGGATCCCAGCCATGTTCCCCGAAAGAGGCTAAACCTGGAGCACCCCTCTCCCCGCCAGCCCCACCCTCACTGTCCCTGCCTGAAACCGCACAACGGTGTGCGGTGGGGCCTCAGTCTCTAGAAAACCCAGATGATGCTGAGGTGCTCTTGAATCGGCCACTCCAAGTATCAATATGAATTGCTGACAAATTCCCTTGGATGCCTAGCAACAGAGCCTAGCACGTAATAGATGCTCAAGAAATACTTGCTAAATCACGGCATGAATTGCATGCAGCAGAGCTGGTTAGGAGGTAGTTTAAGTCCGTGTTCTGGCTTATAGACAAGGTTACTAAAATCCACTGTTCATTCAACATATATGTTGAACCCCTTCTATGTGAAATCATCATGCTAGGTGCTGGTCATATGGCAGAAAACAAGGTAGACATGGACCTTGCCTTCATGGGCTTACTGTCTAGTGACATAAGGTCAAGTTGGATTGCTGCTAACTTCACTTACAGAAGAGAAAGTGACTGCCCAGTTCGTTCCCAAGCCTGCCAGCTGTGGTCCTAAAATTCTAAACTAGCAGGTGCTTTCCGAATTGCCTGCCACTCTAGGGCACCTTAAAAGTTTTGGGGAGCCCTTTATCAGCAGTGTCTTTCCCATCATCCATTCCCACTGTCCTATCCAGGTTTCTGAGTACAAGAGCAAGATTCACAGATGTCCATTGTGACCTGTGGGAAAAGTTGGTAAGTGCTTTGTCGCTGAACCCTACAGGCTCCTACTGGAGCCCTGAGTTCTCTGCAGACCCTGTTCAGGCAAAACTCGTACCAATCTGATGGTGCTACTCTGACTCTTCAGCCCTTTGGGCAGGTCCCCAGGTGCTTCAGAGCCACTTTCTCTGGACTCTGTCTCTACACTTTGCCTCCCTTTGTTAGAAGATGGAGAGGAAGGCTGAGACACATAAATGACACAAACAAGGAATTTCTGCTTCACCCAACCATGTCCTCCTCCCCCAGACAACAATATGTATGTACGTTCTGTTCCCAAGCCCAAAGGGAGCTGCTGCTAAGCTTCTAAGAAAGGTTTTTGAGCCTCACTCTGCCCTCTCCCCCTTAACTGTTCATGGGCAGTTGGGCTCCAGCCCAGTTACTGCAATGCAATGTTTTTACCTGCATCAGAGTCAGAGAGCGGTGTCAGCAGAGAAAAATACTCTCTCCTGAAATGTCCAAGGATGGGGAAGCAAGACTGACATTTACTGAATGCCTCCTCACCTTCTCATTTTTCTCTCCATTCACGTTTCCTACATCACTTTAAGGAAGCTCTCACTGGCCTCTTTTGACAGATGATAAGATCAAGGCTCAGAGAGATAAACATTCCCAAGGTCACAACACAGAGATTCAAAGCCAAGTTTGCCTGACCCAAAGGCCCATGCTCTCCATGCCAGAACCTTGTGAGCTCATCTGGTCCCTGGACCCATGAATTTGCCCCTGAAGCTGGCAGATGGCTTTTTGTGGGTAATGAAGATCTAAATATTATATTATCCAAGACTCCAGCCCCTCCTCCTTTGCAAAATGAATTAGGCTATCCTTGGGTTCTGGAGTCTACTTCAGGGAATTAGTTCACTACCAAGGAAATTCCTGGGCACAAAATGCAGCCTTTGGATGCTTCGTTATTCAGCCAATCCGCAAACATTTATTGAGCATCCCTGTGGGGGAGACAGGTTGCAAACATTTATTGAGCATCCCTGTGGGGGAGACAGGTTGCACGTTCTCATTAGAAGCTATTTTGGCCCCTGGGTAATGAAGGGCCTTCCCCCAGAATGGCATCAGCAGAACAGTTAATGGCAGGGAAGGGAGGTTAGAGATGGACACTGTTGGGGTGAGGAGTAGGAAGGGGGTCTCGGGCTCCTGATCTGGGTTAAAGACTCCCACTAGTCACTGGCCTTTAGGATCACCTTTCTGCTGAATCCCTGGGTACCTCCCCCCACCCCACCCCGGCCACCAGCCTCTGGGGCTTTCTCTCACCTCCACTTTCATTCTCCCTTCTCAATGTAGAGAAAGACAAGTCTGTGGCAAATAAATAAATCCATCACCAAAAATAAATCAGTAAAAAAATCTCAGCACTCTCTCCCCCAACTTGCCTGAAATCAAATCCAACTCCTCCTAAACTGCGTTTGTTTTGCACTGGACTGCACGGGACGGGGGGAGGGGGCGGGGGTCCCTCGCCCAAGAAAAACAACTTAGCATATTAACCCTTTGTGAGACTGCAATCTCCTTCCATCCCCTTCGGTTCTCCCCTTTGATTATTTACAGACTGGATTCCACTTACCCAAAGAAGGAGGAAAGCAGGGGTCTGTGTAGAGAAAAAACATCCAAACCAGACGCCGCGCCGAGCGGTTCCTCCTCCCTCTGTGCGGCCGCAACTTCCATGGCTATTGCTGCTGGCGGGTTAAGTCTGGTGGCAAGAGACCGCCTGGCGTCCCTGCGGCAGGAAAACAAAGCATCGTGGCGCAGAGTCTCCCTGCACCCGCCGTTCCCCGCCAGGAGCCCCGAGCTGGCGGCGGCCAGGTCCCGGGTGCGCGCGGTGGTGACCGGCTGCTGTCTGGGGCCCGGGGCTGCGCAGCGAGCGCGGCGGTAGCTGCCGCCCCACTTCAATGAATGGCGTGTGTCCCGGCGCGGGAGAGCCGGGGAAGCCGGAAAACCCCACTCATCGTCGGCGACGAAGTTTTCCCGGAGTTGGCTGGCTCCTTTACCTGCTCCCCACGCTGCAGCCCAGGATGGCTGAGAGCGGACGGGGTGCTGCAGGGAACCCGGCTCAGTGCTGGTTCCGCAAACACAAGGGGTGGGGGGTGGGTTTAAATTAGAGTCTACTCTGAGTTCACGGAAATCAGAATGAGTGTATTAAGCTACCTTCGGTGGCTCCCTTTGGTTTCATTATTCCTCCCTGAAATCCAGACGGAATTCCAGTCTTCCATCTCTTCCCCACCCCTGAGTCATCTCTAAGTCCTCTTCTTAAAAGAACTGCATTCAGGTTTCCACGTCATTTTGTGAAGCTAGCCCTCTCTCCACCCTCTACCCCCACCCCACACCTCACACGCACCCCCTGTGTATAAACCCCTCAGTGGAAAAACTGATAGGGTTATACATTAACATTTATTTCAACTTCTTCTACCAAAAATGTGTTCTTTCCCCAGTGAAGTTTCTACATTGTTCTCAGCTTTTAATCACTCCTACATTTGCCATCATGTCCCAACCAGCATCTGCAAAAACACGCCCTTAAATATATGTTGCCCTAATCTTGGGCTCTGCTTTAGGCTTGGAAAAATTGGAGACACATTAGCAGTGAAAGGGCAGAGGGTGTCATATATAGTACATCCCTGGAAGTGTGGAGCTGGGCTGCTCGGTAACAAACCCTGTGTGCGTAAATCCTGCAGATTTATTTTGGTGACTCAAACCTCTGATTGAGGATTAATGAAGACAACATACTATGAACTCCAAAGAAGTTATAATTAAACCATCAGCCTAAAGAGCTTGTTTCATAACCAGGAACTGCATCCTCTTCCCTTGTACGTTTCCCTATTTTAAATTTTAGCCCTTAAGAAAATATTATTTAAGCTCCTATAAGGCATTGTGGCAAGCATTTTACCAAAAATGTACAGAGCTATAATCCTGCTTATTAGAAAATAAATTTTAAGATGACTCCTTTTCTTTGGGTTACCAACAAAACATAATCCCAGGTAGTTTTTTTTAAGAGGTGGAGCTGGAATTTTTGTTTGTTTGTTTTTCCTCTCAACTTTTTATCTTGGAAATCTTCAAACACATAGAAAAGTTACAGTTGTTTGGCAAAAACTAGTGCTATACTCTGAATGTTTGTGTCCCTCCAAATTTTATGTAAAAACTTAATCCCCAATGCAATAGCATTAAGTAGGACCTTCGAGAAGTGATTGTCATGAAGGCTCCACCCTCATGAATGGGATTAGTGCCTTTATAAAAGGGCTTGAGGGAGCAAGTTTGTCCCTTTTTACCCTTCTGCCATGTGAGGATGAAGAAAAAGGTGTCATCTTGAAAACAAAGAGCAATTCTTACCTGACACCAAATCTACTGGTGCCTTGATCTTGGACTTCCCAGAATCCAGAATGATAGAGAAGTAAATTCCTATTGTTTATAAATCACCCAATCTAAGGTATTTGATTATCGCAGCACAAATGAGCTAAGACAACCAGGATCCAAAGACTGCATTTGGTTGTTATGTCTATTTAATGTATTTTATTCTAGAAAAGTCCCTCCATCTTTTTTTTTTTTTTTTTTTTGAGTCCAAACATTTGTTTTCTAGTAATGTTTAATGTCATGGTATAGCTAAAGGTAAGTTGAGTCAAAGTGTTAGAAAACTATTTCCTCACCATAGCAGGTCATTCAAATAACTTTGTGCCATCTATGAACTCAGTATGCATGCCAATATTTTATAGAATAGAAGGTAATTTTATCCCCACTCAAGATTCCCTCCTCCTTAATCTTAGCCTTAGTCAAAGAAGTTATCTTTTTCCTTATCCCCAAAAGGCTATGTTTCAGGGATGGGTGAGTGTTTTCACACATACACACCAAGTTGACAGGCACATATGGTATTTTACTGGATTTAAAAACAAAAACTCAGCAAGGTCACACACCATAATGAATGAGCTCTAGTTTTCATGTCAGTCTAGGAAGATTTTACTTTGAACAAAAACATGAAGGCATGTAGAAGGCATGTAGAAGGCATGCATGTTTTCAATACCCTCTTTATTTATGAGCAAGTCTTATTCCCAGAGTCTTTCGGCTTGACGGAATTAAAAATCTTCTAGAGGGATCAATCATGTGGGCATATTGACAGATGCTTCTCCTAGACAGCCAATGAAAGGCTTGTGAAAGTCTGGCCTATAGAAAAGATTTGTTCAGTAGCATGTGAGGCATAGTCCCAACATTTAATGGCAATATTTGGAATATATTCATTTCATTTTTTGCTGCTTTTAAAGTTAATACTGTATTTATTTGACTGAAAATGATTGGAACAAATGTAATGTTAGAACTTTCCTCCTTTACCACTAAGTCATCTAAATGTTTACTATATCATGGAACCAGATTTGAAAGAAGTCATTTCACAATACGTCCTGGATCAGTTTTACACCTCTGATTAAAATTCCAACTTATATGACCATCCACGATTTCTAAATATATCTAGTGAAAGAGATTGCAAACCCTTTGTTGATAGGCTTTTCGAAAATTTAAGAAACTTTTGTAAGGCAAAAATCTTTTCTTACTTTCAATTTAAATCTCTTCCTTCCTTAAGTTTTTCAATACTTAAGTGAAGGTGAAGAGGAGCAGGACCCTTCTAATAAATTTTATCTGTGGGAGAGTAAATTGTCTAACATCCTTATCTTTATGTCAAGTAACTCTTTTTACCCCTTTACCAATATGTACAATCATTTGGCTAACATACTTTTCCTAAAAGCATCCTGTTCATTACATGTTTCAGAAAAGAAAATCAAAATCTCTCCAAGCTTTCTGAGTTTCTCCATCTGTAAAATAAGGATCGGTGGTAAGTACAAAGTATTTGGTGAACTTAAGCACATTTTGGCTAGCCATCCTTTTCATAGGGAGTACAAACAACTAAGCAAGAGAATCATGCTAAGTTTCATTCCATTTTCTTACATGTAAATGAGGCACTCAGTATCTGGCTAGTTCTGCCTGCGGGGTTGCTATAAAGAGACAATAGATGTGCAAGTGCTTTATAAACTATTATTAAAAGGGATTTACAGGGCCGGCCCATAAATCCCTCTCTCACTTGGGAGAGTGCGGTGCTGATAACACCAAGGCCACGGGTTCGGATCCTTATATAGGGATGGCCGGTTAGCTCACTTGGGAGAGCGTGGTGCTGACAACACCAAGTCAAGTGTTAAGATCCCCTTACCGGTCATCTTATTAAAAGAAAAGGGGGAAGGGGTTTACAGATTAAACAGATCATCCTTATAATTACTTGCTCGGTAAAATTCATCTTACTGTCTGCCAGACACACAGCAACGACTTTTTAAGATTATCTCATTTGTTTCTCATAAGAATCCTAGAAGATGGGTACTGTTATTACTACCATTTCGTTTAAAACAATGCCTGACATGTATTAGGCACATAAGTATTTGCTAAGGAGGAAATCGGAGCTTTGAAAGGCTAGTGCTTGTCTAGGTTAACATGGCTAGGTAGAGATGGAAGTGGAAATCAAACCAGAGCTGTCTGGGTAAGGTCTGACCCACCCATCTCTAAGTCAAGTTACAATTCCCTGTGCAGAGCTGACTATATACAATTGTCTTCATCTCTGGAGCAGAGTCAGTTCCTCTCAAGTTTGCAGATGAAACTGTCTAGACCCATCTCATTGTCATCTCCCCACCTCCAGGGTACTATCCCCGTATATTATTCTCCCTATCAAAGTCTGCCCTCTGTGTTCTCTGAGAGAACACCTAAAGACAATGCTCTTCCCATCCCAGAGGTATTTGCATTTTAGCAGCAGGTGAACCTTTAAGCCAAAGTAGGGAATAATAAATCTTAGACCAGCAGGCATTATCAAACAAATAAAAGAAGGTTTGGGAAAGAGGTGAGCAGAGAAGGTGTCAGGAAAACCTTTGTTGTGTCCCTGAAATTACACTAAACATGTGGCCATCCTAAAGTATTCACTCAGATATGCAGTCTTGTTGGAATTACTTTGACTTTTACCCACATTACATTGCTCTGCCTACTCTATTCTTTCAGTGCTCAGTTAATAAAGCTGAGTATAAAAAGAGGGTCTCTTTCCAGTTTACATTATACTCCTGTATTTAGATTTCAATACTATATTTTTTAAATAGCCATCTAATGTTACTAATACACATTAAAATATTGATCCATTCAGATCTGCAAAATAATCAATGATCTGCACCATTCTTTCCACCAAGAATCAAAGTTAAGCTGACAACTGTAATTTATGGAAGTCTTACTGTATCTTTTATTAAAGATAATTCTTTTTAATTTCTTTTCATACTTGTGTCATTATTTTTCATGAAGAGTTTCAGAAGAGCCATGTCCTCAGGTTCCAAAAAGTTGTAAGTGACCAAGAAAGAGCCTAGCATTTTAGAAAATCTTCATCAATTATTGCCCCATTATCCAGCGCACCATAATAAAATCTTGACTAGTCAGAATTCACCCAATTAAATCTGCCACCAGCAATGTCTTGAAAGAGTCATATAAATACTATATTTGCTATTGTATAAACAAGATCACCGCAAGCCTAGATGGCCACTGCTAGCCTTTATAGTAACTAGTCTATATAAGCAAGGTCATTCCTAGCCTACTGGCAATTACAGAAAGGCAACCCTTTGGGTAGAAATAGTACCATGGCACTGGCTTGACTTGTAAACGATGTTCTTTGCTTATAACAGAAGAACACCCCTTGGAGATGAGATGTGAACAGAGGAGCAGGGAGGACATGCTGATACTAGGATGCACAAAAGTTGGCTTGGATTTCAGTCCCCACTCACTCCCTCAGCCTGCTGCTTGTGTACAATGCACAAACTAAACAACTGCATGCTCTGGCCTTTTAGATAAGATACACAGATGTATAAAATGAGAAGGCATATAAGATAAATTCCAATCATTCAAGGTCAATTTTTGGAAAAAGAAATATTGAAGTATTTTATGTCATACATAAATTCAAACTAAGTTTAGTTTTGAGGGAGAAAAATGTATTATATGTTTGTGATTTCTGGACATTTTTAGCTTCTCTTGGTTTCCTAAGTTCTATTTTTCTCAGTTGGAAAAAGGTCAAAACATCATACCTCTGCAACATCATAGCCATGTTCTTTCTTGAAATCATAACATTAAACTTCAACTTAATATCATAGTGATGCTCAATTGCTTTTGAGCCACAAATGTTGGAAATAATAAATTTAATTCTAAAATATGAGGTGGGGGGATCCACACTCTGCCTCTGACCAGCAGAGTAACTTTTTGTTTTATTAAGAAAGGTTCTGAGCAGATGTGAAGCTGTGAGGTTTTGCTCTGCTTTACTTCACTTCCTAGGAGATAGAATCCACCTATTATTTTCTGTCTTTGGTGCTACGACTTTTATTTGTAATATAGACACTTCGGATATAGGATTTTTTTTCCCAGCAAATAGAATTTTAAAGGCTAACATCAGAGACCTCATCTATTAAATTTTGTATTCAAAAGGAAATAACCTGGAGTTAGTGCATTTAATCCATTCTCCTGCCCTTTCTCCGTGGAAAGCTAGAGAAACTTACAATGTTTATAATATTCATAGTGATTCTCTGTCCATTAAACACAGGTGCAATTGCTTTAAAAATTCTGAACTCAGCAGGTGGGAAAGCAGAACATAGAATGTAATCATTAGAAGGGACTATAGAGATCATGTAGTGAGAATATTCCAAACTCTGCTGCTGACAAGAAATAGATTCCCAGGTCCAAGTGCTTCCTCTAGACATCCTGTTTCAGGCAGGGCTTGGGGACATATTTCTTTAACAAGAGCCCCAGATGATTCTTTCGACAAAGTCTGAGAACCTCTGATGTACTAGAGCCCTTTATTTTACAGATATGGTGAGGTCCTGAGAGGCAAGGTGACTTTCCTGGGGCCAAATGGCTGGTCCATGATAGAGTTGGGACTGGGACAAAAATATCCTGACTGGCCTCAAGTCTTCATAAGATGGACTAAAGTATTTGAGAAGCATTTTCAACCATGTGGGGATTAGTGGTTATGAAAAAACAAAGTTACATAATCAGAAATTTCAGTTATCTGAAATTCCTTGTTTTAGATGTGTTCTTGTGAGTCAAGTATTTATAATACCCCTGTCTTTTATTTGTTGAACTCACACTTCCGCTTTTATCTGATTAGCCCCATAGTCCTACCTGCATATGTTTTACTGGGCTCCCCTCAGTAATTTGGGGCCTATCATCCTCTGTCTTCCTCATTTCTCTTGATCAGTGATGTTCCCCTCTTAAAACCTGTACTAAGCCAGACATGTCTCCCTTGACTGACAATGCACAGTTCTGTCCCATACCATTCAGTTTGTCATCCGTTCATTTTATTGCTCTATTTCTCTCTGTGACTAAATTTAGTGCATGCTTGCTTATGTGGATGTTAAGTTTTTCATATATCAGACACATGTCATAAAAGACCACTATGATAGAAATTGGAACTACCAGTTTCTCAGCTCTGTCATTAATCTGTGTGAACTTGAGTAAGCCACCTAGCCTTTCTGAGCTTTTGTTGTTTGAGGAAAGGGTTAAACTGTGAAATTCTGAGTTTTTCTTTCTGTGTCTGTCCCGTTTCTTTAAGGAAGGAACCATCTTTTCTAATTTATTTTTCTCTTTGCACTGGGTCTATTTCATAAAGCTACATAGAGTGCTCACTCAAGAAATGCTGATATCTTCTTCCTTGGTCTAGCTTCTCCCCTTCCATCACAGATAGTACATAAACCACATATATGATCACAACTGACCTTTGATTTTGACAAAGACTAGATTTTTTTTTTAAGTAGTACAAACTGTGTGTCTTTCCAGTGTCACCGTTGTTTTCATGAAATGGCATGTCCTGTTCCTTGGCACATGATATTTGCCATTAAGACAAAAGATTATTTTCATGTGTCCCTTTTATCTTACAGTTTCTTTTTAACTTTAAGTATAGTACTTCTGATTTTTACATGTATCAAGTCACACTTTATTTTTATTCCTGATGACCAGGTCTGATGAACTCTTTCCTTAGAATTTCTATTTGCAGTTAGGTCTCTATCCAGCTGTGGTTTGGGTCATATTGGTTTATGTTTTTGAGTTTATTTAGAAGATACTTGGTCTGAGGGCTGGCCAGTTAGCTCAATTGGTTAGAGTACAGTTATAACACCAAGGTCAAGGGTTTAGATCCCAATACTGGCCAACTGCCAAGAAAAAGAAAAGAAAAAGAAGAAGATACTTGGTCTGGCATTCACAACCATAATCACATTTATTTGTTTTGGTTAATTTTATTTTTTAGAAAAGTAGCTTTTAAAACATATGATACTCTATCACACATACAGTAGTCCTCCCTTATCCACAGGAGATACTTTCCAAGTCACCCAGTAGATGCATGAAGCCATAGATAGTACCAAACCCCATATATGCTGTTTTTTCCTGTACATACTTACCCATGATGAAGTTTGATTTATAAATTAGGCAGAGTGAGATTAACAACAATAACTAATAATATAATAGAACAATTATAACAATATACTGTAATAAAAGTTATATGAATGTTTTCTCTCTCTCTCTTTCTGTCAAAATACTGTAATATTGTAATATGTTTGGACTGTGGTTGACCACAGGTAACTGAAACTGCAGAAATTGAAACCACGGCTAAGGTGGGGAGTGAAACTACTGTAAAATTTCTCTACTCAGCTAGTTGATTTACATTAAAATGTATTAACTTTAGATAAACATAAATGAAAGAGGACAGAAGAAGCATGGAATGATACAAACTGTCTGTTCAATAAAAAAAAAATCACTGAGTTCAAAATAATACAAAAGACTAGAACAAAAACATGTGAGTTTTCAGGACCTTGGACAGTTAAATGTACTCTGGCTGTAATCCCTACCATCGCCTCATAAGCAAGTTTGTGGTACTTTTTTATTTTTCTTTTTCTTTTTTGAGGTGAGGGCTGGCCCGTACAGGGATCCAAACATTTAACCTTGGTGTTATAACACCTCTCTCTAACCAACTGAGCTAACCAGCCAGCCCAACTTATGGCACATTTTAAAATCTACAGTACTATATTAGACATAGTGCCTTGAAATATCCTGCTGTTATTTTTTTCAGATAATGCAAAATAAAATTGCCTGTTCAAAAGTAATGTAGAGAATGACAGTTTCCCTATACTTTTCTCTGACCTTCTTTCTAAAATAAGTGTAGCAGGAAAACGTATTGCTGAATATTCCAATACATCAAATTACTTCGACTCCAAGTTGAAAACTAAAGATGATAAAAACCCCAGGCAGAGGCAAGTGCAAATTTTTGGACCACATACTAAAACTTAGGTTCTAAATCTATAACCTCGTGCTTGTACTCCCACATATATTTTCAGAAAATACAAGCAACGAGCTTTGAAAACTAATCATGGAGGATTTTCTGTGACTCACATTTTACAAGAAGAAAATACTTCCCCAATGAGGCTATAAAGTCCAGGCTGTATGCTTAGATACAGGAGAGTGAACAGCTTCAAGGAACTGATGAAACTGTGCCCTGGGGCATGGTGGTGGGGTTGCTGCAATGGGGCACTGAGTGGCTTGCACAGACACTTCCTTAACTAGTTTGCTATTTCTTTTCAAAGTGTAAGCAAACACTTTTACACAATTATGAAGAACTGCAGGTGAGCGGTCTCAGAAAAAAGTTCAACCTCACTACCATTCAAGAAATGCAAATTGAACAATAGAATCTGGTTTTTGTCTCTCAGATCGGCAGAGATTAAAAAGATTTCCATCAACATCTGTGTGTCAGGTGTGCTCACTGCTACTGGGTTGTCATTGCTTCTAAGTCCTCTTAGCTGACAGAGTTAGGAAACAGATATATACATATGTGTATGTTAATGAATACACATACATCCACACACATCTGTACCTGTCTGTCTGTTCTACCTGTATTAAAAACTATCATCAGTTCACCCTATCTGCAATCACAGTCCATCACCACAGGGTTTACTATTGGTAACTCTTCCACATTGATAAGAATTCTGATTCCTATTCTTCACAATGTATTCACTTATTTGCCTAATCCTAGAATAACAAAGCAGTTTGGATTTTATTCCAGAAGAAATGGATCACCATTTCAGGGACAGAGCAAGGAAGGGGCAATGATTAGATTCGCAAATTGTTTCGTTTCTTTTTTACTTACTCTATCTGGCTTCTGTGTGGAGCATAGAATGGATTGAGGCAAGAGTAGAAGTCAGGAAGATTAGTAAAACCATCACAGAATATGATAGATAAGATCCGATCATTGAGAGTGTCGATGGAAAGAAGTAGAAAGATTTGATCTAAATTTTGAAAGTAGGAGTGACAAGACTTGCCTATATGGGAAGGTAAAAAGGAAAAAAATCAAGGATAACTCTTACATAGTATCAGGGATCACTCTGACGGTTGTTCCTTAACATCAAATTTATAAAGATAAAACCACTCCTTGTAGTTGCCAGTTCTCAACTCTTTTTATTGAGGTATGTCATAGTAGTTGGTTGAGTGGTGGTCTCCAAAAAAACATGTTCACATCCTAATCTCGGGAACATGTGAATATTTCCTTATTAGGAAAAAGGTGTTTGCAGATGTAATTAAGTTAAGAATCTTGAGATGAATAGATCATCCTAGATTATCTGGTGGGCCTTAAGTCCAACAACAAGTATTCTTATAAGAGTGAGGCCGAGGGAGACCACGCAGACAGAAGAGGAAGAAGAAAAGTGACCGTAGAGAGATACGGCCACCAAGTCAAGTGATGCCAACAGCCATCAGAAGTCAGAAGCTGGAAGAAGCGAAGACTGGATTTTCCCCTAGGGCCCCTGGAGGGAGTGCAACTCTGTTGGATTTCAGACTTCTAGCCTCCAGAGATGTGAGAGAGAAATTTCTGTTGTTTTAAGCCACCAAATTGTGATGATTTGTTATGGCAGCCACAAGAAACTAATACAGTCATAGATACAAAAACTTGCACAAATCGTAATTGTACATTTAATGAATTATCACAAAGTGTTTATTACTTTTTCACATCTAAAAAAACTTAATTATGGAAATTTTCAAATACACACAAAAGCAGAGAATGCACCTTCATGTACTCAAAAACCCATTTTCAACAATTGCCAACACATGATCGATCTAGTTTGCTCTGTCCTTCCACTCACCACTCTGCCACTGGATTCTTTTGAAGCAAATCCTAGACACCATATTATTCCATCTATGAATATTTCAGAATATATCTCTAAAAAACAATTTTTCCTTTTTTAACATAACCAAAATACCATGTATCACCTAAAATTTAACAAAATATATTTAATAATATCAGATATGTAATCAGTATCCACATTTCCCCAATCGCCTAACATATTTTTTATACAATTGGTTTGTTAGAAACGGGATCCAAACAAGGTCTGTACATTGTGTTTGGTTGATACATCTCTTAAGTCTTAATCTATGATTTCCCTCTCCTTCTTTTCTTTTCCTTATTTTATTCGTTGAAGAAACCAGGCCAGGCCAGCCCGTGGCTCACTCGGTAGAGTGCGGTGCTGATAACACCAAGGCCCCGGGTTCGGATCCTATATAGGGATGGCCGGTTTGCTCACTGGCTGAGTGTGGTGCTGACAACACCAAGCCAAGGGTTGAGATTCCCTTACCGGTCATCTTTTGGAAAAAAAAAAAAAAAGAAAGAAAGAAACCAGGCCAGTTTGTTTGCACTGAAAAATTTCCCAGATTTTAATCCATCCCTGAGTGTCTCTAATATGTTCCTTTCTCCCACATGTTTCCTGTAAACTGGAAATTAGATCTAGAGCAGGTTCAGGTTCAATGTCTTTGGCAAAAATACTTCATGGTGGGGTTTTGTACTTTACATCACATCACCATAATGCCTGTGTGTCTTTTTGTGCAGCTCTAAGATTGAGCAATGGTTTCAGATATTGTCAACCTGATCTCCCCATTATAAAGTCCCCAATTACTTTTCCCCTGATTCTTTTACATCCATTCCTGATCATTGCCTTGAGCCATTATTTGGGCTTGCAAAATGATGATATTCTAATTCTACCACTTTTTCTGCATTTATTAGCAGGATCTGCTGTATAAAAAACTTTCCTTCATAAACTATAATTCATGCAGGAGAAAGAGGATAAAGATTCAATTCCTTCTCTGTGTGTACCAGTTTTCAGAATAAGGACCTGGTTTCCTAACATCCTCCAGAGATGACCAATGAGGCTTGTTTGTTTTGTTCTATGTCATTAGGAAATGATGACTTTTACTTTAGTTATTATTTTATTCTTATTGGGGGGGGTCTTGTCAGAAGACACAATGTGCTCTTTCCTTGACTGTTTCTCTTGGGAGTCAGTGGCTAAAGGTGACTCCTAGACCCGTTCACTCTCATAACTGTACATGCATCATTGGCTTCGGCTGTTCTTACAACAGGAGGAAATCGAGGCCCAGAGTGGCCCGGTGTTTTGCCAAAATCATTCACCTGGTTAGTAGCAGGAGCCAGCTAAGATGCCAAATTTATGCTTTTTCCATTGCAAGATAACTAAGATGCTAAGCTATTTAGATGGTTAAATATTGCACTTCTGGTTGCAGAGCAACCACAATAATCACAATAGTAAATACATTAATTCAACAGATAAGAAAGTAGAATTTAAACATCTGGTGGTTTTATGTAAGACTTCTTACTGTGGTTTGGCCAAGAAGACAGTAAATGGCAATTTATGCACCAAAAAAGGAATCCGAGCCAATTGTTAAATAAAAGGACTTGAGTTTGGTTAGGAGAAAAACACTTTTCCACCTTGATATTGAAAAGAATCTGTTTTACTTACATTTTGGCAAGACCAGAAGTACGGTTCCCACAGTTCACTCTATCCAGCTTTTATTTCTTTTTTAATTGAAATTAAATTTTTTTTTTTTTTTTTTGGTCATTTTTTCGTGACCAGCACTCAGCCAGTGAGTGCACTGGTCATTCCTATATAGGATCCGAACCCGCGGCGGGAGCGTCACCGCGCTCCCAGCGCAGCACTCTACCAAGTGCGCCACGGGCTCGGCCCTGAATTTAAATTTAAATAAATATTAATTTTAAGGTACTTTTAATTCAAAATTGATTTTTTTAATTTTAAAATAAAATAAATATTAATTTTACTTTAATCTTAAAAAATAACTTTTCATTATTAAACAGAAGATAATATACCAATCTGAAGTCCCAGATTCACAGCCCTTTATTACTTGGATTCAGATAGAATACAGTACAAATTATGTACTTCCTAAAATATAACTGATGATAGCGAAGTTTAATGTAATACTCCTGGGGTTGTAAGAGAAAAATTAGCTCTTCTTGCTAGAGACAGATTTATAAAGTGGTTTCAATAACCATTTTTTGAGCATCTGTTATTATCATTTAAGAACTAAACCTGGAGTGTTTTTATATACAAAACTGTTCAAAGTCAATGTGTGTCCTAAAAATAACCCTTTATATTACATGGTGTGCACGGTAGTAGAGTTCAAGGAACTAGAACATTTTTACCTGGGGAAGACCAATAGTACCTGTGTTTTTCATCTATTGTATCAACTGCTAAGTAAAAAGGGAGTGGATGTCTTCTTTGTGGCTCCATGCATGCAAAGCCCAATGTGTGTGAAATACCACGATGTACATTTTGACTTAGCAATGCCACAGGAAAGAGCTGGGACCACTTTCTCCTTGTTCCCTATCTCCTAAGTGAAGCATTCAGGGAAGGAAGAGGAATATACATACACCTTCACATTCTCAAATCACTTCATTTTATTTCTATAAAACTATGATTTTTTAAAAATAATATTTATACAAAATCTCTTTCCTTCCCCCCGTGACACAGAAATCATCAATCTTAGCAGTTATGTTTCTCTAACTGCCTGTATGTATCTTTCCCTCCCTTCTCTAAGTTTTATCTCCTGCCCAGCTTTTTCTCTGGCTCAAAATTCCTGGAAGAAGATAAGCAGAAGCCATTGGTGTCCCACAATTAGAAGAGTTTATTCTGTTTTTGTTGCTTATATTAGAATACCTGAAACGAGGTAATTTATAAAGAATCAAAGTTTATTTTTTAGAGTTTTAGAGCCTGGGAAGTCCACAGTTCAGAGGGTGCATCTGCCGAGGGCTTTCTTCTTGGTGGGAACACTACACAGAGTCCCATGGTGACCAGCTTATCACATGGGGAGAATAGGCTGAGCAAGAGAGCTCACCTGCTCACTTGCTCTCCTTTCAAAGCCATTAGAAACATGCCCATTACTCTACGAATGGATAAAACCATTCATGAGGGCACAGTCCTCACAATATAATCACCTCCTAAATGCCCTCATCTTTTAAATATCATTATTGGGTTTCCCATCCTCTTAATGACGCTACAATGGAGATCAAGTTTCCAATACATGAACTTTTGGGGGACACATTTGACCCATAGCAGAGGGGGAGTCCTATAATAAAGAATTGGTTGCCAAATTTTGGAGTTTGTTTAAAAATACAGATTCTAGACACCATTCCACATTTAGTGACCCAGATCTCCAGGGGTGGAGCCACACAATGTGTATTTGTGGAGAGTGCCTCAAGCGATTCTGATGGAGTGAGTCCAATGACAGATGCCTGGGAACCACTCTGATGGAGTACAGTAATTATTCATGACCACAGATGGAGCACACATTTCTGTTTCTCTTTTCCCACCTCCACCCATCAAATGAATCCTAACTAAACATTTTCACTTTAATAAACTTTTAATTCCATACACAAGCCTTTAAGAAACTTTAAATCTTGGGACCTGAATTGCAAAGCTGTTATTTGAAATACAGTTACCCTTCAGGGAAAAGGCTTAGCTTAAAACCATATCATTACCTCACTTTGTATATCACACATAATGCTGCAAACACCACCTGGATCAGATATTTGCATCAACTAAGACTCTTTAGGTTTCAAGTGTCAAAAAACCCAACCCAGACCATCTTAAGCAGATAAGGAATTTATGGGCTCACATTACTGAAAACACCAAGCATTATTGGCTTCAGCCATGGTTTGATCCAAAGGGCTCAAAATTTTTCACTTCTCTCTGTCTCTCACCTTCACTTCTTCTGGGCTGGCTCTGTTTTCAACAGGAACTCCCCTCAATATTGCAAGGTGACTGCAGAAGTTCTACATCACATCCTTCTAAGGTCAGATTCACCAGGGGAAAGGCTTCCTCTCCCTCTACAGTCCTAGAACAGGTCTTGCTACATGTCAATGTTTCTAACTGGGTTACATGCCCATCCTCAACCAATGGCTGCGCCCCAAGGAATGAGATGTTTGATTAGCCAGGTCTGAATGAGTGGCTCATACTCTCTGCTGGAGCTGGTGGTAGAGTCAACACATACAGACCAACTGTGGATCTAGGATGGCTCTCCAAAAAGATACTGGGTGCTGCTACCAAAAGGAGGATACTAGATGGCCAAAAATGGATAATGTCCTCCCCTCTATATGGTGATCTCAAGGCTATTTCGAACAAGAAACGCTAATAAGTTGCAAAACTGAAACCAAACCAGATTTTTAATCATTTTATGAACTTCACCATAGAAACTTCCCAAAATGAGAGACATCATGGTTTATTCTAACAAAGTCAAAGCAATATCATTATCCCCTTCCTTTTTGTTTTTTTGGCTCTTATCTTCATATTCAATTTTAAGCAATAAATCAAACAATATGAAAAGGCTAAAAATAAGAAAATAGATTGTGAATTTAAAGTGTTATTTAATAATGATGAAACATTTTATGGTAGCTGATTGCATACAATACCTTCAATTCTTGAATAAGGTTACTTTTCTAAGTGTCATCAGAAGCTTTTCAGACTTCAATATCTAGTGGCTTGAGGTGCATAGTAATCAGAATACCTAAAAGCATAAAAAATATACCGAGCATAAATGTGAACACTTAAAACCACATTGAACATGAGAAAATGAAAAATGTATCTAGTATATATATAAAGAACTCCTACATATCACTGAGAGAAAGACAAACATCCAAAAGAAGATTGAGCAAAAACTGAACACACACTTCACAAAAGAGGCTGTTCAAATGGCCAATACATGTGTGAAAAGGGCTCAGATTTATTAGTGATCAAGTAAATGCAAATTAAAACCACACTGTGACACCATTGTCCACCTACCTGAAAATAACAAGTGTTGGCAGGTATATACAGCAACCAGGATTCTTGTCCATTACTGTCAAAAGTGCAAATTGGTACAACCACTTGGAAAACTATTTGGCAGTACCTGTTAATGTTTGTTCTATGATACAGCAATTTCACTCCTAGTTATATACCAAAAAAATATGATCAAGAATGTTCATTAGAAGCACAATTTGTAGCAGCCAAAAACCAAAAACCACCAAAATATTCATCGGCAGTAGAGTGGATCAATAAATCATGCTATAGTTGCACAATTTAATACTCTTCAGCAAAATGAACGATTACAAACAACGTAGATGAGTCCCACAAACATAAAGTTAAATTAAAAAGCCAAACACAGAAGAGTACCTATTGTATTATTCCATTTATATAAGAGTTTTAAACAGGCTAAACTAGTCTATGTTATTAGAAGGCAAGATGCCAGTTGTCCTTGGGAGAACTGTGGCTGGAAGGAGCAAGAGCAGGGATTAGGGGTTCTGGGGAATAGTCTGTTTCTTGACATGGGTGCTAGGTGCACAAGAATGCTAAGTTGGTGAAAATTCATCTACCTGGCACTTGTGTGAGCTTCTCTGAACATGTGTTCACTTTAAAGGTTTAAAAGAGAAAAATCAGTTGTCTCCAGCCTGTCATTTCCTTCCATTTCCAATTGTCTTGCTGTTTTATAAAGTTGCCTTTCAGTATTAAAATACTTGCTCTGTTTTAACAAGTGATGGGTGGTTGATGTGATTTCTCTATAAGTGGCTTGTATTACGGTTTGTGAAACACAACATAAATGTTAGTTTTAAGTGTTTGAGGGTATGCACAATATTTTTTTCTCATACAGATTACATTATTAAGTCACAGTACTTTTATTCAGCTTTATTTTTTCTGTGTGGCACAGAACCCAAAAGCACTCACAATTTCCAGCTGCACATTATACCACAATGGATTCCTACAAAGATCACAGTTATTACAGACATTAAATTAAGGCAAGAATCAAATATAGTCTCCATTTGTGATCTTGAAATCTTGTTTGAAATAATGAAGAAAGTCTGAGAGGATTTGCTATCATTTTTCTTACTCTCTATATCCAATTAGTAGCCTATGTCTAGTAAATATAGAATAACTAATAGTCAGGTTTTAATAAAAGTCTCCATTTGGGGGCCAAACTCCAGCTTTCCATGTGAGCCCAAAAGTCTGAGATACAACCAGAGCTCTTCTCAGTGTGGCAACTTCCTCTGTAAATAAAACTGAAAGTGTTCTGCATGAATACAGATAGAGGCTGGGTTAACATTGAAAGTCAAATTATCCCTATAAGCAGCATTCTATTATTCAGAATAATGGAGTTCATGGACCATGCAAAGCCATAAAAAATCCAAAAGAATATAAAATTTTAAAATTATGAAAGTGTGAGTCAATGGGTAGACATTTGTAAAAAGACAAAATAGCGAAGGGCATGTGTCAAGCAGTAAATTGTCTCATTACAAATAGGCAGTGGGGACGGGACTCCCCCCAGTCTCCCTTGATGTCAAATATCAGGAAAATTAAAGCAACAGTTTCTTTAACCGATAATGTTGAAAATAATAATTACCATCTTTTGGAAGGTGCTACACTTTATCTTTGTTGGTATAATACAGAGACTCCTGTCTTCTAAAAAAAAGCTCTTATGGCATTATTTTTTGAGATTTCTCAAAGCACAGACTGACTTTTAAAATTGAATGGGCCATTCAAGTTTGTATAAACCAATGAGGTCCTCGAATTGCGCTCTGAGGAGCCCTGTGAACTCCTGCTTGGTGTTTCAAGGGTGGTTAGAGAAGGAACAAAAGAGAAACAATCAGATCCTCCAAACCCCAGGACACCTTTAACAAGTAGAACTCCACTTTTCCTGTTTTTATAATGGACGCCACATGGGTGTTACCTGAAGAAATCATTGAACTACTTAAAAATAAGAAATAACAAAATTTTTAAAGAACACAACTCATCTGGTCCAAATATCCTCAAAACTGAAGAGTTTACAATCAAGGAAACTGAGGCCCTATCAGGTTAAGAGATTTGCCCCAAATCTTAGAGCTAGCCAAGGGCAGGACTGAAACAGAAACTTTTATATTCTGATTCCAACGTGAATGGACTTTCCAAACTCCCATGTGCCCATCAAAGAGCTCCTGCAGTTTCCAAAAAGAGAGGTCGAAAATTTTGAGTCTGAAACCATTATGTATTATTTATCTAGACTTTATAGATTCCTTTACTTTCGGTGTTATAAAGCCCTTAATACACAGACTATCTGCATTTTAATAATGCATGGCATGCTACATGAAACAATATGGATAATAGAATCAAGGGTAAACCATTAAGAGTTCATCTCCTGTTTACTCCAAAGTGCTATTTGCAAATGGAAAAAGAAATTAGCTTCTAAAAACATTAAGTTGGTTACAATCTGGAATCCTTCAACAGAGTAAAGCTGCCATGGGAACTGACTAGCTGATTTTAAAGCTAAAATAATCCTTTTTAATATATACTTCAGTTTAAAAAAAAATAATCAGGATGTTCGTTCAAAAATGCCTATATAATTAGACACCAGTTTTTTCCTGTCATACTAGCTTATTTTCTAAAAATAATCTGCTGCAATTACTTTTTTTTATCTGTTTGGTAGCCAAAGGGTTAATTAAAGATAGGGACCTCTATTTTTAGCTGTTACTATAGCCAGGTTCCCATTCAGTCTAAAAACAGCCAGGCCTTTTGCACCATTTTTAACCTTACAAAACTGAGACTCATGCCTCTCCAAATTAAGGATAAGCTTAAATAGCCCATCCTCAGTCAAAACCATGGCAACCAGTACACACTACACATCCTGTATCTTGCCCGGTAGTCCTTAAAATTCTTTAATCACAAGACAGGAAATCTGTCTTGTTTGAATGTCACTTAAGGGTAGATTTACATTACACAATGGTCAACCACCTGCTTTTATTTAGGAAAAAATAGATTTACGACAGTGTGAGCTTTACAATTAAGGAGAGACATAAGTAATTCTATTTATTTATTTATTTATTTATTTATTTATTTATTTATTTATTTATTTATTTATTTATCCACTGCTTTATTTCAAAAAAGAATCTGTGTTAAGTCCCCATATCCCCCAAAGAAGAGATAGCGAAAGTAAGAAGTATTAGGGCGTGGATTTTGTCCTGTTATGACTGTGTAAACAACTAGTTTGGCAGCCAGGTTAAATAATAAATATGAATTTGGATTCTGCACAGTGACCCTGCCCAAGTACCACTATTAAACTGGGAGACGTGAAAGGATCTTTTATTTTTCTGTCTTTTGTTTCTAATTGAAAATAGCTTTATGATTTTTTTTCTGATTATGAAGTTGGTACTCAAATAGACAGTCTATTCATTTTAGAAGAGTATAAAAAAGAAAGTAAAAATCAGCCTAAATCATTCAGAGGCAACTATTAAAACTGTGGTGCCCATCAGCCCAACATCCCTCTGGGCATACAGCACATGCACACTTTAATAACTTTATATATATGAGACTGCACTCTGCATGATAGTTTGTGACTTGCTTTTTCCCACTTGATTCATTGTGCAGATCTTTCCCTTCCAATCAATGTAGATGTGTCATATATTCTACTGCATGAGTGTACCATAATTTATTTAACTAATCCCCAATTAAGGAGTAGTTATGGTGTTTCCATCACTTTGCTACAACTATTCCTTGTAACTGAACAATACTACAAAGAAGATTCTTTTACATGCATATCATAACTGGTCAGTTATCTCTGCAGGATAAATTCGTAGATGTGAGATTGCTAAATCAAAGGGCTTACATATTTAAAATGTTGGTTCATATTATCCAGATTTCACCTGAGAAAAATTGAGCCAATCTGTACATCCACCAACAAGGCATGAGCAGAAAGTTTCTCTACATTCTCATAAATATTGGTTATGTCAGTCTTTTTAATCCTTTCCTGTCTAATAGACAACATGTCATTATGTTTTGATGGTAGCAACTTTTTTCTTATCAATTCGTCACTCTTAAAAAGGGAGAAATATAATTAAATTCAATGAGATAGTTGACCTAGATGATTTTGAAAGCCTCTTTTAGTTTTAACATTCTACAATTCTACAGAATGCTTTTAATTTATTTTTCTATCAAGAGCAAAGTCCAGAGGAAGAAAAGCTAACCTCAAGCATCTAATGTACATGAAAACAACCCTTAGAGATGGATGTGTTTATGCTCATTTTATAGAGGAAAAATGTGAGGCTCAGAAAAGGTTAAATAAGAGCAGAATCAGAGCGGGTTGATCCGACTAGAGAACTAAGGTTTTTTTCCCCCTGTACCATGCAGTATCTCCTTGGAGTTCCTGTCCTTCAGGAACATACAGTCTACTCTGAGCAAGGCTTAGGAGTTGCAGGAGAAACTGTACTCATATAAAAATAATTCAAGCTGCATCTTCTGATTCCGTATTCAAACCTTTGTCTTGCTCCACCCACTTCTCTTCTCCCTTCCCCCACCATCTTGTGTCAGGACCTCCGCATTCAGTATGGTGCTTGACATTTAGCAAATGCTCAATAAATAGTGTCCATGTTCATCCCTATCTGCCCGACTCCCTGGCTGGGAGGGGGAAACTTTCTCATTGTAGACGAGGTGGTCCCTACTCACTCTAGCCTGGCAGCTAGAAAGCTCTTAGCCTCAGGATTGGACATGCCACCCAAGTGGCATCCCCCTTCCCCTACCAAGCCTAACCAGGCTTGGAGTCATGAGCCAGAGAAACAAACCAAGTTTCAGAGACAGCAAGACACTCCACTTCAGGGCACAAGGGAGGCAAATCATACTTTCAAAGTTTTTCTTTCACCCTTTTACATGAGCTGATTAAATTGTTCTTACATCTTTACCTTTGACATTTTCTCTGTAGCCCTTTGACATTTTTAGAGTGTCTTTAGACTTTATTGAGATTATTAATCATCATTACTATTCTTATTATTAATCCCTAACCATGGACGTCTTAGTCCATTTGGGCTGCCATAACAAACTGCTGTAGACTGGGTGGCTTATAAATAATTTACTTCTCACAGTTCCGGGGGCTTTGAAGTCCAAGATCAAGGCGGTGACAAATTTGGCGGCTGGTGAGGGTTTGCTTCCTGGTCCATAAGCTGCTGTCTTCTTGCTCTGTCTTCACATGATGGGAAGGAAGAGGGATCTCTCTGGGGCATCCTTTATGAAGGTGATAACCCCACTCATGAGGGCTCCACCTTCATGACCTAATGACTTCCCAAAGGCCCTACATCCTAATGCCATCATATTGGACATTAGGATTCTTGTGGTTCGATGTTGCTTTAAAATGGCACATTTCAACTACGACTATTCTAGTTTGGTTACTGATTCTGAGGGCTAACATACAGTGTGTATAACAGCTCAGGACCCAGAAGTTACTGAATTCTGATTGGTTATGTTCCCTCGTGGTCCAACAGGTCCAAATGTGGGTGGTCGATGTGCACTCATGGTGGTCTAGGACCTAGACTCTATGTCACCAGTCTTACAAAGAAATCATTTAATGCATGTTTTATATTTCCCATAGTACAAACTAGCTTTTAAATTTGGTTTGTTAAATACATGACAAGCTGCAATTTAATGGTTTCTGAAGATGAAATATCCTTTAAAAACAGTTGGAAAGACATGCACGTTTACATTGTAAAATTCACAAAAACCTCACCTGGTAAATGAAGCCAAGCCACTTTTCTGTGCAATGACAAAGTGCTCCATGTGCTTTGATCAAGCTGGGCAAGTGTTGATTTTGGTGAATGGCTATGTTTTTACTGGGCTCTTAGATACAATAAACCCTAGATTGTGAAGTACCTCACTGTAAGGTTAGCCTCTATGTGAAAGAGAGTAGCCATGGGTGAGAATATTTGGGTTACAACGACGGCCCACTCCCAGGGAGAAGAGTGGGCCTATTACATTTGCTGCAACAGATTCATGCTCTTTTTTCTAATTTGCAATCTTTTTTTTTTTCTTCACACAAATGTGTTATTACTCAACAACAAAGGGTCTGACAAGATCCCACAGAGCTCATACTATAGAGCTACATAAAAGCAGGAAATGCTGAATGTTAAATGTGTTCTGACTTGTTGGTTTAAAGAGATCACTTCCAAGAAACACTTGGGATCAGTACTCGCAGTATTAGAGATGTGTCCTGACAGCTGGGGTTTATTGGAACAAGTGCAGCTTTGTTCTCTTTTATGTCCATTTATTCCCACACATTTGTCATCAGGAACTGCTCATGCAGAGGGCAAAGCAGAAGATGACGCAAAAGAGCATCAAAAAAGAGAGGAGAGATTCTGTCCGATGAATGCTGAGGAGGAGGGATCAGCCACTGGGAGTTCTATTTCTAGTGGTTGCTGCTATGATTTCTAGAGTGCCGAACCCAGCCTGTCCCTACAAATGACTTTATGTTTGGACATCAATAGGCATGTGGACAACCAAACCCATAACCTCTTCTTCCTGTGCACATAGCTGGACTCTATCTCCCTGCCTCCCTGGAGGTTATGACCAATGGAATGTGAGCAGAAGTGATGTGCCACCTCCAGGCCTGGCCCATAAATCCTCCATGGGTCATCATCTTTGCTCTCTCTTCCCCCATCTGACAGCTGGATGTGCAAGCCCAGGTAACCACAAAGTCATGTTTGGAGAATGGTGGAGCCTCGCTCAGCCAGATCCTTGAATGATTGCATGGAGCTCGGTTTGCCCACACCACCACTCCTGTCTATTGGAATTTACATAAAGAAAATAGAAACGTCTATGATATCAGGCCCCTGAAATGTGGGCGTGGAGATGGGGGAGGTTTGTTGCAGTGGTTAACCTACCCTGACTCGTGCAGTGTGCAAGAGCCCAGGGAAAGAGTGGATGCTGTTCTCTCTGAATGTGCCCACTCCGGCAGCTTTTCTGATCATCTTTTCTTCGATCTCCCTCTCTGCTCGTTTCTAATAACTGGCCCTAAGCTGCAGAATGATGGGGAGAAACACGTTGGGCTGTTATACACTAGCATGTCGATATGACTTTGGAAAAGAGAATTTGAAAATGGGGAAGAAAACACATTCCTGAGCAGAGACATGCTATCCCAACCAACAAATGTTAGTTGGGCACATTCCTTAAAGCAGTCATTCTGCTAGGTGCTGGGAGTACAAAGGTATGAAACTTCATCTCTATCCTGGAATTAAAACAAAAGCAAACAGATACAGTTCCCCAGTGATTTTCAATCCTGCTACCCAAGAATCACCAGAAGAGATGTGGGAAAAAATGCCAATGCCCAAGCCCAACCCAAAACAAATTCAATCAGAATTTCTGGTTGTGGGGAAGGCCCAGGTGTTAATATCTTCGTCAGGAGATTCTTAATAAGCAAACAGTTTTGGCCACCAAAGCCTTTAGATCATGGGTTACCAGTTGGTGCTTATGTGCAACAGGCAGCCTAGGGATGTGTTTGATGATGTCTGTTATCGGAAAACTAAAGTCCCTGGGCAGTGGATACAGCTGGTAACAATACCACTGACTTAGCACCTATAGTCCTTATACATTTATGTCAACTATCCACTTCCTTCAGGCTTTTGTGATTTCTGGTTTAGACTATAACCACTAGAGGACACTGAGGATTTTGTAAAACAAACATTTTTAATGAAAGCAGATAAAAGAAACCAACTTCTTATAGTTTTTAATACAAGAAGTCCTACTCCAATCAGTCAAGGAAGTACTAGACAGAATAACTTACTCCCTCATTCTGAAACTCTTTATTTTTCACAATTGGTAGTGTTAACAATTTGGGTGTTTGAACTTGATTTAAGATCATGAATATGTTTCTAAGAACAAAATATCAGTGAAATCACTAACACTAAATCTGTTATCTTCCATAAAGCAGCTTGATAGCACAGGTCCTAAAATAGCTCCTAAGTTTTAGAGATTTGGCCTTTGTCAGAAAGAACACTAGGAAAGGGATGCCTTAAAAAAAAAAAAAAAGTTTTGGGGGCTGGCCTGTTAGCTCAGTTGGTTAGAGGAGTGTGGTGCTGATAACACTAAGTTCAGGGTTCAATCCCTATACCTGGCCAGCCTAAAAAAAAAACAAGTTTTTCATAGAGATAAAGGACCAGAGCAACATTTATTACAATTTAACTCTTCCATTTTAAAGGTTAGGAAACTGAGACTCAGAGAGCTGTCTTGTTCAAGTTCACAGAACTAGTTAAGATTACCCAGCCCAAGGATTCCCATCTAATAATTCTTCATTCTACAATGCTTTCATGCTTTCTCAAAACCTTTAGCATTGTTAAAACAATTATTCTGGATAATTATTCCCCAAAAGCAGAGAATACAGTGGGGAAAACATAACCTCTAATAAAATTTGGGTTTGGTTCCCTTCAAATTAGTTCTCATATCACTCCTCTGAGAAACCATGAAAATACCCAAGTATGAGAGTAAAAACGCTGTTATATTTTCAGTCCAACTCAAATAAGCATTCTGCATTGATTGACTATTCCAAGTGGTCAATAAATGCTGTTTCTAGGAGAGTCCATTTGCACAGTCTAGTTTAAACACGACAAATTATTACTGGCTAGAATTATGTGTAACTGTGAGTAATGAAAAACCCAAACATTTAGTTCTCTCTCTTATAAAAGTCTGGAGATAGTAGACTCTAGATTAGTATGAAACCCCGTGGTGTCAGGGACTCAAGCTCTTTCTAGCTTGTTACTGTGATGAGCATTGCCTGCATTCCCAGGGCCACTTCATGGTCCGAGTTGGCTACTCCAGGTCCTGCCATTACATCCACTTTCTAGTCAGCAGGAAGAAGGAAAGGAAAAAAGGAGGAGCACATTCCTTAACATTGCATATACCTCTTCTATTTTATGCATTAACCAGAATTTTGTCATATGTGCATCCTACTTGCAAAAGAGGATGATAAATATAGCTTTGATTCCATATGGCCCAACTAAAAATTGGGAGTGCCATTACAACATAAGGGAAAATAGATATTGAGAGTAAATCATAGTCTCTGCTAGAACTTGTGAGAGAATCTTTTATCTGTTATATATAAACGAAAACCAGCATTCTCACTTGTCTGCGTAAAAGCAAGGTTTTTTTTAATAACCGTGCTGGGAGTTAATGGTGATGTTCCTTTTTGGCACTGGATGGTGTTAAGGGCTTAATGAGATTGTTTTCCCTAAATTGTGACCAAGACCCAAAATAAAAAAAAAAAAAGCGATGAGTACTGTTAAAGAAAAAATTATTCAATTACACTTGTTAAAGCATGGTAAGAAAGACTTTATTCAGGACCATTGAGATAGGTACAGGCATCGCTGCAATGGGGTCTCACAGTGGGGTAGAGAGATCGGGCTCAACTCCGAGTACAGCATGGACAAGTGGGAATTTATAGCCAAGGAGTTGGGGGGTGGGGGTGGTCAGTGAATGAAAAATTACAGAAACATGAAATATCAGGGGTGTGGGGGATTGTATTAGTCTGTTTCTATTACTTATAACAAAATACTCAGAACTGGGTGATTTATAAGAAAACAAAATTTATTGTTTATAGTGTCAGAGGCTGGGACATCCAAAGTCCAGGGAACACATCTGGTGAGGGTCTTGGTGGTGGTGACAGTGACCTATGGGTCTCACATTGCAAGACGGTAGAAGCAGAGAGAGAGAGACAGACTCTCTTCTCTCTTCTTTTAAAGCCCTCAGAATCACGCCCCGATCACCCTGTTTAATCCATTCACTACTGCAAGGTCCTACAATCCAATCACCTCTTCAGGGCTCCACCTTTCAATTACGATAATAGGATTTCCCACCCTCTTAACAGTTACAGTGGGGACTGTTGATCCAGGGGACCTTTGATCCAGGCAGAGAGGAACAAATGAAGGAGACAAGGCATGACAGAGGGTGGTCAGACAGTGAGGCCACTCCTCTTCCATGCACTTCTCCTACAGTTCTAGTTCCCAAGAAGTACAGAGAAGGATCCCCCACATACCTGCCAGTCCGTGAGTCTGAGGCCTACAGTCTGGCTACAGATTGCTGTAGCAGGGTTCAAAGAGGCAAATGCATTGAAGCTGTGGGGAGCAATGCAGCCCGAAGGGGTTCATTTGAAGTCAAATCTTGCAATATATTACCAACATTTGGGGAATGTACTTGGAACTGAGCTGCCATCAGAGGAGCGTGCTGGAGCCATCACTTGACTACACTGAGCCCACTAGACAAAGAGCTAAAAAGAACAGTGTCGACCACCCATGGAGAGATAAGTAAAGACATCAAGTCAAATAAGGAGCTAGGTTTTTCTTATTCCTTTTTCCTCCCTACCTCAGCATCAGAGGAACCAGTAAATGAAGGTAGGGAGAGGGGGGTGTATGAGAGCACATGATGTCACCTCCAGTACCAGCCCCTGAAGCCCCCTTGTCTAGCCAGTGCTGGGGGAGAGGAAGAGAAGAGCTTTGGAGCTGACAAAAGGTAAAAATTTTTAGATAAACAGGGCTGAATCTTAAAAACTGAAGGTGGCTTTTAATTACTGAAAATGGCAAAAAGCTAAGGAATCAGGCTGAAGTGTTAAAAGCCCCTGCCACCCAGTGGGGAGGGGGCTTCATCAGAGCAGAGTTGAAAGCAGTGATTAGCAGACACAGAAAAAAACAAAACAAGGGCCGGCCCGTGGCTCACTTGGGAGAGCGTGGTGCTGACAACACCAAGTCAAGGGTTAAGATCCCCTTACCGGTCATCTTTAAAAAAAAAAAAAAAAAAAATCATGTGAAGACACAGGGAGAAGATGACTATATCTACAAACCAAGGAAAGAAACCCCAGAAGAAACCAACCCTGCTGACACCTTGATCTTGGACTTTTAGCCTCCGGATTTGTGAGAAAATAAATTTCTGTTGTTTAAAAAAGAAAGAAAGAAAGAAAGAAAGAAAAAGGAAGGAAGGAAGGAGTGATTAGGAAAAAATAAAAGTGTTCTGTGTTTTTATCCCCAAATGAATTGAGACTCCCTCAATAAACCAATTTTGTTCTTTAGTCAAAATCACATCAGAGAATCAGCATATGCAGATCTGAGCAAATCCTTGTCTATTTCCCCTTTTTCCACTATGCAAGCAAGGATACCATTATACTAAGCACATGATACCCAAACTTCAGTCTTTTAAATAACACCTACATGACTTTTGCCATATAGCTATACCGCCTGTACTATTATTCACTTTATAGTTTTCCTCTGAATTTACCCACTTTTTAAATTAACCTTTTTTTTAGGGGGGGGGGTGCAGCTGGCTGGTCCAGGGATCCAAACTGTTGACCTAGGTGTAATTAGCGCGACATTCTAACCAAATGATCTGAGCAAACCAGCCAGCCCTAATTAACCATATTTTCAAAAGAAATTATGGTTCAATCACAATTGGAAGAACAGTAGTAATTGCCATAAGGAAGCACAACAAAGATAAAAAAAAAAAGATACGCTCAAATTCTGTCAAGCCACTGTGGCCTCAGCCTAAACTTCAATCTTTGTTAGAAAGGCAGATTAGCAAGGGTGTGAGGTACTAAAGACCTTCTATCAAATGGAGACTTTCTCCTTGATTGGAAGAATTACAATGGAAATAACTTTCTCACAGGGTAATTTGAAGTTATTTAATGCTGTTGGAGTGAGCAGGACTGAAGCCATGTTGGGACCTAAAACTGCAGGAGTTCTAAAAGATTTTTAAAGAACACAGTTTGTTTGTTTTTTTCTTCCTTGGCATTCACTTCTCTGAGCTCTCTCTTTTCCCTGGTGATTTGATATTTTGAACCTTGGTTATGGGGCAAAGTGACATTATTTACATGAATGTAAAGTTGTTTTCCAGTCAGCCTGGAGCTGCAGACTTGCAGGTACTGTCCAAGGGAAACCAAGGAAGACATCAGTAGAGCTATGCTGATTCCACCCCTCCAGCAGGACCCTGAGATAACAACAGGGACAGGAGCAGAGACCAGAAGGAGTCTTGATGAGACCGCACCTGGCCCCTTGCACGTCCGCCTCCCTCCTGATTTCATTTCCCACGTTCCATTCTCTCAGCTCCACTTTAAACGCCCCCTGAAGCCCTAGAGCAGGGAGACAGTTCTAGTCTGTCTCCTCAGACATCTGATGATAAACTTCTTGCCTCGCACCAACATTTGGGAATGATGAGTCTTTTGTTTCCGAGCGAGAGCAGCAGGACCTGGATGCCAGACACGCTGTGAGTGATCACTAACATATGAAATGCCAAAACTTCACATGAGAGAAAGGATGTTCTGGAATATACCTGCCTCTGACATCTCTTGCTAAACAGCTTTTTACACTTCTTGGGAATTTACATTGGAAGGGGATGTGGTAAAAGATAAGTATTAGAGTCTTGGAGTATGAAATACTACAAACGTATAGCAAATGCTCTGTCAATCAGGAGTCTTTCATTGCAAGTAACAGCAAAAAAATTTATTGGCTCATATAACTGGTAGGCCCAGAGGCATTGCTCATTTCAACCAGAGTTATATTTGGGTGTAAAATAATGTCTTCAGAATGTTTCTCTCTCTCTCTCTCTCTCATATGTTGGACACATGCCTCCCACAGGGAGCAAGACAGCCACCAGTAGCCCAAAACTCATATCTCCCAGCTTAGCAGATGCAGCAGAAAAAGTCAATACTAATAGCTCTAGCTGCTAAGTCCCAGGGAGGACGCTGATAGGGTGTGATCCTGACTAGAGTCCCACACCCACCTTCAAATCAATCGCCGAAACCAGTTGGCTGGGAATATTCTGTCAGGCCAGGATCACATCCCCCCTCCCTGTGATAATGGAGGAGTAGGAGAAGAGAGGGAACTGGCAAGGAGAGAAGATGAGACAATATCACCCAAAGGACATGGGATGCGTTTCCCACAGGAAGGAAAGGGAAAGAATACCAGGCAGATAGAAGCAACAGGTGTTCACAACAAATGCCTTCTCTGTGCCAGGTGTATTCAATTTGAAAAGAGCCTAAAGGTCACTTAATAATAATACTTAAAAATACGAAGAGTAAATGTATGTTGAATGACCTGTGTTGCCAGGCAACAGACACTGTTGATGCTCAGCCTGCGTCCCCCCCAGCCCTTGCCACTTCCTCGATGCCAGTCCCGATTTCCGACAGCCAGCACCTGCACCTTAGTGCCTAGTGCTTTTTCTGAACACTGAAGCTCTCTTTAACTGCCTCCAGGGCAGGTCAGAAGGCCAGGAAGTTAGCCAGGTAAGGCCCCTATCAGCCTCAGACAAGGACTGTTGGTAGATGGTGGACAGATAGCTCTGACGTGCTCTGGACTGTTCCTCAGGGTTTGCCAGTGGGACTGAGCTCCAGTTGCCCACGGTGGTAACTTTTTTGATAGCAGCCTTCTTTTGGCTTCCTTCTCTTCTGTCTTATTTCTGTACCCCTCTGCTGGTGTTTATTGGGATTGCCTCCTAAATAAACTACTTGCACTTCAATCCTTGTCTCAGGGTCTGTTTCTGGAAGAACCCGGACTTTGATAGCCAAGACAGCCAAACACTGTGGTAAAACTATCACACCCACCACATGAAGAAGTAGACACTATTATTATGCTATTTTACAAATGAAGAAATGAGCCCTTATCAAGGTTGCACAGTGGAAAACAGCAGAGCTAAGATTCAGAGTAGGTTAATTCCAACACACATTCAGAGGCTACTGTTACCTGACGCTTTACAAAATCCCTATAGACATCCAGCTCTCAGAGATTCTGTTCAAAGGGAGTAAAAGCCCAGAGGTTCACTGGAGGGGTTGTGAATGAACTGGAGAAAATACTGTCGTGTCCTGTAGAAACAAACGTGCGCCAAATAGTAGTGTGCCTTGAATATAGTAGATGCCCATCAATATTGGTTGAAAAGACATGGCAGTTTTTAGTTTACAGGAAGTTATTAGTGTTATTCTCTTCTGCCACCCTTGAAAAAGAAAAGCTGCCCTTTCTGATGGATAACTCTCAAGTGTAAAATGTTCCTAAACTCAGTGAAAATGACAGTCTTTCTAGATTATGGTAAAATAATCATCTCCGGGCTAGGAGAAAAATTGGACTCAACTGTGCTCTAATTCATATTGGAAGAAGAATACATGTTGGTTTTCTACAAAAAAAATATGACTTTAAAATGTACATATACTTATTTATCCAGGACAGCCTAGGTACAGGTTTGCCTAAGACAAAAGACTTTAAGCAAACTCTCATTTACTTGTTCCGTTTTTTATGTCCAGGATTGCATAGGAAAATCATTTTTCCATTATTTTAGGCAGCATGTGTTTAAGAGAGTGAACATGCACAATGAAATGTCACTGAGATGATTATCTTGTTGCATATGTATTTCCTGATATAGTGGAATGAACACGAAATCAGGAGTCAGAAAGCCAAGTTGTGTAGCTAATTTCCTTATCTTCTCTGGGCTCCAGTAGTCTCTTCCACAAGATGAGGATTTTGGCTTAGTGATCACTGGCCTCCTCCTAGCCCCCCTGACAGACAAGGGAAAATATTTGCTTTCTGCCAGCCCTGTTTAAAAAGTAAACTTAGGAGGCTCGGAGCATCACTTATTCTATCTTATTTATCTCTGTTGCATAAACGTCCACTGTGCATGTTATGAGAGACACAAAGGAACTCTTCCTGTGTCCAACCCACCACCAAAGTTTCTATCTAGACTGTGCCCTCACTGTGGGAAATACCTCCTGGATTTACTTCTTAACCTCAATGTTTTTCTTTAACCTAAGGTTGCCTATAGGTATAAACTTCAGTGGACACTTAATGTTATATAACTAGAAGCTATTTTCATAACATATTTTCTTACTATTTCAAACGTGAAACATGATGAGCACTGAGCAATTATTTGCAGACAAGGAAATAGAAGGATTCAAAGAGGGTAGAAGAACCCTTATAATATGGGTTGAATGTTTATCCCCTCCAAAGCTCATGTGGGAGTTTGATTCCTGAATTTGGCAGTATTGAAAGGTGGGGCCTTTAAGAGGTGATTGTATCGTGGCCTTTAAGAGGTGATTGATCAATCCATTCATGGGGTAATGAATTAATGTTTGAATGGGTTATCATGTGTGTGGATTGTTAGCTTTATAAGGAAAGCAAGTGAGCACGTTAACGAGTGCTATTCCTCAACCCTTGTTATGTGATTGCCTGCATCACCGAGAGACCCTGTAGAGAGTTCCCACCAAGAAGACAGGCCTTCACCAGATGTGCTCCCTGAACCTTGGACTTTCCAGCCTCTAAGACTATAAGAAATAAGTTTCATTTTCTTATAAATTACCCAGTTTCAGGTATTCAGTTACAAACAACAGAAAACTAATACACCTTATATTTGAGTCAAGTCACAGATTGAACATATCTGAGAGTGTCATGAACCACCTCCCCACCTCCATTTTCTAAGTTTTCTTGTTCAATTATTCAAAAGAAACAATTAATACACTCTAAACCAAATCTAAGTGTCCAATGGTGTTCTTCAAACACTTTAAATTATTAGGTCAAACCAAATGATATTGTCTATATTTGACCATTTTTAATTTATAAAATAACAATTTTGTGGCATTCAGCCAATAATTTAAAGTGTTGAAGCACATCATAGTCAGACATCCAAAAAGAGAAAGAACTAAGGTATGTCTAGAGTGGAGACTGAAGTTCCTTAGAAAAACTACGTAGAGAATCAATAAAGGGTGCTTTTCATTGGTAGCTTACAGAAATCACGGTTTCTAAAAATTGATTTGTGTGTGGCAGTTTGTGACTCAAAGATACACTCATAAGAACAACTTGGTTATGTTTTTGGTTATCTTTTTAATGGTGAAGATACTTGAAAACAGAGCATTCATTCGGTGGAGATTATCAAACCTTTAGGATGAGCATCCGGATGAATAGATAAAAATGCTCTTCTTAAGCTACGGAGACAGGTTACTTAGTAACCACAGAATGATTAAGTCTCAGTTCGCAGAGACTTTTTCTCTTAATTGGATGAAAAGATTTGAAGAACACAGCTGGAGAGAAATGAAAAGATAGAATACTGAGGCAGTTATTAGCAGACCTAATATCTGCAATCCCGGAAGCCTTAGCCAGAGTCATGACATGAGTGAATCTTTTGTTAGTAACAAAAGGCCAGTTAAGCTACCTAAAGAGTCACAATTTTCTACTCTTTTCAACTGTAGGAAAAATGAAAATAAAGTGTGAAAAGAAGCATATTAAAAAGTGCAGTGAAAACTCTGTATGGTTTTATAATTCTGAGAATAATCATTTTCTAGGGACAAGATTATACTTGTGCTCAGATATCAGAGTTCTATTCCTTAAGAACTCAGAATGGTCATTTGGGGTCATTATACCACAATATCACTCTCTTTTGTCTATCTGAAATACCATTAGGCACATATTACTTTATAGAGAATTATGCTCTCTCCTGCTTTTAACAATAAAATTAAGAAAAATCAGGTCATAGGTTGACAATGATGAAGATTTTAAAAAATCTATTAGGGACCTTTAGATAATACAGTAACTTTTCCCTGTGCTCAAAAAACAGCAGTATATATGTCATTAACTATATTTGGCAAAGCTCTATCTTGAAGCCACTTTTTAAAATATTTGTCAATTGCACCTTACAATTCCTGAATAAGGTTTGTACGTTATTGCTTCAGCAGGGCTGTTTTCCTTAAAGGGATGAAGCTTAAAACTTTCCTAAAGCCCCCTCTAGTGACAGACAGCAAATTAATCCATTACTTTGTAACATGCTAATACCACCAAACTCTAAATTTCCATTTTCTCAGTTAGTTATTATATGAATAAATATCTACGGTATTTTGATGGAGAATGACTGAGAAATAGTAAATAGCTTGATTCTTAAGCATTCTTCAGTCATTAAAATCTAAGGGATTTTGTCTTGAGACTGAGATTAACACAAAGTATACACACTTGAAATTCTATTTATTTTACTCTGCCCCAATGTATTAGTCCATTTCTGTCGCTTATAACAATATATCTGGAACTGGGTGATTTATAAAGAAAACGAAATTTATTGCTTAGAGTTTCAGAGGCTGGGAAGTCCAAAGTCTAGGGAACACATCTAGTGAGGGTCTTATTGGTGACAACAGTGATCCAGGGGGTCTCATGTTGCAGAAAATGGCAGAGCAGAGAGAGAGATAGTTCCTTCTGCACTCTCCTTTTAAAGCTCTCAGAGCCACTCCCATGACCTCCATTTTAAATCCATTCACTAGGCATAGTTCTCAGAATCTAATCGCCTCTTCAAGGCCCCACCTTGCAATTCCCATCATAGGATTTCCTACCTTCTTAACAGTCACAGTAGGGATTAAGTTTTGGGGGGCATTCAACCCAAGACACCTAGTATATATACCTTTAAGGAATTCCCTAAATTTCCTTCATTTTTTTTTCAGGGACTTTAAGGATTAAAATATATTCATAATAAACCAATGAACAGAAAAAGATTGTCTTGCCCTGTTGCTTCTTGTTGCTTTTACTTCATTTATTGGGTAATTTTCACTGATGGTGTTAAGCATGCCTAGACAGACAAACAAATTCTAGAACTCTCTGAATTATGAGACTAAGGGTCATCTATAAAGATATAGATTAAATAATAATATGTTTAAAAATAATGTGTAATAGAATATAATAAATAAAAAACATATTGTATGTATTAGACTATATGTTATATTTATTTATTTATTTATTTATTTTTTATTTATTTATTTTTTTTAAAGATGACCGGTAAGGGGATCTTAACCCTTGACTTGGTGTTGTGAGCACCACGCTCAGCCAGTGAGCGAACCGGCCATCCGTATATGGGATCCGAACCCGGGGCCTTGGTGTTATCAGCACCGCACTCTCCCGAGTGAGCCACGGGCCGGCCCTATATGTTATATTTAATATATAGTTTATTTATTCCCCCATTTCCAAAGGGCTTAGAGTGCATCCAATAAGACAGGTCTAATTGAATCATTAAAATAAGAGTAGAAGGCTAAAAGCCACATTCCTAGTGAAGGGAATTAAAGAGATAAATTTAAAACTTTTCTATGAATAATTATCGTAACTGAGCACAAATCATAATTTTGAGTTTCCTGTCAGCTAAGACATAAAGGGAAACCCATAATGAAAGCAAGCCAATTTATTAGGGGAGAAAGCAATTTTTCTTCCAAAAAAGAGATATACGGATTTCTAAATATCTATAACAGAAATATAGCATTGCAATAATTTCTGAACAATGTGAAATTCATTTTTATATATTCAACGAAAGGTCATCAAAATGCCTACTCTCCAAGGCCAATGTAGCTGGTGGTGATTCCCCCAATGGAAGGGTGTTCTTGGGAGCTTACTCTACAATAAGCTCACACCAGCTGTGTGCATCTGCCCACGATCACAAATTATCTCCTGGGAATAGCAACCAGAAACTATCTTCTCTCTTGTTTACATATATAGAGTAAAAGCAAAGTACAAATTAAATTGCACTTATGATAATATGTTCACTGCTAAAATTGGAGAGAAGTAGACCGTATTGTGCACGCATTCTTGAAAGAATTGGAACAAAATACTTTAAAGAGAAATAATGAGAATGGCATTAGACAGGGTTGGATACCAGACAGAGTTGTCTTCAGAACGCTTCTGCTGTCCTCTCCCAATCATCGAGCTCCTTTCCCACTTCAGAGAAAAATCTACTTTTCATCCTAAAATCTACTTTTATAAGAGGAGCCGGCATCACCTTCACATGAATGAAGTCACTGTGTTACCTCTCCCATGGGTGTTTGCTCTTTAAGCTTCAGCTCTAATTCAATTTAACAAATGCTTACTGGAGGACTGTTATAGGCAAGGTATTTTCTAGCTGCTAGTAGTGGAATAAAAGGCTTCATGGTCTTAGAAATTTCAAGCAATAGTGAATAGCAAGGAGTTTTTGTTCCTTGGGTAACATCTGTCTCTGCCCCTGTATCCTAAACGATCTTTGTTGTTGGGGGCCACACACTCCCACATTCCTCAAATTTTGAATCTAATTGTCTCCCTCCCCTAGGTCTTAGGGAGCCAGGGGTTCAGGTGTTACTATAACTGGGATTTTAGTTTATTTCCCTTTCCTTGTTTCCTTACTCTCTTAAGCCTGAATTCCCAGATACCCAGCTCTTCCGAGATGGAGCCTTACAAGAAAGCAAGCTAACATTTGTTGAATACCTCCTTTTATTTGCAAAGCTGTACATATTAATCCTTGTAACTACAAAGTCCGTAGCATTATTTACATTTTAGAAAAGAGGGGACCGAGGCTCAGAGAAGTTTAGAAAGTAATTCAAGATCAAGCTGGTAAGTGGCAGAAAGTTCACAATTAAGTTCCACATATCTCACTCCAAAGCGAATGCTCCTTGCATTATGGCAATAGATTTCAACTGGTGACTGGGGGTGGGGTGGGTGGGTTCTAGTGAGTAGAGGCCAGGAATGCTTCTAAGCATCCTGCGATGCACCAGGCAGCTCCCCATCCCCCACAACAAAAAATTATGCATCCAGCCCGAATTGTCAAGAGACACTATTGAGAAGCTCTACATGACAGACTGTTCCCTGCCCTGTTCTGATCTTATTTCCAAGGATTCAAAGGTAACTGCTTCAAAATAAATTATAGAAAGCTGCGAATAAGTCAGCTCCTTATGCACCTTGCAGCTCTCTTTCAAGGTAAAGGAAAACGGAGCCTAAGATAAAAGAGGGGCAGGGACCGGAGGGGAGCAGCTCCGGAAGCAGAAAGGAAATTCAAGCTGATTACTGAGGTTAAGAATTAAGATGTAGTTATGTAGATGCCTTTCACTTCCAGGATCTTCACTAATCCAGAAGCTCATGGACTGCTTGGAAATCTAACTATTTGGAACTGTTTAACCGTTACCCTGACCGCAACTATCATTTGTGTTTGATTTTTTCCGGGACCCAGGGGACTTGGAAGCCAGATGAGACCACCTCCTTTCCCCTCTCTTCCCGCAGGGACAGGGTCTGCCAGGTGCAGGTACTCGGCTCCTGCCATGACAGGCGGCAGCTCTGTGGACGACTGGCAGGACCCCAGAGAAACAGACCGGCGCCCCGGGAACTTCCCCCGCCCGCCGCCTCCATGCGCACCCGCTCTCCCCTCCCGCTGGCTGCTCCCGGGGGCGGGGCTACGGGAGCACACGCCCCCTGCGCGTGACGTCACAACCCGACGCCGTGACGTTAGCCCTTAGCAACCGGCCTGGCGACCGTCTCCCGGTCCCTGCGGTCTCCCGCCGGCTCCTCCTTTCCGATCCTGCACTGCCCGGGCTGGGCCCGGCCGGTGGAAGAACCGAAGGGGACCCAGCGTGACCCCACGGCGGCTGCAAGAAGACGGAGCATGGATGGCAGCCGGAGAGGTAAAGGGCAGCTCTCGCGGGCGGCGGCCGCCTCGCGCCGGCCCACGCTCCGGCTTCGGGTCGCGGCGGCGCCCGGGGTGCTCCCGGCCCCTGCTTAGTCGCCAGTGTCGCCCCCGAGCTGCCCAAGCCCCGCGCGCAGGAAGAGGCCCTGCTTGCTGGGCTGGGCTGGCAGGTCCGCTTCCTTGCCCCGAATTTGTCGCCCTGACACCAGGAGGCTCCGTCTCCTGAACTCGGGTCGTGCAGCCTGTTATTAGCTCGGTGGCTCCTAGGCAGAGGAACCGAGTTTAGTCTTTGGAGCCAGACCTCCCTGGGCCCAAAATCAAGCCCCGCTGCTCTCCACGGAAACGACCCTCAGTTTACCCATCTCTTGAATCTAGGGGTCAAATACCCGTGCCGTAGAGTTCTTGAGGGTTAAATGCAGATAATACGTAGAAAGCGCCTGGCACATTGTAAGTAAATACGGAATCTCCCACGCAGTTACTCTCTCCAAAAACTACTCACTAGCCCAGGGCTTCTGTAAGGTTAATGTGACTAGGAATCCCGTAGGAAATCATGTTAAAATGCAGATTATGATTCGGGGGGCGGGGGGTGCTGAGATTTTGCGTTTTTAATAAGGTTCCAGGTGATGCGGTGTTGCTGGTTGGGCCGAACCACAGTTGCAGTGGCAAAGGACTAAACCATAATCACTGTGTACACCTGCCATTGACTCGTCTCCGAGTGGACATCGTGGTGAAATGGTTGGAGCCATATAACCTTAAATCTCCACAGATCTCTCAGTCCAAATGATTTGCATCTTCACACTTTCTGAACAAGTAGCATTCTTTCCTCAAGTCAAATAAGACGACCTCCAGGTCCCCCTCCAATCCCCGCTTTCTTATCTATTTAAAAGAGTACCTTTAAACCAAGCTGCCAGATGATTCCTTGAAATAAGTCTTGCTTTGAATATGAGTGTGCCTTTGGTATGTAATCATTGATCAAAATAAGTGCTATTCTGAATGTAAGAGATAACTATACATTCATCAGCAAACTATATACAGTATTCAGACACTTTACCAACCTAAGTTCCAGGAAAAGCCAACCAAAATGCTTTTATGGTTTTCGGAAATTTTACAACATAAACTAATACTAACTTCTTGCAGTATACCAGGAACTGTTCCCAATTTAGCTCATTTGATCTACAAAAACATCTTGTTAGATAGGTATTATCCTTATTTCACAATGAATAAACTAAAACTAGAGACAGTGACTAACTTGCCATGGTTAAACAGTAAGCTGCAGAACAGGCTTTGAATCCAGGTAAGGAATGTAAATCCCTAGAGCTAGAGGTAGGAGCACGAGGAAAGGCTATACCATATGTAAAACCTAGAATATAATAGATTTAGTAAGTTCTCAGTATTTGTTTATTGAATTGTTTTTGAAATTATGTTCATGTAAAAATGTAAAAAGGTTTATATTTTTATAACTCACCCAACTTAATTAGCTTCATTTAAAGGATGTTATTAATATGTAGTAATATCAAACAGTTATCGATTTTGAATTTTTTACGTAAATAAAATTCAACAAATATCTGGGGCAGTCAGTTCTCATATACCACAAATAATTATTAATAGGAAACCATAAATAATTTTAGCCAAAGCTAAAATACTTAATATTAGTTGAAAATAAATTTCTTAAATTCCATTAGGAGGTTACTGTTGATTATATCAGAGCATAAAATATTAAAGCACCTAAAAAAATTTTTTCTTCTGTCATTTTCTTACTGTAATCACATTTTAGACATTCTTTCGTAAAGCAAACCTTCTGAATGGTGTACTAGAAGGAACACCAAGCTGAAAAACAGTAAATCTTGTTTGTAATCTTTGTTTGCTATTCACTAACTAGGTAATCTTCAGCAATTCACCTTACCTCCCTGGGCCCTAGTTATTTGTAAAAAGGGGGTTTGGACTAAATAATCTATTAAGATGTTCTTTACAACTTATCGTAGGGGAAGGGGAAGAAATGATTGAGATTATTAAAATGTCATCCATTCTATTATCGATGACCTTTGGGGAGAAGAGGAGAGGAGACAACCTATTAATATAGATAATATACTAATTAAAAGTAGTATTTAATTAGTAGTACTAATTAAATGAAAGTAGCTTAAAAAATTTTTTTTTTAATCTATTGATCCCATAGAGACATTTATCATTGGCAGATTCCCAAACCTCTTGTATTCCTGGAAAACCCTGCCACAAGAAATATCTTCACCTTTTTTCAGTGGCGTTCCTTCTGGCTGTCTTAGCAAAATCAAATGGTGTAGGAAACTGAGCTGGTCTCACATACTGATGAATTTCAGTACCCTAGCCAGACTTTCAATCTCATGGACAGGATTTTAGTCTTATTTTAGTTAGAGAGTAGTGTTCTTTTTCCTGGCATTTGACTTGAGGTGACTTTTCTATGCCACTTTTGATCATTCTGGGTCCAATCAGGAGGAAGAAACTATACAGTAATGTAAAGGAAAGTTTAAAGAATTGTTAAACTATCATAAAAGAGTAACTATGAGATATAAAACAAACTCTATATGGTACCCTAGAGCTGAGGGAGATTACTCAAGGAGGGACAAATTTGAAAGGAGTCTTTCTCCCAAAGACTGGGGTTCAAACCTCACTGGAGAAGGTGAGACTGTGCACATGCCCAAAGCTTCACTGCTCAGGAGTGACATCAGAGGTTTCATTCTCCGTGGGAAATAGACTTCATTAAATTGTTTAGCCAAGTCACTGAACAAATAAACAAGCAAACAACAATGAAAACAAGCCTGGGAGAGGATTCTGTGTCACAACATTACCTAAAATGTTCCCTTTACCACAAAAAATCAAGAGTCATGCAAGGAAACAGGAAAGTGTGACCAGGAAACAAAGCAAGAACCAGAAACTTCTAGTGAGAGGGCCCAGCTGAATTGAATTGTCTGCTTTTTCCTTCAGTTTTGTCAGTTTTAATATAATGTTTATCTGTAGGAATGTTAGAAACCAATGAAAATATATGCCTTGTTGTACGTTTGAGGGTAAACACACGAGGGAGCACAGACATCAGAGTGTATCTAACCGCCATTTTTGTTCTTATCACCATCTTATGCTAAGGAGAAGCTGGGTTGGTAGCTGGGGGCAAATGTTTACTACCTCATTCACAGCTACCACCCACAGGTAAGGGACAGGGGGAATTTGTTCCATCCAAGGCAGTATTACTAGGTTCCAGCATTTCTGTCATTCTCTCTGACTTCATTCTCTCCGACTTCATTCTTTCTGACTTCTCTGCATATACCTTTTTTTCCTTTGTCTGTGACCTATACTGAAACATGCATGCATTGGAATGGAATTCGGAGGGAATAAACTATGTACAGTTGAGATATCTTCTTAGTCTGTTTCACATGATATAATATCTTACAGCATGGTTCATGTACTAAGCAATTTATATTGGTCAAGATAGTGTAACGGTGAAGACTCAGGAACCAGACTGCCTGGGTTCAGATTCCAAATTTGTCACATCATAGTTGTGTAATCTTAGGCAAATTACAAGCTTGACCTCTTGTGCTTCATCTATCCTCATCTATAAAGTTGAGAGAATAGGACTTATCTCATAGTATTGTTGTAATGATTAAATGAATTTATACCTTCAAAGTGCTTAAAACAGTGCCTGGCACAGTTTAGTACTCAGTAAATTAGTATTTGGACTACAAATGAAGAAACCCAACTCAAACTGGCTTAAGCTAAAACGGGAATTTTTTGTTTCATGTAAAGAAAAGTTGAGGGAGGGAGAGCTTCAGATATGGTTGGCTTCAGGGACTCGAATGTTACCGGGAATCTCTTTCCATCTTGTTCCTACTTTTCCTCTGTGTAGGCTTCATTCTCAGGAGGTTCTCCTTACGTGGTGCAGGATGGGCACCAGCAGTACCACGCTTGCTTACATCCTACTTGCTAAGCCCAGTGAAAGGAGAGTACTGTACCTTTTCTAACAGTTCCAATAAAAGCCCCAGGACTGTGTCTCATTGGCTGGACTTGGGTCACATATTCATTGCTGACTAAGTCAACACAGCCGGCCAGATTTGGGTTATGTGCCCCACGCTGAGCAGTGGGGTCAGCCCTATTTGAACCACCTGGGCTAAGAATAGAGGATCAGTTCCCTAAGAGAAAGTTGAGGTGCTATTTGCAGAAAAACAGGCAATGAGGGCAAGGAAAAAAATCAAACACTTTTTCTTCTCTGGAGAAATAAGGATTTCTTGAGTTTATTTTTTAGTACTTTTTTTTATGTTTAGGTCTCAGATCCCCTTCTTTCCTGGTAGAAACTATGCTGATGTCATGACTATTTTCAGCACCATCTTCATCACCAATTCAAATGGTATCACCCTGACTTCCACTGTCCTAAAGAAGTTTTTTTTTTTTTTTTTTTTTTTTTTTCCTTCCTGCTCTCTGACCTTTGATGTAGAAGGAGCTTCTTGGATATTCTGATCTCAAATTTGTTTTTCTGTTTTAGCCTATTCTAGCAAGTTTTGTCCTCTGGTTCTGGATTTTAGCTCTCCCATGTTGATACCTCTTTTTCTGTTTTTAGTCATTCATATTTCTTAGACTTTGTGCTCTCCCCTCACCTTTATAGCTTTTAACAGCCCACCTGATAGCAAACTAGCCATTTTACCTCATAAAACATCTCTGTCTTGGGAATACAGCCTTTCTATTTTGCATGTTAAATTATATTTAATGCTGTGATTCAGCCTTTCTAATTTGGAGATTACTGCTAAAAACACAATCACTTTATGGGGACAGGAATTATTTTGTAGTGGGGTCTGTATCTAATTTTCCAACAGCTCATGTAGTCTGAAAGAGCAGACTCTCCTTTAGGAGAGATAGTGAGTTTTCTGTTACTAGAATTGCTTTTATATATAGGCTGCTTACATAGGAAACAAGCAAGGGGGTAAGTGGACTGGACTAGATGAATCTGAAGACATCTTTTAATCATCAGATTCTGATTCTGGTTTTTATGCATACTTATTTTATGCATAGGAGCATGATATACTGTCTTAAAATTATTTTTAAGGACAGACAAGCCTGTGATTAACAAATAGTTAATGTGTATATATTACCTCTAAATCTCTGCTATTTTATATCTCAAAACAATTTAAAATTTGGTACGTCAGTGATATACAGAATAAAATCAGTATATATCAAATGATGTAACTGGTGTATTTATTATTTTACCCAGTGAAACAAAAGTCTCAAGGTACGACTGTTTTGAAAATAACATTTTTTTTCTTTGAAGAGAAAACTTTATCTGTGGCTGCAGAATACTTGCTGTCTAATATATCATTGCTAATTAGTAATACAAAGGTACTTCAAAAAGTTAATGAAATATTCATATTATCTTTTAATTCAGTTTTTCCACGAACTTTTTGAAGTACCTTTGTGTGACTGAATAAAATTTTAAATGAGTCTTATACAGTGGTCCCCACTTATCCTCAGTTTCGTTTTCCATGGTTTCAGTTGTTTGCAGTCAACCATGATCCAAAATATTAAATGGAAAATTCCAGAAATAAACAATTTATAAGTTTTAAATGGCACACTGTACCGAGTAGTGTGATGAAATGGTACTGTTCAGCCAGGACATGAATCATCCCTTTGTCCAGTATATCCACACTGTGTATGCTACCTGCACATGAGTTACTAGCTCTCTCAGATTATCAGATTGAAAAAGCAGTATTTATAGGATTCAGTAGTGTCTGTACTAGGCATCTACTAGTGTTCTTGGAATGTATCCCCCAAGGATAAGTAGGGACTACTCTAGTTAAATTTATTTTTTAAATACTCAGTGTTGTTTTTGTGAAAGTTGTTTCATTTTTTCTAATTCATGTTTTTTTGTTAAAAGTCAGAGCAACCTCTGTCCTTCCCAGATATGGTTCACCGTGCCTATTTAAAGGACACTTGAGCACCAAAAGTAATGGTAAGTGAGGTACTCAAAATGGTAGCTTTGTTAAAAGATTGACTGTTTCCTTTATTTGCAAATTATATGACATGATGAAAAATTACTTCATTTAATGAATATTTGAACTTATAATTTTAATCATATAATATAGAAATTCTTGAGATTAAAGGATTTAGGAGTCCATGATTTGAAACTATTTTTGTGCCCTGGATATGTACTTGACTGCCTCCTGCGCCCCGCTGCAGCTGTAGCCCACCTCTGCTTTTGCCAGCAGACTACGCCAGTTTAAGGCAGGAAGTTAAAATGATGATGAGCAGGTGTAAAGACACAAGCACTGGAAAGAGAAAGCTGTGCAGAGGAAAAGAAGCACTTGAATAATCCATTTTCTATCAGAAACAAATGCTTATGGGCCTCTTCATCCAACTGTGTTTCTAGGTCCTGTGATGTTTTTGTATTTTAAAGTCTTCAAAGTAAATTTTTAATGTTGGTATTAAATTTTTATAATTATAGTTTAAGAGTTGTAAGTCTGGGTTTTTAGGCAAAATAAGTGAAAGCCTTTTTTTCCTGATTTAAGTGAAAAATCTTTTGATACTGTTATCTGCAAATGTAAAGGAAGGATCACACTCAGTTAACTCTCTTATTTCTTTGTATTATAGAGAGAGAGAGAGAGAGAGAGAGTGTGTGTGTGTGTGTGTGTGTGTGTGTGTGTGTGTAGCCAGAATCAACCATAAACTTTGAAAAATAATATTTAATGAAAATTGGAAATGAGATTTAAAATATGCATACATAGAAAAGCAGGATGAAGAATAATATGCAAGTTTCTAACCTTTTTTAAAAGAATATATTTGCAGAGCTGGTGTAGATACAGTGGTTGTAATGAGGCTGCCTTGGTTCTCTTCCAGACTGCATCCTTTATCAGCAACGTGGCCTTGAAGACCTAACTCATATCTCTGTGCCTCAATTTCTACTCTATTAAATGATGATAATAATAATTAGATAAGTTTATACAAGTAAAGAGCTTAGAACAATGCACGGCAAATGGTACCCATTCAGTAAATGTTTTTAGTAATAATAATATGGTGCTCAGAATTATTGTATATGCTTATCTTGTGCATAGAATTTCCTTAGAAGGGTGCATATAAAAAGTGGCAGAGTATAATTCTGGGAGGGGAGAGAAGGATCAGGGTAGAAGTTATGCCTATGTTAACATTTTATACTTGTATGTAAGTGCTTAACTATTTCTAAGATTTTTCTTTAACAGTTTGGAAGAGGTTCAAGGAGTTTAATGTCATGGAATTTCTCTGTGATTATACTTGTCTTTAAGATATTCCTAGTACTTCAAAAATAATGCAGTAAACTGATTTGTAGATTTTGTTTTCAGGTATAAAGTTGGAAATTTGCCTCTCAGAATATAATCTTTGTATAGGGTTTTGGGGCTTGGGATTCCCAAACTCCATGGATTGTTCAAGTATTAATAATGGTAACATTATTTTATAATCATAAGTGACTAAACATTTTTAGTTATGAGACTGACAGCTGTTGAAAAGAAATAGTTTTGCAAATGTAATAATATATTATATTCTAGAATCTCTTCCCCAAATTCTCAGGCTTGAAAAGTTTGAAGCCAAGTAGTCAGTAGCTCATCAGCATTATGAGTGCAAGATTAAGGCTAGGACATATTCAGTAGTACAAGGTTATGTCAGTATCTCTGTGATTGAATTTCAGGACATTTTATAAGAATAAGCTTAATAATCAGTAACTTGTTTACCTCATGATTTTTATATTAATTTTAAATATATAATGATTAAATATGTTTTAATTTTTAGCTTTTTGCACTGACTCCTCTTCTCTCAGACTAAGCACTCTCCAGCTGGTCAGGAATCACATGGCTGTTCACTATAATAAAATCCTTTCAGCCAAAGGTAAAAATGTACAAATATGAAATTTCTGTGTCCATTTTGAAACTCCAACTTCACTTCTTATTAGAATAAATCTATAGCAAAAATGTTTGGTATAGTGAAATATCAGCTATTGACTCTATATATGTAGCAAATTCAGAATGTTATTTTTGTTAACCATAGTTTGAAATCTGTATAATGTCTATGTTATTTCATTTTACCTGTTATCCCTAATATTATTTTGTTGTTAGATATTGCTCTTAATATAATAAAAGTTTATGATCTTTTTTTTCAAATCTACTAAAGAGGTTACACAAAGAAGATGCTAGCTACTATTCTTTTTTTTTCCTTTTTTATCTTTATTGAGATATAACCTACATACAATAAAATAAAATAATTATAAGTGTAGTTAAATATTTTTTAAAATGCATACATGTTTATAAGCACCACCACAATCATGCTATGAAACAGGTGTCAGCTAACTACAGCTCGAAGGCCAAATCCTCCTGCCACCTGTTTTTGTACAGCTCATGAACTAAGTGTGGTGTTTACATTTTTAAATGGTCGCAAAGAATCAAAAGAACAATATTTTGTGACATGTGAAAATCATGAAATTCAAATTTAATTGTCTGTAAACAAGCACAGTCTGTTCATTCTTTTACACATTGTCTATGGCAGCTTTTGCACTAAAAGGCGGAGTTGACTAATTATAGCAGACTGTATTACTCTGCAAAGCCTGAAGCATTTACCATCTGGCCCTTTACAGAAAAAGTTTGCTGACCCCGATATAGAACATTTCCATCACCCTAAAGAGTTTCCTTTAGTCCTTTGCAATTAATTCCCTCCCCCGCAAATCACTGGCAACCACTGATCTGCTCTCTGTCACTATAGTTTTGCTTTTTCTAGAATTTTGTATAAATGGAATCATACAATATGTATCTTTTTGCTTCTGGCTTCTTTCAATTAGCATATTTTTGAGACTAATTCATGTTGTGTGTATCAGTATTTCTTTTATTGCTAAGCAGTATTTCATTTAATGAAATAAATGAAATTTATCAATTCACCAGTTGGTGGGCATTTGCATTGTTTTGACTCACTTTTGGCTATTAGGAATAAAGCTGCTATAAACATTCACATACAATCTTTGAACATGTGATTCCATTTCATTTGGGTAAATTTACTCATTAAGAGTGGAACAGTAAGGTAATACAATATGTTAAGTTTATATTTAACTTTTAAGAAGCTACCAAACTGTTTTCTAGAGTGACTATCCCATTTTGTATTTCCATTACTTCTAAATCCTCAGCAACACTTGATCTTGGCAGTCTTTTTTAGCCATTCCAGTAGATATGTAGTAATATCTCTTCATAGTTTTAGTTGCATTTCCCTGATGCCTAATGATACTGAGCAACTTTTCTTATTTGTCATCTATTTATCTTCTTTGGTGAAATGTGTGCTCAAATCTTTTGCCCATTTTTAAAAATGGGTTGTTGTTCTCCTTAGTATTAAGTTGTGAGAGTTCTTTATATATTAATTACAGGTCCTCTATCAAATATATGTTTTGTAAATATTTTTTCCCAGTCTGTGGCTGGTCTTCTCATTTTCTTTTTAAGATTTTTATTCTGTAATCATTTTTAGACTTATAGAAAAGTTCAAAAACAATACAGAGAGTTCCCTTATATCCTTTACCCATATATTGGTACAATACTAATAACTACAGACCTTATTTGAATTTCACCAGTTTTTTATTAATGTCTTTTAAAAATTAATTTTCTCATTTGAAGAGCTAAAGTTTTTAAATTTTCATATTTTATAATGTTTCTATTTTTAAATGGTTAAAAAATAATATGTTATGACGTGGAAATCATGTGAGATGAAGTTTAGTTTTTCTTTTTTATATAGTTTGTGTTTTTCATATTCAGTTCATGAAATCTTTGCCTCATGTTAGGTCACTAAAATTTTCTTAATGTGTTTCCTTCTGTAAGTTTTATACTTTTGGCTCTTACATTTAAGTTTAACCATTTTAAGTTAGTTTTTATATGTTACAATACAAGGATCTTTTTTTTTTTTTTTTTTTTTGCCTATTTATATCTGCATTTTCCAGTACCACTTGTTGAAGAGATTATCCTTTCTCTATTAAATTGCCTTAGCACTTTTTTTTTTTTTTTTTTTTTTTTAAAAGATGACCAGTAAGGGGATCTTAACCCTTGACTTGGTGTTGTCAGCACCACACTCAGCCAGTGAGCGAACCGGCCATCCGTATATGGGATCCGAACCCGGGGCCTTGGTGTTATCAGCACCACACTCTACCGAGTGAGCCACGGGCCGGCCCCAGCCTTAGCACTTTTTGAAAGCCGGTTGACCACGTATATGGGTCTGTTTCTGGACTTACTTTTTGGTTCTGTTGATCTATATGTCTATCTTTATGCCATACCATACTACCTTAATTACCATAGTATTAAAATAAGTCTTGAAATCAGGTAGTGTAAGTCCTCCATTTTTCTCTTTTTTGTTAAGGTGCATGATAACAGTAGGTCTGTGATGCTCAGTTCATTTCTTCTTCAGTCTTTCTTTCATTTTGAATAGTTTATATTGTTATGTTTTCAAGTTCACTAATATTTTCTTCTGCTGTATCTAATGAGCCGTTAAACCCAATCAGTGTACTTTTTATCAAGGATATTATATTTTTTGTCTCTAGAAGTACAGTGAAAATCAAAACAAGAAACTGCAAGTTCTGAAACTTTTCGTGATTTCCATATTTTGTATTTGTTGTCATTTATAAATATGAAGAGTATTATCGAACAACTAATTTTTCTCTTTCAGCTGCCGTAGACTGCTCAGTTCCGGTAAGCGTGAGTGCCAGCATCAAATGTAAGTAATTTTTGGCATCCCTTTTCTAAAAAACTACAGTAAAATACATGTAACAACATAAAATTTACCATCTTAACCATTTAAAAATGTCCAGTTCAGTGGCATTAAGTACGTTTGTATTGCACTGTGATGCAGACATCACTACCATCCATCACCAGAACTCTCTTCATCTTGCAAAACTGAAACTCTTGTACTCATTAAACAATAACTCCCTTACCCCAAACCCAGACCCTGAAAACCACCATTTGGCTTTCTGTTTCTGTGAATTTGACTACTCTAGGTACCTCATGTAAGTGGAATCATCGAGTATTTGTTCTGTTGTGACTGGCTTATTTCACTTAGCATAATGTCCTTAAGGTTTATCCATATTGTAACATGCCAGAGTCTGCTTTTTTTTTTTTTTTTTAAGGCTGAATATTTCATTGTGTGTATATACCACATTTTGTTCATTCAGTCATCAGTTGATGGACACTTAGGTTGCTTCCACCTTTTGGCTATTGTGAATAATGCTTCTGTGGATATGAGTGTGCAAATATCTCTTGAGACCCTGCTTTCAAACATTTTAGGTAAATATCCAGAAGTAAAATTGCTGGATTGTGTGGTAATTCTATTTTTAATTTATAGAGGATCCACCATACTGTTTTCTATAGTAGCTGCACCATTTTATGATCCCACCAAAAATGCACAAGGATTCTAGTTTCTCCACATCTTCCTCAAAACTTGTTACATGCTATTTTTTTGATAGTAGCCATCCTAAATGATGTTAACATATTGCCTTTTTAGAAAGTGTTTCTAACTTTTAAAAATTATCCATAAGTATGAAAGAAGCTTGTATTGTATTTCTAAGTTTAGGAACTTAGAATTGAGCCCAGCTTTTGCCACTGAATGACTGTGTGACCTTGGATAAATTATTTAACTTCTCTGGATTTCATTTTTCTAATATATAAAAATTTGGATACTACTAAAAGGCTTGCCAAGGTTTAAGTTCTAGAAGTCTATGGTTATCACTGCCTACATCTTATTAATATATCCTAACTGGGATATCCTAGTTAGCTCAGTTGGTTAGAGCACAGTGTTGATAATACCAAGGTCAAGGGTACAGATCCCTATACTGGCCAACCTCAAAAAAAAAAAAAAAAAAAAAAACCCAAAAAACTATAACTGGCACTTTTCTTTCCCCAGATAAATATTGTCTACAATTTATATCCTAATAGCCTAGCTAATAAACATGATAATTACATGTATTTGAAAAGCCATATTGACATATAATATATAGAATCCTGATATATCTACCCTTTGACCAAATATTTCCATTTTTAGAAATAATCAGACCACTAAATTTGAAATTCTTATTTAAAAATTACTGAAGGATACCATTTGAGGCCTTCATTTGAGTACAAGTTAAGAAATGTATATTTAAAAAATAGCCAAAGAGCATAGATATCATAGGCTGTGACTGTCCTATTAGTAATCACATAAAAATCAAAATATTATTAATTTTAAGTTTAGTATTTTCCTAAGTTACTATTTGAATTGTGTATAGTTTAACTGAGAGAGGATTTCTATATTAAAAAATAAATATCAGCCAAAGGTAGTCCATGCTAAGTGGTGAGTGAATGAGAACATAGATTGGAGAAATGCCCCCTTGGGTGCAGTGTAGGCAAGATCGCAAAGAGCAGGATTGGTTAGATTCATCCCTTCTTTTAGTGGAAGAAATAGGACTTAAGGCAAGCCAGAAGCCACCAGCTGCCATTCAGGGAGCACAGCATCTTTGTCAGGCCTTGTGTTTGGCACTTTGTATTCTCCCCCTTCTATTCCCTTTATGTTTGCAACAAACCATAGTGTAAGCTTTCATATTTGTGAAGAAAATTTTGGGTTTAAATAATTTTATAGGAGGGGAAATGCCATTATAGGCAAGAGTAGAGACTTTTGAGTGTATATTTTTTTTTAAACACTGATTTGTTCACAGCACACAAGTTACATCCTAATAGCCCCACTAATAAACCCTCTTTTGTGAAATGAAAGGTAATAAGATAATTTCTTAGGACCTTTTCAAATTTTTAATTTCTGTGCTTTATATTTTTGTATCATAATAGTAACTTTTTTATAGTACAAAAAACTGGCCGAATATTTGCATGCTTTAAAAATCTGAATCATTTGAATTAAGATGGTTTTACCCAATTGCCATTAGAGCACATAATCCTTATTATGCACATACTCTAATTGGGAAAGCTTTGCTAAATTTTTATACTGGTATTAATTTTCTGAACAACAGATATATAAAAGAAAATTATCTCTTTTTTAAAGTCATGTGATAAAGAGGCTGAAAGTATATATTAATCTTCTTACTCAACCAAACACTTGGATTTAATGTTCACTTTTCACATGTCTAGCCTGGTCCCGGTACTACTGTGCACACCTGTCTTGGTTCCAGCACACCTGTGCATCCCCAGATTTGGTGCTCCTGCACAGCCCACTTAGCCAATGTGCTCACACACACCCACAGATGAAGGTGTGTTTCCTACAAAAGTCTGGAAAAAATTAAAAATTTTTAAAAATTTAAAAATTAAGAAATAAAAGAGCCAGTGACATGCTATCTGTAAGAGACTTACTGTAGATTTAAAGCCACATATAGGCTGCAAGTGAAAGAATGGAAAAAGATATTTCATGCAAATGGTAACCAAAAGAAATCAGGGGTGGCTGTATTTATATCAGACAGAATAGATTCTAAGTCAGAAATTGTCTCTAGAGATAATGAAAGTCATATAATGGCAAAAGGGTCAATTCAACAGGAAGATATAACAATTATATACACACCCAATATCAGAGTTCCTAAATGAATAAAGCAAATATAGACAGATCTGAAGGGAGAAATTCACAGCAATGCATTAATAGTAGAAAACTTCAGTACTACTCTTTTGATAAGGATAGAACATTCAGACCAAAAAATCAGTAAAGAAACAGCTGACTTAACACAATAGACCAAATGAATCTAACACAGAACTTTTCATCCAATAGCAAATACACGTTCTTCTGAAATGCACATAGGACATTCTTTAGGATAGATCATATTAGGCTACAAAACTAGTCTTAATATATTTAAGAAGATTAAAGTCATTCCATATATTTTTCCAACCACAATGGAATGAAACTAGAAATAATAACAGTAAGAAAATGGTAAAATTCACAAATACATGGAAACTAAACAACATATTCTTGAACAACCATTGAGTCAAAGAGACAATCAAAACAGAATTTAGGAAATTCTTAAGATAAATGAAAACACACATATCAAAACTTTAAGATGCAACAAAATTAGTAATAAGAGGGAGGTTTATAGTGATAAATGCCTACATTTAAAAAAGAAAATAAAGACTTCAAACAATCTAACTGTACACCTCAAGGAACTAGAAAAAGAAAAACAAACTAAGCCTGCAATTAGAAGGAAGGAAATAATGAAAATCAGAGCACAAATAGAGAAAAGAAAAATAACAAAAAAATCAGCAAAACTAAGAGTTGGTTTCCTGGAACAATAAACAAAATTGATAAACCCTTTGCTAGACTAAGAAAGGAAGCAGACTTAAGTAAAATCACAAATGAAAATGGAGATATTAAACAGATGTCTCAGAAATAAGAAGGATTGTAGGGATTATTATGAACAATTATACACAAACAAATTGGATAACCGAGAAGAAATGGATAAATTCCTAGAAACATACAACCTACCAAAACTGAATGGAGAGGGCCAGCCCATGGCTCACTTGGGAGAGTGTGGTGCTGATAACACCAAGACCACAGGTTCAGATCCCTATATAGGGATGGCCGGTAAGTGCACTTGGGAGAGTGTGGTGCTAACAACACCAAGTCAAGGGTTAAGATCTCTTTATTGGTCATCTTAAAAATAAAATACTGAATGGAAAAGTAGAAAGCCTGAACAGACCAAATAACAAATAAGGAGATTGAATCAATAATCAAACACCTCCCAACAAAGAAAAGCTCAGGACCAGATGGCTTCACAGGTGAATTCTAGCAAACATTGGAAGAAGGATTAATACCAGTCCTTCTTAAAATATTTCAAAAACAGAAGAGGAGAAAACACTTCCAAACTTATTTTGTAAGGCCAGAACTACCATGATAGCAAAGCCAGACAAAAATATCACAAGAAAAGAAAACTACAGGCCAATATCCCTGATGAACATAGATGCAAAAATATTCAATAAAATACTAGCAAACTGAATTCAACAGCACATTAAAACAATCATATACCATGACTAAGTGGCATTTATCCCTGGGATGTAAAAATGGTTCAACACACACAAATCTGTCAATGTGATATACCATATTAACATAGTGAAAACTAAAAATCATATAATCATCTCAATAGATGCAGAAAAAGCATTTGACAGAATTCAAAAGTAATACATGATAAAAACTCTCAACAAAATGGGTATAGAAGGAGCTTACCTCAACACAATAAAGGCTGTCTATGAAAAGCCCATAGACAGTCTCATAATCAGTGGGGAAAAACTGAAGGCTTTTCATCTAAGATCTGGTATATGGCAAAGATGTCCACTGTTGCCACTTTTATTTAACAGAATAATGAAAGTCCTAGCCAGAGCAATTAGACAAGAAAAAGAAATAAAAGGCATACTAATCATAAAGGAAAAAGTAAAATTCTCTCTGTCTGAAGATATGACATGGTCGTATATGTATAAAACCCTAAAGACTCAACAGAAGAGAACTTTTAGAATAAATTAACTCAGTATAGTTTCAAGATACAAAATCAACATTAAAAATTAGTGGTGTTTCTATACACAAACAATGAACTTAAGAAAACAATATCATTTGCAGTGGCAACAAAACGAACAAAATACTTAGAAATAAATTTAAGCAAAGAGATAAAAAGCTTGTATACTGAAAATTATAAAATATCAATGAAGGAAATTAAGGAAGACACAGATGAGTGGAAGACATCCCATGTTCATGGATTGGAAGAATTAATATTGTTAAAATGTCTATACTCCCCAAAGTTTTCTACAGATTCATTGCAGTCTCTGTCAAAATCCCAATGGCATTTTTTACAGAGATAGAAAAAAACTCTAAAATTCATATGGAACCGCAGAAGATCCCACATAGTTGAAGCAGTCATGAGCAAGAAAAACACAGCTGGAGGCATCACACTTTCTGATATATTTCAAAATTTATTACAAAACTGTAATAATCAAAACAGAATGGTACTGGCATAAAAAACACATTAGACCAATGGAACAGAATAGAGAACTCAGAAATAAATTTATACATTTACATGCATTTCCGGATCTTCAACAAGGCTGCCAGGAATACACAGTGGGGAAAGGATAGTCTCATTAATAAGTGGTGCTGGGAAAACTGGATATTCACATGCAGAAGAATGAAATTGGACCCTTATCGCATACCGTATACAATAATCAGCTCAAAAATGGATGTAAAACTTAAATGTAAGACCAGAAACCATAAAACTACTAGAAGAAAACATAAGGAAAAAGCCTCTTGGCATTGGTCTAGGCAATAATTTTTTTACATGACCCCAAAAGCACAGGCAACATAAGTAAAAATAGACAAATGGAATTGCATCAAACTCAAAAGCTTTTGCACAGCAAACAATCAACAGAGTAAAAAGGCAGCCTACAGAACCAGAGAAAATATTTGCAAACCATAGATCTTATAAGAGGTTAATATGCAAAATATACAAGTATAAGTAACTAATACAACTCAGTGGCAAAAAACATGCTGATTTAAAAGTGGACAAAGGACCTGATAGACATTTCTCAAAGGAAGACACTTGTATGTATATGAAACAAGTAAATGAAAAGGTAATCAACATTACTAATCACCAGGAAAATGCAAATTAAGACCACAATGAGATAACACCTCATTTCTATGAGATTGGCTGTTATTAAAAAGATAAAGTATAACAAGTGTTGGTAAAAATCTTTGCACACTGTTGGTGGGAATGTAAGTTGGTACAGCCATTAGGGAAATCAGTAGTGTAGAGGTTCCTCAAAGAAATTAAAAATAGAACTACCATATGATCCAGCTGTCCCACTTCTGGGTATATATCCAAAGGAAATGCAATCATTATGTCAGAGACATCTGCGCTTTCGTGTTCATTGCAACATTATTCACAATAGCCAAGATAAGGAAAAATCTAAATGTCCATTGACGGATGAATGGGTAAAGAAAATGTGTGTGTGTGTGTACACAATATAATATTATTCATCCTTAACAAAAGGAGACGCTGTCATTTGTGACAACATGGATGAACCTGGAGGACATCACACTAAGCAAATAAGCCAGACACAGAAAGATACATACCACATGATCTTACTTACATGTGGAATCTAAAATGGTCAGCCTCATAGAAACAGAGAGTAGAATGGAAGTTTCAAGAGACTGGGGGAAGGAGGAAATGGGGAGATGTTGGTCAAAGAGTACAAAGTTTCTGTTATGCAAATTAAATAAATTCTGGAGAGCTAATATTCAACATGGTGGCTGTAGTTAACAGTACCATATCATATACTCGAAATTTGCTAAGAGAGTAGATCTTAAGTGCTCTCACCAAACACACACACACAAAAAAAAGGAAGAAAAAGAAAAGAAAATGGTAACTAAGTGAGGTGATGGATGTGTATCTTGGTTATGGTGATCATTTCACAATGTATGTATATATCAATATCAAGTTATGTGACTTAAATATATACGACCTCAATAAAGCCGAAAAGTTACTATGTAATAATATGATCTGATATATGCAAACTTAGATTAAATGGCTATCTTGTCAAGACTGGAAAGAACATATTAAGCAAAAGTAGGACACTCTATTGACTAGAACAATGAGACTTGACCACAAGAATATGCATATATTGGGCTGGCCAGTTAGCTCAGATGGTTAGAGTGTGGTGCTGATAACACCAAGGTCCGGGGTTCAAACCCTGAACCATCCAGCTGCTCCCCCACACCTCAAAAGAATAGGCATATTTTGTTATAAGACAGAAAGACTCAATATAATGTGGATGGTAATTAAAAATTTTTAGTTAGTTTCTAAATTCAGTGTGAGCTCAATTAAGAATTAAGATCCAAAAATGAATGTTGTTCATATTACCCCTTGACAAATATTTGGAAATTAACCTAAATAAATAAATATGAGAAAATAGCCAGAAATAATCTGAACATGAATAGAAAAGAATGGCAGCATAGCCCCACTGGGTATTAAAGTATTTTAGGACTGGCTGGTTAGTTCAGTTGGTTAGAGCACAGTGTAATAACACCAAGGTCAAGGATTCAGATCCCCATACCGGCCAGATGCAAAATTTTTTTTAAAAAAGTATTTTAAAGCTTTTTCATCATCCTAAACTCTGTACCCATTAAGCATTAACTTATTGTTATTCCTTCCCCCTAGTCTCTGGCAACCTCTGCTTCTGTCTCTGAAATTTTTTTTAAATTTATTTTTCCTTACTTGACCCATAATAATTGTATATATTTATGGAGTGCAATAGAGGTGATGGTTACATGGCATTGTGAATATAATTAATTCCACAGAATTGTGTGTTTAAAAATAATTAAAATGACAAATCTTATGTTATATGTATTTTACCACAATAAAAGAAAGTGTTTTGAAGCTGCAGCTATTTAAAAGTCTGGTACTAACAAAAATATGTTAATGAAATCTGAATAAATACATATATATAATTTTGAAGTGAGATTAAGTACATATAGGAACTTTATATATTTAAAAGGTAGCATGTTAAGTGTGTGTTCGTATGTGAGTAATAAATATTTAATAAGTAGGAATATGACAGTTGAGTACTCATTTGGGAAATAAAAGTTAATATAATTCTCCAATTTGCTCCTTTTTCTTTATTAAATTCTAGTTGGAACCCTAATAGATATTTTAAAATATGAAGCCAGAGAGTGATCTGAATTTTAAAATATGTAGCCAAAGGGTAGCAAGAAGCCAAAGCACACTTACATTCAAACTCTAAATAGTAGTATGTTCTTAGCTTCTATTTTCCAGAGTGGAGACACATTCACACCGACTAACACTACTTTTTTCTTCTGCTTTATTTTTTTCTCATTCACAAAGTTAGATTAGCTCAAAACAAACTTGAAAACAAAATACTCTCTTGAGTGGTAAAGTTGCATTAAAAATATTACAATACGTAGTTCTTTCTATGGAGAGTTCAAGTTCTGGACTTGATTTGAGTTCACCTATTAGCTCTGTAGCTGTTTAATTGAGGATAAAGGAAAATTTGTCGCTTATTGTTCTTATAGTAGTTTTTGCTTAGTAGTTTTCTTAAAGTGATGAGATGCATTTTATTTCTCTATCGAAAGTAAAACAACAAATTTTAAAAATAAAATTCAGATTCACCAATTTAAAATAATTATTTTGCATAATATCGTGTTTAGCTCATTAGAGTTTATTCACTGATTAATTCAGCAAATATTTCTTCGGCCCCTATGAACATAGGGTTAAGGGCTAGAGCTAACGAGGTGAACAAAACAAATTTCCTGCTTTTATAGAGCTTTCACTGTAGTTGGAGGAGACGGATAATAAGCAAATACAAACAATAAATACAGAATATGTTAGACGGTGATACATGCAAAGGAAAAAAAATGAAGCAAGATAAGGGAAATTAGGAGTCTCTTTGAGGAGAAGCTCTCACTGGTAAGGTGACAATTGGGCAGAGACCTGAAATAATTGAGAGGCATGTGGCTCTCTGTGGAAAGGGCAGTCCAAACAGAGGAAAGTGAGTATAAAAGCCTTGAAATGGCATCATGATTGGGGTATTCAAAAATCAGCAAGGAGAGCTGTATAGCGGGAGTGAAATTAAGCCAACTGAAGAGTGATGGATGGGGTTGCTGAGGTGGGATGTTGGTGCAGATCATATAGGGCTATGGCCATTGCAAAGACTCCAGTCTGGATAAAATTGGAAGCCATTGGAGAGTCTTGAGTAGGGGAGTAGCAAAGCCAATTTAACTTTTAAAACCATCTCACTGGCTACTGTGTTGAGGATAGTCTGTAAGGGGCAATTGTAGAAGCACAGCGAGCAGTTAGAAGACAGTAATCCAGATGAGAAATAATGGTGACTTGGACCAGAGTGGGTGCAGTGGAGAGAGAGCGAAACGGTTGGATTCTGGAAACATTTCAGATGTGTGTGAACAGTATGTACTGATGGATTGGATGTGGACAGAGTATGAGAAAAAAGGGTGAGTCGAGGATGAGCCCCAAGACTTAGAACTGTCAACCAAAAGGACAGAGTTATGATTTCCTGAAGTGCAGAATATGATAGGAAAAGATTCGGGGGAAGAAGTGAGTGAGTAGTTCAATCTTGGTCGTTTTAAGTTTGAAGTAAATGCCCATTAGAAATCCAGTTAGAGATCCTGTGGACGCAGCTGGAGTGCGAGTCTTCAGTTAGGAGAGAGTTCCAGGATAAAGACAAAAATACAGTTGACAGCGTGTAGGTGGCATTTAGAGAGCTGTTTCCATTTTTTGTTTTTAAAATTTAGACTTCCCTAGTGCTTAGTTATCCATTGTATTTTCTTCTTTCAGTCAGTTGAGGTAGTATTTTTTCTTTTTTGCGATATAAACAAAGAAAACTGTGATGACTATGAGAATTGCAAAGATTGTAGTCTCTAATGTGTAACTAATAATCATTATTACTTCCTGTAATATAGAGCTGATGTTCATTGTAATCAATTTGGCTAAGTTAGAAACAGGTTTTATAGACACCTAAAAAAAGAAGTAAATGTCTGAATCTGAGCCATCTCTTGTTCTAAGATACACTTGACTCTTCTGTCATACCAGACTACTGACTTGATCATTTCAACCTTTGTAGTATCTAAACTGGAATATAGTTTGCTAAGTTGTTTAAATAATTCCATATCATAATACATTAGATAGGCTTTGCTTTATATAGCACTTAGAAAAAATAATTTACATACCATAAATTTCACCAATTTTTAGTAAATTTACAGAATTGTGGGACCATCACTACAAACCAATTTTCATCACTCTATGGAAATCACTTGTACCCATTTGCAGCCACCCTCTATTTTCACTCTTAGCCTCAGGTGACCATTCATCTACTTTCTTTCTCTATAGATTTGCCTTTTCTGAACACTTCCATATAAATGAAATCATTTATGTGGTCTTTTGCAGACTTTTCACTTTGCACAATGTTTTTGAGACTCATCCATGTTGTAGATGTCTCTATTAGTACTTCATTCCTTTTTATTGATAAATAGTATTCCATTACTTGGATAATACTATATTTTGTTTGTTCATCAGCTGATGGACATTGTACTGCTTTTACTTTTTTTTCTATTGTAAATAGTGCTGTTACAAACATTTGTGTACAAGGCTTTTGTGTGGACATTCGTTTTCTTTTCTTGGGTAAATAGCTGGGAGTGGAATTGCTGGGTCACATGGTAATATTATGTTTAACTTTTTAAGGAACTGTCAAACTGTTTTCCAAAGTGACTACCATTTTACATTCTTACTCTAATGTATTAGGGTTTCAGTTTCTCCATATTCTTGCTAACCCTCATTATTGACCATCTTTTTTATTATAGCCATTCTAGTGAGAGTGAAGTGGTATCTTGTGGTGGTTCTAATTTGTATTTCCCTTATGACTAATAATGTAGGGCATTTTTTCATGTGCACATTGGCCATATGTTTATCTTTGGTGAAATATCTATTCAGATCTTTTGCCTAGTTTTAAATTGGGTCATTTGACTCTGTATTATTGATTTGTAAGTCATTTTTATATTCTTGATACAAGTCCTTTACTAGATACATGATTTGCAAATATTTTTCCCCATCTGTGACTTGCCTTTTTATTTTCTTACAGGCATAATTTTTAAAAGTGTAAAAGTTTTCATTTTGTCTAATTCAAGAGTTTTATAGTTTTAGCGCTTATGTTTAGCACTGTGATCCATTTGGAGTAGATTTTTGCAGATGGTTTGAGGAGGCTTTACTTATAAATGAATAGGTTGGATTTGGTAATACAGAAGAACATTTTTATAAGTAATAGTGCCTAAGGACTCATATTTTTTTACTCACCTGTTTTACCTATGAGTAAGATAATAGACTTGACTGAAAAGTTTAATTTACTCCACAAACATTATCATCTGCTGTAATTTAGTACATTCATTGAGCAAGTATTTGAGGATAGAATTAGCTGAAAATAATATTTCAGTCTACATTTTAAATGACAGATACACATTTACTTAGCGTGCTTATAATTTTTCTTAATACTTATAGTTGAAACTTTAAATTAGTATACATATAAATTACCTTTGTTTTTTAAACTTATAGAAATTTTTATAAATAATTTTTTTTTCAAATCAGGGTGATTTGAAACTTAAAATTATCTTGTCCATTTTGTTGCATTGGGATAAATTCCAATAAAAAAGAGTATGATAGATTTTTAATTTTATATGAAAATACAATTCATTTTACTGATAGTCAACCTTCTACTTAATTCTGAAGTTTGGCTGGCTTTCATTTTGCTGTTTTGAGTCTTTAAACAATGATAACTCCTTGATAATGAATTGGTGCCTGACTTAAAAGCACACTGAAGTGTGAAACCACTTTTTTGTTTGTGTTTGCTAAATGGATAGCAGTTAAGTGAAGTATAAGTCAGTTGCCCTGATTGAAAATCATGTTTTTAAAATGTAACATGACATCATTTTTAAAAGTCATATAAAACTTAATTTTTTTTTTTTTTTTAAAGATTACCAGTAAGGGGATCTTAACCCTTGGCTTGGTGTTGTCAGCACCACGCTCCCCTAAGTGAGCTAACTGGCCATCCCTGTATAGGATCCTAACCTGTGGCCTTGGTGTTATCAACATCACACTCTTCCGAGTGAGCCACAGGCCAGCCCTAAAACTTAATATTTTAATAGCATATAATAGTATTGACAATAATATTTCACTTGGGGGGAAAGTCTGTGGACTAATTCAAACTTTGTGCATTTGGTGATTACACAGTCACAAACAAATGGCTAAATGTTTCTAACCTTCATATCTCTATGAGTATCTGCTAGGAATTGCTTTCTTAAGCCCTTAGGCTTGGCCAGTTGTCAAATTTTGTTTGTGCTCTTTAGTTAGTCCACTTAAGACTTTCTGTAAATTAAATATTTGTTATTATCTCTTTATGCAGGAAAGTATATGGATTTTTATTTACATTTTATATTGTAGTGTAAACATTTAGAACAAAAAAGATTTCACTTATTTGTCTTACAAAGGAGCAATAAATTATTTTTTCTGTTTTGTTCCATATTTTAAAAGATCTGTTTCCCCCCTTAGATGCAGATCAACAACGAAGAGAGAAACTCAAAAAGGAATTAGCACGATGTGAAAAAGAGTTCAAATTAAATAAAACTGCAATGCAGGCCCATTCTAAAAATAATTCCAAGTTATTATTTAACACCCTCCGAAAGGTAAGATAGTATTTTTACTTTTTAAAAGCAAATGTTTCTGAGGTACTTCATTAGTGGTGCAACCTGACTTTTTGGTAGCATGATTACTGTAGGTTAGTGTGGGCAAACTTTTCCTGTAAAGAGCCAGATAGTTAATATTTAGGCTTTTCAGGCCATGTAGTCTGTCATAACTATGAAAAACAGCCATAGACAATTCATAAATGAATGGGTGTAGCTGTGTTCCACTAAAACTTTATTAACTGAAAAAGACAGTGGGCCAGATTTGGCCCACAGGCTTGAGTTTACTGACCCTGGCTATAAGGTGTTCTGTGATACCCTTTAACATTTTGTTAAAGAAGTTTTCTTCTGTTCCTAGCTTATGAAGTGTTTTTTTCTTTTTTTTTTTTTTTTTTTTTTTTTGTTCTCATGAACAAATATTAATTTTATCAAATGCTTTTTTACATCTCCTGGAACAATGATATGGTTTTTCTCTTTTATTTTGTTAATTTAATGAATTACAACAATTGGCTTTTTAATATTAAACCAACTTTGCATCCCTAGTATAAACAGAACCTAGTCAAGATGCGTTACCTTTTCTACGCATTGCTGGATTCAATTGCTCATATTTTGTTTAGGATTTTGGCATCTGTGTGTTACTGATATTGGCCTGTCCTTTTCTTTTTTTTCTACTCCCTATGTTTGGTTATGCTAGCCTCGTAAACTGGGTACTGTTTCCTCTTTTTCTGTGCTCTAGACTAGCTTATGTAAGTTTGAAATTATTCCTTGAATTTGATGGAACTCAACATTGAAATTATCTGGGCCTACAGTTTTCTTTGTGAGAATATTTTTGACTTACTGATTCTGTTTTTTTAAGTATTATAGAATGATCTTGTTAATTGTATTTATGTTATTTAATCTCTCCTGAGTATGTATTATTTCCCCTTTTTATTCCTAATATTGTTTATTTGTGCCTTCATTCTTCTCTTCTTCATTATTCTTACCAGAGATTTGTCAGTGTTTTTAAAGGACACTCTTTTAACTGTATTAATCTTCTCTACTGTATTTTGTTTTCTGTTTCATTAATATCTGCTCTTATCTTTGTTTTCCCTCTTTGACTTTTTTTGGGTTTATTTTGCTGTACTTTTTCTAATTTTGTTTAGCTTAATTTTCGCCTTCTTTGCTAGTGGAAGCATTTTTTAAAGCTATAAATTTTCCTTAAAGTGCAGATTTAGCTGCATTGCACAGGTTTTGATATGCAGTATTTTGTATTATGATTCAAGTCAGTGTACTTTACAATTTCTATTATGATTTCTTCTTTAACCCAGGAGTCATTAAGAAATGTTTCTTAATCTCTGTGTATTTTTTTTCCTGGTATCTCTTTGTTACAGATTTCTGCCTAATTGTAGTTTGATTAGGAAAAATCTGTATGATATTCTCTTCTTAAAATTTGTTGAGACTTGATTTATAGCCCAGTAGGTGGACAGTTTTTTTTTTTTTAATGCACAATGTCATTATGTGTTTGAAAAGAAAATATATTCTATTGTTGTCATGTGCAGTATATAATATATAGTATATTCATTAGGTCAAACTTCGTATCTTCCATCACGTGTTCAAATCTTCTGTATCCTTATTGATTCTTTTTGTTTGATTATTTCGTCAGTTATTGAGAGAACTCTTGCACATAATTATTTAGCTATTTTTACTTGTGGTATTATCAATTTTTGATTCATGTATTTTGAATCTATATTATCACGTACATACAGATTTATAGATATTATATTCTCTTGAGGAATCAAACCCACTATCACTGTGCTTTGAACTTCTTTACCTTAATGCTTTGTCTATTAATGTATTTTCTGGTAGTTATATAATTAAAACAGCTTTTCTTTTTCTATTTTTTAATACTAATGTTTTAGGTGAGTCCGAAAGTGTTAGGTAGATGGGTCAGATTATTCAATCTGATAATCTTTGTCGTTTAAGTGGGGCATTTAGTATCTTTTTATTTCTGCCTTCTTTTGTGTTTTTTTATTTGACCCATTATGTTAGGCAGAATTCTAAGATGACTCCCCCCCACACACACACACAAAATGACCTGTACCCTTAAACAGTCCCCTCCTCTTGAGTGTAGGTGGGACCTGCAACTTGCTTCTAATAAGTGGAAGATGGCAAAGATGATAAAATATCACTTGCATGATTCTGTTACATGGCAAAGATAAAGGGATTTTCTCCCTGCAGATTAAGGTTTTTGTTCCATAAAAGAGAACGGGAAAATGAGCCTGGGAGGAATTTTGGCAGTGCTACTATCCTCTCTCCCAGCCACATCAAGGGAAGGGGAAACGGGGGAAAGTTTTCTCAAGATTCTCTCTGCTCTTCCCTATAAGCTCCTGGTGGATATCCCAGAGGAAAAGGCTGCAAGAGGTGCAAACTCTCTAAGTCTCAGGGCCTGCACATACTCACACTAATGCATACTCAGTCTTTAGCAAATTAGCAAAAACTTCTAGCATAACATTGCCAGTTTATATGGCATTTTGCGATATCTGTTCCAAGTAAGCAAATGTTCAGGTCCTGTTTCTACCTGTAGGTGCCTGTTTCCAAATTTCAAGTTAATTACTTGCTCTGTGACTTCAGTTCTCTTTTCAAGAGTTAAAATCAGTTTGATTCCTCATGCTGTAATGGTGAGGAGCATACGTTTGGCCTAGGTTCAAATCTGTGAGACCCTGTACCTCAGGTTCTTTATCTATAAAATAAGGATAATAATTGTACCACTACCCAGAAATTGATGTGAGGACTGAGTTATACATGTAAATTAATTAGAACAGCACCTTGCACGTAGTCAGCACTCCATATATATTAGTAGCAGTAATAGAAGTTATGATTTCTCTTTTATTCTACTCAATGTCAGGAAGAGTGCCTTGCACACAGGAAGCGCTCTACTTTTCCCTGGCTCAGCTTATTCATCTTCCTCTTGTCCCTCCCTCCCCACCAAGAGCTTGTAGGACAGATATAACTGGCTAAATCCTAGCCATTTGCACCTCAATTTCTGTAACTTCCATGTAACTTCTCTACCCAATAGAAGTGCGTCAGAGTTTTGTAAAGGCTATAAAGGCTAAAATTATAGGCAAAGTTCTTGGGCATCTTCAGTCTGTAAAAGAATAAAATTTTTTCTGTGTATTTAAACTTTGTGGATATCCTGTAGAAATGGTTCTGAAGTTAAACCAAAAGAAAAAAAGGAGCATTCCCAAACATCTCCGTTTTCATGGGGTGGGCTTTATCCCACCCCATGAAGAGAAGTTGAGAAACATGTACGAGGTTTTTATGGAATAATTATTTCTTAATTATATTTAAATTATCAGTTACTTAAATCAGGACTCCATACATTATGGAGAGAGGTTTCTTTTCATTTCTTCAAAGCCTGAAGTCACAGAGGAACGGCTTACACTGACGCCTCTGATTTTGACAAGATGGGAAGGTGAGGACGGTGCCACCACAGTGATTGGGAAGGACATTGGTGCCCACGGTTGGTGTGAAACGTTCAGATAAGACTGAGACCTACCAGTAGATCTTAGTGCACAAGTTTAAGACCCCAAATAGTCATTTGTTTTAGTTCAGAAAGGAAAATGATTGTATTACCTATATTTAGAATTACAGTATATTTTAATATCTTAATTCAAATACTTGAATAGAACTTTATATAAAATTGTAACATCTTCTGGAAAATATAAATTAACTTTGTAAACCCCCGGGGAACCATTTTTTTATGCATAATCTGAAGATCCCCAATTATATGGATTTATAATGCGGTTGATGACTGTCAAATCAAATGTTCTCAGCCCTCAGGGGAACCCCAAGACCAGAATGATGTGTTAATAGAAGAAATGAATGGATTTTCATCCCTTGCAAGGTCACTAGTACCTTCTTCAGAGAGATTACACCTAAATCTACCTAAATCCAACAAAGCCCTCATGAATGGTACTGAGAACAACTCCACTACCTCCCTGTCCAGCATGGATTACACAGCTTCTAGGCCCAGGAAACAGTGCTCCGGAACCACGTACGGCAGAAGGCCCAGGAGCGCATTCCCAAATTCCCACCAGTTTCAGTTAGTCATTTCAAAAGCACCCAGTGGGGATCTTTTAGATAAACATTCCGAACTCTTTTCTAACAAACAATTGCCGTTCACTCCACGCACTTTAAAAACAGAAGCGAAATCTTTCCTGTCTCAATATCGATATTATACACCTGCCAAAAGAAGAAAGGATTTTACAGATCAACGGATGGAAGCTGAAACCCAGACTGAATTGAGCAGGTATGGGAATGAAAGTAGATTTTTTAAAAAGCTATTAAACTTCCCAAGCTCCTTAGAAATATGAATGTTACTTATTGTTTCAAACATGATTGTAGACCTTTTTTAGGTTTTTTAATATTATACTTGCAGAGAATCCTTAGAATATGTCATCAGACAGCATTTGTGTGAATACACTTACTGACTTGTGCTAAAAGTGGCAAAACATGTTAAGTGAAAGGCACAGTAAGAGAAAAACCTCAAGTCCTCACTCATAAGTGGGAGCTAAAAAAATAAATAACTATAAAAAGAAAGAAAGATACAACAATCACAATAATTCATTGAATTTTCAAAAGGAGAGAACAGAATTGAGGCCACCAGAAGTGGGAAAGGGGGAAGGAGAATGGGAATTAGTGAAAAATTGGTAAAGGGCCACAAAAAATGATTACATTGTAGAATGTTGAATATACTAATTATCCTGATTTGAGCAGCACATATTGCACACCACAGGTATTGATATTCAATGCTGTACCCCGTAGATGTGTACAATCAATTATGTTTCAATAAATAAAAAAATGGTTTTAATTAAAAAATATTTTATTTTATTTTATTTTTTTGACCGGTAAGGGGTTCGTAACCCTTGGCTTGGTGTCATCCACACCACGCTCAGCCAGTGAGTGAACTGGCCATCCCTATATAGGATCCGAACCCGCAGCCTCGGCCCTCCCGCCGCACTCTCCCAAGTGAGCCACAGGGTCGGCCCTAAAAAAAATTTTTTTTAAGTGGCAAAACAGTGGGCTATAGAGGGGGAAAAAATTAACCCTTTATCTAACTACCCCTATGCTCTCTTCTCTGCAAATATTCAGGGCAGTATTGTATGGCAATAACTGCCCAGGAATAATCAGGCAATTAGGATGATTTCTGGAAATTATAATCTGCTTCAATAATATTTTCATATAACAGTGCCTGGCACATGATGAATATTCAATAAAAGTTTGCCAACTGATTAAAGAAACAAAGCTTGTAAAGTATTAAGAGTTGGCTGATTTGTGATTGTAATAGTTTTTTCTAAAGTTACATAAACAGTGTATCCGGTATTAGGTTTTTGTTATTTTAGAAAGTAAAAAACCATTAAAATATTCTTTGGCTTTGGCTTTTTTTTTTTTTTTTTTTTTTGGCAGCTCTTTGTTAAGGGGATCCAAACCCTTGACTATGGTGTTACAAGGCCACGCTCTAACCAACTAAGCCAACCAGCCATCCCCAAGACGAGTATTCTTTAGGTATAGATAAGAGGTACACTAATATCAGATGAGTCTGCATACATTTAATCAAATAATTAAGGAATTGAATCTATGATATGACTTGTCAAGTGGAAGAGAAATGAGGAAAGCAAGGTTATCATATCCCTTTATGATTACATTTATGAATGTTGTAAAGATAGTAGTTCCCACTTCCCTAGTCTTACCCTGTCTGAAATCTAGCTGCTAATCAAAAGGAAAAATAAGCATTTATAATCCAAACCATATCTATTTCCAGCAGAAAATATGCATTTTATAAGAGTAGATAGATCTCATTCTCTTATGTTTATTTTTTCTAGACAGTAAAGTTTGTCATCACAGTGTTTTTATTTTGAAGGATTAACCATTATTTCTTTAAAATACTTACAGCTTTCAATCTGATTTGGGGGCAGCTGAGACCAAGAACCTGACAGATTCAGAAGTGAACATCAACCAGGTAATAAATATGAGGTCTTTTTGTGTTGCCACATTGGAATTACAGATGCTTTTATATAGTAGAATAGTGTGACTATTTGGACTGTGAAGAATAATCTCTTGGTGGCACTTGTTGCACATGATATAGCCAGGATACAGAAGGTTTGCCTATTTACAAATGGAATTCTCTGAATGAACAGGTGGATCCTGCCAAATGTGGGAAATCATTTGTCATTAGCATCTTTTCTAGATTATTGATTGGCTGGACAGATAGATGGGTGAATAAAATACCATAAGTATTGTTTTCAAAGATACAGACCTGGATTACTAAAGGAGCCAGCAAAGTTGTGCAGAGGTTGTTTGAGTTTTTATGCCTGTATATTATTGGAAATTAGACATTTTATAATAATAGATAGATATCATCCTCTTATTTTTGCCTTTACTTTTTCAAGACTGTAAAGCTCTTTGTCACAGTATTTATATATTTTTAATGCTTAGCAATCATTTATTTTAAAATATTACAGGTTTAAGTCTGATTTTGAGACAAACTGATTTATTTTTATTTTTATTTTGGGGTATCAGTCATACACTTGTGTCCTAACACATTTATTGTTTATAAAAATCGTATGTCTATTAAAAAGTCAAACAGATTCAGGGATACAAGAATAAAATATAATCACACTCAACTTATGTCTTTCTTTCTGAAAACGAGTAAAAGGTGGTAGGCAAAAGGTGCTAATTGGAAAGAAAATTTATTCTGTAGCATTCTTTGTTGTGATATAGCGGTCACTTTTATCTACTGGACATCTCTATTCCGTTTGAAGTTTGCTTTGTTTCATTTTATTTCTGCTTTCATAATGTATTTTTGAAACAAAAGAAGATTTATTCTTTTTATTGTATCCCCAGGCATCGAATAGTGTGACAAATGATACCAAAGGGAAAATAACCCCTTTACCTTTACAAGGGGATGGCTTAAGGTGGAATGAGATTAAAGACGGAGCTCCTCAGCATTTCTCAGGAAGGTAAACAGTTTGTAGGAGAAATAATTTCAATTGTCTGTATCTAACTGCTTTCCTATATAACAGACATATGGTATGTGCAACGTAAGTACTATTTTAATTATATGCTCCAATCAATTTTAATGTTGTACAGTTCAGCGGCAGTGTTAGTTTTACTAGGGAAATTTTACAAAGTCAGGTGCTCAATAAAGATTTAAATGAGTTACTTTGAATGTGGAATATACTGATTTTCCTGATTTTCGCATCACATATTATACACAGGTATTGATATTCAACGTGGTACCCCACAGATATGTACAATCGTGTTTCAGTAAAAAAAAGAAAAGTGATACAATAACATTTATTAAAAATAATAATAAATGAATTACTTTGGTTAATTCATTAATAAAGGGAAAAGGGACATGAGCTTGTATTATCTGTTATCACTATTCATATAAAAAAGGATTTTCCCCAAGATGAGCCCTCTGGCAGTGATGTTAACCTGTTTACATGGCATAAATAGTACTGAATCTTACCATTTGAGGAATCATAACTTGTGATTTTGAATAATCACCATATGCTAGTGCTTGATCTGTCCATGCTGTGTGCAGCCACTCTTAATAAACTATTCATCATGTTTAATAATTATGGAATACTACACCTAAACAAAAATGATAAACTAGCAGGCGGTGAGAACCTAAAAGATGCCTTTGATAGTTCCTGCTGTCAAATGCATTTTTAGTGTCAGAGATTGAATATGAGATGAAGGGGGTGGAAGAAAGGAAGGAACAGAGATTAAAAAGAGGGCAAGAATGAGGTGTTAACGTAGCAGACCAGAAGGAAGGCACATGTGATCCCCTAGGGCCCAGCTTCTCCCTCAGGCCTTTGCTAGGGAGATTTTACCTACTAAAGCCACCCAGGAGTTCATTGTTAACCTCACTGTCCTTGAAATTCATGGTTGCTTCAGCACACATAACAATATTTATAAGCTGTTCTTGAGCCAGTCTGCATTGAATATAAAAAAATGACCTAAAGAAAGGAATATTTATCTTTTCTAGTAGTTTCTATCTAAAAGAAGTAAAGTAAAATATTATAATTGAGTGTACTTGAATAAAAAGCTTGGAATTAACTAATGGTACATAACTGAATAATGACAAAATTTATCTTAAGGACCAGCTTAAGAAAAATTTCTGTAGGGAAATTTCTGTTTCCAGCATTGTTTATATGGTAATCTTAGTCAACCCCTTGTATATGGTAGGGAAGTGCCATAGTGTTTTAAAGAGAATTGTGAATTTGTAACTAGAAAACTAGTTTAAAAACCTATCTTTGCTACTTACCAACATTAACCCTGGCAAGTTACTTGGCCTTTCCAACCCTTGGTGAACTCATTAGTAAATGGGAAAAATAATACCTAGCCAACATACCCCACTGAGTTGTTTAGAAGATTCAATTAGATATGAAAGTGCTTAAAAATTTTCAAAACCTAATACTACTAGTGTATAGTATAATTGAACACTTATTATAGGCCAAGCATTGTTCTGCTCAAGTGTTTTAACTTTCTCTTTCTAAGACAATATATCACTATTCCATGCAGCGTTCTTCAGGGAGTAAAATGTACTCTGAGTAAGATCTTTTTAACTTCTTAATTTTGTTTAGTGGTAATCAAGAATAAGAATCACAGAAACCATTATTAAGTAAGTTTGGCGTGAATACTTATATCTCTTACAACCAGCTTTGGGGCATCAATCATTTAATACATGCTAAATTTGAGAAAATGACCAGAATTTTCTGGAATAATTAACAAGCATCTCATTTTTATCTCCAGTAGAAATTTGTCCCTAAGTTAATAATACCTGCTATTTTTTTAATAATTAGTACCCATAATTCTTGTTTATTTTTATAAGTAAAAATAATAAAGAAGAGTTTTAGAGAAATGCAGAATTTTGGTAGCTCAGGATACTCTTTCTAGAAGTTTCTAACCTCACTAGTTCTTTGCAGTTATTCTACTAGTAGGTTTTAATGTTGTTTTAGTTGTGTTATTTTCAGGGAAAGTGATTTATTTTACAGGGTTTCATTTATTCCCACACCCACTGCTTGTAAACAAGCAAGACCCTGTGAATCAGTTTGAAAGTGTACTTTGCATATGACATTTTAATCTATTATATAATTTGCTTATTAACTCTTCCTTTTATATTTGCTAATTCAGTATTTGAGTGGTTACTTGCTATTTACATTTTCTATTAATTCCCTAATTTCAGCTAATTAAAATTTACAATAGCATCAAATTTTCTTGTAATAGCTACTAAAATATAGTTATCTCATAAGATAATAAATGTGTTGAAGTAATTAAAAATTACCACTATATTTATGTTCACAAATTTTCCTATTAGCATTTGTTTCCAAACGTTTTAGGAAAATAATAAATTTTTCTGCTTAGTAACTTTACCGATCTTAAAACAAGATGCTGTTCTAAGAGCAGGAGAGAACTTCATAGTCGAAGCTCCAGCTTCTCCAGAAGACTTTCCTCTTTCCCTCCTGGAACTGCCTTGCAAAGGGGCTCCCACTCCTGTTCCTGGACACTGTCAGGAGCCAGAGGAAATTTAAAATGCTCATCGTGGGGAACACCTGCTTCCAGTGGATCACATTTGATTGTCCTCCTGCCCTTGGTTGCTTTCTCTTTTGTTGTGTTTAATTCTGCTTATTGTACTATTATGGATGTTTGCAGACAACTATGAAATTTTACTCTATTAGGCAGTATTTTCTCAGTTTTAATAAATATTTATCCTTGCATAATTTGAGAAGCTAGACGTACATTTGTTTTATAATATTCCCCTTAATAATATGAGGCAGAAGTATATTTGTAATAGTAGAGGCAGATATTTCTAATTAGGTACTCATGTTTCCTATAGTTTTCCAAGTAAGCAAGCAATAATTTTTATGCTGTATATTGCCTTGCCTTCACAGTGAAGAAGAGCTGTTGTATCTGAGTTTCATTGAAGATGTAACAGACGACATTTTGAAACTTGGTTTATTTTCAAACAGGTTAGATTTTTTAATTGTGTTTTGGTAGTTGAGGTATACATTAAATATTCTTCATATGATGTTTTCAAGTTATTTCCACATGTTAGGAAATGAAAAAATATGGTGCTTTTGGGGATTATATTCTTACAATTGATAGCAAGTTGTAAAGAATGTTTAATTAATACTCTAGGGCAAGTTCACAGTTTGGGGGAATTATAGAAAAGAATAGAGGTTTTATTCATTTAAATATTATATCTCTTGGTTACAACAGACTAGTAAAATTAATTTTTGCTTCTTATTTGCAAAGCTCCACAATCCCATTTTACTTGCCATGAGAATCAAAAGCAAGCATTTTTATTGCATCTGTTGCTAGTATTAGATCTAGGAAAATGAGGACAAATTAAAACTTAGGTTTGCACATTGGAAGTAAGATGGAGAGTTTGCAAAACCAGATTAGATATTGCATTTCTGAAGGAAATTGTGTCTGGAATCTAGCTTGAACATTTATTTATCTAAAATTCATTGGGCGTTCATAAAGGCTCCACTTTATGTTATGTAGCACAGGACCCCATTATGAATACTACATGCTTTCTCTGTCGTAATAATATGACAAGTGCAGAAATATCCAGTGATTTATTTCTGTCCCCTACATCAAGTTTTTGGGTTTTTTTATCAAAGGAAATATTTACATTATTGGTATATAATAGATATATATTTGAAAAGATATATCAAAAAGACCTAAGTTTTTTGGCAATAATTCTGTTTACCTCTTTCATTTAAAAAGTTGGTTAAAAATCTTTAAATAATGGGTATAGAGTATCAGATTCTCAAGATGAAAAGTTTTGTAGATCTGTTTCACAACAGGGTGAATATACTTAACACCACTGAATTGTACACTTAAAAATGGTTAAGATGGTAAATGCTTTATTTTTTTTTTACCACCACAACAAAATGTTTGCATACAAAATCATATGTATTTATGCTTAAAAGTTTCCATTTTTCTTTTAAGATTATAAGGCTATTTATTGCAGCATTTTTTATAATAGCACCAAAAAATGGAATCAACCTAAATGTTGAATAGTAAAGGTTTGGTTGAATAAATTGTAGAAAATTTATGAAAATGAGGTCTGTTCAGTGATTAAAAATCATGTTGTAGAAGTAAATTTACTGATACAAAAAGATGTTCAAAATACATACAGTTGATTAGAAAAAACAAAATAGATACCCAAACAGCATGTATTGTTTAATTCCAGTTTTGGTAAAGAAATATATGTGTATAGAAAAATGCCTAGGAGTGCATATTCAAAAACGTTAACAATAGGTATAAAAAGTAGAATACAGATTTCTTGCTAAATTGCTTATGCTCAATAGTGTTTATGGCTCATAACTTCACTGAGAACAAATGATAACAAAGGAAATTAGTTGTTTTTCAAGAAACCGATTGATATATTCATGTGACAGCAAGATGAGCATGGTGTAGTAGAAAGAATAAATTCTCTGGAACCAGAGACATCTGGGTAAAATCTCTTAGAGGCTTGTGACCTTAGGGGAGAGGAAATTATCATCTTAGAGATGTAATTTTCTCATCTTTAAAATGATTTTTACAGTACTTTAGTCTCCCAACACTGGTCAGGATTAGGGGTAAAATGATTATTGTGTGTCTAGCACAAATGTCTAACACTTAGTGATACTTAATAAGTGATAACTTTTACGTTATTATATGGATATACCATCAGTTGAATTTTTTCAAATATAATTTAGGAGGCACTGTAAAATATCTCTGTAGGAGGAGATTCTTTACGGTTTGGTTTTGGGTGTGTGTGTATGTGAGAGAGAGAAGGAAGGGAGAGGTTTTGGTGTTTGTGTATGTGTATGAGGGAAAATGAGAGCGCTTGAGGGGGGTGAGAGAAAGAGAATTTTTGTGCCTCATTTAAAATATTTTGTAAGTAGCATACAGTCTTTCAGAAACGTTGGCATCCATTGTGTAACGTGAAGCAAGCGCACAGTGGAAGCCATCCTAGCTTCCAAGCTGGAGAACTTGACAGAACGGAGAAGGATTAGTCTCCAGCTTCAGAAAGAAAAAGATTAATCTTCAAAATATTTTTCAACCTTTAGTAGCTCCGAGATTACTTGGCTTATTTTATATGTAGTTGCTTTTCTGATTTTTAGACATTAACATGTTTATTTATCATTTGTAGGTTTCTAGAACGACTGTTCGAGCGACATATAAAACAAAATAAACATTTGGAGGAGGTTTGTCTTTTCTTATAACTTCATTAGAAAAATTTTAATATAGAAATAATTTTAAAGTTTCTCCATACCCTCAAAGACTGCATTAAAAGCAAGAGCTTTTTTTTCCCCTTGGAATTTGGGGGTGGGAGTGTGGAGATAAGAGGAGTGGGAGGGAACGTATTAATCCTGCTGAGATTAGCAGCACTACAGGCAAAAGTAATTCAGTTAGACTAGCTTAATTAATGTAATTATTCTCATCTTTTTCTTAATCCCAGGGGAAAATGCGCCACCTGCTGCATGTCCTGAAGGTAGACTTAGGCTGCACACCTGAGGAAAGCTCAGTAAAGCTAAATGACGTTGACACGTTGACAATACTTGATTTTGAAAAGGCTGGGAATTCAGAACAAAATGAATGTAAAAATGGACACGAGGTAACAATTCAACAGGAACGTCAAGAATACCAAAAGGCTTTGGATATGTTAGTGTCTGCACCAAAGGAGGAGCATGAGATATTCTCTTCACCGAGTGGATTTTTCATGCCCATCTATAAATCAAAGTGTTCAGAAGGGGTTATAGTCCAACAGGTGAGTGATGAAACGAATCTCGAACCTTCAACTTGGGATGAAAACAATCCGAGTATTTCGGACAGTTTAATAGACCAGGAAACCTCTGTGAATGTCATTGAAGGCGATAGTGACACTGAAAAAGTTGAGACTTCAAATGAATTATGTTGTCTTAGCACATCACTCCCCCAGTCTGTTCAGTTCTGCAGCATCAACGGTGACAATAATTATGACCTGGAATTACCAATTCTTAAAATCATGGAAATGAACATTGAGGACTGACTGCCCTTCAGATGCTTGATCTTCATTAAACACCCCAAATGGCCAGTAAACTCAATATTTTCTCTTTTTTTCTTATATATATTAAAAGTTCTGTGTTAGTTTTCTGTACTGAAAACTTATAAATTTAGCAGCTTAAAACACCACCCATGTATTATTTCTCCCACAGTTTCTGTGGATCAGGACTCTGAGCACAGCGTAGTTGGGTCCTCTGCTTTGGGTCTCACAAGGCTATAGTCAAGGTGGCAGTCGGGGCTGTGGTCTCATGTAGAGGTTTGACTGCGGGAGAATCCACTTCCAAACTCTTTACAGGTTGTTGGCAGAATTCTTTCTCTTGCAGCCATAGATCTGAGGGCTTCGTTTTCTTGCTGGCCGGTGGCCAGAGGCTGTCTGCAGTTCCCTGCCCCTTGGCTGAGCTCTCCTTAGGACACTCACAACATGGCTGCTTGATTCTTCAAGGTTAGCAGGAGAACCAGAGAGACTCTACTAGCAAGATGGAGTCATGTAACGTGACATAATCATAGGAGTGACTTTCCATCACCTTTGCCATGTTCCTCTGGGTGGAAGCAAGGCACAGGTCTCACCCACACTTAAGGGGTGGGAATATTACACAAGCGTGTGAATGCCAGAAGGTGAGAATAATTGAGGTCACCCGAGGGTCTGTTGGTCACCATTTCTAAAGTTGCTTTTCAGGGGAACATATTTTACTCAGACATAAGTAGTTTTGTAGGCAGTAGGAAATGCTGTATGATCTGGAGTGGGCCTTGAAACGTTATGCTTTGTCTACAGTATCTTTACTTTCTTTTTTCTCGGTTTCCTGCAATATGTAAAACCTCAAGGACCTTCTCAGTATCAGTGAGTTAGGACAGGCTGTCAGCTGCCTGAAATATTGTCTCGTGAGTGCAAACATTCCATCTAATCTGTCTGACACCTTCCTCTTACCGTTGTAGTTCATGAATGGGATCCTTACTCTTCAGATTTGTGCCAGGAGATTAATCTCTAATTATGTCTTTTCAACTATTTATAACAATCGAATATTTGAGTGTCTGTTTTATATAAAGTGTCATGTCTAGGCACTGTGGAGGATAAGAAGATGAAACAGTAGTAATAACCCAGGCATTCTAGGAACTTAGCAATGGCCTCCAGGTATCCTGCTCTTTAACTCGGGCTTTTTTCATACTTTGGCCACACCAGCATTTCCGAAGAGTGGTGCATACGCTGAGGATAATGAGAGTCGGCTTTTAGTGGGATATGGATGACAGGTTCATCTCATTTGTGGGAAGCTGACCACCACCACTGTTCTGGATTCAGACTCAGGATTCAAAAACCTGAAAAGGGGCCGAGCCCGTGGCGCACTTGGGAGAGTGCGGCGCTGGGAGCGCAGCGACGCTCCCGCCGCGGGTTCGGATCCTATATAGGAATGGCCAGTGCACTCACTGGCTGAGTGCCGGTCACGAAAAAGACCAAAAAAAAAAAAAAAAACCCGAAAAGTATAGTATGGTGGGGCCGAGTACCCAACCCACTCCACCAATTTCTAGTGCCCCAACTCACCTCACCCTGCTGCAGGTCTCTCTCAGCCCCACCTGCCCCTCAGCTCTTACCTCTGGAATTCTTCCCCTAACCCTCTTAGAAACACCTTCTTTTCCCAACCTGCACTCCTCTTAAGCCTCCTGTAATAACCTCAGTGTTACTCTTGGCTCCCAGCCTGAGTATCCTCACCCATCAGCCTATAGCCCTCTGTTGATTTCTTGAAATCCATCTTTCCTCAGCCCCAGGGCTCCTTCCTTCAGTCCTAGCCTCGCTCTTCTACAAACTCCTCATCCCATCCCCCATGTAACTACCTCCAGAACCACTGCCCTGGCCCCAATTTTCCTTCCTTGGTTGGAGCTGCCGTCTTTTAAGGCATTCTCAGTAACTATCTTCCTTCTGCTGTTCTCCAGAGTATGCCTTTTGAGCCAGATTGCCTGGGTTTGATTCCTTATGAGCCATGATCTTGAGCTGGGTTTTTTAGCCTCTTTGTGCTTTCTCATCTCTTGGGCAGGAGTAATTATGGAGTCTTCATTGCAGGGTTTAGAATTAAATGGGTTGTATGAAAATTAAATACAGGCTGCCATGATTATTGTAAAACAGATCATGCCACTCCCTTCTTTAAACACCTTTGTTTCCACTTCTAGCTAACAAGATAAAGTCCAGGCCCCTTGGCATTTCTTATAAAGTCATGTTTTCCTTCTCTGTTCATCTCTTGCCATCTCTCCAAAGCATCCTAAATGTCTGTCACACCTAATTGCTTGTTCCCAAATACACACAAGTCCTCTCTCTCCATGGCTTTGCACTTGCTATCTGCTCAGAATGTCATTTTCCCTCTGCTGCACTTTTGAGCCTTCATTTATAGCCCATATTTAAAGTAATACCTGTGAAACCTTAAGTGATGGTCCCATTTGTCCCCTCCCACCCTAGCTCTTGGATCTAGAATCAAATCTTTACTGTCTACAGTAAGAATTATAATATCTTTTATTTACCCAATCTGTCTCCACTCTAGACTGTAAGCTTCTCGAGAGGAAGGACCTATTTCTCTTTGGAGATCCCCAGGTTATTGTCTGCTTGACAATGAATGCATTTGTTCCTGGAGGAAGACAGTTTTAGATGAAGGAGGTTTAGCTACACACAAAGTTATAGGGACATTTCCTCTTGACTTTACACTCAGAAAGCGCAAACTCCACAGCGTAGAAAGGAGAATGTAGCAAATTACTGCTAAATGAAAATTACCTCATTTGCTAACATTTTAAATGGTTCAAAATATAAATTAGCATCTTCCTTAGAAGGCTTACTTTAAAAGTCATATCTTTTTTTCCTCAGTGAAGCCAGTGAAAATATCAGAACAGCTTTTATGGGGCAAGACTATAATTTGCCAAGTGAACTAATTAGCTGTATGGTTGCCAATGAATTAGTTTATACTGGGCCTTGGTTTTAAAGAGCTTGGACTTACATGATCCCAAGATTTTTTTTTTTTTTTTTTTGCTTTAATATGCCAAAGTTAGTTTTAGCTTAATTCTTAAAGTTTGTAGAAATGAAAATTGAAATAATTTACACCTAGAGGTAGAAACACCTATTTTTCCTTCATACGCTGGTGTAGTACTGGAAAGCAATCTGCTACATTGATTCACAGTTCAATGATAGATGATGCCACCCTAACAAGTCACTTTCCTCAGACCTTTTAAAAGCAGCCAGATGGAACCAACAATGAATGGCATATCCTAAAGGAATAAATCTATATGCTTAATTCAAAGACCAGGAAGAAGATACTTTTGGTTGGGGTAAGGAAAGTTTTGCTCCAAGGCCAAACTTTTTGTCTTGGGAATTCTGTTTTGTGCAAACGTTTGAGTTTTGAGGCAAAACCACCTAGCAGTCCTGGATGTGACTTCCATATTCACCTGGTTCTTCCAAGATCCTTAAAACAGGTGAGTTGACCTTCAAGTTTCTTCTGAGAGGGAGAATAGTATTAGTTTCCTGTTGCTGCTGTAACAAGTTACTACAAACATGGCGAAAAAAAACAAAAAAATCCCCCCACGCATTTATTATCTTACAGTTCTGGAAGTCAGAAGCCCTAAAATAAAGGACTCGGGGCTGCAGTCCTCCTGGAGGCTCTACGGGAGAATATTTCCTTGCCTTTTCCAGCTTCTAGAGGCTGCCTGCATTCCTTCACTTGTGGCTTCTTCCTCTATCTTCCAGGCCAGTTGTACAGCATCTTCAAATCTCTCTCTCATAAAGACCCTTTGGGGCCCACCTGGGTATCCAGTATAACCTTCCCTCTCAAGATCCTTAATTTGGTCCTATATGTAAAGTCCCTTTTGCCACGTAAGATCACATTCACAACTTCAGGGGATTAGGTTGTGATCATCTTTGGGGAGCCATTATTCAGCCTACTGTAAATATCATTCACCCAATAAAAATTGCCTAAATAAACTTTAGTGCCTATTACATGTAGTTTGGTTATGTAATAAATCCCAAATTGGGATCTATAGTGAACATCTATGGCTTTTTAATTGAAGCAGTGGCTCTGGTTCTCAAACTTTAATATACATCAGAAACGCCTCGAGAATTTAAGGCAGATTTCTGGGCCCCATCCCAATATCTTCTGATTCAGCATTTTCAGATGCTACGGGGGAGCCTCCGGAATTTGCATTTCTATCAAGATTCCAGATGCTTCTGCTGGTCCAGAAATAACCCCACTAAAAGATGAATGAAGTGGGCACTCAACAAACAGTAAGTTCTGCCACAGGGATGGCCACATGAGGAACTCTGCCAACCTACTGCGAAGCTGGTATTGTTGGGAAGAACACCAAACATTTATTCTTCAAGCATATTAACTGGCTCACAAATATCCTGGTTAATGAATTTTGGCAAGATGCATTATCTTAAGTGATTGATTACTGTGGAGATGTGTGATGACAGATTGGCAACTACTAAAACCTCTCTTGTCTAGTACATTATTAAAAATAATCCATTGGGAAAATAGGACTAATTATATGCCTCTATGCCATAAGATCTACAGTGAAAAAAAAATAGAGGCAAAATAGCTTTAATTGCACTATTCATGCCACAAATAATATCTTGCTTTGAATATTTTCATGGTAGAAAGACTATACTGTATTTCACATATATTACATTCAACCATTCAAGCTTTTTTGCCCATAAAATGTACACACTTACAAACCAATAACAGTTTAGAAGAATTAAACTCTTTTGATCATACATTTTTACATTATTGATCATCAGACAGAAGCACCAAAAACTGCTTTTTACCAAGTGCGCCACGGGCTCGGCCCAAAAAACTGCTTTTTAAACTAGAAAATACTAGACAACTATTCATACTACCATTTTGAAGAGGTAGAATTCCCAGTGCGTTGTTTGAATTACAGGGCAACTTTCTAAGAAAATGTATTTTTGTGTGAATTTTCTCCAAATTTTGGTTTTAGGTTTGTTAGGCATGTTAAATCATATTAACCTCTGTTGGAATTTTTATTTAAATAGACTTGCTATTAAGATAATGTTAAACTGTGCTTTGCTAAATTTACTATGAGTAGTGTTTGTATTCCTTCACTTTTTAATTAGATAATATAACAGAGAAATATACAACAAATTTGATTTGTTACAGTGTAATCCTTCCTCTGAACTTAAGGGCTCTGTTATGAATATTTGTATTTCCCTGTATTAATTTAAATACAGTAGATTAAAACATTGTGGTGGCTTCATAGAAAATATTTAGTTACTATGTAACACCTTAACATTTGCATGATAAAAATCTACGTTTTATATTTTAACATAAAAAATTACTTGAGAATACACTAAAAAGCAAAAATATATCAGCCCAGTGCTAATCAATCTGGTAAGGTTTGACTGTATATCTGAGTTTTTTGAAAGGATTTATACATTGACAAATATTTTTATTTTTCTCTCATTTTCAATGTGTTGCTTAGAAATTGAATATACTGATAAATATGTAATAGCTTAATTCTAGAAATTAAGCTGCTTACCTTTAACATAAAGTTGTAAAAAATCTAATAGAGTATAAACTGATCATATTAACAGAAAAACTTCAAAAACATTAAGAATCATGCCTACACAATAACTACTTCCTCAATTTCTCTAACGTGCCACAAAAACCAAACTATGCAAATAAAACCCATTAGAGTTCTACCAATATAAAAGTGGTTGCAATTTATAGTATTTTTTTTTCTTACACTTTTTACCTTTTTTTAATTCACATGGGCTTAATGGTTTTTTATTACTCTTAATCTTGTTTTTATTAAATCAGTTCTAGAAAGAAATTTTTCACCTCTGGAGAATATTCACTTTTTTCAGGCTATTTGTTGGACTGAACCAGTGTTGCACTGGTATTATTCCAGTAAAAATACAAAATCTTACCAAAACCTTTTAAGGACACTTAACTCTAAGATTAAATTACTTCTCAGTAATACTATAAGAAGGAAAAGATTTGCCTCATTCAATGGTCCATTAATTTTGAGTGATTTCAAATAAACTTCCAAAATAAAAAAATTTGGACAGTCTTTTAGCATATGGTAGCAGCCTGACCTGTAGTATTTGTATCTTAAGAAAAATGAATGTTATATTCCCTATTCATTTGTTCAGCTTTTCTCAGCTGATGAATGAGCAGATGGAAATGGAAAGCCAGTTATTATTAACTATATGCACTGGTCTCATCAACCTATCCCCCCCAAATTGAGTCCTGACACATCCATATTCTGGCTAACCCAGACCATAATCCAACCTTCTGAATTTCTTTGGCAGTGTAGATCTGCTCCTAAGAATGAATACTGTACATGTTTGTTCACCAGGTTTTTAGAGTGCAAATTTAAAATACACATGCACACTTAAATGTCAACACTATTCATGTTCGACAGCTAAAATAAAGCAGGTAGTCTTTTCACAGTTTACTGGTTCAGTTAAAATTAAAGACTTATTACACTGAAATCATGCTACTGAAATCAGCTACACCTCATTGTAGCTTTAAAGCCATGGGATTCTAGAGATTTTAAAAGGTTCTTTTATCTGACACACTGCAAAGTCATTTAGCGAAAGTTAAGAAGTAATGATCAAAACATGTATATGGCTAGTTAGTAGTTTTCAGAAATGTGGAACAGTCTGTCAGCCATACTGTTACAAGTTCTATAGTTAGAAGTGCAAGCACAGTTATTCCTTTCTTGTCATGTGTATTTACAATAGCAAAGCATAACTTTAAAGTATACGGTTACAATCCCTTTCTTACCCCATCAAAATATTGAAAAAGGTTTAGATTTTAGATTTTTGAAAATTAAGTATATTTAATTTTTCATGTACACGTGGGTAATTTAAACACTTTTGGAAATATGACATGCAGGCAGACCTTACCTTTACATGTATGTGTAAAGAGATACCCTAGAGATACCCTTTACATAGCAACATTTGCCTTGGAACTGCTTCTGCCTCAGCTGGGTGTTAAGACTTTAACTTTCCTTCTCGGCCCATCCCTTACTTACCATTTCAAGCCAGTTATAATACTAGGGAGGATACATGTAAGTGGCAACAAGAAAGTAGGAGAATGTTTTGCCATTTCACCCTCCTTCACCCCCTGCCCCACCTCACAGCCAGTTTCACTGGCAGCATCTCTGCTCGCCTCGTCATAAGTCCCATTCTGTTCCTTACCCACGCACCACTCATGTTTCTGCAATAAGTGATGGGATATTCACTTCTCTGAGTGAAGTCTTCCCGGAAAACACTAACCCATGACTCTGAGTCTCAGTCACCACTGCCTGGCAGAAGCAGGGAGAATTCATGCTCTGATCTCACCACCAGGGTGCAGTGAGGAGAGAAATTACACATATTTTCTTGTAGTACAGAGTATAGTGATTTGGTTCAGCACCATGGCTTACCTTTCAGGCCTCCTATGGTTTGAATAAGTTGTGGGGGGGCTGGGGGGGGAGGCAAACTGAAGTTAATACCCATGGAGTATTGCTCAAGGGTACATGTTACTGTATCTCAATTCAACGTACAGGTGAACTTTTAGAGCATATTTTTTATTTGGGAACTGCCTGATATACATAGAAAACTACACCACTTTAACAATCCAAAGACCCCATCAAATGTTTCCTAAAATCCTCTCTATCCACCCACCCCCAAAACACACAAACTTTACACCTGACTTTCTGATCTTTCATTTTTCTGGAAGTAATTGTAGAAAGTAGGGTAAATGGAGCCCTTGTCTACAGGAATTTGAAAAACTTGTGTTCTTTTTAGAAATGTTTTCCCAGGCAAATTCTTAATGTAGCTATTCCTCTGCTTTTGAAATGTCTATCCCTCAGCTCAAAAAAGAGCCTCCTGCAAATTTACTTTTTATTTATTTTTTACTGAACTTTAAACTGGAAAGGGATAGTTTTACCCTGTTATGCATGAAATCTTGCTGGGAAGCAAATTCCCCTAAATTTTTATCCAAAAGAGTTTCTTTAAAAAGTCTAACTTTTAAAATGATTTATAATAAAAAATAATTCCTGTTTCCATTTGTTCATGCAAATCTCAAATAAACCTGCTCTTGATACACTGCAGCTAACCTTGTTTATTTTATATAGTTGTACATTACATACATTTAAAATCTTAATATTATGAACATTAACATATCAACCCATTTGAAATGACTGTTTTCTTCTGGTGATGAAAGCTTCACAGAAAAGCTGGTATGCCATGCTGTTATTGCTCAGTCTTACCCCAAGACACTCTCCCTTCCTCCTATTTCTGGCTGGACATTGCTCTTCTTGGAAGTTTCTAAGGAAGCATAGGTCCAGCTTCTGTTATTAATCCTGCCAAAGGGTTTTAAAGACTAAATTCTAGGGCTTTCTGAATGCTTCACAGTAGGTGTTCCAGAAGAAAATAATAAATAATACTGCAATTAACATTCCAAACGATTTTCTAAAATGAGCACTTTTTTTGCTCAAAACTGTCAACTAGAATACTCCATCAAAAGACCCACTAATCAGGAAAACTGATACCAGATGGTCATTGGAAAACACTAGTTTATAACCTATTTTGTGGAAATGTACATTTTGGTAATTATGATATTAATAATATCAAGGAATAAAAAGACACTAGGATACATGAAGCATTGTTTAAGTTTGGCAGACAGTAACGTCCTCAATTCAGACATGGTAAACCTATGAAACCTTGATGTTCTACATTTGCTCTTGAAAATAACATTATTTCACAGTCCAGTAATGTAGATTATTTTTTATTCAGAAATCCTTTCATATTCACTAACCACAATTAAAGTTTAAAATTACATGGCTCTTAGAAGCAATGTCAAACATGCGACATTTTATGAGTGACATATTTAAACAGTGTAATTTTCCCCTCGTAAGAAATTTAATCATCAAAATATTACAACAGGAACACAAATATACCATATATTACTCTTTAGATTTTTGTTTTACAAAATTGTTAATGGGACATTTCAAAATGTTTAAACCTAATAGAAAAGCATTTTTTAAAAATGTACCATTGGAAGAAAAAAAGGCATTAGAAAAATTCCTGTCCTTTATATAGTGTGGAGCTGGGACACATTACCATAAAAAACTCATATTCCATATTTGTGGGGAGCTCTTTCTGAATATTTTCACTAGAATCTGTTGTTCTTTAAGCTGGACTTTTAAAACAATTTTAGATTTAAAATTAATATTTCGTTCCTAAGTGAGGTGTGTGCCCACTTTCAATATTCACTTTCATTAATGTCTTCTGAATTTTTCTCTTACGTGGTTGGTTTCTGGGTGAATCAGAGTTAGGCTGGTGTACCCTGTGTATATGAAAATCCTGTCTCATGGCTGACAGCACACGTTAGTGTTCACAAAAGTGAGTTAAACTGCTTTAGGAGTGACATAGGAATTAGAATGAGGTCTAGAATACTTTAACTTGGGGAAATAGCCCTAGATTTGACATTTTGTCAGGAAACAGCCTCAGAAGAAGGAAAAAGGACATGGCCCCTCAGCTAAATGCACCAATAAGTCCTTACCTACTCAACGGTAACTGTGACAAGGCCATCTCAGCCTGGGCCAAAAACGACACTCTCCCCCTTTGACTCAGCCAGGCTCTGTCCAGTGGGATGGGTCTAAACGGGATGGGGGAGGGAGGACTAAGTAGCTAACATTGACCCCAGAGGTGAAGTTAGGAGATGAGGGAGCTCAAATTCAAGTACCTATTGAATACCACAGTAATCTCTGGTGGCCCTACAAGTCTGGACTGTGGGTTTGGAAGAAGTGGTCAAAACTATTATTAACTGTTCCCTTCTTTCAACCAACGGAAAATAAAGCTTCTTCAAGGCTCCTTTTAATGATACTATAAACCTGAATTTATGTGTGACAAGAATACAGGTTTAGGGGAAAGAACTCTAAGGAAACAGACTAAGTCACTGACAGTGACAGGCCTTGAATTCCCCAGGGATAGCTCTGTGAGGTTGGCCTCCGTACTCCCAAGCCCCTACTCTCCACCCCAGCACCTCACACTGAGTATAGATAATACTGCATTTCTGTAGGGACGAAAGCATCCTGCTGTCACGCTCCACTTACTCATGTCCTGGTCATCTTACGTACTCTTAATCCTTCTCTCTTCCAAACCACTTCTTCTAAAGCAATGTCCATTCTTATTGTCTCATCCATGAAGCAACACATATATTAAAATTTGTATTTAACAAGAAAGTGCTTAAAGCCATCCTTTTCAATTGCTTTTCACTTCCTTTTCAACCAATAAAATCAAACTCATTTAGCTTTACGAATAATACTGAAAAAATATGAGTCTAATTAACCTCTTACATTTTAAATAATGTGCCTTCACTCCCAACTTTCCTTTACATTAGCTAACTCATTTCAACATCTTAATGAGTTGGGCTCTTGTTTGGAAAATATAGAAGGTACAAATATATAGAATCTGTAGGATAAAAAGTTTTCTGAATATAAAAATGCTTTCTATAACACTATAAAGTGTCAAAATAACACTTTTAGATTCTCCTTACAGTTCTGGATTTGGTGATTAAACTGTTAAGTACCCAAGGTTTTTTAAGATAATGAAAGATAATAATATGGTTTTAAATACAGCGTTATACAGAAACCACTCACATCTGTGGATCATCCCCACGGAAAATTCAGTTTCTCACTAAGAAAACCCCTAAATACTTTAGACATAAAATAAAATTCCATTATCAAAAACTAGTTTAAGATGGAAATCTATACTCCTTAATGATTGCCAGAATTGCCCAGCATAGCTTCCATAAAATAGAGAATTGTTTAGAAAATACAATCTCCAAAATGTGTGCAAGTACTGCAAATTGGACAGAGCAGAGCAGGGCAATGCCCTCAAAACCAAGTCCTCCTTCAGCACCTTGCCCAGGCTGGAAATCCCCCTCTTCAGCCTTGTGCTTTGCATATTTCCTGCAGTGCGCAGCCATTCTTACTGCACCATTTATGTCCTGATGTATCGTATGAGTTAGGCAAGCCCTTCTTTTTAGCTGTAAACGCTTCACATGATTCGGTCCCCATGAGTGGCTGTGGGAGTTTAGATGAGCCTGGAGCTTTTCAGGAACTGAATGAGAACTCTGTACACAAACGTGTACTGGCAGAGGGTCTGCACCAGCATCATTCTCTGCTGCCTCAGCATGTCCAGCACTCTGGGGATGTCCAATACCTAAGGTGAGAGAAATGGTGATGAAGGTCATGCATTCTCCTGGGGAAAGAAAGGATGGGGGTCAGCTGGCACCCTAGCAGCAATCTGGGTAGGAAATGGACAGTCTCTTTTCTACTCAGCATCTTCTATAAATAACCCATGATCACCTATTTCTAATTAGTTTCAACTATGAATAGAATGTCCATGCAATCTGCTTCTTCAACATTCCCTCGGTGTAGCTCACTGACTTGGTCTGGTTGGACATAAATTACTGTATCTCACGCAATACCAAGACTCAACAAAAACACAATGTTCTAAGTGCTATCAGTATCTAGCTCAACATTTCCCACACAGGGCTCTGGCCAGCACTAATCATCCTTGAAAGGTTCACAGGTGTTCCAGGAAAAAGGGTTTTGAGATCAAATTTGAAAAACACTGTATAAAACAAAATTAAAGAGCTTTATTTATTGTATGACTTCTCATAGTCTTTAATATGCTAAGAGGTACTGAGAATCTCCAAGGAGACACAGCTTTTTGCAGGGAACAGTTAATATCTTGAGGCCACCAGAGTCTAAGGAAATGTGTTCCAAAAGAGCTGTTAGGTCACTATGTCCCTCTGTTCCCCATCCTTATTCCTAGCCCATTACTCTGACCCCAACACACAAAAAAGGTCATGCTTAGCATAAAGGTTATCACCTCATTGTGTTCCAGACAGGCAATCATGATCTCTGACAAAATAACGACGCCAGTCCTTCCTACTCCAGCACTGCAATGGACCAACAATGGAGGGTTGGGGCTTTTTGGTTCACTTGTACTATTTGTATGGCGTCGAACAGACTGGATCTCTTCAAGGTATGCTGTGAAAAATCAATGAAATAGAAAAATACTCAGGGATTAAGGCATGTCAAATCAACAACTCCATTTTCATATTATCGCCACTGACTGAGGGGACTGCAGATAAATAGCACTGTGTGCCAACTAACTAATCCCAACCACTGACAGTGTGTTGTTAGTGACAGCTCTAACCTGAGCTTCCACTTTACCACCTACAAATGAAGTGACGGAGATGCTTTCTGAGAGCCCGTTATGCATTCTACTTGCTACCAAATTATACTTTAAAAACTTCTTCTGTTAAGCTTCCCCAAAACACTTACATTCTTTATTTTAAAGCAAGTACAAAGCTCATATAAGACAACATAAAGGGAATATTTCAGAAACGTAAGGCTTTCTCTCTGAATAACAGCTCCAGAGGAGGCTGTCCTGGGAACAAAGACACTTACACAAAAATCCTTTGAGGTCTTCTGGACAGCCATGCTCGGGCCAGTCTGTGTACTGGAGATGCCACACTGTCCTTTCCTGCCCCGTGAGCAGGTGCTTCATCTTCAAGCCTGTGGTGGCAAAGCACCCAGAGTCTGTGCGAAACCGGGTTGTGATCTTAAACCTTCCATAGGTGACAGTGTTGTGCCTGGAACCAAGTCGTGGCCAATACCTGAAGCTCTTCTCCCTTCCACCCTCCTGTTAAAGACAAATACAACTAAACAACACAAGACCCAGCTACAAATGTCCTTTCATAGAGACCGCACGTGTGAAATTCAGAACTGCAATCTTACTCTGCCTTTTTCTCTAAAGGTCAGGACTCTACATGATTAACCATTCCTCGGAGGCTGAGAAAATCAATTAAGGGAAATGAGTACTTACCTCTTCTGCTGTCACCATTGCTATAATTGCAATTCCCTGTTCCCATACCATCTGCCAAAAATCCTGACAGGTATTTTGTAATGGTCCCTGTGTGGCAATATAATCCCATTCAATTCCACTGACAGAGACCTGAAATTAGTAAAGGTTAAAAAAAATTAGTTTGTGTGTACAATGTATGTATGTATATATTCATAGTAGTACTAAAAAAAAGTAAATTATTCAGTGCAATAAGGAAAGGCTTATATCTTGATCTGTTCCCTTGTCAATACAGTTTCCATTACTGGCCTCTTTGTAAATGTATATTCTGTGAATTCACATAATATCTATGTGACTTGGGGCAATATGCTTAAACTCTCTGAATCTCAGTTCTCATCTTAAATAAAAATACTGCCTACCTTCACAGGGCTGTTGTGACAATTGAGTCAATATATATGGCTCCTAGCATATAGTAAGTACTCAATAAGTAGCTATTATTGCTACTTATTATTATTATTGTCAACAGTAATGTCAGCATCATAGTACTCCCCCAAATTTCAAATACAATTTCCCGCTGTGAAGAATTAAACATGTTGGAAAAAGTATTAGCAATTACACCAAAACCTAAATTAAATGTCAGATTTCTAGAGAAAAAAATATCTTCCTACTTAAGGTAGTCTTACCTCTGAACTTCTGAGTCAAGATTATTCTCCATAATAACATTGTTTCCACTTAGGATTTAATGTCCTTGAGAACAGTCTAATATAACAGAGTAATTACTGGATTTGTAGTCAGGATGCCTGGGTTAAATCTCTGTTGCACCATATTTAGTGATGACAATAACTGTTGCATGAGGGCACACTAAGTGTAAAAACCCTGTGCCAAGCAAGCCTTGTTCCACATATGCTCTCATTTAAAGCTACCAGCCCCCCAGTCACAGCTCCACAATCCCTCACTGAGCACCCACTTGGTGGCAGGCACTGTGGGTGGATACCAGGTTATAAGAGCAAACAATCACTAGGGAGGCAGGGCCTAATGGGAAACCTATGGGGTAGATATCGTCATTTCCTTATTTAAAAATATGTAAAATGAGGTCCCACAATGGGTGAGTAGTAGATCTAGGAGTCAGACCCCAGACCAACCCAATTCTGAAACTCACACTCTTTCCACTCTTCTTCAGGTTGCCACCAAAGATTTTGCAATACAGTGTCATTCAATTCTTATCCATCCAGTCATAAGAGACCAAAAAAATACTTGGTTTTTAAATAAATTATATCCATGTTTTTTTAAAAAAAATACTACATGCCTAGATTCCCCAAAACCATTAGGGGTACTAGCATTCATAGGCAGACTGCCAGGTCTTCAGAAAGCCTCAGGTGTCAGACTGCTCAACTAAAGAAAATGTGGAAGGGAAGAAAAACAACACCTAATCACAGATACTTACTCATTCACTCACTATGAGATTTCTCCTTCCTAGGATAATGAATTGAATCTAGCCAGCATGAATATCTGGCTTTATTGAACCACCTGTTGTGAATCATCACTTTCTCCATTTTAATGGGTGTAACATTAACCCAGTTAAACCACATTATACTGTTTCCAGGAAAAAAGTGCTTCTTTGAAGAACAAAATGATATTTAAAAATGATTACAAAGATATGCAAAGAGAACACATGGCGCCTTCATAAGCAAAAGCTTTGGTGAATAGCATCAAAAAGCCCAGTCATTTTCATTACATAAAAATGCATGTAAGTATGTGATAAGAAACATCTAGCAATTCAGTGGCTTCTGAGAGAATTAATTAGTTTTTTTCCTTTTGGCAGCTGGCCAGTATGGGGATCCAAACCCTTGACCTTGGTGTCATCAGCACTCTAACCAACTGAGCTAACCAGCCAGGCTTTGGGGAGAATTTATGAGTTAGACGTCTTCAGATATAGAAAGACAAAGTTCTAAAGCCAGGCAAAGAAGTGCTCCCTGAGTCCTAGTAACAATGTTGGGAGCAGTGGGGAGAGTAGACATGACTTTGGCACTGTCTGATAAAGGCTTTGTATCTAGCACTGTTGTGTGGATTTCCCAACTTATAACATAGTATGTCACAATGATTCAAAACGGGGGTGTTTTTAGAATACAGACATGAATACAATTCTTAACACTCTTGCAACCTAACTCAAAACTGCATGTGCTGCTATTACTCTATACATTCCTCTCACCTTAATATGTGATGCATTGATGTAACCAGTATTGTTTTCTTTAGTTGGGACCAGCTCCACTCTAGCATCATCATAGGGAAGGACATCTTGGAACCGATTTCTTTCCGCATTTTCAGGGAGTCTTGCTATTGAGCACTCGCCATCAACTAGCCGTCTTTTAAGAATTCTTTCATATTCTGTGAATACCATCCCCTGTTCTAACCGTTGCTCCAGAATTTTACACTGTAAAATAGAATATGTGGAATAATATAAATATAGTCACATGTCACAGCTGCATTTTGATTGTACGTTCAAAATCTTGTTTTCAGCTTCGAGTCTAGAATTATCTAATACCAAAAATTCTGGGTGAAACCAAAGTTAAAATTTTAACAAGCCATAACAATAGAATTAAAAGAACAAAACACATAAACTTATCAGTGAGAAATATAAAGCAAAATTCTGTTTAAAGTTAACAATTGGCCTAAAGCAATTTGTTGAATTCATTTTCTTAAAATCTACGGTCAGTTTTGTAACCCTTAAAAAACAGAACTGCCCTGGAGTACAGTAAATCCTAGAGAAGGATAACCAGTTCCAACATCTGAGAATAAATGCTTCAATTTTATAAAATTAGATATATAATATACTGAAAGTAGTAGTAAATACTGGCAACTACCCCCAGGATCCATTTGTAAACAAATTCATGCCTTTCTCATTTTGATATAATAAAACCTCATAGAAAATACATCTTAGCCACAAAGGAAGTTTAGAAAACTTTAGTAACTATTTACTCTCAAGATAAACTCTCAATATAATGAAAGCAATCAATGTCTGCTTTCTTTCCTATGTATACCCATATACATTTGTAGATTTCTTCTTACTTTAAGACCATCAGAAATCAAGACGGCCCCAAATGGCTGGAAGAAGGTAAAGAAAATTTGGAAACAAAAAATTAATCAACATTGAAGCCTGAAATTATCTAAGACATTAGCTACACATTTGTTCCAGTTTTGAGGCCTGGATTATAAAATTCCTTAACATTCACTTATGGTTATTAAATTCTATTAGAAAATTCACTAACATCCCATGAAGGCATTTTTGTAGTATTGTCCCAGAGAAGGCACAGAGCCCCGTGTGTTCTGCACATACATACCCTTTCGTCATTCGTTGCTCTGGTAGGCACTTCCTTGCCTTCATCAGGCAGAGGCAGTCGAGATAGGGAGAGTCCGTTTAGAGCAGCCAATTTAAGAGGACCAATTTTTTTGGCATCTACTCGAGTCTTTTTCATTCCCTGTAAAAATATTTATATGTATATATGAAATATACACAAATACAACCCCTCTGAAAAGAAATTTCAGTGGACTGAAGACTGGAAACAAACAGAGGGAGCGTTCTCCTTCACCAACAACCATAGGAGAGATTACATTCCTACACACATCATTTGTTTAACAAACAGGAGGATGACATTCCTTTCAAGGCCAAAGCCCTGATAAGTCATCCAGATATAAGGTTTTGAAACGCAATTGGTTACAGGGCTCTGTTGTAATGAAAGGTGAGGCTCCAGACAGACAAGAGTTCCTTTCAAAACACGGCGCAAAAAAATCAGCTGCAGTCGACAAAAAAGGTTTTAAGTGCAATCACTTGATTGTGATAAGCTTTTATAATTTAAAACATAAATTATTTAAATCATTCTGAAAAAATTAAATGCTTCTGCTTCAGCTGCCTTTGTGTATTGCCTTCTCATATCCTATTCTGCATTTTACTGCAGACTTGTGTAACCTGGGCTGATCACTACTCCTCTCTGAATGGTCACATTTTGAAACCAGGAAAATAAAACAGGGCTGAAATCTTCATCATGATACCAGGAGGACAGGGTATAAGAGACAGCATCAACAGAATTCTGTCTCTTGAAAACAGGTGTTTTCCTAAAGTTATTATTAAAGCTAATGATTTTCCTCTCTAAGGCAAATAAGCCTAAGAATGCTAAACCTACTTGGATATTCTACACCTCCTTGGAAGCCATAATAATTATAATGAGAGTAGCCCCAATTTGAAATGAGTGGTTCTCTCTGTTCTATCTCATATGTGAAATTGGCATTACTCCAACTCCTAGAAAAGGCTGATAAACCCAAGCATCAAGATAATGGGGTAGAACAAAGGGAAAAGGCATTTTGGTAAGGGAAAAAAAGTGCTGTAAGAATGCTACTATAATTGGAGTATGTGATTGGTACCTAAATCAAAAAGTTAACTATTAATTTTTAATCTTATAATTCATATTTGATCATGAGCTTCCTACATAACATGCAATCCAGACTAGGAATGGGTAGAGTCCTGGGTTAAAGTCCAGCCTCGGCACTACCATGACTGGGGGCCCAGGTGGAAGCCACGTGGGCACCCTCCTCCACCCAAACAGAAGGCAGGAGCAAGCTGCAAACACCACTTCCGCACAGATGGAAGCACCATCACCGCCACCTCAACAGCTTCTGCTGCTGCAAGGATGACTCATTGCTACAGTAGCAGCCACAACCACCATGCAAGCGGTCTACTGCTCACTCGACTGCCCTCACACAAGGAAAGTCATCAGCAGAGCCTGGAAAAAAGAGGAGGAAGTCTTTCCCCTCAAAGCCCACTCCGGAGTAAAAGAAGAATCAACTGCCCTATGGGATGACCAGACATCAATGAAGAAAGACTAGAAATATGAAAAAAACAAGAAAATATGACACCATCAAAGAAATACAGTAATTCTAAAGTACCAGACCCAAGGAGCAGGAAACCCTTGAAATGACTAAAAAGGAACTCCAAGCGACAATCTTAAGGAAATTCAATGAGAAAAGGGAAGACTCAGTGAGCCAACGAAATGAGAAAAAATATCCAGAATAAGAAGGAGGAAATTTACAGAGAGATTCATACATTAAAAAAGAATGTAGCAGAACTCCTGGAACTGAAGGATTCATTTGATGAAATAAAAAATACAACTGAGAGCTTAAGCAGCAGGTTACAGCAAGCAAAAGGAAGCACTTCTGATCTCAAAGATGGTCTTTTGAAATAGCTCAGGCAGACAAAACAAGAAAAAAAGAATTTTTTAAAAATGAAAAGAGCTAACAAGCAACCTTAAGCACACAAACATCTGAATCATGGGTGTTCCAGAAGGAGAGGAGAAAGGAAAAGGCACTGAAAACCTATTCAATGAAATAACAATGGAAAAATTTCCAGGTATAGGGAGAAACATGGACCTTCAGATCCAGGAAGCTCAAAGATCACCAAACAGATTCAATCCAAAAAGATCCTCTCCAAGACACATTATACTCAAATTGGCAAAGCTCAAAGACAAGGAGAGACTCCTAAAAGCAGCAAGAGAAAAGCATCAAGTCATCTATAAGGGAGCCCCCATCAGACTAACAGCAGACTTCTCAACTAAAACTCTACAGGCCAGAAGAAAATGGGATGATATACTCAAAATACTAAAAGAAAAAACTGCCAGCCAAGAATACTATACCTAGCTAGGCTATCCTTCAGAAGTGATGGAAAAAAATGTATATATTTCCCAGGAAAACAAAACTATGGGGCCCACCAACATACAACTAGCCCTGCAAGAAATTCTCAAGGAAGTCCTGTATCTGGAATCTGAAAAACAATAACCACTAAGGTGAATACATAAGAAAGAACAAAAACCCACTGGTAGAACAAAAATGCAAATGAAAAGAGAAAGAAACTTAATCTCACCACCTCAAAAAAACCAACAAAAAAAGAAGATGAATAATAAAAGGGTAAGAAGGAAAGAAAAGATATTTAAAACATCTAAACCAATAGCAATAAAATGCCAGAAGTAAGACAATATGTTTCAATAAAAACCCTAAATGTAAATAGATTAAACTCCCCACTCAAAAGACACAGACTGGCAGACTGGATTAAAAAGCTAGACCCAACTATATGCTATCTTCAAGAGACTCACCTCACCTGTAAATACACACACAGACTAATATAGTGAAGGGATACCACACAAAAGACATACCACGCAAATGGAAACCAAAACCAAGCAGGAGTGACTATACTTATGTCAGATAAAATAGACTTTTAAAACAAAAACCAGAAAAAGAAAGCAACTATATATAATGATAAAGGGATCTATCCAGTAAAAAGACATAAAAATCATAAAAATACAGGCATTCAACACCAGAAAACCAAAAGAAAGAGAGAGACCACGATATGATAACAGTGGGGAACCTGAATACCCCTCTCTCAGCATTGGACAGATCATCTAGGCAACAAATCAACAGAGAAACAGGATTTAGACTATACTTTAGACTGATTGGATCTGGTAGATATCTTCAGAACATTTCATCCAACAACTACAAAATATATGTTCTCTTCAGCACATGGAACACTCTCCAGGACAGACCAGATGTTAGGTCACAAATCAAGTCTCAGCAAATTTTTAAAAAATCAGAATCATTTCAAATATCTTTTCAGACCACAACAGAGTAAAACTAGAAATCAATAACAAGTGAAACTCAGGAAACTATACAAATACATGGAAATTAAACAACAGGCTCCTGAATGACCAATGGGTCCAAGAAGAAATTAAACAGGAAATCAAAAAATTTCTTGAAACTAACAAAATAGACACATCATACCGAAACCTGTGGGTTACTGCAAAAGTAGGACTAAGAGGAAAGTTTACTGCAATAAATGCTTACATCAATAGAAAGATTTCAAATAAGCAACCTAAGGTTACACCTCAAAGAACTAGAAAAACAGGAACGATCCAATCCCCAAATTAGTAAACATAAAGTAATAATTCAGATCAGAGGAGAACTAAGTAAAAGAGAGACCCAAAAAAGATACAAAAATCGATGAAACAAAATGTTGGCTTTTTGAGAAGATAAACAAAATAGCTAGGTTAACAAAAAAAGAAGAAGAAGAAGAAGAAGAGAGAAAACGCAAATAACAAAATTTGGATTTGAAAAAGGAGACATTACAACTGATACCACAGAAATACAAAGAATCATTAGAGACTGCCATACACAACTATATGCCAACAAATTCAAAAACCTGGAGGAAATGGATAAGTTTCTAGACACATACAAACTACCAAGACTTAACCAAGAAGAAACAGAAAACCTGAGCAGACCAATAATAAGCAACAAGATTGAAACAGTAATCAGCAGTCTCCCAACAAAGAAAAGCCCAGGACCAGATGGCTTTTTACTGCTGAATTCTACCAAACCTTTAAAGAGGAATTAATACCAATTGTCTCCAAACTATTCAAAAAAATTGAATGAGACCATTCTCCCAAACTTATTCTATGAGGACAGTATCACCCTGCTACCAAAACCAGACAAAGATACAACAAAAAAAGAAAACTACAGGCCAATGTCTCTGATGAACAAATGCAAAAATCCTCAACAAAATATTAACAATCAGAATACAGCAACACATCACAAAAATTATACACCATGATCAAGTGGGATTCAACCCAGGGAGGTAAGGATGGTTCAACATACACAAGTCAATAAATGTGATATACAACATCAACAAAATCAAGGACAAAAACCATATGATTATCTCAATAGACACAGAAAAAGCATTTGACAAAATTCAATATCTCTTCATGATAAAGATGCTCAGCAAATCAGGTATAGAAGGAAAGTAATTCAACACAATAACAGCCATATATGACAAACCCACCACCAACATTATCCTGAATCATCCTTAAGAATAGGAACAAGACAAAGATGCCCACTCTTACCACTACTGTTTAACATAGTTATTACAAATACTAGTCAGAGCAATCAGGTAAAAGAAAGAAAGGGCATCCAGACTGGAAAATACAAAATCATACTGCCCTGTTTACAGATGACATGATCCTATATATAGGTAAAACCTAAAGAGTCTACCAAAAAACTCTTAGAGCTGATAAACAATTTCAGTAACATTGCAGGATTCAAAATCAACACCCCAAAATCAGTAGCATTTTTATTCTCCAATAATGAACTAGCAGAATAAGAAAGCAAGCCCATTTACAGTCATCACCAAAAAAAATAAAATACCTAGAAATCAATTTAACTAAGGAAGTGAAAGATCCTTATAATGAGAACTACAAATCACTACGGAAAGAAATTAAAGAAGACACCAAAAGGTGGAAAGACATCCCATGCTCCTGGACTGGAAGAATTAACATTGTGAAAACATCCATACTAACCAAAGTGATCTACAGATTCAACACAATCCTCATCAAAATACCAATGACATTCTTTACAAAAATAGAAAACAATCCTAACAGTCATATGGAACAACAAAAGACCCTGAATAGCCAAAACAATTCTAAGCAAAAAGAATTAAGCTGAAGGCATAACACAATGTGACTTCAAATTGTACTACAAAACTATAGTAACCAAAACAACATGGTTCTGGTGTAAAAAGAGACACTCGGACCAATGGAACAGAATAGAGAAGCCAGAAATCAACCCACATACTTACTGCCAACTGATCTTTGACAAAGGCAACAAGTACATACACTGGGAAAAAGACTGCCTCTTCAATAGATGGTATGGGAAAATTGGACATCCATATGCAAAAGAATGAAACTAGACCTGTACCTCGCACCATATACCAAAATCAATTCAAAACAGATTAAAATCTTAAGTATAACACCTTAAACTATAAAACTCCTAAAAGAAAACATAGGGGAAACACTTCAGGAAGTAGGACTGGGCAAAGACTTTATGAATAAGACCCCAAAAGCACAAGCAACGAAAGAAAAACAAATGGGACTCTATGAAACTAAAGAGCTTCTGCACAGCAAAGGAAACAATCAACAGAGTGAAAAGACAACCTACAGAAGGGGGAAAAAATCTGCAAATTATGCATCCGATGAGGGATTAATACACAGAATGTACAAGGCACTCAAACAACTTCACAGTAAAAAAAAAACCCCAAATAATCCAATTAAAAATGGGCAAAGGAGCTGAATAGACATTTCTCAAAGAAAGACATACAAATGTTCAACAGACACACGAAAAAATCCTCAACATCACGAAGCATCAGGGAAATGCAAATCAAAACCACACTGAAGTATCATTTCACCCCAGTAAGACTGGCTATTATCAAAAAGACTGAGAATAACAAATGTTGCTGAGGACCTGGAGAAAGGGGAACTCTTCTACACTACTGGTGGGACTGTAAATTAGTACAGATATTATGGAAAACAGTATGGAGATTTCTCAAATAACTACAGATAGATATACCATATGATCCAGCAATCCCATTTGTGGATATATACCCAAAGGAATGGAAATCATCATGTCAAAGGGATACCTGTACTCCCATATTTATGGCAGCTCTATTTACAACAGCCAAGATATGGAACCAACCTAAATGTCCATCGACAGATGACTGGATAAGGAAAATGTGGAATATATACACAAAGAAATACTACTCAGCCATTAAAAAGAATGAAATTTTGCCATTTGCAGCAACACGGATGAGCTTGGAGAAAATTATGTTAAGTGAAATAAGCCAGACACAGAAAGAGAAAAACCACATGTCCTCATTCATAAGTGGGAAGTAAAAAAGAAAGAAAGACCAACCATAACATTACATTGAATTTTCAGAAGGAGAGACCAGATCTATGGTTACTAGAGGTGGGAAAGCGGGAGGGAAAGCAGGGTAGGGAGAAATCAGGTAAGGGACACAAAGAGTAATTATGATTTGTAATAATGAGCATGCTAATATTGATTTGGTCCTCACATACTGTCAACTCTGTAAACCATAAATATGTATAATCAATTATATTTCAATTAAAAGGTAAATTAAAAGAAAAATGAAAATATATTCCACACAAAGACTAACAACAATTCTAAAAAAAAAAGTCCAGCCTCTGACTGATTTCTTTCAGGCAAGTCACTTTTCCTAAGCCTCATCTAGACAGAAAGTGACAGAGACAGACACACACACACAGATTAAAAGGTTCTTGCTTAGGCTAAAATTTCATGATTCTAACATGGGTAGAAAACTGTAGTGTGCTGGTAATGTTTAATAACCAGCTCCCAGGAGAAAAAGTTCTGATCATTTGCTGATTTCCATGGTGTAAATACTCCTATCACAGCCAATTTCCAACTGCCAATGTGACATCAACTGGCTCACAAGATTCCTGAAAATTTAAGTCGGCTCTTGCCAGTCAATATGAGCTGGCTCCAGCACTTCTCTGCCTGAAAATGACTCAAAATGCCCCACACTGATACGATGGATAAAGCTGATTGATGTAAGGTAAGTTCAACAACCACTATTGAAGAAAGGTGCATAGAGTCAAATTTACACTTGACTATCCCTTAATTAGCCCTTAGAGTACAAGTACATGGCTTTAAATGCATAACCTCTGCAGTGATTTCTTATGTGAGAACCACCACACAAGACCAGAGGGTGCAAAAAAAAAGAAAATCTTTATGGAGATATATAAGCACCCAAACCAGTCTGCTTTTAAGATAACAATCAAGTCCCTGGAGGTGGAGATGGGAGGAGAATTAGAAAATGTTCCTTCTTGTCTGCAATTTATTTCACTGTTTTTAATACTAAACCTCTATGACCTTAATTCACATTATCGTATTTAACAAGAGACTGGCAATCCCTTGTTACTATGAAGGGGTCAGAGGGCATAGTAGAGGTTTGGCCTCTTCAATTCTTGGGAAGTCAGTAAGTTAAATGCATGATGCAACCTCACAGTAACAAGCTAATACTGACTGAGCACTTTCGATGTGCCAGGACTTCATTTTATTACCCCCAAAACTCTTTGGTCATTTCATTTACAAATGAGAAAACTGAGTCACAGAGAGATTAAATAGATTGCCCAAGGTCAGATAGCTGCCTCTTTTATAAGGTAATCAGTGTCAAAACGGTAAAAACAATCTTTCATTAAAATCAGTTATGCTGAATTATATAATTCAGAAGGCATTTTTTCATGCCCAACCTTATGCGGGACTTAATGCCATGAAGCGAGCAGAGAAGGGATGACTGTCCCTGTGTTACATGCATGGAAGCTGAGGTTCTGATGCCTCAAGGGTCCCGCCCACCAAGCAGAGAACTAAGAAATGGCAGGGTCTAGGCTCAGACCCAAGGTTTTTAACTCTTAGGACCTGTACTCTTATCTCTTGAGCAAAGCTGCCATACAAGCAAAAAGAGGGGGACAAAAACATCATCCAGTCACATAATTTTATTAATACTGTGGGTCTTAAAAATCGATGAGAGAAAAAATTTGTATTTTAAGAGAACCAAACTGATCAGAGTTAGATTTATTTAAACCTGCCAGGTCCCACTGAAAACAAACAGGGATAAAATAGGCTTGAATACTGATTGGGCTATACTCAAAACAAATATCACTGGGGCAAAGTACTCGGGCCACACAATGGACAGTTCTTAAGGTAATGGAAAGCGTGTTCACTGTAAAAGGACCATGTCCACTGGCTCAGGGATTCAGGTAGAGTTAGTTCGGAAAACCCACCCCACACAGTGTCCCATCCCTAAATCACAGCTCATTAGCCCTTGCCCTCAACTCGGTCCACCTGAGGAATTGGCGTTCACTGCTCGGGTAGGTAAGATTGTACCCTCAGGAAAAATTAAAAATAAAACTCAGACTCCAAATTGAATCACATTTAAATCCATGGCACTTTTTAAAGTAGTTTTCCTCTACACATACTGATCTATTTCATAAGCACTATAAATATTGTTTCTTTCCTACTTATCAAGATGTTCGCAGCATCACAGAGGATCTCATCCTCTAGCCCAGAACCACACTTGACATGGGCCCTCAAGTCTGACGTGCAGCCTAGCAGAGATGTGGGAGGAGAGTCCTAGCTACCAGGACCCTGGAAGCCAATGGAGAGAGCATGGATGCCCCCAGCACTTTGGCTGGGCTGCAGCACAAGGCATGGGAAGCGGAGGTGTGGGCCAGGAGGAGCCAGAGCCAGAGCAGTGCAACAACATGACTTAAGTGGACGTGCTTCATGACAAAGCCACAAATGCTTAGTCAAAGGTTGAGGACTCAAAGTTAAAAAGTTTCAGTGGAAAGACAGAAGAGCAAGACTTCAACAAGCAATTCTTCCTTAATAAAGTATTTTGTACGGTATACCTTGGTGCAGAACAGTATAGAAGAGAACCAATTGCAGAGATAAATGTGGGTTTAAAATTCCACTTCACTCACTCACCAGCTGTGTGACCTATAAAAGTTACCTAACATCTCAGAGTCTATTTCTTCATCTGTAAAACCAGTATAAATAGGCTGCTTGTAAACGGGACACAGTAAAGTAGATGAAGTGCTGGGCACATGGCCAGTGCTCTGAGAATGACAGCTGGTGAGGATGTTGTTATTCTCTTTTATGTATTACTTCAAATAGGTATGAAGGGCTTCATTCATATTCATTGTGATACTGAATATTAAAATTATTAATATTAGGAACACATCCCTGGATGCTTCTCTCATCTCTTGAGCAAACTAAACCAGTCCAGCCCCGGGGTGCTGCATTGCCTGGAGACACACGGTATTCCACAGTGGCAGACAGGATATCAGAATCGCAAGGGATTTACATGGAAGTTTTTTTTTGTTGTTTTTTGTTTGTTTGTTTGTTTTGGTTTTTGGCATTTTTCGTGACCGGCACTCAGCCAGTGAGTGCACCGGTCATTCCTATATAGGATCCGAACCCGCGGCGGGAGCGTCGCCACGCTCCCTGTGCCGCGAGTGCGCCACGGGCTCGGCCCTACACGGTTTTAATGAGCGGCTAACAAAGAAATATCAGCAAAGTCATGGAATTTTACCTTCCTTTTCCTTAACACCACCTCGCTAACATATTTCATTCACTCTGTCCATCCCATTCCACAGAGCCTCATGCATGTACCTTTTTACTTCATCTAACTTATCTCTAGCAGAACCATTAAATTTTCATTGCTCCCTACGGCTTCCATAAACTTAAAAACGTATTCAAAATAAGACAAAAATAGAGCAACATGGCGGGAGGGATGAAAAACATTAAAAGAACAAGAGAAAAATCTGAAAAAACATCAGAAGTAATGAGTCAAAGAAAAAAAGGATACAGTGCAGATGCTGAGAAAACAGGTACAAAGGGCACTGTTCTGGGTTGTGTGTGGCACATCTGCTCCTTGAGGGCCTTACCCCTAATGGTGGAAGTCCTTCCACAATGTTCTTCTTTCCAGAAAGGAGATCTGACACCGGCCTTTTCTTCAGAGAGTCCTTCCTCGCTCGGTACCTCCCTGAGGTCGTGAGGTCAGACTCCGACATGGAGGGTGACAGCAGCCCATCTCTTCTGGGCCGCTGGGCTTCAACAACCACGTGAATGGGGCTGACGTCCCGCACCCTCTGCTCAGTCTCTGTGACGTGGGCCTTGGGCTCGAGGATGTGCAGAGGGCCGGTGACTGCAGCGACTGCAGCACAGGGGCAGCTTGGCTGTGGGTCCTGGCAGTAGCTGCCCAGCTGCCTGGCAGGGAGGGTGGCCAGTGCCTTGTTTTCCTCCTCAAAATCTTCTTCTTCGCTGCTGTGGATCAGCATGGTGGCGTCTGAGAGAGACTTTTTGTGACCATATCTCAAGCTTTCCTGCTCTTCAGTCTCTTCTTGTTTCATCCTTTCAGTGAAGACATTTGGCTGGGAGCCTGCCAAGATGGCCCGCGGTGCCACATCTGCTGCCGAGGCTGACATGGTCCTCTCCTTGAGCCTCAGGCCTTCAAAGCCGTGGGTCAGGCCGGCCAGCTCAATGCTGTTCCTCTTTTGTAACTGGGCATGCCGTGCCGCGGTGAGGGGCTCACTGACCTCCTGCAGCGAATGGGCCACGGGCAGGCTGTCCTCCTGGAACGTCTGCACCGAGTGATGCACTCGCCTGGTGATGAGATCCGGGTTGCTGCTGCTGATGTAGAGGTGGCGGGACAGGTCTGGGGTGCTGTTGGCGGGCCTCGGGTACGGGTAGGGCGGGGGCGGGCGGTACACCTGTGTTCTCATGATGTTCGGAGCAGGGTAATCCTGGGCCTGCAGCTGCACGTTGGTCAGCTCAGGCACACTGACAGCACCCACCACAGGCCGCCTCTCGGCCGGGTAGGGATAAGGAGACTGGCTATGGAAACTGGAATTCAAGTTGAATGGATAGTGGGCTGACTGGGGAGAGGTCAAATGCATGTGCTCCCGAATTTCAGGCTGGCTGTAAACCAGCGCATCGGGCCTGCTGTAAGCATAAGAGTTGCCGATATTGAGGTTCCTCAGCGAGTGGCTCTGCCTTTCTGCATGCACCATCCCCCTGTTGAGCTGCTTCATGACAGTCTCATAATCCGGGGTCGGGCGGTACGATGGGGGGATCAGGGCACTGTGCCGATGTGATGGGACATAGTCGGGTCTCATGACGTCACTCCCAGTAATGCTTGGGTTGGAAGACATAGGTGAGGGCTGCAAGTAGGGCTGAGGGTTATTTAAAGAGTTAGTGCTATGTGCACTGTAGATGCTGCCATTACGGATTCGACCACTGAAGTCAATCTGGGCTCTATCCAGACTTGTCTGAGAGTGACAATAGTATCCATTCTGGTTGGGCACAAAGAGGTTATCTGAAAAAATAAGTTGAAAATGTACTTTAAAAAGAGATTTTTTAAATTAGACTAATTATTCCAGCCAAATATTGAGATAGGCCCTGAACTCTGATGACATTTTCACCATGGCTTGTAAAAATCCAAGCTAAAATGGCCTTTACCCACACTATCTCAGTGACCCTGGGAGCCTCGGCTTCCCCATCTAGAATGGAGATGGATCTGCCTATGTAAAGGCTGGTGGCATTCAGGATCTGGCCCTCAAAGATCAGTCAAATCTAAGTCCCATATTAAGAGTATAATTGTACCATGGAACATTGTCTTTTTCTGAAAGTTAAAAACATGTTTTACTAGAGACATGAAATAGACATTCTGGAATTCGGGGAATTTGAGGCAGAGATACTGTTAAAGGCACTAAGCCACTGACTCTGCTTTCTCTCCCTGGGTAGGGATGTGGCCTTGTTCATGCTGAGCTAGTTCAAGCACCAACTATCTGTAAACATTTCTATAACTGGAATTTTAGACTGTTTGTGTAAATTCTTCCAGAATGAAGATACAAGCTTCGACTATAAAAGGGCAATGGTACAGCAAGATCTGAGCTTCCCCAGTCCAACAGTTTCACCAGTAGCTGCACTTCCCATTAAAGGTCTAGAAGCCAAGAAGAGCCAAGCCAAGTTAGCTGTAGCTGCCCCTGCCCTGCCCTCCATGCTTCAGGAAGATTTGGACCCATGGCTAACAGAATCAGGAGTGACTTAATCATACAGTGGCTGTGTGTGTGAACCTGTCCAGGGCTGGAAGGGACCTTGTTTCTTCCAGCCAATCTGCAGCTCACTTGAAACGCTGTTACTAATGAGAGTGATTTCTAATACTTCAAAGAAACTCACCAGTCAAGTCCTTCAGAGAACAGTTTCCTCTGAAAAGCATTCTTTTTGAGCTTCAAAAGCTCCACAATTAAATGACAACTGATTACCAAAGTGATACACCACAGTCTAGTGGGTACACTTGATTCTGTTGGCACACACAGCTCTGAAGAACAACACTCAGGCACCCACTGTATTCCTCCTGCAGACACACAATGCTTCCCTATGGCTGGACTCTCCTGTCTCCGGACTACTTGACCATCCCTGAGTCTCTGGAGTCCCCCTGTTCTCTCTACCATCATAGCTCAGGTCCCAGCATGTCTGGACTAGCATGATGCCCACGTAGCTGGCTTCCCTGCCTCCAGGCTCCTCTCTGCACTCCACAAACCATCCAATAATTTACAAGTTTGTTACTCTAATATGGAAAAGACTATTAAGAATGGAAGGGGAAAAAAGATGACTGGAATATAGGCAAGTAAAAGGGGAAAAATATGCAAAAACATCACCACAATTCAAGGAAAAAGGAGTAGAGATCAGGGTTACAGGAGTACAGAGGAGGAAAGGATCACTTCCAGCTTGGGCTGGGTTGATGGGGACAGGGAGGACAGGATCAAGAACCACCTCACAGAAGGTATGGCACTCGCGGGGCCTTGAGGGGTGTGTGGGGGGAGACACGTCCAGCTGCCATCAGTAGCCGGCTCTTTCTGCCTCTAAGAGCTCACAGGATTATGCTTCCTCACCCTTTGACCTCAGGAACAGCAATGTGACTAGTAACAGTCAAGGGAAAGTGAACAGTGGGATAAGAGCCAGTTCCCAACATTCTGGGTAGAAGAGACTCCCAGCCCAAGCCCCTGAGGCAGGCTGACATGCAGCAGAACCTGCTGCCCATGCACCTGAGCAAGACGTAGGCTCTACTTTCTAACTGCTGGGAGTTGAGGGAGAGTTTGTCAGCACAGCATCACCTCACTGATCCTGACTGCGCGGCCACCCGTGGACAGGAGGGCGCAGGGTTGAGGGCGTCTGGGTGACAGAGCAGCCTGGCCAAAGCCAAGACCACCCCTAGAGGGCAAGCTCGGGTTGGCTGAGGTATCAGGTAGCTAGAGGGGAGTAAACTAACATGGGAAATAAGATTGGAAGAAGCAGCTAAGTAAGAGAGTACTGTGGAGAGCCTTGAACACCTGGCAAAGGAATGATCCCGTAGGGCAGGAGATCAGCTGTGCGCTAGATGAGCCGGGGAGAGGGGAGATTGAAGATAGTGGCACAATTGATGCAACAGCTGGTGAGAGGCAAGCAAACAAACAAACAAAACAAAACAGGTGAGAAAGGACTGGACTGGATGGGAAGCAGGGGATGGGAAGAAGGAAATATGGAAGAAATGTTATATGAACTTAGAGACAATAGGATTTGCAATGGACTAGATATTGAAGGCAAAAAAGAAAGCAAAACTACATGCAGCTTGAAATCCAAGTAACCAGGAGAGTGACTTCACCATAAAATGAAGTAAGGAAAACAGGAAAAGGGACAGGCATGTAGAGTAGAGTGATGAGTTTAAATTCAGTATTTTAATTTCCAGCAAGTCAACAGCTGATACCATTTGCTGAGTGTCTACTGTAAGCCAGGTACCCCACCGAGGGCTTCCCACACAGTAGTTCCCTTCGCTGTCACAACAACCCCCAGACAGTTGGAAATGTGGGGCTGGAGCACAGAATGGTGATGGGGTGGAAGCTCACAAAGGCAGGGGGTGGGGGGATGACAGCCACACGACAGACCTTTGGGGCGCACCAAACAGTTCTGGTAGGAAGGAGGAAAAACCCAGCGAACTGGAAAGAGAGATGTTCAAGAAGGGAAGGATGCTTGAGCTTGATGGTGAGGAGGCCAGTGGGCTCTGGGGACCCTGCAAGGCAGTTTCAACAGAGTGACAACGGCAGGAGGAGTAAGTGGGTCATCAACTAGCAGATGCAGGGAACACAGATTACTTGTAGAAGGAGTAAAAAAGGAAAGAAACAAATAACTCACACCATAGTTTAAAGGGAAAGAAGAGCAAAAAAAAAATATCAGGACATTTGTAGACTGAGATAAAGGAACAGCAACAAGAGACTAAGAAAGGAGAGAAGACCCTGGTCCCAGAAGTGGGAGGGTCGGGGTTGCAAGTGCTAGACAAGGGCAGGGTGCAAGGAGGAGAGAAGAGAGAGGAAACACAAAACCATCCTGAGGGGGACACTCGGAACCCACAACCGAAGCACTGCTCCCCTACAGCCTCCCGCTCTTCACAGAGATTCTCCTCTTCAGACACATAAGGCCCGGCACAAACAGCACAGTCACAACCCACCTTCTGGTCCCTTCACGCAGCCTTCCCTGTCAGTTCCCTATGTGAGAGGGCAATTGGACCACTCTACCCTCCAAACAACCCTTTCTGTGCCATGGCATTCACTATCCCCCCAAAACAGCAATCCCAGTCAAATACCAGCCTCTCTACCTGCTGAAATCCACCCATCTTCCGAGGTCCAGAAAGCTCTCTCCATCTCCCCAACACAATGAATCTTTCTTCCACAGACTGGCACCGCAATTGCATGCTCTCTCTCAGCAAAACAATCATGTTCTCTTTGCATTCAAGTCACGTGCACTTGCCTTATACCCTACTATTACATTCTAAAGCTTCTTAATATGTGGAATTACTCACCTGCATAAATCTCCCTGGCCTTTGGTATACCCTATTACACAGAGTATAGGGTAAATGTTTAATGAATGCCTAAGATTCAGCTTTGGGGGCACTGTCGTAAATACAGTTCCCTATACTTGTCACGTGAAATCTGCAGCAATCAAATGTTTAAACCTTTACAATGGGAAGGTCTCGGTCAGGGAAAAAACTAAGTCAGCCCGGGACATCTTTGCCAGAAAGCAAGAAAGCAAGAAAGCAATTAAGGCTAAAGGGGTAGTGTTAAAAGGACATAAAAACCAGCTTGAAGGAGTTCTCATTGGCCAAATTTATGATCATCTGAGTATCAAAATTTGATACTGCATGTTTTCTACATCTACCTAAGAACTTGAATATAATGGCTTCTACGAATCCAGGATGGCTATAATCATGACAACAATCTGGGGTGTAAGTTTAGCCAAAATGTATCCAGGCTTCAAGATCTCCAAATGGTTATAGATTTATTCACAGTAATAACTGTGTAAGGCATTGCAGAAATAGTGTACTTTACCTTGGGAAGAAGCATACGGTTCTGGATAATGTCCATTGTAATGCAGCTGGGGTGGGGGGGGCATCCCATAGGGCTGGGGCTTAGGCTAAGAAATGGAAAGTTGGACACAGGGTTAAAACACATTGCCTATGTGGTACAGGTAAAGTAATTCTCTGCTGGATTCTTTCCCTTCATTAAAAAACTTCTAAAGTGGAGTCAAATGTATTATATCTGGAAAATAAACATGAAGACACAGTAGATCCAACCAGATCTATCATTTTCAACGTCTCCCCTAATGGCAATACCAAGCCCTACGCACTGATACCAAGGACATTAGACAGCACAAGAAAATCTGCATCCAAAAAGTTAAGAGCAAGAAGGAATAGACACAAATTTCCTTGTATAAACATTTGAATAGAAGGCGCTTATATGCAGTATATTCAATCTTATTAGACAAAGTCATCTAGCATTTTAAATATGTACCAACTTATAATTGTTCTTGGTTAATAATCGAACTTGTCAATATTAGGTTGGACCTAATATTTAAATATGTGTAATGTAATAATATAAATATTAGAAAGTCACGTTTTCTTTGGCTAAAAATCACCAAATATCAGCATACTTTTATGGTTCAAACTTTAACACCACCAAAAGTGTATTTTATTAAGGAAAATGACATCACTAAAAAAAAAAAGTCATAGTATTTTCCTTCTTTCTTACCAGAGACATCCTTGAAGAAGACCTCCTCCTGATGGGGTTCACTGTGATGGTCTGAGTTTGCCTATAAAATAAGACATCTTTGAGAAGAGCGCACACATACTTCCTAATTCTACCAAGATAAATTAAGATATAGGACGGTAAAATGATAAATCTTCTAAAGCAAAAACAAAAAACAAAAAAAACTACACCAATCATAAATTAGAGAAGAGAAAGGAGATTCTTTGTCGTCATGTGCGTCCTCAGCCCTTTCCTGTGCCCCAACCCCTCAGTCCATACTCTGAGAGGCTCCTCACAGAGCACCATAGCCTGGACCATCAGAGGGCTTGCTGCAATATCTTTCCCTGTCCCATCCAGGTAACACCTGTGCAGCGACAGGAAGCAGGGAGGAAAGAGAGGAGACAACATCGCCCACCAGCTCATCCCAAGGGAAGCAGGATTCTGTACAAATGCGTCTCTCCTGCAGGTTGGGTGAGCACTGAGCGTCTCCACTAACAGTCCTGGGGGTGACCAGACCCAAAGCCTGAAGAAATAGGAACTGCCTGTAACTAGAAGTCTGTTACCCACAGACCACAAAAGATAATAAAGAGATAAGTTCATAACGTTGGTGACATTTCCTCTAAAAAGTTAAGTTAGTTTAGGGAAAACAAAAAAGTAGAAAATTTGGTTCAGTGGGCCTGTGGTAAACCCATTTACTGTTCTTTGCAAGAAACTTCTGACTGGTATTAAATATATTTTTTTAAAAGCAACTAAGAGTATTAAGGAGCGCTGACTGAACTTTGATAATTTGAGGTTTTAAACTATGAGAGTATTTGAAAAAGTCTGGAGAAACAGAATTGAAAGCTAATATGACTTTTTCCATGAACCTTTGGAAGTATCCTCATGTTCACACAGCAAGTTCCATCTTTGAATAAATAAATAGGTAAAAGAGGAATAAGAAATAGAAAAGCCTATTTGTGTCATTTTTTTTAAACAGAGGCAGGGGGCCGGCCTGTGGCTCACTCGGGAGAGTATGGTGCTGATAAACAGAGGCAGGATTTTCTTTGTTCTTGCATGTGGTCAGTTTTATTGCAAATAAGGTCTAGGAACCTAAACACATTGGATTCTTAGCTTTGCTGATGACATTTAATTTTGTCAAAGCGCTTTTTTTTAAAACCATCTATTCCTGCCTGAGCTTATATGACATATAATTACTGATTATAAAAATACTTTGTGACCTTTGGTTATAGTGTTCTAAAGACTAATTACTAGAAAACCCATTATCACAAAGGGAACATTCTATCTATTTAAGCAAATTTAGCAATAATAAGCAGTATTATCAATCAATAATATCAAGCTTATTAGCAAATAAGCAATAATATCAAGTCTCATGTCTCATAAATTAACATTATTCTTAGCACTCTAATAACTAGTTATCTTATATTTGAACCCTGAATATTAGCTTATTATTACAAGACTCTTGAAGTAAAAAGAAAACTAGTGCATATTAGGAACTTAACATCAGGTGACACAGCTGCCTTTGCTAGTTGACTTTTGTTTTTTGTTTTGTTTTTGGCAGCTGGTCAGTGTGGGGATCCGAACCCTTGACCTTAGTGTTATAACACCACACTCTAACCAACTGAGCTAACCTGCCAGCCAGTGGTTGACTTTTTAAAAATAATTTCCTTTCATTATCATTGGAAAGTACTCAGGTTGCTGATGAAAAACAGATGTCTCTTTTCCAAAGGATGTTTCATTCTTCTAGCACTTAATGTTAGTGAAACGAGTCTGCATGGTGTGCCTAGGCTTTTAAAAAAAAATACTTCCTAACCGCACTTAATATCCTCCTCGAAATTAGTGTCCAGAATTGGAAGACACTGCATTTTGTAGCCTTGAAATTTACTTTGCCGCTGGTTATTCTCCATGTCAGGCCTAGGTGTAGGCAAACGGGGTCCTTTGAACTCTATACTCAGTCTATCAGAGACTCACCATCTACATGAACTCAACTTTTAAAGTACTATAAATTCAGAAATAGGGAGAAAGGGTTGATGATAGAATCCTTTATCAACAAACTCCAACAACATGTCCCTAGTTGCCGAGCCTGGGGCAAAAATAAAACGTAAGTGTGTTAAACACAAGCTCCAAGGATGCAGCATGTAGGAGTCCGGGCGGCGACTCCCACACACGCTATCTATTCTGGCAGCCTTGCTGGCAGTACCCGGTATGGAGGTGAACACCACCCACCGCAGGAACCAGTTCTGCTAAACACAAAACAAACCAGTACATCTTCTACCTGCTAAGTTGTTTGACCTTGGCAGCCTAGGCCAAGGCTCAAATATTCTAACCTCCTCTTTCTTCTTGGCTTTGTTCTTGTAAATGCAGTTTACTCTGAGATCAACTATCCTCAACTTAGCACACAAGAGAAAACGATGCAACGTTGGTTGTGATATCCAAACTTGTGGGGCAGTTACTCTGCTGATGAGTGCTGCTAAAAATGAGACAGCTAAATTAATCTTAGATGAAATCACTAGACTGTGTGCACTGGAAAAGACAATAAAAAAGGCTACGTAGCCCATGCAAAGTAAATATTACTTGTTGAAACTATGCTAAGGATTGTACGTGATTATGTCATGGAACCTGAACACCAACCCCATAAGGGAGGTCCAGTTATTATCCTAGTTTTACAGATAGGGAAACCGATACTTAGATTAAGTAAGTTGTTCTTGGTCACGTGGCATAGAAGTAGAACCAGCACTTGAACCAGACAGGTCTGTCAGATTCCTGAGCGTGGGCCTCTGACAATTATCTGTCTGGCCCCCTCCCCAACCCCTACTAATGTGTAAGCTCTACAGAGGCAAGAGGACATACCGTAGCATCACTGGGGCCTGGCACACGAGGATGCCCTCAGATGTTTGTTGGGCAAATGAATGACAGTGAGGACTGAAGTTGCTGCTTGTTACTAAGCATTTACACGTGAGCTCATATTGCTAAGAGTTGTCTGCATTTTGTTTTGTGGGCTTCCTTTCTCATACGAGATTCGTATTATCTTTTAATTGTTATTTTTTCACGAACTTTTTGAAGTACGCTCATATATATATATTTATAGCTAGTGAAGGGGAGTGAGATTTTGATGAACAAAATATGCAATGAATGGTGGAAATACCGAGAGAATGCCTGTCTCAATGACTTTCCTCTCGAGGCTGCTATAACAAGGGTAAGGAAGAACAAAAGCTCTCCCTCCCTCGCTACGCTGGGGCAGGCCAGAGTGGCATGTCTAGGCTGCTTCATGGTTGCTGGTCTGGCTCTGAGATGCCCGTCCCCACTTGCCCCCTGCCTCAGGTGTAGCTTTCTGGCATTGCAGGCAGGGAGGACAAGGCTGGCAGAGAACATCACAGGTAACCGGGAATACTGATGGTGGGAGGGATCCTGGCTTCACTCTAGCTCCATGAAACGTGTGGCTTTCAAGGGTTATACTAACCTTCTTCACCCATATGAGGACCCACTCAGAGAAGGAAGCTGCCTCTCTTCAGCTCTAGCAGAGGTCCCTGTCCCCAAGGCTTGTTTGGGAGGGAGGGGAGAGATCCCACTGGTTAGCCCCGTGGCTGCTCCTCAGTGCCCTTCCCTCCACCCTGCTCTTTCGATGGCTCCATGGGAACCACTGGGGGCCCAGAGCACCGGAATAGGATGGGGGCTGCTCCATCTGTTTCCAAGCTTTCTACAGTTGCTCCAAGCCCTGCAGTAGGCCTAGAAGAAGATGGGGATCCCCTCTCCCTTTCTAGGCAGGGCCTACTCCAGGCAGTCTCCTGACCACAAAAGTCTGCAGAACAGAGATGGACATGGCCACTGTGTTCCCCAACAGCCCTAAGCTCCAGGAACCACTCACCAACTATCTCACTGCACATGAGCAGCCTGCTGCTGACTGGAATCCAAGTTTGCCCTCCAGAGAAAGTCGCCTGAGCCCTCTAATGGCTTGGCTCTGCAGGTGAGAGAATACTATCCCCCTCTTCCCCCACAGAGAGAGGAGAAAAAAGCCCCTACACCAAGAACCCTCTTAAGATTCCGTCTCTCTCCCAGCCTTTTCCTCATATAAATTAAGGAGGCTGATTATAGCATGACCAGTTCTGTGGCTTGGGATGGGAGAGACGGTGTTGGAAGAGGCTTTTAACCTAATACATGGCCATTATTACCTCATTCAATTCCTCATCCAACCCTAAAGGAACGGTTCTATTATCTCCATTTTATAAATAAAAAACCAGAGAGACTCTTATCCGTCTAACACTTTTAAGGCTTGGGTGACATAAAAAGATGATTCTGTTGCCTAAAGTAGTATGTTTGGGTGGCAGAGTGAAGACTGCTGAATCATGCCATCATATAAATACTAAAATATAGTTATCTTGGTCAAGAGTGGATGAATCACATAAAGCCATCCCAAACACCCATCATATTATAGATCAGGACTGGGGGTGAAGGGACACTAGGAGTAAAGTCCTCTTCTCTATGCAAGTAGAACCCATCTCCTGAGCCACCTGTCACCCCAGCCTGGACCAGACTGTCCAGTTCCAGGGCCAGCTGCAGTTATGTTAAATGGCCATCACACTTGAGTTTACCCATCAGGACCATGAGAACAAGTCAACCAATACTTCAGAATTACTATAATAGTAAATGTGACGAAATAATCTACATTGAGAGCCTTAAAAGAAATGGCCATAAAAATTAAAGATATCTTAGTTTTATTACCCATCAATATTAGAGGCAAATATTAAAAGCTTCATTTACTTTGCATGGGAAAAAAATGCTGACAATGAAATATATTCGTTTCCCACAGAACTAATCATAAATAATTATATAGGAATAGTTCACAGAAATGGACTTCCATAATCTACTGGAAGAGATTAAAAACAAAATTTATACAGATTAAAAACAAAATTTGGATAACAGTTGTCCTTTAAACATAATTACTCCATTTTAAAAAGACTCAGATGTTCCTTATAAAGACATAATATATGCAACTGATGACAACATTAATGGGGTTTTATTCACACTTGTCAATAAACAGCAATATTCCAAAAACTAGATTTCTAAGACTGAATCATTTACCACAAAAATCATTTGTTGCTTTTCCCTCTGAATTTAAAAATCATTACTAGGTGGTGACTTGCCAGAAAAACACTTTTCAAAAAAGGCTTTAGCCACCAACCACTACAGATGCCTATTGGAAAGGGTTTATATTTTATGGATGATTCAAAATGATTGATTCTCCACTATTTTTCCAGAAAAAGAATGAACTGAGGTTAATGATGGCTCAATATTATGAATACTCTTTACCTTATGAAAGGCTTTAAAATGAAAACATTGTGTTCCAATCGATTGCATATCTACTGCTTGAATCTTAGAACACACTTCTTCACAGAAATAATGTCATACATGGCTGGGTAACGAGGCCAGCCCACAGGAGCGCCAAATGCAACTATCCTGACTAGTGGCACCACTGAATCTCACCACCAGGGGGAACACTTTCATGTACAAATGCACCCAGAACTCCATATCCACAAAGGGTTTACATAACACCACCAGTGGTGGGGACTCGGATTAAAAACATCGTGGGGTGGTGGAGCGGGGTGGGGGGCAGAGAGGAGAGTGGGACTGAGGCCACAGTGCTCATCACTGGGTGGTTCTCTATCCCAGTGGGTGTCCCTGCCTATTTTCTTTGCACTGTTGCTCCTGACCAAAGTTTCTTTCACACCCTATTAAAAGAGAAACCATTTCCACAGCCTTTCCCACTTTCCTGGTGCTAACAGACAAATTGCCCTTTCAAGATTCTGCATGCCCCCTCCCCTCAATATACAATCAGTAACAAATGAAAACAGGACAAGGAACACAAGGTATCTTCTCCCTTGTGACTCCCATCTCTGTCTCATTCAAGCTTCCATCGTTCACTAAGCCCTTACAAAGGTATGTACACAGGACAAGATGAATGCAAGGACACCCTGCACCCATGGAGCTCCATCGACAAAAGAGACAAATCAAATCCTCGTTAAATCAGCAGACACGAAATACTCTAACAGTCTAGCACAGTGGTTAAGAGCACAGGTTCTAGTCTTGCTGCTCCCACTTACCAGTTTTAAGGCAGAGGCAAGACATTTCACTTCCCTAAATCTCCGTATCTTCATCAATAACAGGGCAGTAATAATTGTGCTAAGCAGAGTTACTATAAGGATTAAAGAAAATAAAAGCTCTCAGCCTAACACTTGATACACAGCAAGCATTTACTGATTAATTGTTAGGAATTATTAGAATCATTGTTACAAAAGAGGCAAGAAAAAAACAGAACTTTCAGAGTGGCACTGATGACTAAGCAAACTAAATACTTGGTGGAGTGCAGGGTGGCTGCATTTAAAACGAGGTCTTGAAGAACGACTAAGAGTCTGTCAGAGAAAGAAGAAGGGCATTCCAGCAAAGGCCCGGGCTGTGAGGGGCATCAGCACCATAAGGAGTGGTGGGTTCTGGGAGCCAGAATCCAGGGTCAGCTGGGCTGGGGCAGAGAATCCCAGAGAAGGAGACCACGGGCGTCTGCACTTCATCCTGCAGCCAGGGAGGGGTGGAAGAGAGAAACATGCTCAGGTGTGGTCCTGACCTATAACACAAAGAACAGTGCCACCCAGAAGACTGTGGAAGGGAGGCAGCTGCAATGGTCCAGGGGAGAGAGGACAGCTTAAAGAATGTGAGGATTGAGCAAAACCTTTCAGGGCTCAGGTTAGATGTCACTTGGCTGGGAAGCCTTTCCTAACTTGGCAGTGCTGGGTGAGGGATCCTACAGCATCACAGACGTCCCAAATCAGAGCTCTTAACACTTATTTCTGTAGAGTCACTTAACATCACTGAGGCCTACCCTGAGCCAGGCACTTGCTTGGCATTGGGAATACAGCAGCAGTCAATACAAGGAGAGTGTACGTACTCGTCCATTGCCGCAGAGCTCACCTGCTGGTAGGGATGCACACGATAAGCAAGTCATCAAGCATACACATTCTGGTGGTGCTAAGTGCTATGAAGAAGAAAAACAGGGTAAGAGAATAAAGAGACACAGGTAGTAGTAGATGAGAGGTGACAGCCTCTGAAGAGGGGCACATCTGAGCAGACAACTAATTGCAACATGGGAGCAAGGTACGTTGTGAAGACATGGGAAAGGAGTATTTCAGGCAGAGGAAGGAGCAAGCACAGCGTCCCCAGGGGTGGAACATGTTCACAGCCCCACAAGGACACTAGTGTGGCTGGAACAGAGGAAGCAAGGAGGAGGCTAAAGAAAACAAGGTTTGAACAGGCAACAACCGCATCACGCACAGCCATATACTTTTGTTATAAGTAAGATTGAATGCCAAAGGAGGGTTTTAAGAAAAGTGATAGGATCTGACTCATATCAAACTATGATCATTCTGGCTGATGTACAGAAAATAAGCTACAGGCAGACAAACAGAAACAGGGAGTCAGAAGCCTACTGAAATATTCCAGAAAGAAACTATGGTGGCTGACACTAAGTTGTTTAGAAGGAAGGGTAGTAAAAATGGTCAGATTTCAGACCTACTTTGAAAGTAGGGCTGGCAGAGCTTGCTGATGAATGTGGTATGGAAGAGAAACAGGAATGACATAAGACTTCTAGGTTTGGGACCAGAGCAACTGGGTGAACATGTTATGCTGCCACCTGTCAACATGGGAAGAGCAGGGAAGAAGCAGATTTGTGGGGAGGAAGAGGAGGAGGAGATCAAGAGGTCTGTTTCAGACATATCAAAATCGAGATACCTCTTAAGTACCCAAATGGAGATGCCAGGAAGGCTGGAGGATGCAGGAATCGCAAGCTCAGGGAGAAGATGGGCCTAGAAATAAAAGCAGCATAAAAGCCTGAGGCAAGTGAAATCCCCCAGAGATGGAGTGTAGATGGAGAAGGGGTCTCAGGAATAACCCAGCAAAGGGGACTGAGAAGAAACAGCTTAGAAGTTAACCCAGGAGGGTGTGGTATTCTGGCAGCCAAGAAAGGAAGGAACAATAAGAGGTAAGGTGCCTTGGAGCAGTCAAGTGAACCAGCTCCTGAAATGACAAGCAGTGTCAGTGGTGTGGTGTCTTAGGGGAGCCAGGGTGGAACGAGGGAGAGAAAACAAGTACATACAACTCCTTTGAAGAAATCCGCAATAAAGGAAAGCAGAAAGAGGGTGCCGAGGCTAGAGGGGAATGGGTAGTGACGGACAAGGGCTTAACGTGTGAAATGTCACAGTGTGTGTGAATGCTGACGGGAATCACCCAGCACAGAGCGGGAGGGCCACAAGGGCCACCAAAAATGTCCATTAGAAGCAGCAGCATAAATTCTTCAAAGAGCTTGAAAAGTTGAATCGTCTTTAATTATTCAAAATGCTGACCAGGACACGGATTTTAAAAAAATAAAGAATATTCTCTATTTAACATCCAAGAATTAGAATGGTTTCAGTTACTAGTTACAGGAAATCTTAGAGGCATATCCACAGAGTCATATCCATAGTTATTAGAAGTTGGCCCAAAGCTAAAATGAGAAAAAAATTCTAAATGTCATTTTAATGTGCAACAAAAACAAAGAGATTATAAGTGTCAAAAAAAATCTATCAAATATTTATTTTGTTGATAAAATTTCTTGTTAGATGATAAGATAAAGCTCAAGATTAAAATTTCTAAATTATTATTTTTTTAATTTTCTTAGTACATTTTTTATTGGTTACGAATATTCATGAGATACAAAGCTGATTGTCCCCACTCAAGATGTGATGGCCAGATCCATACTGGCGGCATGCCCATTACTACAAATTGCGATTATACCCCGGGTCCCCACCCAATTATCCCCGACCTCCCTCCCCATCCCCCTTTTCCCCCACTCCACTTTGTATCCCTAGGTATGTTCTCTCCCTCTGCAAGTCCAGCACACCACTGTGGTCTTTCTTTCCTTCCTACTTTCTCTCTTAGTTCCCACTTTCAAGTGAGAACATGCGGTATTTAGCCCTCCATGCTTTGCTTATTTCACTCAATGTAAGTTTCTCCAGGCTCATCCATGTAGTTGCAAATGGGAGGATTTCATTCTTTTTTATGTCAGAGTAGTATTCCATGGTATATATATACCACATTTTCCTTATCCATTTGTCCATTGATGGACATTTAGGTTGGTTCCATATCTTGGCTATTGCAAACAGAGCTGTGATGAACATGGGAGTGCAGGTATCCCTTCGACATGATGATTTCCATTCCTTTGATTATATACCCAGAAGTGGGATTGCTGGATCATTTGGAAGATCAATCAGTAGTTGTCTGAGAAACCTCCATACTATTTTCCATAGTGGTTGTACTATGATTTACAGTCCCACCAACAGTGTAGGAGCATTCCCTTCTCTCCACACCCTCGCCAGCATTTGTTACTCTCCGTCTTTTTGATTATAGCCAGTCTAACTGGAGTAAGGTGATATCTCAATGTCTAAATTATTTTCTACAATTTCCATGATCAGGAATATACTTACAAGTTACACTGGTTTAGTCTGTAAAATCTGTGTCGTGCAACACAGAGTCTCCATACATATTTTGCTGTTTCCATGTCTTCCTAGCAAACAAAATATGCATAAAGTAATATGAAAGCACACATACAACTTGATAACTATTAATGCCAAATTTGAGAACAAGATGTAATTGGGTGACATTTTATGTCAAAGTCACTTTCAGCACACTGTAATTTGTTCATTTGCTAATACTGTGTCTATCCTATGAAACCACAAGTAGGATTTAAATTATTAAGACAAAACAAAATCTCTCCCAGCAGTATAACTGTGATATTAAATAATTTCAAAATGACATAGAAATTTAAAAATTATAAAAACATCAACTTTTATTCTTGACAAATATACTGAAAGACATTTTTAAACAGAACATGATTCAGTGATTCAATATTGCCTTTGTCAAGACAGCAAAAGCAAATAACTGTTAAATAATTCTGCAGAGCTAGCCTTTTATCAATGGAATTAAGGTATCAGTGCCTACTTTCTCCCCCCTTAGTCCCTTAAGTTTAATTTAAAGGTCATCATAATCATAGTACTTATCCAAAGACTCATTCATTCAACAGTACTGAGCAACCTCTTTCTGCCAAGTGCCATTTTGCAAAATGTTATAAAACTCTGCAACGTTTTATAAAATTATGAAATATAATCATTTTAAGGCCCCTACCACCCCCACCACCAAACACACACACAGGTACATGGGAATGCTAACTTAACTTTTAGGGAAAATATTCCATGTGGATTCTAATGTTTACTCACAGTTTGAAACTGGATGGTCTCCTCTTTATTTGCCAGCTCTAACGCAAAAAAAGACTTGTTGTGGGACATGTTAGCAATATCATGCCACCTAAAGAAAAACAAATAGAGGATGGCAATGTGAGTGCTCATGTGTATACTAGGAGACAAAATACATGATTTTTCCTTAAGCTTGATGCATAAGTTAATATTTGTTAATCATTTTTTTTAAAAAAACAGTTGTTTTAATCAGCTAGTATGCATTTTCTCATTGCAGTGACAGCAGCTAGTTGCAAAAAGGAAATGCATGTTTACTAAATGAGGAAAAAGAGTATTTGAAAGATGTAAAACATATCCTCATTTGCTAGATTAGCTCGATGATCAATGATCCCAATCTTAGCTGGTTGCCAATGTCCATTTACTCATTCAACAAACATTTTAAAGGACACCCATTATAATAATGCCAGAAATTATGTTAGGCCCCAGGGACACTAAGATAAGTAAGGCACAGTGCTTCCTTCAAAGGCGCATAGCTGGAGAGTGGGAGTGCAAGAGAGAATACAGAAGGAAACAAGTACCATTAAGTGTTTCAGGTAAACAGGGTAAAATAAGGCACAAAAGTGGGAGATGAGGACTCTGAAAAGCTTCAGGGTGAAGATAAAGTTCAAATGCTAGGAATCCCAGGGAGTGAACTATTCTAGGTGTATTCGCTTGAATTATAAATCCTACCTTGTACTTTCTAATTTTATACTTATCACATTTAGCTTTTATATAATATTTGATTTTATTACATAAGGGTATAATTTTTAAAAAGGGAAAGTGGTTTTGGAAGAAAAAATTTTACCCTCTATTTTTCTCCAATATTGTAGGATTTACTTACTTAAAATTTATTTTTAAAATAAATAAAATTTATTAGTAATTCAGTGTTTAATTATTAAACCTAAAGATTATTAGCATCATATTAAATAAAACAATTATAAAAATTCCTACCCACTTTTCCTTAAGAACAGGAACAAGATAAGGATGCCCACTCTCACCAGTCTTATTTAACACAGTACTGGAAACACTAGCCATAGCAATCAGACAAGAGAAAGAAATAAAGGGTATCCAGATTGGAAAAGATGAAGTCAAACTGTCCCTGTTTGCAGATGATGTGCTCCTATATACAGAAAAATCAAAAGACTCTAAAAAATACTTCTAGAGCTTTTCAATTTGAAACAATTTTCAAATAAAACAATTTCAGTAAGTTGCAAGATACAAAATGAACACACAAAAATCAGTAATGTAACAAAGTAGCAGAAAAAGAAATCAAGAAAGCAAGCCCACTTACAATCACCAAAATAATAAAATACCTAGAAATCAATTTAACCAGAGATAAAAGATCTCTATAATGAGAACTACAAATCACTGCTCAAAGAAATTTTAAAAGCACACAAAAAGATGGAAAGACATTATATACTCTAGGACTGGAAGAATTAAAATTGTGAAAATGTCCACACTACCCAAAGTTATCTACAGATTCAATGCAATCTTCATCAAAATACCAATGACATTCTTCACAAAAATAGAAAACAATCCTAACAATCATAAAGAATGACAAAAGACCCCAAATAGCCAAAGCAATCCTGAGCAAAAAAAAAAAAAAACAAAGCCAGAGGAACACTAGAACACTACCTGACTTCACATTATACTACAAAGCTATACTAACCCAAACAGCATGGCACTGAATAGAGAACCCAGAAATCAATCTACATACTTATAGCCAAAAGATATTTGACAAGGGCACCAAGAACATTCATTAGGGAAAAGACTGCCTCTTCAATAAATGGTGCTGGGAAACTGGACATCCATATGTAGAAGAATGAAACTAGACCCATATCTCCCTCCATATACCAAAATCAACACAAAATGGATTAAACTTAAATATAAGACCTGAAAATTATTAAAAAAAACTCGTAAAAGAAAACACAGGGAAACACTTCAGGAAGTAGTACTGGGTAAATACTTTATAAGGCTCCAAAAGCACAAGCAACAAAAGAAAAAAACAAACAAATGGGATTATATGAAACTAAAAAGCTTTTGAACAAGAGAAAAACAGACTGAAAAGACAACCTACAGAATGGGAGAAAATATATGCAAGCTATGCATCTGCCAAGGGATTAATATCCAGAATATACAAGGAACTCAAGTAATTTGGTAAAATAACAAGCACCCCAATTAAAAAATGGGCAAAGGAGCTAAATAATAAGCATTTCTCAAAGGAAGATATACAAATGGCCAATGGACACATGAAAAAATGTTGAACATCACTAAGCATCAGGAAAATGCAAATCACAACCACACTGATATATCATCTCACCCCAGTTAAATTTGCCATTATCAAAAACACAGCATACAAATGCTGGCAAAGATGCAGAGAAAGGGGAACCTTCTTATACTGTTGGTGGGACTGTAAGTTAGTACATCCACTATGGAAAACACTATAGAGGTTTCTCGAACAACTACAGATAGAACCACCATAAGATCCAGAAATCCCACTGCTGGGTATATTAGCAAAGGAATGGAAATCATCATGTCAAAGTGATACCTGCACTCCCATGTTTATCAAAGCTCTACTTACAATAGTCAAGAGTCAACCATCCTAAATGTCCATCAACAGACAATTGGATAATAAAAATGTGGTATATATACACAATAGAATACTACTCTACCATTAAAAAGAATGCAATTCTGCCATTTGCAGCAACATGAACGAACCTAGAGAAAATTATGTGAAGTGAAATAAGCCAGGCACAGAAAGAGAAATACCGCATGTCCTCACTCAGAAGTGGGAGCTAAAAAATGAACAATACGAAAGAAACAAACAACAATCACAATAACACAATGAACTTTCAGAAGGACAGAACAGAACTATGGTTACTACAGGTGGGAAAAGGGAAGGGGGATTAGTGAGAAATTAGTTAATAGACACAACGAATGATTACGGTTTATAATGATGAATATGCTCATTATCCTGATTTGATCATCATATATTATACACAAGTATTGATAGTCAACTCTGTACCCCACAAATATGTATAATCAACTATGTTTTAGTAAAAAAAGAAAGGAAAAAAAAATTCCTATCCAATGATGAAGGAAGCCAGTAGGATGTCTCAAATTTCCATGTGACTATTAGAGCACCCTCAGAGTCCTGTCTTTCAGGCACAGCCCAGATCCATTTTCCTCTCCCTGCGCCCCAACTCAGCATGTTGGGAAGACTTAACATGAGTGGCTAGGGAATAAGGGAGCAATTGCCAAAGGGGAGCCCCCCAGCCCAGGGCAGTGCAGTCTAGGAGTGCGGTTATGCTCCCCAAGCCATGCATACTCTCTGGTCATAATCACCACGGAGAATTCAGGGCCCATAAGGCAGTAAAGCAAAGGCAGTGAATGAAGAGATGTCAAGCTTAGAGGAAAAGCTCTTAAGAGGAAAAACTAGTTCTCAAGAAGAAATGGTAGGGAATGTGGAGGGGAAGCTCTTTAATACAGTGGTTGAGCCCAGGCTTAACACGAAAAATCTGAGTTCTAGTCCTGGTTACGTTAATCACCTTGGACAAATCACTTAACTTCTAAGCCTCAATTATCCCATGTGCAAAGTGGTGGGTAATAGCTGCTGTTCAGAATTGTCATGATTATTTGAGAAGATACAAGGAAAGCATTCAACACAGTATCTGGCTTATGATAAGTACTCGATAATGGTAGACACAAAGAAACCAAAAAATAAAAGTGACAGGATAGGTTTTACTACTTTATAAAAACAACATAAACTTTTAATTTTTCATCAAGAGAAGACAGACATGAGTAGATAGACTCAGAGTAAAATGTAAATATGTCTATGAAATGACACAGGATTTTCTAGAGTATGGATTTTAAGGAATTAAAGGCAGGGATTATACAACATGGTTCAATTCACTCTCTTTAAGACAAATTGGAACACAGAATACTAAAAAAGAAATTTAAATCACCTGTAACTTCATTGTTCAGAGTAGGCCACTATTAGCACATCACTATATATCCTCTCTGTTTTTCTTACCATACACATTCCAAGATTTCCACAAATAAATAGGATCACTTTTTTGCAATCAGGAGAAAAAAAAAAAATCAACATTACAAAAAGTAATTGAAATATGCTTAAATGCTGGCATTTTAAGAATTGTAGTACGTAGCTAGAGTAGAAAGAAAGATCTAGATTTTCCATAAGAAATAGCCCTAGCTGTTCTGGGCAATGGGCTCACTGGCAGTTGGTATGGGGACTTGGGCAGCTGCTCCAGAGCATGCTGCTGAGCAAGAGGGAGGTGACAGGCCCATCGTCCTGCACCATCTTTGCACAGCTGCCAGCCTACACGTCCCTGATACTCACCAGCAGGTTTGCAGCCTCATGATGGAGTTTTAAGGCATCCATCATCATGTTATTTTTGAATAAAGAGCTCTGGAAGCCCAGCCAGGGGCAGTGCCCCTTCACAAAGATTCTGCACTAACCTGATGACTAAAGGCCTATGGTTATGCAATGGTTCCTGCTACTTCATCTTCAGGCTATGACAAGTAAAAAGCAAGCCCTTTCTCCCTGGTTGCTATGGATTTTGCTGACACAAAGCGATGTCCTCTATCTGGTGATGGGCAGATCCTGGGAACTTACATCTTTCCTATATTAAGCATCTGTCAATTTACTGTAATACTTATTGTTTTGTGAACTCAATATATTGAGCAGCTGTCAATTTATTGGGGAAAAAGTTGCCTAGAAATCTGGGGGCACTTACATACCAAGGAGATATATTTCACTTCTTATAGCTGCTTATCGTTTATAAGTATCTCGTTTTATCAAAAGGATTCCAATAAAAATATTTTAAAGCAAAAAGAAAGGGAGGGAGGGAGGGAGGAAGGGAGGGAGGGAAGAAGGAAGGGAGGAAGGGAGGGAGGAAGGAAGGGAGGAAGGGAGGGAGGGAGTTAGGGAGGGAGGGAGGGAGGGAGGAAGGAAGGAAGGAAGGAAGGAAGGAAGGAAGGAAGGAAGGAAGGAAGGAAGGAAGGAAGGAAGGAAGGAAGGAAGGAAATAGCCCTAGAGACCAGAATTCAAATGAAAAATTCACATCAAAATAAAGACTGGCTTCAATATGGCAAGAAAAATTTCATATATTTTAAAGCATTTTATAAATAGGCTATCATTATAAGCACTATTTTCTACACATTTGGTTTTGAAGAAAGTGGCTTATGAAAAGAACCACTGCATTCAGTTGGCATTTTATTCTAGAAAGGAAATATTTCCATTTCTTAATGAGCTCTTGGGAAAGACTTGTGAGCAATTTAACTACTGTAAGTACATTTTTTAAAAATCATCAATGGGAGCCACAGAAAGAGGTAAGAAAAATACCTAAATATCACAGGAGGCCTTCCATTCTTGTGTTTCACAAAGATACCTTCGAGACATGCTCCAATGGATATGTCACTGCCTTGGCTATCCTAAAAGGAGGAAGCAGAAAAAGAAATGGGAAACAGGTGCATAAAAACTACAACTACACCTAGTCCCCTAAACTTGTTCCCCAGATATAAAATGCTCAGAAGACCTGCAGATGCACCTATTCTGAAGAAAAAGAGTCTGAATTACATAAACGTATTATCTTCTTAAGGACCTTTATTCCAAGACCATTTCAAAGCAGGAACTGAAAAATGTGAATGTGTTTCACAAAAAATTTTGGCCACAAAGATCTCAGCTTTTAAGTTTCCAGACTTTTGCACGTCTTCAGCTGCTGCACATCTAGGTAACTTGGGCTTCCCCGCTCTTCTCCTAAACTACTGAACCTAATTTTAGAGAGTCCCAACCTCGGAGTCACGTGTACCTTGGCAGGGTAGCTCTCTTCGCCATAGCCATCCATTCTCTCTACCTCCTGCATGTACAGCATCTCAGCATCAGGAGCTGTGAGCCCTCTGCAACCCAAAAGATGTTGGTAAGATGGTTCACAAAACTAAAAAGTTTTCAAAATAAAGCTTTTCTTAAAAACTACATACCAATTTGGCATGAGACATTAAACATTTCATCTGTAATTGGTTATAACAATCCATCAGTATTTACCAAAAAGTGATGAATGCAAAGCACTGTGCTGAATGCTAAGAGTGAGTTATGCTTGTATAAGATCCTATCCCTTAAAGAGGGAAGGTGAGAGCGGTGGAGGAAGATAAAACAACCCCCTAAAAAATCTTCTTTGAGTGAAAGCCAGGATTTTTTCTAAACCACCAAGTACTTGCTTATCTGAAATATCAGGCATTACTAAGAATCATGTGCAAGATGATAAATGCAGGGAATAAGGGCACAAGGAGGCTAGATGGAAATCCCTTTTAGCTCAGGTGATTGGAGCACCACAAGGACAGCAGAAAGGCAGCGTAGGTGAAGAAGCTGCCTCTCCAGCCTCATCTGTGCTGCTCCCCACATCCCCAAAGCAACCACACTGCAGCCAGCCCACACTCCTGATTTCTTTGAATAAACCATGTTCCCTCACACCTCTGGCCTTTGTAAATGCTAATCCCTTCCTGGTATATCTGTCACCCACTTGTGGACCTGGCCAATCCCTAATATCCTTCAAGATTCCCTCTTTGTCATCTTCTGGGATTTGCCAAAGCCCATGCTCCCTGCAGACCCAACACATTCTTCCCGCACCTCTCCCACTGCACCCAGTATCTTATTATATGTATTTTAATTACTTTTACAATGGATTAGTCTGCCCATCCCTCAGATTGCAAGGCTGGGAATGCACTCCTGGAAGGCAGAGAATTATTCCTTTAATCTTTGCGCCACAGCACCCAGCACTCTTCCTCATACAGAGTACTAACCTATCTTTTAGGGAAATGCACAAATGAAAGAATAAAAGTGACAAAAGGCAGAGCAATGTGTGCCTGAGGGATCAATTATACTAAGAAAAAATGAAAAAATGGCTCATTTGAACAGCAGAAGGGAAAGCAGAATGTAATCAACTTCTGGAGGGCCCTTAATTCCAGAGTAATGAACTCAGGCTAGTGGAGATCAGGAAAATAGTGTTACCTGTATTTCTGATGCAGGAAGGCCACTTTTTGGGTTGCTTCTTCCAATACTTTTTCATCTTGTAACCACCCCTGAGGAAAATATACAGCAGTTTAGTACATAACAATTCATCCAAATTTCTTAGGAGGAATCACTGCTATTGAGTGTTACTAACTCTTGTCACTAGCAGCAAAATTATGCCTAGTATTAATATGTGCAAGCTTTGCTTACATCGTGAACTCTCTAAGGAATTAAGTGGCTTCTGCTCAGGAGCCAAAAAAGTTTGCCGTGCCTTCTCAATTCATCCCAGAGGAAGCTGAGTTATTTCAGGACGGTCACACCCGTTGGCCAGTTCTGAGCCCAGCACAATAACAACATCTGCATTCTCTGGCTGCTGTGTAGACACCCAGAAGAAGGGCACACCACCTCCCTTGGTGGTTCCAATACAGTTTTCATTTCATTTCCATTAGCAATGACTTAAAAAGTAGAAGGCAGTGTCTTTTTAGCCATCTACTTTTTTAATCGCTGCTGATAAGCTAAATTTATTTCAACATAACTTTGTGAGGTTTTAAGCCTTCGGTTAAAAGCAAAACCTCTGCATGATTCCTCAGAAGCTGAAAGTGAATCCCTCTCTGTAGATTCACATCCAAATAGAAAATGGATTTCTCTGGGCACAGCACAGTGGCTGAAGACCCTTCTGTTTCTATGGGTTCACAAAGTCCAAGAAGACAACAACAAGGAAAGCATTCACACTTGAGATGCTTATAAGAGGAACTGATTTTTAACGCTATTCCTGCCTAGTAAGTCTATCACATGGACTTCATTTCAGGGATTATTAAGGATATGGGAATAAACTATTTATAAAAAGGCCCAATGTCAAAAGAGATCTTACCACAGGAAACAAGGCAAATTTCTGAAGAAAATCCTGGGATTCATATTGATCAAAATCACCAAAATCAGCTATACAAAATGACAAATATTCACATGTTGATATTTAATTTGCATAGTGAAACATGAACAACAAAATATGCAGTATATAGAGAGCGTACTTGTAATTCAGAAATCAAATTCATTACACAGTGATAAAGAGTATATTTTTTAAATGTCTTTTAAAAAATATTAGGTAGATTCATGTGTCTTGACTAGAAAAAAACCTATGAATTAAGTAAAAAACAAGTTACAAACTAAACATAATATGATCTTGTTTTTATAATTAAACAAATAAAACCCACCTTGTAATCATGTATGCTTGATTATATACTGAAAAATGTCAGGAAGAACCCAAACTATTGACAGTAGTAATTACCTCTGGGGCATGGGATGAGATATCTGAATATGTTATAGCAACATACATTTGTTTTGAAATTTTAAATTGTTTTAAAAAAAAGTGGATAGTTCTGCAAAAAGCTTATGAAAAAGTAAGTCTTAAAGCCAAAGATGATACTTAAAGAAAATGTGAAGTACCTTGAAAAGGAATGTGGCTCCATGTGTATCAGGCATTTGTTTGTCTAGAAATGATACATGTCTCCATACCTGCTAATACCTGGAGGGATTTTATTAATGATTCTTCGGATTAAATTTCAATTCCCAAGGTTAAATGTCAGTCATCATTAGAAATAATGCCCCATCAGAAATCTTCCCAAAGTATATATATATACATATAAATACATGTAGATTAGACATGTGAAAAATGAAAGAATTAAACAATTAAAAAATGCTTGTGAAGTGCAAAATCTTTATCCATTATGACTGATGATGATGCATAATCCTGGACAACTATTTAAGAAACCAAACAAATGAAATGTACCTAAAGTATAAGTGAATATAACCTCATCAACCTCGTTGACTGGCACATCTTTCTCTTCCTGAAGTATTAATTATTAATAGATCAAGTCCTTGAACTAGATAAATGCCTAGCATATTAAGTGTTTAAATATATATATATATATATATATGTATGTATTATTATGTATTGGATTGTTTGCTCTGCTGACATATGATAACATGGTTAACCTTCCAGACTTCTCATATTTCACTGAAGTAATCCAAATTCTTTTTTTCCCAAAAGGAAGCTCCTTAGGTAACAGAGTAATATTGCACTAATATATAAACACTACTAAAGATATATATAGAAAGCCATACTTTAAGAATCCCTTGCTGTTTTTGTTATAACACATATTTTAATCTGACAGAACTATTACATTACTAATACTAATTGCTCTTATTTACCTTGAACCGCTAAGCCTGCCAGCTGAATTGCTTGTTCTAACGTACAAGGAATGTTTCCTTCCAAGACATCTTTCTTCAGCTGCAGATAATACTGATACCTATAAAAATGTCAATTTTATAAAGTCAATATCAATATTACCTCCAATTGAAACACAGTTTGGTACAGGAACATAAACCAGTAAAATAAACATTAACCCCAGATGGTTTCAAAGAATGACAGGACTGTCGACCATCTCTATACCTACACAACACACAATATAATCAATTTAATGAGTCACTTATCCCTAACAGTGATTATCTGAAAGCTAAAACCATCTATAAGACAACTGGTCATCTGTCTCATGCCCTGTAAGACAGTCTCTACAATTTGTTCTTTTGAGTGGAAAAATGAAGAATCAATGATCAGTCTTTACTTAAAAAATTCTTTAGGCAGTAACTTGGCAGTAAAAGACCTTGCTTACCCTGTTTGCTGGAAGTTCCCTAGCGCTGGAAAGTAAAGCCAGAGGAAAATGGTTCCTGATATTTCAGACCAGGCTTATATTAAAAAAAATTTTTGATGAGATTCTAAAAAGAATAGCCACTAAGACACTTTCCTAACATTGTTATGTGGATTTATTTCTGTTTACTCTCTTTATACTTTGAGTACATAGGGCACCAGTTACCAGCACAAGCTTTAGTGTCAAGCAGACCTAGGTTAAATTCCAGCTCTCCAAGTCAGTATTCTGCCTGAACTTAAGCAAGTCATAATTTATAGGTTTAAATTGTATCACCAATAAAATGAAAGTACCATCACCTCTTCACCGGGGCTGAACGTGTTCAAGTAATACATGTAAAGCTCTTAACATAGGACTAAGAAGAGAGCTGGCACTCAGACAGTAGCTGTTATTATCAGCAATCATACACTGTAAGCCAGTCAGCAGTATTTCATCTGTACCACTTCTTCTCAAGTGAAGATTTATTACTTCTTTTTATTTATTCTCTTTTATTAATTCACTAATTAATTTAGTAAATAAATAGGTAATTACTAGGGGCTACAATGCGTTAAGCATTGTCTAGATGCTGGGGATACAGTGTTGAATGAAGATCTACTGACTCTGCCAGTGCAGTCTATTGAGCCATCTTTATTTTCTACTGATTTGTTATTCAGATTATTTTTCTCCCCTCTTACTTTCTTAAAATATCTTTGAATGGGTTTTGTTTAACACCTTTTTTGAGGTGTAACTGGCAAACAATTAACTACTCAAATTTAAAGTGCACAAGATGACATATGAATATACCTATAAAACCATCACGAAATAAGGAGCGAACTAATTACACGCAAAACGTTCCTTGTACACCTCATAATCCTTCTCTCCTTCTCCTACTCCTTATGAAAGCACTTATTTGCTTTCTGACTCTATGAGTGTGACAGCTAAAGCTTCTCTAGATATCTTGGACTATGAGATAACCTCATGAATGGAAAGAACATGCTGGGATGATGGAACACTAAGAGAAAAAGCAAGGGTCCTTAGAGGTTTTGTGGAGCTGTCATATAAGCTCTGCATGGCTGACCTCTGGACTTTTTTTTTTAAACCAAACTCAATGCTTTTGTTATATATGACTACACTTAATCCTTAATGATAAACCTTTATCAGGTTCTCTGACACCTAATCAATGAGCAGTCTTACTAACTGAATCTAATAGGCCCATTCTTTCTCAATCCTTCCTACAACTAAGCCTTTGTTCAGGTCTCCATTCTAGACTAATGCCTAGATTATGTCATAGATATTCCTAACTGGTCTCCTGCCTGTAGTCTTACCACCTCCAATCTACCTTCCATGATGGGTGATCTTTGTAAAATGCAAATTTGATCATTCCATTCCATTAAAATTTGAAAACATCTTCTTCATTGTACCATGACTTTATGACTAGGACATGCCTATTTTTAAAATCTCCTCTCACCGCACTAGGTGATAGCTGAAACTTCTTGAAAATATGTAGTCGCTTTCACTATTGCCTCTGTTTTGCACAAGCTATCGCCTCTAACTAGAAAATTCCTTCCAAAGTCAATAGAAAAATCAGCTTCTTCATCTTCCCTGTTCAAGTTCCCCATGTAACCATCCCTAGGAATCCAGAACTTTAATTAAAGCATTTATTATCATAAGATACTGTAATTATTTATTTACACAAACTGCCAGTTCCACCAGACTGCGAGCAATTCCTCCAGAGCAGGATTAAAGCATATTCACTTGTGTATTAGTCTCCCACACTAGCAACATAGTTCTTAGACCATACCCTATCTTCAATAAATGTTTAAATGAGTTAAAGTGATCAGTTCATGTTTTTTCCTCCCTGCTTTCACTTCTCTCTCCAATATTTATATCTCAGACCTGTTTTGGAGTTAATTTGTGTTTACCCCTACCACCTGATCTTGGCTTCTTTGGTTTTCTTTCCTCTTACAATAATTAACTGGCAGACTTAAACAGCATTCCACAAACATAGGGCAGTATCAGTTTCTTACTATCCACAGGGCACTATGTTAGATATCATAAAAAGGTAAAGCAAAAGAAAACATGGATTTAAAATCATGAAAAAAGGGCTGGCTGGTTAGCTCAGTTAGAGCGCCATCTTGTAACAAGGTACAGATCCTTGTACCGAGCAGCTACAAAAAAAAAATCAAGAAAAAAGATAAGACATGTACACAAACACCTATAATAAGAGGCTGTGACAATTGCCATCTTAACACAAGTACAAGCAAATAAATTCTAGGACAGCCTGGAAAAGGCAAAGCTCATTCTGGCCGGGGGGTCACAGAAGCTTCACGGAGGAGGTACCTCCTAAACTATAACTCACAAGATGAATAGTACTCCTGTACATAAATAGGAGAAAAAGACCTAGGACATAAAGACGAAAAGGCATGTGGCATGTTCAGAGAACTAAAAGAAGTCCAGCTTAGCTCAAAAGTAATGTTAAATAGAGGTTAAAAAGATATGGTAGTGGTGGATTTTGGAGAACTTTGGAAGGCAGGCTCAAGAATTCAAATTTTACTCCATTGTTCTTTGTTTTACCTTTAGAAGCAAAAAAAAAAAAAAATTTAGTTCCTCTATCCTCTCCTTATCTTCCCTTTCTGTTTTTGTCCCTTTAAAGTACACTTATTGATCAAAATTTTCAGATCTTAAACACCTCCCTGCATCTCTTTCTCTGCCCCCCACCCCCACTTCCCCTCCCACCTGTCTACAGAACATAGCTACTGGAGTCAGAGAACTATTAAGAACCTTTTGGCACGTTTCCTTGAGGAATAAACACAGATTTAGTGACTAATTTCTTTTAATCTCCTCTCTCATTTCCTTGTTACAAAGGATCAGAAATAAAACAACAAAAACATTAATGGTGACATCACTACAAGAGTTCACAGCCAGGGTAAAAACATCATTTTTCCCTTTAATCATTCCTTTGTGCCTAGTGAACCTGTAACTCATCCAACTTGTAGTTAAATACCCTGACATGCCACATACCAGAACCTCTGTGTAATATGGCAAAAAAAAAAAATGTGCAGCAGGAGGGCAAAGTTTCAGACTTTATTTCCTGGCTTCAACCTTAGTTTCACTTTTTCTAATCTCACTAGATTATTTACTAAAATCAAACAGCATGTAATTTCTCACCTGGTAATCTCCTGCTGCAGCTGTGAGACTGAAGGCACATAAAACACCACTCCAAAATAGATGGTTGGTTCCAACGCATATTTATCCAGCTGCTTCTTCAGAGGTTTTTCCAAATCTACCCACCGGCGCTGATTTTGCTTGTTGTAATACCAGAGGCTGAAGTAAGTGACCTGGAAAGATGGAAGGTCACTGAAGGAGGCAGTAATGACAATATGATTTCAATGACTTCAATTGCACTAATCCATGACCTAGGACCAAGTGACAGCAGTCTCCTACTGCCTCTCTTCTCAGAAAGGGACGATAGCAAAAACCGAAGGGGAAAAAAAAGGCAAAACTCTATCCCTATCTAAATATTCGTGTTCAGGCAATAGAGGCAAAAAGTCCATTGCACTTGCACGTTATTTCTTGAACTGTGCACAAAAAAAATGCCTTCGTGGCCTAGACATCAGAATGTCATGGGTACTGCACAATTTTAAATACAGGTTTTAACAACAAATATACTGAAAAATATTATGTTTAGTCTTTTGATTACCAAAATACTAAATTTATCATAATTAATATTTTAAAATAAGCATAACTAAGGTTCTACCCAGTACAATTCTGACTAAATAGTGTTAATCCAACTTTTCACTACTCTCAAATTTCATAATAAATTATTTCACGTAAATATTATAAATTCTAGTAATAGAGATGGAATTGCAACTCTTCTTTGCCCCCACAGTTCATCAAATACAAATTTAAAGCAACTGTAATGCTGTGGAGAATCCTCTCTCTCTCTCTCTCTCTCCCTCTCCCTCTCTCTCTCTCACACACACACACACACACACACACACACACACACACACACACGAGAAAAGTTATACTTAATAGAGTAAAACAGCGTGTGTATTACTCAGAGGTTAAAAAAAAAAAGCCCAGATACTAGTATTTAGATCTCACTTGCTGTGTAATAAAACTCTTAAGGTAAATCAATACTAACCCTGGGCCTGATCAACCCGAAAGGTTATTAATGCACTTAAGAAGTGAAATGACAGCCTCAGGACCCTGCTAATACTTACCTCAAAATCAATTTACAGATCAAGGCAATAGGAAAATTACTGCTTTGTAGTTCTAGACTCTAGAGCAACACTGTCTAACAGAACTTTATGTGATGATGGAAATGGTCTACATCTGCACTGTCCAATAAAGCATCACTAGCCACGTGTGGCCACTGAGCACTTGAAATGTGGCTACTGCCACTGAGGAACCAGACTTTTAATGTTATTCAATTTTAATTGACTTAAATAGCCTCAAGTCTCTAGGGGCTATTGTATTATACAGTATAGCTTTAGAGTAACAATGAAACTGAGAAATAATACTCAGACCCAACCATTTCTTTAACCTGTAATCTTCATTCAAATAAAGAATGAATTTTTAATTTGCAGGGGAAAGATTATATAAGCATATACAATATGCAATGTACAATATTCACTCTATCTTTCAGTTTTTTACTAGGAAAGATCTATGTGTTTAAAATGAGTCTATCAAATAAATTCAACAAGAGAAATGTGTCCATTTTCCCTTTATATCCACGAGCTCCTAGAATACTGCAGGAATTCAGTAAATTTTGTTGAATGAAAACAATGAATATTCTCTTGCTTCTTAGTTGCCATCCAAGTCATCACATATGAATGGAATGTTTTGAACATTTACTATGTATTAGGTTCTATTCCAAGAACTGTATGATATCATAGATTAAATCACCACCACTAACTAATGAAGTAGATATTTTTATCTGTGTTAATCTCCAAAGCCAGTGTTTCTCCAAATATTGGCCCTGGACCACCTCTACCAGAATTACCTAGAGAGCTTGCTGGGCCCTAAAGAGCTATTAAACTCCCAGGTACTTCTTGTGTCCATTAAAGTTTGAAAACCATTGCACGACACCACACTGCCCCTTCAAAGTTACGCAGGAAAAAGTTACAAAAATAATACCTAGATACAGAAAATGTGGTACATCTACACAATGGAATACTACTCAGCTATAAAAATGAATGAAATACTGCCATTTGCAACAACATGGATGGACCTTGAGAGAATTATATTAAGTGAAACAAGTCAGGCACAGAAAGAGAAATACCACATGTTCTCACTTATTGGTGGGAGCTAAAAATTAATATATAAATTCACACACACACACACACACACACACACACACACACACACACACACACACACAAAAACGGCGGGGGGAAGAAGATATAACAAACACAATTACTTGAAGTTGATACAACAAGCAAACAGAAAGGACATTGTTGGGGGGGAGTGGGGGAGGGAGAAGGGAGGGAGGTTTTGGTGATGGGGAGCAATAATCAGCCACAATGTATATCGACAAAATAAAATTTAAAAAAAAAAAAATAATAATAATAATAATAATAATACCTAGAGAGATTGCTGGGCCCTAAAGATCTATTACTCCAAGGTAATTCTTGGGTCCGTTAAAGTTTGAAAACGATTGCATGACACCACACTGCCCCTTCAAAGTTACACAGGAAAAAGTTACAAAAATAATACCTAGAGAGATTGCTGGGTCCTAAAGATCTATTACTCCAAGGTAATTCTTGGGTCCGTTAAAGTTTGAAAACCATTACACTATACCACACTGCCCCTCCAAAGTTATGCAGGAAGAAGTTATAGAAACAATCTATCCTTGAAAAACTGCATGGAAATCAAATTTTTGAAAATCTAAACACATTTTTTTTAAAAAAGATGACCAGTAAGGGGATCTTAACCCTTGATTTGGTGTTGTCAGCACCACGCTCTCCCAAGTGAGCTAACGGGCCATCCCTACAGAGGGATCCGAACCCGTGGCCTTGGTGTTATCAGCACCACACTCTCCCGAGTGAGCCACGGGCCAGCCCTAAACACACTTTAATAAAGCTAAAAGTCTAGATCCCATTATTATTTTCTGAAGTTATGATTATGTTTATAAAATGAATTACATGTTATCTGTAAGGATAAAATATGTATCATGTTTATGGAAAACAAGTACTGTTCCTTCTTTTAAACAACAACTTACAGAAAAGAAAAATCTGGTTCATAGAAAGAGCTTGATGCTTAAAGTTCAAAGTTCCAGGTTTGATTTCTAGCAGTCACTTATTAGCTGTGAATTGCCAAAGTCAATCAGTCTAGTTCAGTTTCCTCAAGTGTAAAATAAGGTAAGACCTCCCTCAAAACATCATCCTGAGGACTGGATGGGGGAAAATTATGTGAATGCATTTTGCTACTAGAAAAGCACTATATTTTAAACAGATTATTTAGTTTTACCCACTCTGCCAAACACCAAGAAAATCAATAACTGACCTCTCCCCGCCAAAAAACGTTTCTAATTACTTATATTTATTTGGAGTGATTACAACACAATATATTTCTGTTACTTGCATATTTGTTTTGTGTTCCACCTTAGAACATAAGTTTGTAACTGAACATACCATGGTTGGTCTATGATACATACCACTGCTATGTACTTAATTCCACATTCATTTTTTTACCGTAAACATAGAGGGCTTGACATTAGATCAAGGGTAGGTAACCTCTAAGATTTAAAACTGTTTTGGTCATAACAGTACATTGTCTTTTTTAACCAAAATTAAAAGGTCTTAAAAAATACCTTTGGTATATATTACTTTCCCCTTTAAATACCATTGGACTTCAATGCTCCAAATACAAAAATTTAAGTAGAATTATAAAACTATGGGTTTATTGTACAATTGTGGTTGTACCTTTTGTGAAAGGATTATGATATAATTACAAGAAAATACCTGCTGAAAAATCTGCCAGCATCTAAAAAAGAGCACATTCTAAAAGAAAAACTTTTATTTTAGAGATGCATCTATTACTCACACCACATATGCACAGAAAATCAAATAGAAATGGATAAATACATTTATGAAATGCTATCATAATTAGTTTCAAAAATTATATACTTTAGAAAGGAGTGGCAAAGACTTCACCTAATTATGCAAACAGCTGAAAAGAATGGTAGATTCATCAAATTATTTTTAGATTAGATATTTTAAATATAGAAGAGTCTAAGATTTTGAACATTTGAAAACTGGTCCATTTTTACTGTAGTAAAGTATTTGCTTTGGTACTTGCCCCTGTGTTCAAGTTTTATCTTAAGAAGTGGTTAAGGCTAGCCAAAATCAAGTTTCTTTTTTTTTTTTTTTCTTTTTCGTGACCGGCACTCAGCCAGTGAGCGCACCGGCCATTCCTATATAGGATCCGAACCCGCGGCGGGAGCGTCGCTGCGCTCCCAGCACCGCACTCTCCCTAGTGCGCCACGGGGTCGGCCCCAAAATCAAGTTTCTATGTTGTTAAATACTTCCAGAAAGGTATTATATTTCTAAAATTGCTGCTAAAAATGTTTATATACATGTGGGCAACTAAAATCTCATAACATTACAATCCTTGTATTCAATGCTTCCTTAGAATGTCTACAAATGCAGAAGTACATCAAGTAACAACATCTTACTCCATGAGATTTTAAGACTATTATACAGTTTGTTCCTAACATGAGTAGGTGGGGTTTGAGCAACAAAATATTGTTATTAAATTCTCATCAGGCAAAGAGTTTTCCGTATAAGTCAATCTTTTTGTTTGTCTTGAATAACAATATTGAGAATCTGTATAGTTAACTTACCAAAATAATTTAAAACCCATTCAAAAAAAAAGGGGGGGGGAGAAAATCAAAGAAGAGAAGAGAACAATCCCAACTCATTCTGCAGGGAGGCATTACCCTGACACCAAAGCCAGACATAAGATATCACTGGAATAGAAAACTACAGACCAACATCCCTTATAAATACAGATGCAAAATATTCTCAATGAATATTAGCAAACTGAATCCAACAGCAACTTAAAAGGATTATACACCATGACCAAGTAGGATTCATTCTAGGAATGCAAGGGTGGTTCAACATACCAAAAAAAAAAAAAAAAAAGGGAGAAAATATTTGCAAATGATGTATCTGCTAAGGGTGTAGTATCCAGAATATATAAAAAAAAACTCTTACACAACAACAAAAAAGACAAACAACTCAATTTAAAAATGGGCAGAGGATTAAATACACATTTCTCAAAAGATACATGAATGGCCAGCAAGCACATGAAAAGATGTTCAACATCATTCATTAGGGAAATGCAGCTCAGAACCATAATGACATACCACTTCACACCCACCAGGATGGCTATAATTTAAAAAATATAAAATAAGTGTTGGTGAAAATGTGGAGAAATTGGAACTTTTACACATTGCTTATAGGAACAGAAAATGGCTTGGCTGCTACGGAAAAGTTTGGTGGGTCTTTAAAAAGTTAAAACATAGAAACGCCATATGACCCAGGAATTTCACTCCTTATATTCCCAAACGAATTTAAAACAGGTACTCAAATAAATACACGTACATACAAGTTCATAGCAGAACTATTGGCAAAGCCAAAAATCGACAACCTAAATGTCCATCAATAGGTGAATGGATAAACTGTGAGTATACATGCAATAGAATATTCAACAGAATGAAGTACTGATACATGCTACACCACAAATGAACCTCAAAAACATTGTGCTAAGCAAAAGAAGCCAGACACAAAAGGTCACTATTGTGTGATTCGTTTATATGAAATATCCAGAATAATTAAATCCATAAAGACAGCAAACTTGTGGTTGCCAGAGTCTAGGAACAGGGAGGAACGGCAAGTGACTGCTTAATGGGTACAGGATTTTCTTTGGGGATGATGAAAATGTTTTGGAACTAGACAGAAATGGTATTGTGCATGTACTAAATGCCACTGTATTGTTAATTTTAAAAAGGTTCATTTCATGTTATGTGAATTTCACCTCAAAAAAATTTTAAAGATCAGAAATATTTATAATCAAAATCAAGTATACCCCATACTGGCCAGCCACCAATCAAATCAAATCAAATCAAGTATAGAATTTTTAAACTATTTACAAATGTTTAAAAAAATCAAATTCAGGGCTGCCCAGTTAGCTCAGTTGGTTAGAGCACAGTGCTGATAACACCAAGGTTTAGATCCTTGTACCAGCCAGCCTCCAAAAAATAAATAAATAATGAGCCAGAAATGGATGAGCCTAGTCATGAGTTAATTACATTTTCTATTTTCTAATAAGTCAATATTTGAATTTTATATAATGTAATTAAGTCAAGATTTTGTAGAGTTTGACAATTATCCTGCAACCTCAACTATCTGAATGTAACTGAAGAATAGAGAACAGGGAAAAATGTGTTTGAGCAGTAGAAACACATGTCAAAGCCAAAATTATAAAGTAAATGCCTTTGATAAAGAAGAAATTTCTCCTATCTCATTTATAGAAACTTTTTTCTTCTTCTATGCATACTTTGAATGAGTTTAGTGATTTGGTTATATAATCAAAAGCAGATTAAAAGGTGACAAATTAAAGGAAAAGGGCTTGTTAAATAACAGCAAGTTGACAGCAGAAGGAAGTGATGGGTAATATTCTTTCAGCAAGGGTGAACACACATACAAACAAAAACCCTTTAAAAGAAGTTATGAAGAATTACAAATGCACAGGAGTCTGGAGTTATTTACTGAAGGAACAAATGACTCTAAATGTTAATTAGTTATGTATTGAACAACAATCTTAGTTGGTAATAATCAGAGTCAGTGGCCTTTGTCTACGAAGAACAGAGAAATTTATAAATATTTACAAAGATTAGCACTCAAATAGTTGTTTAGACAAAGGAGTGAACTTTGTTTATTAGGCACAGTCAGTTATGAAGAGCACTTCACTTCCCAAACATAGTTAAGAAAATAACATTTTAAATAAAGCTTAACAGCACTCTAGCCAACTTCATTGTGGTTTTGTTACTTCACTTGTAAATTCGAGCATATTTTCCAAAGCCAAATATGAAAGACATTTCCACTGTTGCTGTTTTGTTACCAGCTGTTATGTATGTTGTTTTGAAGGGTTTGGTAGCTTAGGAGCTAATTATTTCCTCCAGGATGCTACGCCTGCAATTCCAATAGCTGCCACTAGTAGCATGGTGTAGTGCAAAGAGCACTAGACCGTCAAAAGGCTTAGCCTGGGTCCAGGCTCCACCACTCACCAGCTCTAAAGCAAATCATGTCCTCAGTTTCTTCATATAGAAAATAACATGTACCCTGCCTTCCTCAAAAAGTTGTGAAGTACTTTGTAACTTATAACTGTGCTGATAAAACTGAAAAGCACTCATATTTGTTATGAATACATAAATTTAGAAGATAGGATCGCTTCAGGTATGACTGAGAAAACAGAACAAAAGTTGAGTCAAGCATGCTTTTTCCTTGAAAATAAAACTATCCAAATAATAATCAAAATAATTTCTTCCTTTATTCAAAGTTAGGATATACCAGGACCTTTTGTTTTTTAAAAGAAATACAAAAACCCTAGTACAGACAGTCCCTTTGCGTGCCTTAAATTTCAACTATCACCAGCCATTGGTCTAGGATATTTTCCCAGAATCACATATCCTCTCTTCCTCCAGTCCAAATCTTCTGGGTTATACCTGTCCCAGTACTGTTTATGGGCTTGGTTTAATTGTAATAAAAGTTTTCCAATAGCTCAGCCTTTAATTCCTGGTTTTGAGTTCCTACCGTCCCTCACTCCTTGCCACCTAACTTACCAGTACCTTTCCTGAAGAGAAACTTTCACTCCACGTGGCTTCTCTTTCTCCCCCAGCTCTGTCTACTCTCACTAGTGACCAAAGCAAGCTGCGCTGACCTGTGGGAAACTCATTCCAACAGAAGTCCCTAAATCACTGAATCTTTTAGCATCCCTGATGGAGTTTGGATGTGCTGTCCCCTCCAAAACTCATGTGGAAATTTGATCTCCAATGTGGCAGTGTTGAAACTGATTGAGTCATGGGGGCAGATCCCTCATGAATGGATTAATGCTCTCCGTGTGGGGGGAGGGGTGAGTGAGTGAGTTCTCGCTCTATTAGTTCCTGCAAGAGCTGGTTGTTTAAAGGACCCTGGCACCTCCTCTCTCTCTCTCTTGCTTCCTCTCACCATGTGATCTGCTTGTACCAGCCAGCTGCTGCTGTTTTTCTGCCATGAGTAGAAGCAGCCTGAGGCCCGTGCCAGATGCAGCTGTCCCAGAATCAAAAGCCAAATAAACCTCTTTCCTTTATAAATTACCCAGTCTCAGGTATTTCTGTCATAGCAACACAAAATGGACTAAACCAATCTCTGAGATCAATTCTCAATTATCACTGAAGAAATTTTTGTGAAACTTGTCATTGTCAGGTATTTTTACATTCTCCCTTTCTTTCCTATTTTGTTCGGAATAAACATATCAGAATAGTTTCATGAAGCTTTTCAATGATTTCTTCATAACTGTTTAAAACTTTTCATAGCTACTCCCCTAAAATTGTACAAATAACTGTGACTGCTATGTAAACTACAGTAAAAACAAAAGTTAAACAGAACTTGGCTTCTTTTTAGACACAGTATGGTTGACATACTTTAAATGAACTGACGTTTACTCTGAGAATGAAGTGATTTGATAATAAAGCTTTTTGTTCAGACAAAGACAGTTTATAAATTTGAGCTTGGAAAAAAAGGTGTAGTGCCCAAATCACAGTCCTCTAAGGAAACACCAGCTATTGTCAGCAGGTCCAAATCCTTTCAGAATGAAAACCCTTTCCTAGTCTCCAAGTCATTTCTCATCTAATTATTTTAAGAGCCTTTTTGTTTGTACTATTTTTAAAGCACGGCAGAGGGACACACAAACTAGTCAGAAGGTTTTTTAAGCCACTGATGCATTGAGTTTGATAAAACTCAATCATATAAAATTGTAAATATAATTTTATCCTGATGCCTTTCTTAGACTAGGCAGAAGACTTTTCTTCAGGAAAGAGATGAGAGGAGATAGGACTAGATAAAGTCTATCCCAGGTAGAGATCATCTAACAAGGGTAGTTAACAAGTATTAACCTAATTCAAGCCCAGAGCTTACCTCTATACTGAGTCTGCCATAAATAATGAAGTATCATACTTCTTTCTTTTAACAGATAATAGTGGTCACATTGCCTCAAAGCAATGTTCCTTTTCTGTTTAATTTTAATCCATTTTCTTCCGTCCTTCATCAAATAATATTTTATCGATTTACAGCCAAGGCGATAATATACAATATTACTACATATAAATAAGGACTCAAGAAAATAACAATCAAAAGTACATCTTGATCTTCTAATTATACTGCAATTTTATTAAACTGAAACCCAACTAACTTAATTCCAGTGGCCAGATTTTTGTTATTGTTATAGCATTTAATTTGCAGGAAGAGAGTGGGATAATGAGCTAATTTCAGGGATTTATTGAAATAAGGTCCAAGGCATGAACTGCAATTACTACCTACATAGATAAACTGCTCACATTTTTTTCTATTTATTATCCTGGACAATCAGACACTATGAAAAACATGATGACCCTGCAACACAATAAGATCATTCTTTAAAAAATGTTATACTGTAGTTTATTTTTAAATGGACTAATGTCTTAGATTCACCTATTTGTTTAATGAATATTGACCAAACACCTACTGTATGTCAATCACTATTCTTGGGTGCTAGGGATACAGCACTGAACAAGGGAACAAAAGTCCTGCCCTCACCTAGCTCACATTCCACTGGGGGGAGAAAGACTAGCAAAACATATGGTATGCTAGATACTGATGTGTGATAGAGAAAGATATTCCATTTTAAGATTAAAACAATGTAGTATGTTAAAAACAAAACAAAACAATGTAGTATGTTTTTAAAGAGCAAACTTGGATTAAAAGAGAAATTTTAGTATATACAACATTTTACTACCCAAGAATGAAAGAGAGGACTGAGATGCTACTGCACAAAGTTTCAATACAGGCAAAGGCTAATGTGCTCTATATAAAAGGTCGCTTTATTTAGGACCCACATAACTAAGAGTAAAACAGAGCCTCTAGTTTTTCAATTATTTTAGTTAACCAGTTTGTCATATTACAAGACCATTTCTTATATCCCATTCCAACAAATGAATTAGACAGATATTCTCTTTATTCAAATATCCTAACTACGGGCCTTTTGGGGTTTGCCTATTAGCTTAATTCACAAATGCCTATGTTTTAGGACAATGGATAAATAATAACTGTTCTTTTATTGTTAAGAAAACAGTGAAAAGACAGATAAACTCAGTCTAATTCAGTCCATATTCCAGTGCTTATATTTCGATTAATTCATACGAAAAAAATTTCTTAATATTCTCTTGAACCTGTCTTAGTTATTCCTTCTATCTTGTCTCATCATAGACAGTAGTAGTGTGAACAGTATTTTTACAAGTTGTAACTACACAGTGCAAAAATGAAGAGAACTGAAATGTGTATAATTAGGAATAGCTGCTTCTTTTTCTGATATTCACTTTTGTCAAGTTAAAATTATGGTTGTTTTGTGTTACAAAGAAACAGTTGTGATTTGGGGGAAGAAGAGCCTTAGGAAGACAAAGGGAATAAAAAGAGGATTTTAGAAATCTAAATGAATGTGGGCTTTAATATATTTTTTAAGAATCTGGTCAAGGTTAATTTCAATTGCCTGAAAGGATATAATCCAACATATTTTCCATTGCCTTTAAAAGAAATACAGCAGCTGATTATAAAATCAAGGAAATTACTTCCATTGCTAAAATCCTAAACAGCACATGAAGAAACTCCTAGATTTGTTATTAAATATTATACTTGTTTTCTTCACTAATCAAAGTTTATAAATCATAATTTCATCATACATGGAACAACTCTTTTTCTCCACAAGATGGTTCTCTAGTTATAACAAATACTTCTTCCATATACACACACACTCCAGGAAAATAGTAAAACTGTTTCTTTTTTTTAATACAGAAAAGCTATTTTTCCTTTTTATTAATAATACAAAAGTTCTATTTAACAAGAGCCACACTTAAAGTTTTAATAGCTTTCCTTTTAAACTACATTTCTCATTGAACACCAAGGAACATAGGGTACCTAAGGAAAGAGGCATAACTCAGAAATATACATTCATCATTTTTGAATTGTTTAAGTACCATATTACCAGGGGGCTGGCCAGTTAGCTCAGTTGGTTAGAGCATGGTGCTGATAACACCAAGGTCCAGGGTTTGGTTCTTATACTCGCCAGCCGCCAAAAATACATACATACATACATACATACATACATACATACATACATACATACATACATACATACATAAGACAAGACACCTTCATTATATTTAAAAGTAGAAGAGTATTCCATATTCCTCATTAGTAGAAAGGTGAGTAACCCCCCCCACACCCTCCGTCATGCAAGAAAAAATAAACAAATAAACAAACAAAGAAGAAGAGGATGACCTGGCCATAAATATGTATGTGCTATCAGGACAACAGAAATTATACTACATTCATTATCCAATATCCAGTTAATCTACATTCAAAGAACATAATGATAAAAGTCTCAATGAAAAAATAGACAAATAAAGGTTAAATGATAGAATTCTGACCTGTAAACGAGGAATTCAAAATAGAATAAAAAGTTATAGTGGCTCTGTCCCCATGGTCATAAATCACAGATGGCAGAATGGAAACACTTTGGTGGTGCCAACTGCTGAACAGGTGTAAGTGCACCTGTATGCACTGCAGCTAAATAGCAGTGACCCAGCTCATCAGGAAAGGCAGCACGCACCTCAGGGGACTCACTGGTTCTACCATTTTTCTTGCTTTGATATAGATTCTGACTCTACAAACCCCCAAATTAATCTAATAGTACTGTAACCAGATACTGCTTTGGAAAATATCTCTCAGCAGGGAACTCTCCTGGGGAGTATTTCATCAGCCTGATACTTCCAACTCTGCCAGGAAACAAGCTCACAAAAGGCTTCCTTTCCAACAGCTCTGCCCTAAACACCTCAGGGATTCCCCAAAAGCGCCTTGCTGGCCTAATGATGACTTGTGGTCCTTGTCATGCTTACCTCTCTTTGCCTGATGTGGCTTCAAAAACGTTTTAAGGGGCCGAGCCCGTGGCGCACTTGGTAGAGTGCTGCGCTGGGAGCGCGGCGACTCTCCCACCGCAGGTTCGGATCCCATACAGGAATGGCCAGTGCACTCACTGGCTGAGTGCTGGTCATGAAAAAGACAAAAAAAAAAATAAAAAAAAAATTAAAAAAAATAAAAAAAACGTTTTAAGAAAAATAATAAATTATAAAAATAATAAAATTAAAATAAATGATAACACAGATATCTTGAGTACTTATAACAATCTCCATCAGATTTGGGAGGCCACACTGTGCCAGGCTGTCATTAAGGGCATGAGCTCCACTGCAGGCCACCTATCACTTGCCCAAGATACGCACTGGGAAGAAAAATGCTGATCAAGGAGCCAGAAGAACTACTCTAGTTGTGGTTTCTTCCATGTAACCATGAGAAGTTACTTAACACCTCTGTGTCTCAATTTACCCATCTGTAAAATAAAGATGAGTATAATAACAGTGTCTCACTCATAGGATTGTTGGGAGGATAAAAATAGGCAAACATGTATCTACCACTCACAATCTCCCTTCTTTCCTCCCTGAAAGGGGCTTTTTACTTAATAGTAAGTTGTCCCGTTAAGAAAATGAATATCTCAAATGGCCTTTCCAGAGACCTTAAGATGAAGGCCACTGAAAAAAGATTATTTGTGGTAGAAGGGGTAGGGGTGGGGAAAGCGGGGGAGACTATATTCAGAGGCAAATTATTTGAGTTGTTCACAAACACGCATCCTCCCAGCATCTTGACTCTGGAGAAAGACAGACCAGGGAAGAAAGATCCTGCTACAGGGAGAGAAGGGGAAAGACTGACTCATCCAGGACAACTCCAGGCCCACAACCTGGGCCCATGGATGGAGTGAAGTGTCAATGAACCCCCTGAAATTGTATGCAAAATTCTGTTTTTCACCACATTCTCAAAGGGATCCATGACCCCCATAAATTTAAAAGCCAAAGTTCAAGTATAAGTCTGACAGATAAGAACTCAAATTCTGATTCTGTTGATTACTACCTGTGTGTGTGATCCTAAGCAAATCACCCAAACTTTTCAAAATTTCAGATAAAGCCTAACTCAATGTGAACATTAAATGAGATAAGGCAAGTTAAGATTCCAGTACAATAATGCTCATTCACCCAAATGGAGGGTGGCAGAAAGCTGGAGTTATTATAAGGAATGAAATCTGAAACCATACATCAAGGACCATGACAGAACTTAGAACCCCCAAAACACTGTCAGTTCCCCCATGTCCACCGTTTTGTAACTCAACACGTACGAGCAAATTCATGCTTAATTCCATATGAACATGAGATTACACTAGAGTAAAGAATATCTCCTGTGTCTCAAGTGAAAAATCCAGTACTGGAAGAAAAACACCTCAGACTATTAGCCTTGAAATTTATTAGACATTAAGCCTAGGTTGAATAATACTCCATTACTTTAAATAAACAGTTTTCCAAATTTTGTAATAACTTGTTGGATTATGTATCACATATTTTAAAATGCATATCTCCATGTGTGTATGTGTAATTCCCACACTGTACCTATTTATATGATTAATTCTTAATTATTGAGACCAAATGAGAAAAGTAACAGAAAATCTAAATATCAAGAAAAATCATTGATAAGATGGCTGGTTAGCTCAGTTGGTTAGAGTGTGGTATTGAGAACACCAAGGTCCAGTGTTTGATCCCTGTACTGGTCAGCCACCAAAAAAAAAGAAAGAAAAATTCTTGATCATTTATGATTGGTTTTAGACTTTGGAAAGTTTTCTTTACCTTAGGTAAGAGGCCAATCTAACACTATATTTGCTAAAGATGGTCTAATAGCTCTAACTGAAAATATTTACTGATCCTTATCTACACCTCAATCTTATCTGTACCTGAATGAATAACTAATCAGCCCAAAAGGTAGAAAAGTTTGCAGGTATTATACCTTACACATATTTCAGCTATTTTTAGAATCCAAATGAAAACAGCTAATACAGAAGGAAATGCACATAAAATTCTTGAGGTCTACTCAGATAACAGTCAAGATAAGGTCAGTGGATATTTGGAATACCTAAGACGCTAATTTAAAATAAAGCAATTGGGGAGCCAAGAACAGTTTCTAAAGTTGTGCTCGAGAGTAATGGTTTGCATTATATGCTTCATTCCTAACTATTCCAACAAACCCCTTAGCTAAAAAATGTTCCCATCAGCCAGAAGGCACTGTAAGAATCTGTTCAGAGTTGAGTGAAGAAGCTGACATCCCCTGACACAGCAATCAGGGAGTTACTAGAACTAGATCACTTTCTAAGTGCTTCAGAAGTAGCCCCAAAGTGAAAAAAAATGAAAGTCTAAAGAAAAAAGTGCTTTTATACCTGTGTACAGAGCTTTGTAAATGTTCAACTCTCTCCAGGAAATAAAACCATAGGATAAATAAAGGCTGACAAAACTGCAGTCCATGCTTATCAATCTAAATTCAAAACAAGAATCTTAATTTTTAAACCAAGTGACATTTATTCAGCACCTAGGTACCATAAGGTGCAAGGCACTATTGTAGACATACATATTGTAGAACAAAAGTCCTATTCTGATAGAGCTTATACTTTGAAGAACAAAAACTTGACATGTGTGTAAGGTATTGCAAACACAAATTAAAAAACATTTCATGAAGATCTATGACAAAGCACAACAGGGTAACCAAATATCCAAAGGCTATAGTTAAGAAATGAGAGGCCACAGTAACTTCTAAATTTTGCTAAGCTTTCCACCCTCTTCAACAAAATGCTTTGGAGGTGATTTTAGTGGTGGTTCAGTGTTTTACTCAACTTCCAAATTGTAGCTATATATGTAAACCATATATGGAAAAAAACAATTAGGATTCTCCCCAACACACACACACACACAACCCTCAGAAATAGCTGAAAGAAAATTGCCCTCAAAGATTTAAGTTATAAAGCTAACATATAATGTATCACAGCAAAGACATGAAAAAATTACCTTGAAAAGACATCCAGGGTTTCCAAACTTCCCTATATCCTAACCGAGGATTAAAAAACTTTTTAAAACTCCAAACAAATGTAAATTTAAGCTGAATAAAAACTTTAAGTTCAAGGAAAGCAGACTATACAAGAAATAACAATTTGAAGTGAATCTAATTAAAATCCACGATGACATGATTAAAAATGTGATTATAATATCTAATACTGAAGAAGGGTTCCTGAAAAAGACTTACTCTAAAGAAAAACATAAAAATCTTAACCCAAAATTTCATAAAACCATTTAAAAAAAATCTTAGGGAGTGGGTTGAGGCAAGAGGGAGGAAAACTGGCTAACAGAGAACTAAAACCCAACTGAAGCTCTCTTTTATGAGGGCAATGGGTAGTGGTATTGTACAAATTAATTTTTTTCAGCTGACATGGAAACAGAGAATCAAATATGACTGCTAAAATACGATGGCATACTAACATTTTTTAACAGTTTAGTAATGTGCAAGCGGTGTTAATCCAGTGCCACTCTCAAGAACATTTTATAAACAAGCATGTATTCTCTCAGTAAATGGAAGAAAGAATGATATTTACAAAAGTAAGAAAAGAGTTCTTCTGAAGAGAGTTTGGTCAGTCACCACAACGTGGATATGGGAGCCACAAATAATAATAATAATAATAATAATAATAATAATATCAACAACAACAATGGTAACGAAGACTAATACTTACTAAGAGTTTTCTAAATACCAGGTCCTCTGCTAAATGTTTTACATTTAACATTGAATCCTCACAAACACCACCAAGTGTACCATTATTATCCCCGATTTATAGAGGAAAAACTGGTAGACTTGAAAAACTAAGTGATTTAATAATTACTTAATAAGTGGGATCAAAACCTGGGTGTTGGGCTGAGCCCGTGGCGCACTCGGTAGCGTGCTGCGCTAGCAGCGCGGCGACGCTCCCGCCGCCGCGGGTTCAGATCCTATATAAGGATGAGCGGTGCACTCCCTGGCTGAGCGCCGGTCACGAAAAAAAAAAAAAAAAAAAAAAAAAAAACCTGGGTGTTCTTGACTCTACTGAAGACAGTCTTAACCACCTGTCTGGCCCTAGAAGTAGCACTAGTCCCCTTATGAAAATACATAACTTTTTCAAGGCAACACCTCTTCTCTGATTCCATGCTCACCAAGCAACGTCTAGTTTGCTCTGGCTCCCATGTGGCCTGTCTACAGGGAGATCAGGGCCTGGCCAGAGGGCACACATACTTAGGGCCCTTTGCAATTCCATGTCACATTATAAATTACTGAACTTGTGTCTTGATTTTACACATCATTCTTGATGAACTAAGGCAACACAGGTCTTCCTCTCCATGACGTTAGATTTTTAAGCCTGACCAAGGGACTCCAGACTGTGCTGATTCCATCAAAGAGATACTGCCCCACGGGGGTGGTCCTGTCCAGATGAGACCCTCTGTCTCACCACCTCTTTCAAACCTCTATAACATATACTTTCAAAGTTAGAGAGAAAGTTTTCTAATTCTCCTTAAATTCCATAAAGACTTTTACAACCTCACTTGAAAAAATGTTGTGAAACTCAGAATGAATAATAGAGAATTTCAACATCTTTGAGACTGCTATAATGAACAGCACTATTTTCCTAAGGAAATAATTTGCTTTCCCATTCTTAAAAGTCACTTCCTATAGTTCAAATTCAGTGTGTTTGGAAAAAAGTTAACAGTCTAAGTTAACTAAATCGGATATACGTATATTAACCCTTTTGTTTTTAATTTCTTAAGTAATAAATATCTCAGATATTTGTAAAAATATGAAAGCTAAAAACAAACAAACCAAATACCATATACCCACATATCCAGCTTAAGAAATAAAATACTACAGATAAAGTTGAAGCCCCTGTGTATAGCATTACAATGGTATTATTGTGTAGCCCTTATAATTGTCATGGAAATGAAACAGTATTTAATTAAACAAAAAGAGTAAAGACTTTCTACTCCCAATTTATATTTGGGCAAGAGCAAAGCCTATAAGCCAAATCTACACGCTATGATAATTTTAGGTTTTCTTGGTAGAATAGTGCAATATACCAACATATCCATATTTCTTGATATAAATCACAGATGTGCTGTATGTACACAAACTAGGAACAGGTGTTACTCTGCTCAGATTATTTCTGAACAGTCATTTGGTAAGATTAGGCCTGACGCTTGAGCCATCTGTTTACATGCTACAGAATAGAGCTTCTGGAGCTTTCAAAGGAAAAGTCTGCTTTACAAACTTTCTAACCATGACTGCTGTTAAATGCTGGAAATAGTGAGACAGTCTCTTCAAGGCAAGACATTTTCTAGAGAACACACCTGTTCCCTCTCAAAGCACTCTGCTCTTCTGTTAAAAAGCAGACTCATAATAGACCCACACCTGTATGAAACTGCTTTTTCTCTGAGACTGATCACTTTTAACAAGGGATGGCAACTTCTCTGAACTTCTTGACTAACAGAGAAGGAAAGCAATGCCACTAGGTCAGTTCAACCTATATTTACTGAACACATTCCATGCCTGGTATTCTGAGTACATAAATAAATAAACCACAGTTCCTCAAGAAGCTGATTCTCTAGAAGTTGTAAACAGACTGGTGCATAAGGAAGAAATTTACAGGAAAAAGAAACCGAAATAGGAAAAAAGGAGAGATGGGTGAAGGACGCAAAAAAGATAGAATAAATGCAAGTAAGCAGGATCAGTCCCTGAGGCCCACTCTCCTGGTTTACTTTCTCCTTCCTGGTGTGCTCCATCTCAGTATCCTTCCATGGCTCTCCCCTCAACTATTCAACACTGAGGGGTCTGCTACATCTTTTCTCCCCTGAATAGCCTCCTACCCTTCTCCTGGCTTTAACTCACCTACTAAATCTCTTCCTTCAGCCCGGATCCCTTGCCTGAGCTCCAGACCAGCATATCCACCTATCCGGTCCACATCTCCAACTGGCACCTCAAACTCAGTACTTCCTTCCAAAACTGAACTCTCCATGCTTCTCCTCACTCCCGATAAATCTACTCTTCCTTTTATGTTTCCTCTCTCAGTTTAGCCCCCACCATCTACCAAAAAACTGAGTATTAACCTGGACCCCTTGCTAGTCCTTCTCCAATAGTTGGTAGGTAGGCCCTGAATATATCCAGATTCCACCCACTTCTCTCCATCCCCATCCAAATCCTTGTGGCAACCATCTGCACCTGAACTATTCCTCTCCAATTGTACACGAGGGCTCACACTTCGCAAAATCATACCACATCCCTGTTTAAAAACCCTTCAATTGGTTAGAGCATGATCCTGATAACAGCAAGGTCCAGGGTATGATCTCTGTATAGGCCAGCCACCAAAACAAAACCAAAAAAAATTAAAAAATAAAAAATCCCTTCACTAACTTCCCTACTACCCTGAGGATGAGTCCAAATCCTTTAACAAAAACCCCACATTAGGTGGCCCCTAATGTCAGCCTTTCCTCCCCACACTCCAGGCTTCAAGTAGATCAGTTACCTCCATATCTTGAGCCTTGTGCAGTTCCCTTTGTCAGAACAGCCTTTTCCAGCCCCTGATAGAACCCCTTTCCCCATCCTGCAGGTTGCAGCTGAAACATCACTTGCAAAGGGAGGCTTTCCCTTTGCTGCCTCTCCTATGGCCTATAGCACCCTCTACTTCCCCTAGCATATCATGCATCATACCTGTTTTCTTTTTGGTATCAACACTAGGGTGAGCTCTTAGTATGTATGTACTTGACACAGGTCTTCAATACTGAACGATCAAATGATTGGATGGTCACCAGGGCATCTACAATATCACTGTGGGACTTCCAGTTAGAAAAATAACATGGGCATTTAAGCAGAATAACCAGTTTCTCCATCTTTCTCTTGCCCCAGGACCAGGTGACCAAAGGCAGTAGGGTCCTAGGTTTTAATCAAGCCCTTTCTTCACAGGCTTTACATAGCAATTTAAATTGAAGGCATTATGTGGCCACGCGAGGACTCTACAACTTTCTACCGACTAGGTTAGGGGTTTGCAGGCAAACCTCCTTACGAGTACTGTAACAGACTAGTTGTTAGAGCGAATGCCTTTACGTGCCCATTAAATCACACATCCACTCTGAGAAGTAAGCACATTGTTTATCCCTAGGGTTCAGATGGGAGAACGTGGGCTCAGAGATTCAAATAATTTGCCCAAGCTTACACAACTAGTTGGTGAGGAAACCTGAATTGAAACTCAAGCAATATGATTCTAGAATCTTGGCCTGACCTGTGGAAAACCGTCAGTGAATGTTAAATGAATAAATGAAGTCAGTAAACTGTACTAGGAATCAGGATGACCCATTTGGAGTTATACTGGAAAACAGGAACTTGGATAATCCAAAATGCATTCATACTTGATTCTGGATTACATTTTGGGGGAACATAAACATGTTTAAAATTCAGGCACTGTTAATTCTCTTATGTGGCACCCTCAGGGAAGACTTCTTGCTCTGATCTATTCCTTCCTCATGGCGAGGGAAGCTTGCAGGCTCAACTCGGACATCACAGTCAGGTACATGCTTTGAGAGTCCTTTGGGCTTGAACACACAACCAACATGTGTTAAAGTGGTTAGGATGTAAGGAGCAAAGCCAGGTGAGAGAAGCTTGCAGCTCTTTTGTGGCTTACCTCCCGCAGCTCCAGTCTCTGGGCCACAGCCTCTAGGCTCTCCTGGCCAGTGCTCTCCACAGACAGGGTGAACTCCACAAACTCGTTATTGAGCAGCTGGATCCGGGCAACGAGGCAGCTCTTGCTGGACACAGTGTAGCGCCGGGTGCGTTTCAGCTTCAATCCAAATGGCAGTGGCATCTTCTTCTCCCTTCAAGAGTGGAGGGGTGAAGAGGGAAAAGCACCCCCACCAATCCAGCGGTGGTGACTGACTCCAGAAGAAAGCGATCCTCTCCTCACGATGGGAGGAAGGGCTGTCTAGTCTCTGGCTGCTCACCCTGCAGCTGCTGCCGCCATTAAAAAGCAACCAAGTCTCCAAAGGCCAGGTGAAGGAAGCATCCACGCCAGTGCTGAGGAAAGAGGAACACCAGTTACATGAGCAATGCCAATTCTGGACGTCGCTTTTAAAAATAAAAATCTATGAAACTGTGTCCAAAGAACAAGCTTCCCCTCTCCACTGGGGAGGGGGGGGAGGCATTAACCAGGAGGCACTGGGAAAGTTTACCATCAGGGCTGAGTGTTGGGCCCTGGGTCAGACTGCACCCCTAGCTGTATCTCACAAATAGTAATAACGACAACCTTCAGGATTAAATGAGATAATGGCCAGCACTATCATAATCCCAAATTTAGTAGTTAGCATGGATGGTTCTCTTCCTATTTTGGATAAAATGTTGTTTTTTCATGGGTAACTCTTTTGGGCTCCCCTATATTCTAAATGTCAGAGTTCTTTAGTCCTTAAATGCGATAAGTGCAAAACCCCTCCAAAAGAGCTGGGTTCGAGGTCCAGTCCCATTAAGCAAATTATCCTGAACCCCAGTGGGAGGAATAGTCCCCTCTACCAAACGGCAGCCGTGAGGTTCAAACGAGGTGCCCTGCGCAACAAGCATTTGTAGAACTCCTCCTAATTTATAAATATTTACATCATCAAATTGACTTATGTATAAACAGATCATAAAAGGCCCTGCAAATGCTCGTTACCGAGTGACCACTAGAACCGTGGCAGTTCTGAAAAGTATGGCCCCGGCTTCTCTCCTGGATGGGGACAGCGACAGAGGAGGCGTTCACCTAAGAAGGGCTGCGGCCCTGAAGAGGAGACACGCGAGGCCTTAAACGCCATCCTGGGTTAATGAGAGGCGGACAGGGTTCAGCAAGCCGATGAAGCCAACCCGGCCATGGGGAACTCAAACTAACTCCAGCTCTGTCCGCGTCCTTCCCCAAGGAAGAGCATTGCGTTGCCAGGCAACGAGTAACCTCGGAGGAGCCGGAACCATTCGCCCACGGCCGCGTTTCCGAACGGAAGTCCTGGGATAGGACAGGCCCCTCTGCTCCCAGAGGGAACATTTAAAGGGGCCGGCTCGAGCCCTGCAGGCGGTGGAGAGGTTGCGCGGACTTTTTGGTGCCCCATTTGGAGCCACAGGACCCCAAAATACGTTACTTACAACGTTTTTAACCACACCTGTTAATGGTAACTTCTGGGCTGAGGCAAATTTGGGGCACAAAGCCGCTGGGGATTTTTAAATCAGCTGGGTTTACTGTTCCCCTAAACGAGTCGACAAAATCTTTGTATTTCTTGAATCCTGGTTCGGATCCCCCCACTCCGTCTTCCTTTGCTTAGAGGCTGCCCCAGAAGATGAACCGCTCAGCGAGGCCCGGCCGAAGCTGGGGCAAAGTCTGCCTTCAACCCTCTCACCTGGCAGACGACCCAGGCCTCGGGAGGAGAAGCAGATTCCTTGGTTCACACTACGATGGGCCAAGCTGGGAGTGGAACCCAGATTCCTCACTCCCAAGCCTCTGCTCTGTCCCGCTCTCCTGACTGCATCTCAGCCCCAGAGGTGATGGGCACTCAGGGCTGGGAAATAGTAGAGCTAGAGAACAGAGTTAGCTATTACCCTAGGCCTTGCCAAACTTCACATCTTGGAATTCCATTCCACAAACATGCATTACGTCTCTGGGTACAAGGCAGCATAATGAGCATCGTGAGAAACCTAAGACGAATCTTAAGCCATCGCTGTCCTGAAGGAGATTATAGACATGCTATAATTACATACAAAGCTGTCTCTCAAACAGGGATCCAACCAGTTTTCTCTGTCTGGTTTTTTGTTTGTTTGTGTTTTGGTTTTGTTTTTTATGAGCTCTGGTTATCCCCAGATAGCCAGAAAAGTAAAACAAAAAGTTAAAAACAAGGGATAGAGGAAGGCAAGAGGAAAAAACAAAACGAACTACCTAAAGCACTGTGTTAACTAACAGCGTTTGCTGAGTGCCTTCTGTACTTAAAAGCTCCACACTGTAGAAGGAAATAGAAAATATTATAAAAAGATATGGTCTCCACCTGCAGTAGTTTTCAATGCTCTTTGATTCAGGGATATAAACTAGCTGAAGCAAAATGGAAAAAAAAGAAAGAAAAAGAAAAAGAAATGAGAATCTTAAATAAGCTTTTAACCAGACAACTGCCTGATCAACCAACCAACAGTGGTTATATACACAATACGCAAACACCCTTTCATGAGATGAGGTGGTGGGTTTCAATTTTATATACAAATTATCAAATTATGGTAACTGGAAACAGGACAGATTAAGTAGCGTAGATAAAGAAACAAGATACTGCATAAATGTAGAGGAAAGAAATATTTGTATAAGGGGCTGTTCAAATATGGCAGTATCCTCACTATGCCTTGAAGGCAATAGATACTACACTATGTAACTTAATTATTAACTTAAGCTCTGATTAAGCAAATTCACAGTAAAATTTTCAATAGTCCCTGAGATATGAAATGTTTTACAGGATCATGGATAAAGAAAAGCCAAGGTTTTCTCTTTTTTATTTTGGCAGATGTTATAATGTAATTGAAAAAGTTGATGTGTGTGTGTGTCAGGTGCATTTTTTCCCCAACATCCATAAGAATGGCTTGATTTTTGCTTATTTATATAAAACCCTCTGTGTTAAAGTAATGTTCTACTTAATAATTTACAGTTATCAATGATTTACACATCTTAATTTTCAGTCATGTATAGTAATCGCTACCAAATGATGTTATAAAGTTATGAATGTTTGAATATAATATTAAAACCAAGAGAAGAAATTTGGGATACTTTTGTGGGGGGTCTGTTTCAGGTGTAAAATAATATGTAATAATCTGAAAAGTAGTTAGGTCTGGAATTATAACTTTACTAAACAGATGTTTCATAAATAGCTTTTAAGGGAAAAAAAACTAGGAGATAAATTGTTGCTCTACAAAACCTTCCTGTTAACATAGCAAAAAACGAGATACATGTTAAATTCTGCTTCGAGTACGAGTTTATAAAAAGCGGTCTGAACTATTTGTAAATTCATTTTAACTGTTCCTTTCCACATCCGCTTCCAAAATTTCTTTAATATACTTTAACTCTGAATATCGCCCTAACCGAGTATTCCCCCTTACTTCTAAGGTCCTCGCCACATGTAATTTTGCTAGTTTTGCTTTAAAATAAAATAATCCCTAAAAAGAAAATATATACTATTCGAGAGTAATATCTATATCTATAGCTTTAAATTAAACCTATGTTTCTCACGGACAAGACATTTGTTCGCAGATACTCTAGAATAAAATGCTCTAAAAACAAAAGACAACCAGTTTCAGAGTAAAATTAGTCATATCCAAAACTTAAAAAAAAAAAAGAAAAGAAAAGAAAAGAAAAAGAAAACTGTCAGCAACTATCAGGCATATAGCGGTTGTCACTTGGAACCCACGCATGTTTTGGATGTGTCTGCGCGCATACGCTATTACAAGGCTTTCTCAGCAAAAAAGAAAATAGGACGAGCATGCCAAGAGCGGCCAATCCAATCAGGACTTGCAGAAATCACAAGTCGGAATTTGCAGATCCAAGAATTCCTTTTTCCAGAGTAAACACTCTCCTCCAAAAGCAAAACAAGGCGTTACCAAACAGTCCCTCCCTACGCCCCTTCTCGCCGAAGTTATCTGGCCGATTTCACACTTAGATATTCCGAGAATCACAAACATGCCGAAGACTCTTAAAACCCCGATCCAGAATGAAGCCGCAGCAAACGGCCGAAGAGTTCAGAATACAAGTTCGAGACCCCTTTGGAAAGTACCCAGGTCGATCCGAGCGCACCTGAAAAAAGGACGACTCTTCTCTTTGTCACGCTCCTGCCACGGGTCTGGTCGCCGCGACCCACCCAGCACGCCAGGACCCGCGGCGGCGCTGCGGTGTCCCTGCGCGCGGACACACCCCGCCTCCCGGGGCCCCGCACGCGCGCCCGCCCGCCTCCTGCCGGCCGGGGCCCGCGCCCTCACCTGCTCCGGCTCCCGCATCCTCGGGGCCCCGTGCCCCGCTCAGCGATCCGCCTCCCGGGGCCCCGCCGCGCGGCCGCCGCAGCCGCTCCCGCACGCCAGCCCGCGCCGCGGCGCGCTCATGGGGCTCGCACGCCTCACTTCCTGTCTCCAAAAACCCGGCCCGCAGACCATTCCCCGGGACAGAGTCCGGTGGCGGCGACGGCGACGGGAGAGGCCTGCAGGGGGGACCCGCCGGCGAGGAGCGCCGCACAAAGAAACCCCGGCGGGAGCCGAGGGGCGGCAGCCAGGCGGACGGACAGACGGACGCGGGACGCGCGGCCGGAGCAGCGGAGCGGCCGGGGCCGGGCGTCCCTCCCCCTGGGCCGGGCGGGCGGACGGACCGAGGGATCCGGGGAGGCGGCGGCAGCCCGTGACCTCAGAGGGTCGGAATGCGGGCGGCGGGGCGCGGGGGAGGCGCGGACAGCTGCGCCCGGCCGCCGCCGGGGAGGGGGCGCGCCGCAGCTTTTTATAATCGTGTGACCACTTATTTTGAGAGTTTCCAAATAAAGCAGGCTTGTAATAAAAAGAGGGGAGGGCGATATGATCTCGGGTTCCAGGTCGAGAGATTTATTCCTATGTTATTAGGTGGTCTGGAGTTATTCGTTTACGCTTTGTGCATTTCTGAAGACAATTCAAGTATTAAATTCTTTTGGTGCTTGCCTCTAAGGAGGTACTCCATAAAACTAGATAGTGATTGATCAGTACTGGGTGAGAAACACCTTCCTCCCCCCAGAGATTTATCTAGCAGAAATAACTTGTTGGTCCCCAAAAGAAAGCTGTATGCATATTGCAATACAGAATAGAGCTACTAAGGATTGAGACTCCAGGGTCAAGTTGCCTGGGTCCAGATTCCACCTCCAATAATTACTTGCTGGGTGACCTTGTGCAAATTTCTTAACCTCTCTGTACCTGTTTCCTCTCCTATAAAACAAGAATAATAATAATCACTATTCAGTCTCTTGTGTAAAATATATGTGAGTAGGGCTGGCGGGTTAGCTTAGTTGGTTAGAGGAAGTGCTATAACACCAAGGTCAAGGGTTCTGATCACGATACCAGCCGGCTGCTAAAAATATATATATATTATATATATATGAATATGAATAGAAGCTTGCTGGTGTGCACTTAATAGGAAAAAAGTATGGTGAAGTGTTACATTTGTTACTACACTGGACAATTGCACTGTATTATTGATATTGCTGTTTTACAACATGTACAACAGCTGGAGAGTAAAACTGGCCCTAACACCATTACAATAGTATATGATTTTTACTTGGTATGTGGTGTGAGTGATTGGAGCAGAGAAGCTTTTAATTTATGTAAATTTTAATTTCAATGATTTTATTTATTTATTTTTGGTACCGACCAGTATGGGGATCTGAACCCTTGACCTTGGTGTTATAACACCACAATCTAACCAACTGTACTAACCAGCCAGCCCCTTCAATGATTTTGTTTTAATGCTATTGTTTCTGGAAAGCTTTTTTATGTTACATTTCATTTAAATCTCATTTTCTTCAATTAGCAAACACTTATTGAGTACTTAGTATGCATGAGACATGGTCCTTGCACACAAAGGACTTCTAGTGAAGTGAGTGATAAACACACCTACACACCACACACAGTACAAGGCCTAAGGGGGGAGCACTATCACAGAGGCCTGAGTGCTCTCTGAGAACAAAGCCCAGGAAGATTCAGCTTGGCTCACGTAGCTCCAGACAAATAAGATTACCTGTGTTTCTAATGGAAAAAATAGATCAATTCTGTTTGTAATTGATATTTCAACTGAACTCTATGAGGAGCTCAATTTGTGTGTGAAGAAAGAAAAGAGACCTGAAAACGAGTCACTTTTCTGGTCTCTCAAGCTAGAAAAATTGGAATTACGTGTGACTTTTGTCCCTTTCTCATCTCCAGCCTGTCATCAAGACCTGACATTCCCTCCTTTGAAATGTCTCATGAATTCTTTCTTTCCTCTTGTTCCCCTGGTACATTCTAATCCAAAAGCTTGTCATTTTACATCCGAATTATTGCAACAGGGTGGTGGTATCCTTAAATCTAGTTTCTCTGTTCTTTTTTCTTTCCATGCTAATACCAGGCTTACCTCTCTCTTGGGCTTATCACTCCTGGTGGACTCCCAAGGTTAAGCTCTTTTGCCTGACCTTTAGGAACTTTCCAAACTGGGCTCTCTGACCACCCTTATTTCTCTCTTCTCTCCAGCATGCCCTCTCTGCCCCCATGAAGCTGTTTCTCCTGGCTAGCTGCACCTCCTGCCCCCCTTCCATTTGTCTAAGCCTTCCGCTTCTCTCCAAGTCTCAACTCAAGTCTCTGCTTCCAAGACAACTTTCTAACCACCCCATTCCACAGTGATCTCCACACTTGGCAAGGTCTTTAAAAATTGTTTCATGAAGGCTTCTTTTATATCTTCTAGAATTCCTAGGACATTACCGGGCAGAGAGTGGTCACTAAATAAAAACTTGTTAATTGAATTGGGAAGAAAATAAAAGAATTTTAAAAATAGAAAATGATCGTATAGCCTAAGTGATGTTAGACAACTGAGTTGAACTTCCTCCTTCAAAGTCCACAGATGTCATTTACTGACCAAGTACTTAAGCTGTATTTTCCCTCAAACATGTTAATTTGGCAGTGACATCCCCATGGCAAAGCACTTGAACAACCCCTTCAAAGTGCTAAACAAAATTATCATCAGCTGTGTTTCATATGTAAAGAAGTGAGGTAATTTACGAGGATACTTAAAAAAATGTTTGTGGAAAAATAGAATTAAAAGGTAATATGAATCTTTCCATGAACTTTTTTGTTTTGTTTTGGTGGCTGGCTGGTAAGGGGATCCAAACCCTTGACCTTGTTATTATCAGCACCACACTCTGACCAAGAGAGCTAAACAGCCAGCCCCACGAACTTTTGAAGACCTTTCATGTATGGCTCAACCCCAAGAGATACAAAAAGATACAAATGAAAAGTTCCCCTCCCACCTTGCCTGTTAGAGTTCTCCTGGGGGTAACCAGTGTTACCTCATTCCTATGTATCCTTATATTCTGTAGAGATATGAGCAACTACATATATATATATATATCTTTACCTCCTTTTGTTACCCAAGAAATGGCATATTATATGGGGGTACTTCAAAAAATTCATGGAAAGATTTGTACTGTCTTTCAATTCCATTTTTTCACGAACTTTTTGAAATACCCTCGTAGACATATGAGAGGAGATTTATTAGGGGAATTAGCTCACACGATTATGGAGTCTCAGAAGTCCCCACCATAGGCTGTCTGCAAACTGGAGACCCTGGGAAGCCAGTGGTGTGGCTCAGTCCAAGTCTGAAAGCCTAAGAACCAGGGAAGCCAAAGGTGTAATTCTCAGTCTAATGTCAAAGGCCTAAGAGCCCGGGGGTGCTGCTGGTTTAAGTCCTAAGACCCAAAGGCTGGAGAGCCTGGACTTCTGATGTCCATAGACGAGAGAGAAGAGTGTATCCCAAGTGGAAAGAGTGATACAGTCACCTTCTTCTCTGTTTTTGCTCTCTCCAGGCCCCCAGCAGATTGGATGATGTCCACGCATATTGAGGGTGGATCTTCCCCACCTAGTCTACTAGATCACATGCTAATATCCTATGGAAACACACTCACAGATACACCCCGAAATAATACATTACTAGGTCCTAGGTATTTCTTAATATTGTCAAGTCGACAACTAAAATTAACCATCACATTATACATACTTTTACTGAAAGGTAATTCTTACTAAAATAAACATATAAAATTTAAAAAAGAAATCCCTGCCAATAAAACTATGAAAGATAAAAGAGAAGGAAATTGGTTTGCATGGTGCACTGAGTAATATTTTCTTAGGAATTGAAAAATTAATCTGTTTTGATATCTTGATGAATAGGAACTATAATCCCACTATGTAAATTACCATCCTTGTCTTTTCCAGTTCATGGCATGAGTAGCAAAGTCTCTCGCAACAAGGCGTTGGGGAAGTCTTACACAGGAACCAGTGCGAGCGCTGGTAGATTTTGGAAATGATGGAACTGCAAATCAGCTTGAACCTCAAGCTTAAGTCTACTCCAAACCTCAAGTTCTGTGTGTCCTGGGGGAACAGCAGCACTGTGATGAGGCCAAGTTTATAGATATCCCCCACATAGACATTGAGGCGCTGAAAAAACTCAACAAGATTAAGAAGCTGGCCAAGAAGTATGATGCCTTCTTGTCTTCAGAGTTGCTAATCAAGCAGATTCCCTGAATCTTAGGCCCAGGCCTAAATAAAGCTGGCAAGTTCCCTTCCCTGCTGACATCAATAAAAACATGGTGGCCAAAGTAGACGAGGTGAAATCCACAATCAAGTTCCAGGTGAAGAAGGTGTTATGTCTGGCCATTGCCATTGGCCATGTGAAGATGACAGATGATGAGCTTGCCTACAACATTCACCTGGCTGTCAATTTCCTGGAGTCATTGCTCACGAAGATTGGCAGAATGTTCCAGCTTTATACATCAAGAGGCAAGCCCCAGTGCCTGTATTAAGGCACATCCTAATAAATTCTAGTGCTACCATAAACGAGACAAAACAAAACAAAACAAAAAATTACCATCCTCTGCAACAACTCAAATTGAAAGAATGCCCCACCCCACAAAAATAATGATCCCTGGGAGGGGTAGGGAGGAGTGGAGACCAGAATTAGAAAGGGGGTGAAATCTCGTTTGCTGTCTGAATCCTCACCTTAAGCTCTGCCTACCACTCTTAACACCACATCAGGTGTAACACATTTCAGTTGCAAAAGAATGAGAATCTTATCGATAGATTCCTTGGACATCAGAGAGATAATGATGTTGGTGATATATATATAAATATATATAATATATGCATGTATTTTAAATATATTTAAATGAACAAGAAAATGGAAAAGCATGTCAGCCTCAATAGCAAAAGTAACTGCTGTGACTACAATTCCCAGCATTTAGGGATTTTGATCCAAGGGCAGTCATGCCATGGACATTTAATATTGAAAAAAAAAAATTGTCTGTTCATTGCACATGTATTGGAAGCCAGGTGCTGCAAGGAGAAAGGTGAATAAGATTCATACACCTGTCCTCCTCAAAAACTCACAATGTGAACAGTAGGTGAGTATATACAAGGACTCTTCAAAAGGTTCATGGAAAGATTTGTTTTATCTTTCAATTCCATTTTTCCACAAACTTTTTGAAGTAACCTCATAATTCTAGTAGGTGAGGAAATTTACTTGTGGCTATATAGTCAGAATGTATTGGTAATGCCTAATTAATCACTGTGATCAGCCTCAGTTTGAGTCTGGAAGGACAAATAGATGGTCACTAAACACTCATGGAAAGGAAGAGGAAAAAAAAAGCATTCCATGCTGTAGGTAACTCACACCCACTTTTGCACCCTACTCCAGTCTATACACATACACTTGCTAAGGATGTGCAGAATCCTGTTGAAATGCAGCCCTGAGAGGAGGCTGGAGACACCAAGAGAGCCAATGTCCGAGGACTCATGGCTCCAAGGAGTTGGGATTGGTACTCAGGCCCCTCTGACATCAAAGCCAATGTTCTTTTCAGTCATCTTCTTTCTTTGGAAGATAGCTCAGAGTCATCTTAGCTAATATTTTGGTTTCCTGAATTCTGGTCTTCGTATTATCACAAAGAAGAAAATATGTCATGCTTCCTGGACCAGAGAATGCTTGCAAGCTGGAAAAGAGCTATCATGGTCCAGTTTAGTTTTTTTCTTAATTTATTTATTATTTTTTACATTCTATGATGTTGTTGCAAAGCAGTTGGGGGATGGAGAGAAAGGGGAAGGGGGAAGGAAATAGGATGCGAGGAGGAGGGATGAGGGGCAGGGTTGAGGCCTGTGGCACCCCCCTCATCCCTGCAGGGGAGACCAGAGGGCTTCCAGTATTGGCTTGGTCATTACTGGACTGGGTGCAGATGTCAGGCGGGTGTGGCTGAAGCCCTTGCCCCCCATCATCCCAGTTTGGGAGAGCCTAGGATGCTTCCTGCAGTAGCTCAGTAGTCGTTGCTGGGCTGGCTGTGGGTGTCAGGGGGCATGGCTGGGGTCCCCAGCTCTCACCCCACCTTGGCTTGGTAGCCCAGGGGACTCCCAGTCCTTCTAGATTTTATAGGTGTTCTTAGGTGACGTGAGACCTCTAGTAGTTAATATCAAACTTTGTCTCTGGTCTGTGAGTATTTTGTTTTTTCTTCCACTTCTGTGTTTGATTATTTGCTATTCCTACTACTTAAACTCTTTACTGGAACTAATTTGTTGTCCTTTGCTTACTTCCAAAATGAGGGAAGTCCCTGTAGGGATCAGCACTTGAGCCCTGTGGTTGAGCTAAATTGTTATTTTGCTGCTGATTCCCTGGGGAAGGCTTTTGGTGCAGCTAAGGTTTCAATGGTTGACGTTGTAGGTACTTCCTGGTCTTGTGACATCTGGTACACCTGAGTTGTGTAGAAACTCAGGTCTGGGCCTGAGTCTTTTCAGCAAACTGCACCCCCTGCAGTTCTGTATTCCTGACCAATCTCCACTAAGTGGTCCTGTGTTGATGGGAGGCAGATCAACTGCCCTTGCTGTGCCCCAGTGTTCCCCTGGTGGGCCCATCTCCCCCACTGCCCGTGCTACAAACACTTCCCATGGGACAGGCTGTGTGCGCCAGTCCCTGCGATGACTCACTGGCCTCTGAGTGGCTCCTTTTTTCAGTTGTTGTAGCTCTTTGCTCCTATGTGGGTGCATAGGATCTCTGTTAGTGGTTTCACTGGCCTGGGGGCCACCAAGTCCCTCTTCTCCCCTGCAGCCTCTAAGCAACTCCATCCAAAGGGCACAGGTGCAGCTTCTGCTGGCTCCTGCTATGTGCACTCAGCAGCTCCAGCCTGGAAGCAGCTGGGGCTGGAAACAGTCAGAGTGGTCCTTTCTTTCTCTCACCATGGCTTCACCTTCATGCACTCTGAAGGTCTCTCCTCCTCTTCCCCTGATCTCTAGGGGACCCAGCATTGCTTTTTAATAGTTGTAAATTGGTTGATTTGTGGGAGAGAGTGATGCTGGGGACCGTCTATTCCACCATCTTGACTGGAAGCTCCCAGTTTAGTCTTTTTCAAGCCTAATGCTCCTACTCCTTCTAATGGTTTCTCTTACAGTGTCATCATGAACACCTTCCTCAAGACACAATGTGGTTTATGAAGCTGCAACTTACAGGAAAGCACTTGGAACTGCGTCTGACCACCAAACACCATCTGCTTAGTGGAGTTGCCCCCTCTCTGATTCCAGACACTGTAATTTCTGAGGTCTAAATTTGCAACTTCTCAAGCAATCTGCAAGTCTCTTTTCCATAGCTGTAAGCTGATTATTCTAAAAGTTAACCCTTTCTTGAATACATTTTAATGTTTCCCTACTCTGAATACATTTCAGTGAAAATGTAGTGTTTTTTTTAATAAAATATTCTTTCAATATTATCTAAATATTGACTGAGAATTTTGTACCCAGTAATGGTAAAACATGTGTTTTTGTTCTTAGTTCTGAAATGGTGGGTAAAGGAATAGAAATAACTTATCTGTCTTTCAAACTGTGTCATGAAAGCAGGGACCTGGTCTTGCTCATCTTGTGCTTTGGCTTCTAGCACAGTATCTGGCTCAGTGTAGGCATTTAATTTTTAATCAACAAACATATTGCTGCTATGAACCAGGAACCATTTGAAATGCTTCACAAATAAGTTATCTCATCCTCATAATAACGCTTTGTATGGAAAACTAGTATCATACCTACATCACAGATGAGGAAACTGAGGCACAGAGAGGATAAGCAACTTGCTGAAGGTCTCAAAGGGAGTGGCAGAGCCAGGATTCAAACCCAGACAGTTTGGCTCCAGGTTCCTTGTCCTCAATCATTCTGCTCTGCTGCCTCTCATGAATGTTGAATGAGTCTTTGATCATTAGATTTACTCATGAGGAATGCTTTTTATAAATTAGGTCTTTAATTTCTTTTATCTTACAAATATTTAATAAGTGCTTACAATGTATTTAAAATTTCCTGAAAGAAATTTTGGAGAAATATAAAGGCCTGCAGAGAGTTTATAATTTTGTTGGGGAGGACACACAGCGATACATGTAATTAACACTACAAGAGTACTCCTGCTGTTCACATCCTGCATAACTCTCTCCCCTTGAGTGTGGGTGGCATCAGTGACTTGCTTGTAGCTATTAAACATGGTGAAGATGAAGAGTTTTGCAGATGTAATTAAGGCCCTAAATCAGTTGATTTTTGGTTCAGGCCCTGGGTGGGCCTAAAGCTTAATCAGATAAAAGCCCTTGAACGACAAACTGGGCCTTCCCTGAGCTGAGAGACTCTCTTGGTTGGCTTAAGTGGGCAGCCATGTTGGAGAAGCCCTTGACAAGAAACTGTGGGTTGCCTTTAGGACCTAAAGGTGGCCTCCAGATGACAGCCACCAAAAAGCTGGGGCCTTACCCATAAAGGATTCTTCCTCAGTCAAGCCTCCAAATGAGAACATGGCCTGCCTGACACCTCCACTGAAGCCTTATGAGACCCTGAGCATAACTTACCAGGGATGATAAATGTGTGTGGTTTTAAGCTGCTAAATTTGTGCTCATTTGGTTATGCAGCAATGGATAACTAACATAGACCACTCTCAGGAACGAGTGGATACGGAGGAGGAAGGGAGACCTTATGCCTACTGATTCCAGGGTTTTATGATCAGTGACAGTGAGAATGAAGTTGCTCTTGATAGAAAAAGGGAAAGCAAGAATAGAAACCAATCTGAGTAGGAGAATAGGTGATGAAGACTTCAGTTTTGATGTGCGTTATTTGGAGAAAATGAAATGCAGGTAGTCACCTAGAATTTGTGAGTGGGATTTAGGTGAGAATTCAAAGCTGATGAAGTCCCAAGAATAAGAGTCGTCCAAAGAAGAGAGTTCAGAGAGGAGCAAAAAAATGGGGATTAGTGTTGGGGAAAGGCCACCGGCGGGCCGGGGAGAAGGAAGGCAAGAACCAAACCCAGGAGTGCCAGTGAAGCTGTACAGTCAAAGGAAGGATTGTGATGGATTGGTTCTCTCCAAGTGTTGTTATAATGCAACCTCTAGGAGGCGGTCTCTATGTTACAAGTAAGAAAAGCCTCAAGAGTTGAAATATCTTCACCAATACCGTGCAAACAGTGAGAGTGAATGGACTGGAACTGGAATACCACAGCAAAGCCCGCGATCTTCCCATTCCACATTTAACTCATCCTTATCATCCAAAGGGGAGTTAAATTAATAGGCAGGGGGCCAGGAAAGAAGAATGGAGGCTCCCCGGGAGTCCAAGGGGAGCAGCGAAGCCCAGCCAACCGCAGTCGGGTGTCCTCCCAGCCGACCGCTGAGGTCACCGGAGCGTAGGATGCGCGGGCCGAGGGGAGCGCGGACGCCTGCGCAGGCGCATGCGCACTCGCCGCCGTGCGCTCGGGCGCGCCGGGCTGACGGGGGCGGGGACACGCAGTGCGCGCGGCCGGGGGCGGTGCGGCGGTGCCGCTGTGGGGGGGTCTCCCGGCACACAAAACGCTGCGCAGTGCTGAGCCCACCGCACCCCGCGAAGTCATGGAGATCGGTACCGAGATCAGCCGCAAAATCCGGGTGAGATCCGCATCCGCCGGCGTCAGGCGGGGGCAGGAAGCTGGGCCTCCGCGGGCGAGCGGACGCACAGTTGTCAGGAGTAACGGAGACTGTGGGGACTGTGGGCCCGGCCTGGACTCCGCGGCCTGGATGCTGCGGGGCGCTCGGGACGGGTCACGGGGCCGACCAGCGGCGCCTGCTCGAGCAGGCCGCCTAGGGCCTGAGCGGCGGTGCGGCCTCTCAGTGCGCGGCCGCTGAAGAGGTAGCCGCTGGGGAACGGAAGGAAGGGGGCGGGGCCGGAGAGCCAGGCCCGGCGGGGGCCTGGAGGGGGTCGCGGCGCCTCCCCGCCCCCACCCGTGCGGCCGAGGGGCGGGAGGTGCGCTGCTCAGTCGGTCTTGTTTTCCTAGAGCCGCCCTTCTCACAGGCATGTTTGCTTTTTTCCCTTTTAGAGTGCCATTAAAGGGAAGTTGCAAGAATTAGGAGCTTATGTTGGTAAGTTTTTTTGATGTTAGCCTAATAGAATTTAGAGTTTCCCCCTAATTGAATTTTAGTGAATGCATTTTTCCCCATCGTGGTTTTGACATTGGAGAGACCCCTCTTCTTTCTTTAAGTCTGATACTGCCTGGTTACTTCTTTACTGTCTTTTCATTGAAAGCTCTATATGCAACCTTGCTTTTTTCCCCTAAATCCCCTTCTAAAACGGTGTTTTGAAGTAGGTTAGTTTCCTTCGTTAAGGTTTCATATTTGTCCGAATTTTATTCCATGTTTTTTCTATTGTTACTTTCCTCGACTTTTGTGTTTAGAACTGTTATTTTGGGTATGAATGTTTGATGCTTTCTTGCATTTGCCTGTGTAATGGTTCAGTTGAGTTTTATTTTCAGATCTCTTTCATTTCTTCCTGCCTCTTTGTCCCTTCCTGTCAGCAGTAACGTGTTCTCCTTTCCTATTCTTTTGTAATTTAAGTGTTTATTCTGTGCCAGGCACTGTGCTTAACTGTTGTATATGCCTTAACTCATGATAATCCCTAAGAGAACACTGGAAGATAAGTGATGATATCCCTTATTATACAAACAAGGAAACAGGCTTTGCTTATTTGAGCAAGGCTTTGTGGATTGGGACCTTGGTCTGTTTGATTCTATAGCTGGTGCCACAGATAAAAATAGCTACCACTTATGACGCCATTCTCAAAGTGTGGGAGACCCCAAGGGTCTCTGAAGACAAAACTATTTTCATATTAATACTAAAAGGATACCTGCCATTTTCACTGTTGACATTTGGATTGTGCAAAACCAGTGGTTGGTAAAACTGCTGGTACTTTAGCCTGAGTCACTATAGTTATGCCGAACTCTTCTAGAAATCATTTCAAATCACTCCTGGCTTGCGGTTAAAAAAAAAAAAAATCCAGTTTCATTTAAGAATGTCATTGGTAAAACTCTAAAAATATTTTCTTTTTTTTTTTTTTTTTTTTTTTTTTTTAAAAGATGACCGGTAAGGGGATCTTAACCCTCGACTTGGTGTTGTCAGCACCACGCTCAGCCAGTGAGCGAACCGGCCATCCGTATATGGGATCCGAACCCGGGGCCTTGGTGTTATCAGCACCGCACTCTCCCGAGTGAGCCACGGGCCGGCCCCTAAAAATATTTTCTTAAACCCTGTCCTTTGGCTACATCTTTTTAATATTCTCTGTGAGAGAATAGCAGTGCTTATCAAGGATTTTTGCTGTGTACTGAAATATTATTTTAAGGAAAACCATTCATGTGTTGAGCCGAGAACTAAACCGGCCACCTTTTTCGTATAACTTCATTTTTAACTTATAAGAACTGACAGACTGGGGTTACATACACCAGGGTGTTTGGCAGACATTTGCTTGAATGTGAGCAAAGGAAAGGAACTGCTAGTCTTTGCTGCCAAATGAGCTTTCAAATGAAAATTCGAATTTCGGAAATCTTGTGTCTGCCTCTATGAGCTTGACGGCTTCCTGGTGCTTAAATAATTTCTGATGAAATCAATGGCGATGCAACTCTTTTATATTATATAATGAAATGTATCAACAATGCTGGCTGGTTTGCTCAGTTGTTTAGAGTGTGGTGCTGATAACACCAAGGTCCAGGTTTCAATCTCTGTACAGGCCAGCTATCAAAAACAAAAATGTGTCAACACATTGATGGTTTGCATAGTTCAGTGAAGCAGTATTTTCTAAATGACCAATGCGTAATGTTACAAAATTATGCATGAGTAAGAGATCCATTGAAAATGGAGGATGGATTTTTGGGTAACAGTATGAAAAGACTATTGATAAGAGTTTGAGATTCCACATTGCTGCTAACATTTAAGAAACTACCGCTTGTTGAGTTTTGGTGTGGTATCACAGAAGAATATCCACATTATCTGAAAAGGCTACTAAAATATAACTTTTCTTTTTCAACTACATCTCTGTGTGAGATAGATTTTCTTCGCGTTGTTAAATGAGAACAACATAGTACAACAGATTAAATGCAGAAGCAAAAATTAGAATCCAGCTGTCTTTTAAACCAGATTTGTAAAAATATAAAACAAGGTCACCGCACTAAATTTGTTTTGGAAAATTCAGGGGATTTTTTTGAAACCACATTTAACATTTTTATTAAAAAATTTACATCTGTATTACATAAGTTAATAGTTTTCCCTTCATTTAAATTTGCTAATATATAAAAACAGTCAAAATGTTCATAAAAGCTTTGACACATTAATGATATTTATAAAGATTTACTTTATCTTCACCATTCAAGGACACATGTTCCTGCCTGATGAAATGTTCCCTATTTATTGCATTGTTTCTCCCCACAATTTGATGTTTCAAAAATTCAGTTATTTTAATGAGAAAAATTTTATTTGTGTTAATATAATTGAGTTTGTTAACATGTGATGGGTGTATTTTAATGAATTAGTAAATACATTAAAAATTCTCAGTTTTGCTTTTGAATACAGTAGATATCAATAGATAGAACCCATTTAAAACGGGGGGTCTGAAACCAAACAATTTTGAGGCTTTAAGAAGAAAATTGAGGCTCAGAGAAGATGAAGCTGAACCAGGACTTATTTATTCTTTCTTTCTATGAAATCCACAGAAAACGAGAAATCCACAGAAAACCTAGTGAGAATTCTTAATTCTAGCACATGAAAATACAAACACATGCTAATTGAGTCTAAATTCAATTTTATTGATGACTCCTGTCCTGTATCAAAAATCTCAAACGAAGAATTTTGACCCTTACTAAAAATAAAAACATAGTTAAAGGTTAACCTAGTCCAGTATGAAAAGTAATTATAGTAAAAACATCATATTTCATGGTTTTCAAAATATTTTCATAAAGTTCTATTTGTTCTGAACACAGTGCTAGGGTGGGTGTGGCAGGTAATATTGCCTCTTCTACAAACAAAGACATAAAGTCTTGAAAGGGCTACATAGAGCTAGTCAGTAGCAGATTTAAGATCAAAGTACTCAGGTGTCTGGGTCCTTGTTTCTATTAGATTAGCTTTATAATAGAAACTTGGTGTGCTAACAAATGGATATCAGTCACTCCTGTGTTCCTCCGTAATTACACCGAAATCTGTCCCAGCAATTCACACATTAGCACAGCTTCTCTACTTTGATTTGTCTCCGCTACTTGGCTAGAAGTTTCTTTCTTTCTTTCCTTTTTTTTTTTTGACGGCTGGCTGGTATGGGGATCCGAACCTGTGACCTTGGTGTCACTACACTACGCTCTCCCAAATGAAATAATGGCCAGCTCTGGAAGTTTCTTTAAAGGCAGAGACTTCATGTTTACTGTGTCCCAGTGGCCTGGCAGAGAGCCTGATGTTTCATAAATGTTGATTAAGTGGGTAAACAGAGGTCATCATTAGACTCTATTTGGAATAAAATAGTATATGTATATCATTAATTTATGTTTACACTCAGCTGCCTAATTATTTGTGTATACATTGTTGTCTTTCTGAAGAGGGTGATTTTCTAGTCCCTTTATGCTAGAAAGAGTCCTGGAACCCTCTAAAGTTATAAAAACGTCCTCCCATAAGTATTTAAATCTCTATTTTCAAGGCATTGGGTGGGATACAAATGTGAACATCCCTTTTTAGAAGAGGTGGTAAGGTTTTTTTGGTGTGTTTGCTCAAAATGGAGCACTTGAATGAAATAGCAATTGTAATTAATTCAGAACAGTTTTCATTCACATTTTAGAGATATGAATGTCCAGAAACCTTCAAAATTTTTACTGTTTGTTTTTTAGTATGCTGATTTCAAATGAACTTGAGAAAACTGTCAGAATTCTGGAGGAATGTATCATGACCACATATTATTTTTTCATTAGATTCTTATTTCCCTTTATATGTCTACTAAGAAAATAAGGAATAAATTTCTAATAGCTTTTTAAAAAATTTTTTATCTTATGAAACTAAACTTTACCTAATAGTTTTGTTGAGAAATAATTGGCATATATTAAATTGCACGTATTTAAAGTTTACAATTTGATATTCCTTGATGTGTATGCACCAATGAAACCATCACCACAATTAAGTTCATGGAAAGATTCATATTCTCTTAATTCTGTTTTTCCACCAACTTTTTGCAGCATATAGTGACAGAAAGTGCAGTCTACCTGTATCGTTGACATAAGGGAGAAAAACTGTCGAGACTGCCAAAGTATTTCAACTCTTTTGTCCGTTGACCTTTTCTGAGTTATCAGTGGTGGCTCGTAGTAGGTGGTATGCATAAATAAACTGCCAGGTTTATTTACTGTAATTGGTAGAAAGGAGTGGGAGAATGACTGGCTACTTGTCTTTGCTTGTATCTTCTCATATTGCATGCTTCCATCAAATATTCTTATTTCTTTTCTTTTGTAGATTTGGCTTTCTCAGTATATTTGTCCTTTTCTTGAACTACAAGGAAATAAGAGTATTTACATAGAAATAGGAGTACTTGAGGTATTAAATCTAAATGAGTTTTTTTGGCAGAGATTTGAGTTCCTGATGATGTTTTTTGCTTCCTTATCCTTTTAGTGAGGTGTTTTCAGGCTTTTGGGGATTTTTTGTTTTGTTGTTGTTTAGTTTTGTTTTTTGTTTAGCACTGTGAGGGTAAAACAGTGAGTTGAGTTGACATTATTTAACTAATCTTAACATGGAATTTTAAAAATGATAAACAGTTTTGGAGTCGTTTTCATTTATTTGATGTTGCTGCAAGTTTGTTACCCTGAGTAAGTGAAATCTGCCTTTGCCAAGGATAAAGATGTTCTTTTAAGAAATGAGCATTATTTTGAAACATTATAAATAAACAGAAAACTAAACCAAACTCGATTATTCTTGGGGAATGTCCGTATGGTTTCTTGAAGTTTCTCTGAAATTAATGAGCATTATTAAAAAGATTTCTTTCAAGGAAATGATTGCACTTTCTTGTTTGATTCTATAATTCAGAATGTCTAGTTTTGTTAGTATTCATCAGTTATTTCTAATTCCCACTTTTCTAGTAATTGAAAATACTTGTGGAATGAAGAGAAAAAAATTAAAGTTGAACTTTCTTCAATATAATTTCGGTAGAGCTGAGGTACTCATTCTTAGAGCTACATCTATATTTTTAAACAGATCATCTTTAAGTAGAAGAAAGTGTTGATGAAAACAAAAAAGTTTTGATATACTTTTCCTTTTAAATAGATGAAGAACTTCCTGATTACATTATGGTGATGGTGGCCAACAAGAAAAGTCAGGACCAAATGACAGAGGACCTGTCCCTGTTTCTAGGGAACAACACAATTCGATTCACCATATGGTATGTTTCTGAATATATATGCCTCAGACCAAAAATTACTGTTATAATTTTGAATGACCTTTAAGGGCCTTCAGACTAGGAACCCCAAGTTACAGCGAAAGCACAAGTCAGAGTAGGTATTCTGTCTGAAAAGAGGTTCTTAACAGTTTGTGAGCAATATAGCACAACCTCTGGAGCAAGACTGCCAAGGTTGAGTACTGGCTCTGTATATTGCCTTGGTTTCTCCATGTGTAAAATAGGAATAGTAAATGACCTGCTTTATAGAGTTGTTGTGAGGATTAAATGAGCTAATACATGTAAAGTGCTTACAGGTGTGCCTGGCCCATAGGAGTCCTTAGTGTATGTGAGTTGTAGTTCTGTTTCTTTTGTAAACTTATAGTTCATTTCCCCGCACCAAAACCAGTTACAGATGTTGTTTGAACTGGGTTGGCTTCCTGTATCACTTTTTCCATAGAGTTACCTCTTATGGGGCAAGATTTTTTTATTTTTAATTTTTCTTTTTTAGCCTTTTCCAGTTTTTCTAACTCACATCTTCATTTGACAAACACAAATTGCAATCATGTTTAAAGTTTGGACTTTTAAAATAAGCAACTTTATTTTAAAATATAAATTACTGTTATAATTTTGAATGGCCTTTAAGGGCCTTCAAACTAGGAACCCCTAGTTACAGCAAAAGTTAATGATGAAGCAGAGGTTGAGTGAGCAAGTGGCCTGCTTAATTTGAATGGCAGGAGACTCTGAAAAGGAATAGAATGCACTAAGGAGGGAGATGAAGCTGGTTAACATCCTGCCTTTAAACCAAAGGTTGTCCTCGAGTTGTTTTTGCCTCATCAGGCAACTGTATGCTTTACAGCTTTTGTGAAGCTGCCTTGAAATTCTGCACAGAATAATCTGGGTTTGTATTACAGTTTTGAAGAACATTTTTAGAGTGTATCGGTCCTCAGGTGTTATACATACTACTTCAGTATGGTGTAACCTAACCCACTTGTTACAGTTTGTCCCCAGAACTTACACAAAAATACAAAAACAAACCCTGATCGTGCTGCTTTTGACGTGTTGTTTTTTTAAGTCTTCAGCAGTCCAGGTATTTTTGTTTCATTCACAGGTTTTATGACCTGACCTTTGGCTCAACCTTTGTTTTTTGTTTGTTTTGTTTTGGTTTTGGCAGCTTGTGGGTGAGGGGAATCCAAACTCTTGACATTAGGTTATCTGCACCAGGCTCTAACCGACTGAGCTAACTGGCCAGCTGGGTCAACCTTTGGGTCACTTGGGGTTTGAGTCCAGCTAATCTAAGATGGTGGATTGACCTATTAGATCCTTTCTCAGATAATTTAATGGACTACTTTAGATACATTTCTTAATTAGGCTACTAACTGAATCTGAATTTAAAATCAGATTAATTCAATTTTCTCATTTTGCCATAAATTCAGTTTATATTTTGAGATTACTTATAACTTTCTTCAGCTTTCAGAGTTGTCCAAGAAACCATGTGAGTAGTTAAAATCAATATAAACTGTGCTTAAACAATTTTAATAATAAGCATTGTTTATGATACTTGTTTTATTGTAAGCCACATTGAGTCTTTAGTCCATAGGAAATAAGGTGACAGTTTTTGTAGAGTAAGACTCTGGTCATGTGATGTCCTTGCCCTTAATTTTGTAGAGGCTAGATGTTGAAAATAGTGAAGAAAAAATAACATGATTTTTGATAGACTTCTACAATATTCATATAAAGCCTTTTTTGAAAATGTGAAATTTGAAAGGTAATTTTAATACCAGTTATCCATAAAGACCACTTATCAATATTTATCTGAATATAATATCATCAAATTTAGAGTGGCCGTCGAAATAAAATCTTTCTTACGGGAGGCTTTATTTTTGTTTTTCGTTTTTTTTAGGCTTCACGGTGTATTAGATAAACTTCGCTCTGTTACAACTGGTAAGATTCATAAAATTGTCTGATATTTGGGGGGGAATTCCTGCTTGCTGTAGCATATGATTGTTTCCAAAGTCATTTATACTGCTTTGGGAAAAAACCCATAACTTTGAAAATAGTGGTCATTTGAACTTTTTTAGGAAGCACATAGTTTTCATGAATTTAAGAGCAGTAAATTTAATGTAATTCAAAGATAATTTAATCAAGGGTGGGGGGAGCAGTGCAGTTCATCCTAAGAAAATAATGATAGATGTGTGCAAATATTTAGCCTCAAGGATATTTCAGTATTTTATAATTTAAAATTACTTAAGGAAAAAATTAAAATTTTAAAAATTGAAAAGAAAAGAAAATTACTTAGAAGTTCAGTAATAATAAATTGAATAAATTATTATATTACTATATATGGGATAATGTTCCGTTAATAAAATTATGTTGTGGAAGAATAATATGAGAATATACACACATAAGACACACATCTTAGTTTTTTTTATTTTTATTTTTATTTTTTAAAATTTTTTTAAAAGATGACCGGTAAGGGGATCTTAACCCTTGACTTGGTGTTGTCATCACGACGCTCACCCAATGAGCTAACTGGCCATCCCTATATCCGGGGCCTTGGTGTTATCAGCACCGCACTCTCCCGAGTGAGCCATGGGCCGGCCCCACATCTTAGTTTTTAAAGAATGCGTGTGTAAACTCTTCCTCAAAAATCAGCTTTGAGATGATTAGTGATATTTATATTTTTAAAATTTTCCATAGTAAGCATGTATTGTTTTCGAATTGGTGATGAGGGAGGGAAAGATTTAAAGTAATAGAAGTAGATTAAAAATACCATGTATTTTTCCTTCCAGAACCCTCTAGTCTAAAGTCTTCTGATAACAACATCTTTGATAGTAATGTGCCTTCAAACAAGAGTGGGTTTAGTCGGGGAGATGAGAGAAGGCATGAAGCTACTATACCACCCCTTGCCATTTCTAGCACTAGACCTGAAAAAAGAGATTCCAGAGCTTCTACAAATTTACAGGAGCAGAAAACCACTGTCAGGTAAGAGTGCTGTGTAGACCTCCTGTGGGCAGATGGGGATGTGTATGTTAAATTTACATTAGTTTTTATATCTTTCAGTTGATGTTTTTAGCAATTTTTGGAAACAGTAAAGTGATCCTGAGCAATATTTTGAATAGAAGCATGGATTAAGACCTAAATGATTATCTTTTATCTCAATTGTAGTAAAGCAAGGTTTAAAGAAAATGCAATTTCAAAATAGTTTTGAATGGAATACATCAAGACAGTTTCCATACTTTGTCATTCAGTTTTGGGGGGGTGGAGAGGAACTGGCTGGTAGGGGATCTGAATCCTTGACCTTGGTACTACAAGGCTGATGATTCAGATTTTTAAAGTAAACATTCTTTCAAGATTTGGAGATACTTGCTCCAATTTCATCGTGGCACATTCTGTTTTTTTTTTTTTTTTTTTTAAATAGACAGACTTATGATGATGGAGCTGCAACCCGACTAATGTCAACAGTGAAACCTCTGCGGGAGCCAGCACCCTCTGAAGATGTGATTGATATTAAGCCAGAACCAGATGATCTCATTGATGAAGACCTCAATTTTGTGCAGGAGAATCCCTTATCTCAGAAAAAACCTACAGTGACACTTACGTATGGTTCTTCTCGCCCTTCTATTGAAATTTATCGACCACCTGCAAGTCGAAATTTAGATAGTGGTGCTAATTTGAACAGGTTGCAATTTCAACAGCAGCAAAACAGCATTCATGCTGCCAAGCAACTTGATATGCAAAACAGCCGGGTATATGAAACGGAACATTTGTCTGAACCAGAAGTGCTTAACAGCTTAGAAGAGACTTACAGTCCCTTCTTCAGACACAACTCGGAAAAAATGAGTATTGAGGTTTGTATATACTTTAAAATCAGGCTTGTTGGGCTGAAAATTAACAGTTTGTGATACTAAGTAGTATGTGAAGTAACTAAACACATATTGCAAGTTTATTTAAAACTGATTTCTCTGTTACTCAATGTATTACACTAGTTAGATTTTTCTCTCCATGGTTGGTTTCTAGAGATGGATATTTTGCGTCACATCTGTATATCTTCTTGAGATTTCTGATTCTTGAGATAGCTTTAACCCAACCTTTTAATTTTGGGGGGGGCGAGGTTAGGTCAGTTTTGGATCATTCATGATAATTATTACTTAGCAACCAAGTAACTCCATTTCTTTAATTTCCTCAACAGTGCTTATACGTAGCTGTTTGCAAAATGTATGTGAAGCTCTAGTTTTTGTTTTAGTTAGAGGCTTTTAGAGATGATATTTATATTTATATGAGAAATTAGAAAATACCCTGTGAATTCTTAATGATGATTGGCTTTTTCTTAAAATGAAAAGGTATTTTGTGGTAGAACTTTGTTATTTTCTGAGAATAGGTAACTATAAGTTTATCTGATTGCAGGAAGAAAACTTTCGGAAGAGAAAGTTGCCTGTGGTAAGTTCAGTTGTTAAAGTAAGAAAATTCAATCATGATGGAGAAGAGGAAGAGGAAGATGATGATTATGGCTCCCGGATGGGAAGTGTCTCCAGCAGTGTGTCAGTGCCAGCAAAGCCTGAAAGGAGGTAACTTGCACATGGCTGTAGATTAATTTTTAGCTGCCCGATGGCATCTTCTGGGCTTCTTGAAGAGCGTAATTATGAAATGAAAAATTTAATGTAATAAAATGTAAGACTTTTCCATTGGTTTTTGAGAAAAACTTAATGAAAGATAAATTGCTAAACATTGGAGAGGATTGCAGAGAGTATTAAAAACTAATATGATGGGAGAGAAAAGTAACATCAATCCAGATTCATTACTTTTAAAAAAATGTTTCAATTTAGTTGACATTTCCTAAAAACTACAGCTAGTTTGTTTAAAAGCTGGAGAAGGCTGTAGTAAAGGCATAATGAATGGCTGGCATGTAGAAAACTGAAATTCAAAATTTAATAAAAGTATCTTTCTTAACTCTTTTAGACCTTCTCTTCCACCTTCTAAACAAGCTAACAAGAATCTAATTTTGAAGGCTATATCTGAAGCTCAAGAATCTGTAACAAAAACGACTAACTATTCCACAGGTAATTTAAATATATTATGTTTACATTAGGTAAGAGATTTTTATAACTCTTGAGTTAGCTGAAATGATTGCTTCCTAATATGTGGTAAAGTAAAGGTGCCTGCCAGATATCAAGACCAAGTTGAGGTGTCCTCTATAGAAGAATGCTTTGAAAAGGAGATTTGACCAGTTTGAGAAACTCCCAGATGTCAGTAGATTTTAGTTTGCTGAGCACCATGTAATGCCTTTTACTCCCTCTTTTTAATGTCTGAAAAATATAATCAAAATTTTAAAGGGAGTTTTTATAAAAGTGGGACTTTCATACTAATAGCATTAGATTCAACAGTAGATATGAATCATATATAAAAGGGAGGAAAGGGCTGAGCCCATGGCGCACTCGGGAGAGTGCGGCGCTGGGAGCGCGGCAACGCTCCCACCGCGGCAACGCTCCCACCGCGGCAACGCTCCCACCACGGTTTGGATCCTATATAGGAATGGCCGGTGCACTCACTGGCTGAGTGCCGGGCATGAAAAAGACAAAAAAAAAAAAAAAAAAAAAAAGCTGGGGGAGGAAAATTGGATAATAATAATAAATGGCTGAAGTTAAAGAAATTTGTTTAAAACTAATATATAAGCAGGTTGGTCTCCTTCCCTTCAGTGGAATGCATTAATAGAATATAAGGCAGAAAATTGACTTATCAGTGGTGTTCCTGCCCCAATCCTAGTGAAGTACTAAAATCATTTTATGTGAGAATCTAAAGATATTACAGGTTTTAAAACAAAAAGATGAGTCGGTTATAAGCTGATCTTAGGGAAAGCTCATTCTAAAATGCAAGCCAAATGATAGGTGTTATTTTGTGTTCTTAAATTCTGTATTCTATGCCTCACCTGCTGTAGCCAGTGTGTAAAACTTGGTGTTAACAAGCTGATGGTAATTACCCACTCTAAAAATGTTTTTAAATTTTGGGGGCTGATTTGATGAATCCTCTTACAGTATTGCTCTGCTTGTTCATTCTCTCTTGCATGTCTTTTTGTGGCCCCTTTCTAAAGTGAAATAAACTGTTAGCAGTCAGTTTTTGATTGCAATACTCATCTGTCCCTTTGCTTCTCCTCATCCCTAATTTAACCTTGAGCATAAAATTAAACAGATTTTAGTGTATAGAATAAGGATTATCAGGTAATGGCCAACACTTGCCCTAATAATTTATCTATTTACGTTCTCTTTTCTGGTCTGTCAGCAATATTAATTGTTTAGAATGGTGAGATTAGAGAATTTCTGTGACCTTGAAATATCCTGCTTCAGTAATAGTTGGATTGTTATAACACCAAGGTCAAGGGCTTGGATCCCCTTACCAGCCAGCTGCCAAAATAATAATAATAATAATAGTAGTAGTAATAGTTGGAGATTCCCCTAGATTAAAGAGGTAGCATTGAAATCTCTTTCTTTACCTGGGTTACCTAAATTATAATTTGAAGTTGATATAAGATCATGAAACAGAGCCTAAACTGCATTTGGTTAAAAGTGAATATGTATGTGCTGTATTGTATTCATGGCACATGGCTTGAAATGTGTAGACATTGTTCACATACCTGTGGATAACTGGTCAGGTATCTGTCTCAGGAATGTTGTGAGAAAAAATGAATGGTATCTGGACTATTCTGAACTCTCATGTTCTAAAACCAAGGAGGCATTTATGTTAAATATGACATGTTCACTGTTGAGTTTTAATGTGTTACTGCATTTGCATTTCCATCTTTTTTGCTTTTGTGTAAAAGTCCCACAGAAACAGACACTTCCAGTTGCTCCCAGAACTCGAACTTCTCAAGAAGAATTGCTGGCAGAGGTGGTCCAGGGGCAAAGCAGGGCACCCAGAATAAATTCCCCCACGAAAGAAGAGGAAACAAAAGGAGATAATATAGAAAAAAAACAAGGTAATTATTTAATAGATATTCCACTCTCTATTATACTTTTTTCTCATGAGATATTTAATATTTGTAATGGGTTTTTATGAAATGATATACTATGAAAGAAGTGATGATTAGGCCCAAAAATACAATGAGAAGGTTCTGTGAGAAAGGTTTATACTTAGACTTTTCAGAAATTTTCCATTCTCAAAAATGGAAATAGTACAGTGAACTCTCATGAACCCAGTCACCCAGGCTTAATAATTACCATAATTTTGCTGGTCTTTAGAAAGCTCCTTCTTAAAGATATATATTTTTTTATATTCTTCTTTTCCCTTTTTTTGTTGATTGTATCCCTTGTTCTCTCAAACTTGAAATCGTAGTTATCTTTATTTATTTATTTATTTATTTTTTATAAAAGATGACTGGTAAGGGGATCTTAACCCTTGACTTGGTGTTGTCAGCACCATGCTCACCCATTGAGCTAACCAGCCATCTCTATATGGGATCCGAGCCCACGGCCTTGGTGTTATCAGCACCACACTCTCCCGAGTGAGCCATGGGCTGACCCATCTTTAAATCTCACTTTTCTTAGCATCCTGTCTCTGTGATTGACAATATCTATCCCAGTGGTCCTGCTTTATTCCCTTATTCCTAACATACTGAAATTAGTTTCCAGCTAATCTTTCTACTTCCTTCTTCTCATCTCCCCTCTTTTACTCCCTAACTCTAGCACAGCCTATTATCTAACTTTCAAAGTGTAACTCTCATCATGTGACTCCTTTGTGAGAGCATCTCCCCTTTGTCCTTATTGCCCAGGACTAATGCCATTCGTTTGGACTTGAGGCAAGTCCATTATCTGGCCCTTGGGCCTGCCCAGCCCTTATCCTGTACTTTGAAAACTTCTGTTCCTTCTTTACCCATCAAGAAAGACTCTGGTTTCTTCTGTTTTTCTACTAGGATTTGAATTTTAAAAATCCCACCAAAAAATCTGTATGCTCATGTTATTTCTAACTTACGCTGTTCTCTAACCTTGTAATACATTTTTTTCATTCCTTCTAAATTGTGTTCTTTAATTGTTTCAGGTTTCATGAAGTCTTATGATTTCAAAAGTGTTGGTTTCATTAAGCCTCATGATCCTACTTTCTATTTTTTCCTTTATTTTCTTTCTTTTCTAAATAAAAATTTTTGACTGTATTGTGCAATTTGCCATGTCAGCATTATATGCTATTTCTAAATGTTGGACCTGAGAACAAAAAGTCCCCCAAGTAGCCAATAGGTACTAACTAGGAAGTGTGAATGAGCCAATTTGAGAAGAGTAGCTACAAACTAGGAGGGATTTTGTTCACTGTAGTAGTGGGTGAGGCTAAAGATCTAAAGGGGCTGCAGTTGTCTACTCCCTATGAACTCTCCAAACTGTTGTGCCAGGGTTCCCTTCAAAGAAGGACTACGCAAGAACAAACCTCTTGGAGTAAAGTTAAATGGATCAGGGAGACTAGAGATAAAGGGAATATCAGATAAAAATGGGGGAGGAAAACAGAGCTGGAAAGTCTACCATGTTTTTTTTTTTTTTTTTTTTTTTGTCTTTTTCGTGACCGGCACTCAGCCAGTGAGCGCACTGGCCAGTCCCATATAGGATCCGAACCCGGGGCGGGAGCGTCGCCACGCTCCCAGCGCCGCACTCTCCCTCTCCCAAGTGCGCCACGGGCTCGGCCCTCTACCATGTTTTTTAACATCACAAAACTAACAGAATAGGGTTCTCTGAAGTTAGAAAAGCTATCTGAACCAAACCTCCTTCTAAAATCAACAATAGGAAAGTACCATGGACGAGTCCTACACCAAGTTAAAAGATAAAAGGAAAGAAATAAAGGACAAAATAGCATTGTTTCAGGGAGAGCACCCTGGAAAGATATACTAAAAAGTGGGAAAAGATACATCATTTCAAGTGAGCTAGAAGACATTAAGAAAATGATTTATGATGTGAAAAAATATAAAACAAAAAACTTTTTTTTTTTTTTTTTTTTTTTTGTCGTTTTTTCGTGACCGGCACTCAGCCAGTGAGTGCACCGGTCAGTCCTATATAGGATCCGAACCCGCGGCGGGAGCGTCGCCGCGCTCCCAGCGCAGCACTCTACCAAGTGCGCCACGGGCTCGGCCCTAAAAACAAAAAACTTTTGAAATGAGGTGACAAGAATTAGAAATAAAAAACTTATTTAGAAATGAAGACTAAACTAGAATTCAAGAATCAGTATGTCTTAAGGAAAAAAAATCAGTGTGTCTTAAAACATCTTCAGAGAAATTGAAGATAAAAGGGGAGGACATTTTAAAAATCCAAAAGGATTCAAGAGAAAGTGGCAGATGTTGAATGTAGACAACAGAGATAAAGTGTATTTGAGTCTCTGAAGAAAAATACTAGTACAAGGGAACAGCAAACATCTTTCAAGAAAACTTCTCTGAAATAAAAAATAAATATAAAACTAATTCCTGGAAGATTATACTATTAAGCTGAGAATATCTACCCAGAAATGTAAACACTAAGATGCATTCTACAATTAATAGAATTTTGAAAAGAAGGAAAAAAAATCACTTTGGCATGTAGGGAAAAAGGATTCACAATTTAGAAGAAAAAAGTAGATTATTGCCAGACTTTTTAACAGCATCACTTTATGCCAGAAGAAAATGGACTAGTATATTTAAGATACTCAGGGAAAGAAAGTGTGAACCAAGAATTTTGTGTTCAGCAAGTGGCCTTCAGAAAAGGGCACCAAGTGTTATCTCTATGCAGGGATTCAGAGACAATTATTCCCATGAAATTTTCTTAATTGAAATGGAGTATGGGCTTCAGACAAGTAAAAACCTTGTCCTGAATTTGTATTGGAAATTTTTATGAACTCACGTTGTATAAGGGTACTTCAAAAAGTTCGTGGAAAATAGAATTGAAAAGTAATACTAATCTTTCCATGAACTTTTTGAAGTACTCTTACATTTTATCTGTAAATAAATACATTTTTCTCTAGTCTATCTGCTAGAAAAGCATAGAAACAATGACCAACCCGTAGCACTGAGCATCCCAACTGTCTAGATTGTCATCTCAGAATACTTGCTATTTAAAGAAATCAGGCTTCTTAAGAAATGTCTAACTCCAGGTCTGGGGCAGAAAATATTACGATGATCCTAGAATGTCTGGAACATCCCAGATAGTAAAGAAGCTATCATAGAGTAATGTCAAAAGAGCCAACTTTAAGAGGTTCCCATTCACCAAAGACATAACAATTTGAGCTTCGATAAGGGTAAGAATTGCGGTGCACTAAAGCCCATCAAACACGTTTAAATCCATGACTTCATAATGATATTTTCAAAAAGTTAAACCCTAAATAATTACCTTCTGGAGGATAACAGATGATAATACGTTATCTTGAAAATGGGGTATATAAAATAATTGAGCATTTATGCTGCCTTTTCTATAAGAATGGTACCACTCAGTAAGCAAATAGTACAGTGATCCGCACCTGTTTTTTTGTGAATAAAGGTTTATTGGAACCAAACTGTGCCCATTCATTTATGTATTGTCCGTGGCTGCTTTTGTATTACAATCTGAGTTGAATAGTTGGAACAAAACATGTAGTTTGCTTGCACAGCCTCAGTAGAAATTGTTTGCTAACCCTGAGGTAGTAGATGAGGGCAGCGGCTTGTAAAATTACCTCAGCTAATATGTGAGTGTGGTAGAATGAGTGTTTGTTTTTTTTTTTTTTTAAAGAGTAAAAACCAGTTGTTTTGTGCTCCCTGATGAAAGAATAATATACTACCTTAGTCTTGCTGAAGGATCTGAACCTAAGTCATCAAGCCTTCCATCCAGCTTGCAAGAAGTACAGAGGTCAGAGGAATTGTTAGTTGAGCTGCACCATGAGTGTGCTGCACCATGGAGTGTGCAACAGGCAAAATACCGTCTCTGGAACACTGTATAGGTCAAAACAGCCCAAGAATTCAAGATTAAAAGACTTAAAAGACAAATTTAGAAAGGGCAAGGTTAAACTGTAGTGTATAGGGATCTACACTGTGTAAAACCACAACGAACCTCTAGGCATTACTATAAAAGGCATAAGTGGTTACTTTTGGAGAGGCCTGATTAAGATGGGGCACATGGAGAGGCTTCTGGGGTGGCTGGTCAAGTTCTATTGAGCTGGGTGATAGTTAAAAGGGTGTATTTTGCCTTTTAAAAATGCATTAAGCTGTCTCTCTGTTTTGTGTAGTTTTCCATGTCATTGTTGCGTTTTAAAAGGAAAAGGTTATTACATGGCTGAGAGAGAACTGTAAATAAAAAGGTTCAGTTGAAATGATATCAAATACCTCTGCTGATGAGGACAGTTACTAGATTCATTTGTTCACAAGTATAAAGTGATGCTGCAAGCAGTCATTATCTGTTATGCACTTACTGTTTTATTGTTATATTTTGTGAGAGGATTTTTAAATCAAAATATGCACATGTGTTAGTATGAGTTGTTAGTTTTCTATTCTCTCTCTGGCCTCTATTTTTACTACCATACCCACCTCACAATGCATGTACTTTTTCTCTTTTTGTTTGGGTCAGTCTGTCCCCAGAAGTTTATTTTGCCAATCTTTTAAAAAACCTAACAACAACAGTAATTCTGGCTTTATTGATCCTCTTTTGGGGTCTTTGTTTTCTGTTCCACTGATTTCTGCTCTTATTTTAATATATCCTTTCATATTTTCTCTTATTAATTTATCTTAGCCTGTCTTTTCAAAGTAAGCATTTAACCTATAAATTTCTCCTGATGTGCCACTTCTACTGCATGTCACAATTTTTAAAATATTAACATTTACTTGCACATATTGTGAGGTACAGTATATTTCAATACATGCATATATTGCACAATGATTCACTTAGGGTAGATAGCATAGTTGTATATCACAATTTTTGGTACATAATATTTTCATTCTCCAAGTGTCTTTAATTTCCATTATGATTTTTGTCTTTGACCCATTAGTTATTTGAAAATGTTTTTAATATACAGTATATGGAAATTTTGTTTTTGTCTTTTCATTTTTTATTATATACCCCTGACTTAATGACATTATGTTTAGATAATGTGATTTTTAGAATGCATATTTTTTGAAAATTAACACTTGCTTAGTGCGTAATCACTTTTGTGCATTTTGAAAGTAGACTTTAATTGTTGGATTGAGAATTTTTTATTCATTTAGTAGGTGAAGCTCTTAGTGTTAATGTTCAAGTTTTAACCTTGCTGAGTTTTTGGTCTGCTTGACTTATCAGTGACTGAGAGAGGGTGTTGAAATTGCCCATCATGATGATCATTTTTATCTTAATTTCTCTGTATTTCTGTTAGTTTTCGCTTTAATTATTTTGAGGCTGTTATATGAGAGTTATGAGAGTACTTCAAAAAGTTCATGGAAAGATTTGTATTATAATTCTATTTTTCCATGATCTTTTTGAAGTACCCTGTATACCAGGTGCATACATGTTTAAAAATGTTATATGTTCCATGCAAACTGAATCTTTTATCTTGATCTACGACCCTCTACACCAAAGGATGCTTTTATCTTAAAGTCAGTTTTGTCTGATATTAATATAGCCACTTAGTTAGTATTTGCCTCATATGTCTGTTTTCCATGCCTTTGTTTTCAGCCTTCTCTCTCCTTATGTTTTAGGTATATATCTCTCTTTCAAGGATTTTTCTGGGTTTTTTTTTTTTTTTTTTTTTTTTTTTTTTTTTTTGGCTGCTGGCCAGTACAGGGATCCAAATTTAACCTTAATGTTACCAACACTGAGCTCTGAACAAGTTCTCTTAAATATCATGAAGCTAGATTTTTGGTTTTTTAGTCTAATCTGAGTTTGCCTTTTATTGGGAGAGTTTAGACCATTCACATTTATTGGAATTATTGATGTAGTACTAGTTTATATTATCATCTTTTCTCATTTGTATCTGCCCACTTCTATTTTTTTCTCTTTTGCTTTTTTCAAGTTCATTAGTTATTGTTGTTAATCACCCTAGTTGCACATTTTTTGACTAGTTTACAATTTAAACCCTCCATTTCTGTTGTTTTAGTAGTTACCACTGAAATATTACCACACATACGTAATTTAGTATTCTAAAAGTTAGTATCTTGACCCCATTTCCAAACAGTAAAAGGACTTTAGAATACCTTTGAAGAACTTCAGTCTTTAACCTCCTGATTTACATTATGTTTCCAGTATTTCAATTTGATCTTTTTTAAATGTGTAAATTGGACACCATTATTATTATTTTACCTAGGCAATGTTTAGATTTACCTATATGTTTATGATTTTATTCATCCTCATATCTCTGAGTATAATTTGGGGCTTATCATTTTCCAGTATTTTGAAGTATTTTTCAAGTATATTCTTTGGAAGTTCTTTAGGTGTGTTGGTAAATTTCCTGAGTCTGTTTACCTTTGAGTGTTTTTATTTCTCCTTGTTCTTTGTGTGGAAGTTTTGCTGGATACCCAAATTGAAGTCAACATTTACTTGCTCTCCAGACCTTCATATATATTATTCCATTGTCTTCTGGATTCCATTGTTGTTCAGTGGACTTTTGTCATTCTAATTGTCTGTCCTTCCTTTGTAGGTGATCTGTCCTTTCTCTCTGGCTGCTTTCAAGATCTTCTCTTTGTCTTTGATGTTCTGCAGTTTCACTACGATGTATCTAGGCGTGGATTTCCTTTTAATTTTCCTGTTTGATATATGTTGTGTGAAAAAGCCATATATTTAAAATAAAATATTTTACATTATGAAATATATGCTAACCATAGAAAATTTGGAAAAACAAATTAGTGTAATGCCTGCTGATAGATTAGAAAATGATCAAATAGTACAGAGACATTTAAAATCAAAAGTAAACTTGCTTGCTTTATTCTTCAACCCACTAGTCCCATTCTCCAGAAGTCACGACTTTTAAATGCTTCTGTTATGACTTTGATTTTCTCTATGTCTGAAATAATATATTTATACTACTATTTCTTCATTCACCAACTATAAATGGAATCTGTTGATTTCTTGCTGTAATATGTCAGTATCTAACTCATTTATACCTTTCTTTGACTTCAAACTCATAGTAAAATTACTGTTTTAGTTCATTTCATTGGTTACTTTTATAATTTTAAGTAATACACCTAAATATCTATTTCCTGTCTGATTAATTATGTTTTAGTATATTTTGGCCCCCCAATTTCAGTATATTTTAACTTCCAAAATATATGGTCATTTATGTCTCCTTCAGTTATATCTCTTTCCTTGCCCCCCACCTTCTGTCATTTGTATTTTATATTATCAAATTTGGTCAAATTTACATTTCTGTTTTCCTGTGCTTTGTAGATTTTACTGTAAGAGTTGAGAAACAATAAGCAGCATTTACATTATTAAGACTATATTTAAATGTCATCCATTACAGAGCTAAGTTTACAGTTTATTTCTTGTACAATTTTTTGTTTAGGAATTCCCTAGAGTTTAAAATTTTTTTTTCCTCACTTACACAATTTTTTGTTTCCCTTAGGTTTTTATTTCTTTTTTTCCCCCTCTTGCATTGCCTACCTGTATTACAGCAGAAAAGTCTATTATTCTGTGCTGTTGAATCTGTGGGTTTTCCCTTTTTTCTTAGGTACCTCCTTCCTGGAGCCTCTCTCCTCTTGTCTAATCTGACTGCTTGCTTTCTAGGCCTGCTTCAAGGCTGTCATCTTAGGACTTTCTCCTAGGATGAAATGCTCTGCATTTCCTGCATCCCACTTTGTCTTCTCAGAGTCTTCTTCCGTTTTCTGATCACATCGTGAAGAAACTTCCTAAGAAATAGTATGAGAGTTAAATTTTCTGAGTGTTTGGGAATCTAAAGCTATCTTTGTACTTGACTGAATACTTTGGCTAGGTACAGAATTTTAAGTTGGAATTGTTTTCCTCAAAACTTTGAAGGTAAGGTTTTATTATCTTGAGGATTCCAATATTTATGCTGAGAAGCTGGTTGCGCATCTGATTCTTCTTTGTAAAGTACCTGTGTTTTTTTCATTCGAATAAAGCTGTGTTCTTCATGTCTGAAATTTCGCTGTGATATGTCTAGATGCTGGTCAGTCACTTTTGGGCTGAATATCTTGTGCACTCTTTTAATTTGAAAGTCCATGCTCTTCATGTGAGGGGAATTACTTGCGGTATTTCTGTAAAAATTTCCTCTCTTCTGTCTTCATCGTTCTCTTGTAGGAATTCTTAAATGTAGAATTAGTTAGTTGGATGATAAACTGCTGCTTTGATCTTCTGTCTATCCCATGTCTTTTCTCTCATCATTTTTGGCTTGATCTTATTCTACTCTCATATATCTCCTTGATTTTATCTTCAGTCTCTCTATTGAACTTTTTTTTATATAGGTAAGCATATTTTTTAATTTCCCCAAACTTTTTCTTATTCTCTGTTCTTCATGGTATCCTGTTAGTGGATATAATATCATCTCAAATTTGTCTGAAGATCCTAATTAGAGGTATTTTTTAAAATAGTTCTCTTGCCCCTAAATTAATGGTTTCCTTCAGGGTCAGGTTTTGCTTTTTTTTCTAGCCTTTTCATTTGCAGGATTTTTTCAACAATGTCTGCAGATTAGTGGTTCCTCGTGTAAGAAAAAGCAATACAAAATCTTACCTAGACTTTTGTGGGCTAAGCCTTGCTGCAGGCAGTTTTAGCTGTAAATGAAGCAGACAAGGAGCTGCTTTTGGTCTTGCAGTTGTGGAGGAATTTCCCTGGGGAGTGGGTTGGTTTGCTTATACGCCCACTAGTTGTCCGGATTCTCACACATAATTTGCTCAGTTTTTTTTTTTTTTTTTCTTATAGAGAAGAGTTCTCTCCTAAAAATTTTGTAATTTTGTCTTTTCATTGTCTGTTGGCCCTACCATTCACAGAGTGTGTTTTCTGCTTCCTTCTCTGCCTTTGCTCTAATCTCACAGTTGGATGGTCCTTTGTTTCATCCAAATTCAAGATGTTAAATACCATCCCAAATTTGTATCTCCAGCCTGGACCTTGCCCCTGAATTCCTAATTCCTATCCAAGTGTTTACTTTACATTTCTTCTTGGATGTATAATAAATCATTTCAAACTTATCAAAAACCCAATTACTGATTTTCTTCTCCAGTCTCTTTTTCCTGCACTTTTCTTCATTTTAGTTAATGGCAACCCCACTTTTCCAGTTGCTCAGGCCGGAAACCTACTGCCATTCTTCTTTCTTTCAAACTTAGGGCCATTCTTCCTTTGCTGTCTTTCTCCATTTTTTCCCCTCTTTCTCTCTCTCCTTTTATCTTTCTCCTTCCCTTCTACTACCTGTCAGCTTCTACCTTCAGAATATGTGCAGAATTCACCACCACCCACCACCTGGCCTCTACTCTCCCAGTCTAAGCCACCATCTGTGACTTGCTTTGATTATTGAAGTAGTGTCCTTACAGGTCTGTCAGCTTCCAAACTTGCCTTCCTTCAGTCTATCCCACACAGCAGCAGAGGGTTCCTTTTAAACTAAATGTGGTCATGCCATCCCCCTGCTCATGACCTTCCTGTGGCTCCCTGTTACACTCCCAGTCAGAGTCCAAGCTCTCTGGTCTCATCACCTTCCACCCTCTCCTTCCCTGTGCTCTGGCTCCCTCTTTTCCTTGCTGTTCCCTAGACATACTTGGCATGCTTGCTCTTTCAGGATATTTGAAGAAGAGCATGTCTGAGATGCTTTTACCCTCTCCCTGGAATGTTTTTTTCTCCATAACATCTATCACCATCTGATACATATTTTATGTTTTTGTAGTTTATGTATTTTTATCCAGACTCAGGTCTTTACATACCAACATGAAGTTTTATATATATGTTTGGGGGGAAGGGGGACACTGGCTGCTATGGGGGTTAGAACCCTTGACTTTGGTGTCATAAGACTGTTATAACTGAGCTAACCGGCCAGCTCCCAAAATATTATATTTTAACATTTTTGGGAGAGAGTTTTTGAGGTCCATCTCCTTCCCCTACCCAGCAGAATGAGACTCCTTGAGCAAGGGGTTTTGTGTGTTTGTTGCTCAGTGTTGGTACTGAGTGCTCAGAGCAGTGCCTGACACGTAGTAGGAGCTCAGTAAATATTTGTTGCCTGAACGAATGTCTCATTCCTGCTTGTCATCTCACCTGCAGTTTTCCAGAGGCTTACTCGTGGCTTTCTCTGCTGCTCTGCTGTACAGCCAGTATTTGTCCATATATTCCTTTTTCCAGAGGTTGTGGAAATCTCATCTGTTATGATTCCCTGTCCTAACTCCCACTTCTAAATCAATCTCTCTGTATTTGACCATACGATTTTTTGTATAGTAAAGTCATTTTTGAATGTGTACGTGTTTTACTTACATACACACACTATTATCGGTATGTATGTTAGAAAACCTATAAATAAAAATCCAGGGATGATAGGATAGAGATGTAAATATTTCTAATGTAAGAGAATTTTTTATATTTTCTTCCTGAACATCAATGAATAATTTAGAAACTCAATTCAGAAATCACAGCTGTGTTAAAGATTTATGCCTTTTTAAAATTTTACTTCATTTTTACGGACTCTCCAGAAGGAGAGACTATAAATGCATATACTTGATATATCACGTTGGACTGGAAGCACTTTGAAAGATTCCTAGTAAAGAGGAGCTTTTATATTCAGAGAAAATGAGGAAAATCTCCCTTCATTTTGCCTACTGTCTTCCTTGGAGGTAAGCCCTGCACTTCGAAGTTTGGTGTACATCAGTGTAGGCTTGTAGGCATTCTCCATATCTGAGAACATATACACCTTTTATGTATAAAATGGATTATATGTATATTTATATACACGCATATACATAAATGTACATATAGAATAGGAATTACACCACCTGGAGTTCTCTGCGATGTATCATGGAGAGAGGTATAACAGCATAGTGATTATGAGTGTGGACTCGGGAGCCAGACTGCCTAAGGTATTAATCCAGGGCCTGCCACCTTTCTGTGCCCCAGTTACTAATCTGTAAATAGGATAATGGTAGCACCTAAAGTTAATGTGAGGAGTAAATGTTGAAATATATAAACTTTCTCTGCTAATGGATATTTACATTGGAATTTTTGAAAGGGTCTGTTTATTTTGCATTCTAGAGTTGGGCTGAGCATCATGGGCAGTAGAGGAAACATCAGTTGGGCTCCTTTTAGGTGCTTTGTTTCTTTGACCATTTCCCTGCTTTTCTCATAGAGGTGGTTACTGTCAACTGATTTGCAGGGAGTGCTTGGCTGAGGATGTTCTGCTCTTTTGTATTTATTTATTTATTTATTTATTTTTAAATATGACCGGTAAGGGGATCTTAACCCTTGACTTCGTGTTGTCAGCACCACGCTCACCCATTGAGCTAACCGGCCATCCCTATATGGGATCTGAACCTGTGGCCTTGGTGTTATCAGCACCACACTCTCCCGACTGAGCCACGGGCCAGCCCAGGATGTTCTGCTCTTAATGTTTATTATAGTTGTCATCTGTCACCTGGTGCTCTTAAAAAATTCTTTGTGAATCCAGAGTCTTATAAATTTTGCAAGTTATTTTCTGTTGAAAATTTTTGAAGAATTGGATTAATTTACAGATACAGTAGAGAAATGAATAAAGATTCTTATATAAATTCTAGCACTTAGCTTTTTCTTTATTCTGTTATTGTGAGTTGTGAGTGACATCTATTTGATTGGGAAACCGAAGGCTATAATTCTTTATAAGAATTCTTCTTTTGAAAAGACCGTGCGAGTGGTGTCCACCAACTTGGATCTTTATATGTTGCAGAGCTTATTGTTGCTTGGAGAGTAAACAAAAGTAAAAACGACCTTTCTCAGACTTAGGCCATGGAAAGATTTTTCATGTTAATGGACTGGAAGACTTTAATATTGTTGAAATGGCAGTACTCCCCAAATTGATCTATACATTTAACTCAGAAATTGGCAGGCTGATTCTAAAATTCATATGGAAATAAATTGGAACTAGAGTAGCCATAGCTATTGAAAAGAGTAATGCTGGAAGGGTTATATTTCTTGATTTTAAAACTTACTACAAACCTTATAATAATTAAGGCTGTGGTGCTATCATAAGGATGGATATATAGACCAGTGGAACAGAATTGAGAATGCAGAAATACATTTATGAGCAACTGATTTTTGGCAAGGGTGCTAAGACAAATCAGTGGAGAAAGAAGTCTTTTCAACAAACAGAGCTGGACAACTGGTTATCCACATGAAGTTGGACCCTTACCTTATACCATACATAAAAATTAACTCACAATGGATCAAAGACCTTAATGTGAGAGCTAAAAGCATAAAACTCTTAGGAAAAAAATAGGTATAAATCTACATGACCTTGTATTAGGGAATGGTTTCTCAGATGTTACACCAAAACCACAAGCAACCAAAGAAAAAGTAGATAAATTGGACTTTATCAAATTTAAAAACTTTTGTATTTCAAAGGATACTATAAAAAAAAAAGACAATCCACAGAATGAGAAAATATTTGAGAATCACTTATCTAATAACAGTCTAGTATTAAAGCAAGACTGAGTTTTTATTTCCCATTCCTTAAATTCACACTCTATTAATGCAATTGAATTCCATTATTACCATATATATTTCTAAAGAGATCTGTGATTGTGGATCTGGTCATCTTCTCTGCCCTCTCCCTGCAAGGGAAATGCCAATATTGTCATACATTTCTATTTTCAAGGGAAAATAAGACTCAAGACAAAACAGTTCAGAAATAATCTGAAGCTTCAAAATTATGGTGTTAAATGAAAGGAGAAAATTACACTAAATTTATATTATATTCAGATGTGAAGTATTTAATATTGTTACATTGCTTAATTTATGTTACAGCTCTTTAGTGCTCCCATTACATGAAGTAAATAATAGAAAATTCTTTGTATGTCACAGGTCTATTTTCAGCCAATCAGAAGCCAGGATTATTTTGTATGTAATAATAGGGCTTATTTGGAGAGGAGCTATAAGTAGGACTTACAAGATACAGAGGGCTATATATTGGGGCTTCCTAGTAGAGAAGAGAAAATTGGTCTGGATTTTCAAATTTTCTTTTGAGTTTTGACTCTAGAAATGTACAGCCCTATCTTTTCAGTTATAGGTTTTAAAATGTTATTTACTCGTAATACTTCTTAAAGTGACAGCTTGAATAAGTGCTTTAACTTTTGATGGAATAATTTAATGGGCTGTGAAGGAAAAATTACCAGATATTAAGGGAGAGGGAGACTTTTTAAAAAATGTCTTCAGGATTTCCATCGTCATCTCTACCGATTTTTCTCTCACCGGAGCCAGTTGATTTAGATCATTCTGTAACAAGTTCCTCTTGTTCACTAAATGAGCTAGACAGTATTTCCCATGTTTTAAAGAAAATATCAACTGATATCAATGAAATTAAAGGGATGAAAGCAGCAATCTTGACAGTGGAAGCAAATCTTTTTGATCTAAATATTAGAGTGTCACAGAATGAAGCAAAAATTTCATCTTTGGAGGTTAAAATGAATGAATATTCAGCACCAACATTCGAATGCAACAGACAGTTTGAAGATCTTCAAGAGGAAGTAGATTTTGAATCACAGTCAAGTACTACTGATGTAAAAATAATTGGCTTCCTTAGAAACATTGAGAAAGGTAAACTTAGTACACAGTATCTTCTGGGTCCTCGTTCTTTGGTCTGTATCTTTCCACATACCTTGATTGTAGCTCTGATATGGAGACAGCAAGTCACAGAGACCTTGAGTTTTTCATAGACCTTCAGTGACAAATTTGGAGTCTAAATGATTTAGTAGTCTAGAATTCATCAGAATCTGATCCTCTTCAGGAGAGCTGTCTAAAAAGATGTTTTGAAAAGGTCAATGAGTGTAGAGAGATGAAGCAAAATGTGGAATGTGAGAGAAGGGTCATCTTTCATGTATCTGTGTCTGTGAGATTATTTTAAAATGTACAATTTTTTTGTTCACTGTTTATGTTAAAGAGACTTGTAATATTTGAACTTGTGATTTAGATCAGAAGAGTATTCTTCCTGTAATCTGTAACATCAGTTTCCCAAGTTGTCCACAGGAATGCAACTTGACCAAATGACATGGGTGGCAGGTCTGCTCCTCAGGATTTATTGTGGTTTTGCCATGATAATATTGGAAGGAATTCACTTGTTTTTGGACACACAACTAAAGAATAATGTAATAAAACATGTTTTAAAAGGAAATAGCTGATAAAATCCCAAATTGAGTATAGCTTTTAAAATTGAAAAACATGTTTTAATGAAACGTGGTTCTTGGCAAGAGGTTGCCCACTTGCATGTTTGCACTGAGTAAGCAAACCTGTTCTGTGAAACCATCCGTAACAAATGTACTAGAAATTAGCATGTAGGCATCTTACTAATATTTTAGTATCTGGGACCCTGTCGATTGCATCCCTTTGTATACTGTGGTGTAACACTTTTGTTCTAAATCAGCAAGTGAGTGCCTAATAGCTGCTCAGCACTGGGGAATACAGAGAAATGTGATATTTTCCCATCCCCCAAGGAGCTTACCATCAAATTGCAGATACAGAAAATCAGTTCTTTGTCACTGTTTTGTGTAGTATTTCTATTAAGAATATTATGAATGAATATTTTTAACCTAATACTAGAAATTAATATCATGAACCCGTGGCTTGAGCTGCTGGTCCACAAGGTCCCTCCCTCCAGCTTTTCCACCCTCTTACTATTACTTCCCCCATAGGCTTTACTTCCAATCTAAGAAAACTGGCTTCCTCATTGAGGGAGACCTGGAGTGTGTCCTGCATTGCCATTTTTGGTTTAACCCTGAGTACAGATTTTTGTCTTACCAGGACATGCCTTTTGTGTATTAAATTGCATTGTTAAAGCTTTAACTTATTTTTAAGACTTTTACTTAAGAACCCAGAAAAATTAATTTCTGGGAAACACACATGCTGATACTGTTTGTGTTTTAAGTTGAGTGAAGTTTAAAATTTATATTCCAGGAACTCAACAGAGGCAATTATTATCCCGGCTGCAAATTGACCCAGTAATGGGAGAAACTCTGGAGATCAGTCAAGGTTAGTAATACTTAAATTTTCATTGTAATCTAGCAGTTTTCAGTTGCCACTTCCATTCTTTACACCTCATTAAATGTTTTTTGGATCTCTTAGATCCTGCCCTAAGATGCTATATTTATATCTTTGAAAACATTTTAGGGCCAGGAGATAAGATCTACATTTTCTTCATGTTATATGGTGTTTTTATTTTTTGCCTCATTCAATAACTTTCTTCCTGTCATGCCATTCCATCGGGGTCTATGGCACCTGTTGGCTGCTGACTCTTCTGCTGTCAGGGGCGACGTGAGTCTCTAACTTACTCTCCCTTTCTACCCAGTTTTTGCCATTGTCCTGAGCTGCTTTAGTATCCTTTGTTTTGCCTGTCCAATTTTATCCTTACTTTTACTTCACTTTAGAATCTTATTGATGGGGCCACACCTAGAATTTGTCATTATAGACCCACTATCATTTGTTTACCTGTCTCTCCCACCCTCAGCATGGACACGCATACCGCAGGCTACTTCAGGACTGGGGCCAGAGCCTTATTTACCTCTGTGTCTTCAGTGCCCAGCCCTTGCCAGATCCATGTTTGGTGCCTAGGAAATGACTACAGAATAAATGCAGGAACCATTGGATGCCTGAAATCTTTTTTCCTACCTTCTGTTTCTGCTAAGTCTGCCCTTTGTTGGAAGCTCTGGTCCCTTGGCCTCTCCCTGTTAGCTCCCTCCAGAATTCTCTTCCTCCTTAGTCAGGACTCAACAGTTAGTGCCCCTTTCCTGGCTTTCTATCAGAAAGATGCGCTTTTCCTCTCTGAGGGTTAGTTCCGCCCAGGTGCCAGCTCCTACCCAGGAGTGATCACTGTCACGTTGCCACACTCCTTTAGTTCTAGTCTCTGCGCCGCCTCTGGATTTTCCCTTCTGTTTATAAAAGTGTTGAGATAGTCTGCATTCTTGATTTTGCCCATTCATCTCCCAACATTCCACCTTGCTTTCTAGAACATAAGAGTATTTTCTTTCGAAGAGTTTGGCAGTCAGTGTTTGTGTATGTCATATCCACTTCATCAGCTCTTCTGCATTCCTGTTTTTGTTTCCTTTAGTTTTTCTTTTTATCCATAGTGCACATGCAGTTTGACTCATCATGTGATCCCGTGAGGCTTATGACAGACTGTAGTCCTTAACTTTTCTCATATTTTTTATTTCTGAGAGCCCTTTCATTTCTGCATGTTCCTTTTATTTTTTTTTAACATACTGATTTTGTTTCATGTATGTAATACTTTTTCTTACTTCTCTGAGGATAATAAAGATTGTTTTGACACTCCCCCCCGCCCCACACACTTCTTGGTCTTGTTTTCTCCAAGTTGTTTGTTTTGACTGTCTTTCATGCCAGAGGTTTTCCTCAGGTGTCTGGGATCCTTGGTTATCTTATGTTGAAGAGTGGAGCACTAAAGCTGAGTGCCATTCTGGTTTTATGAGTTGGAGCATGGAGGGCTTTTGACCTCATATTTGAATGTGGATTCTGTGGTGGAGAGTGATTTGTCTTGCCTTTCTGGTTTGGGGACACCCTGGTGTCAGTGCCTTTAGGCCTTACTCTTATGTGGTCAGCTTCTCCAAAGAAAGGTTTTTCAAGTAATAGCTTGGTTGCCAGAGTTCTGGGAGGGAAGTGGGGAAGGAAGGCTGGAGGAAGCACCTCAGCATTAATTATTACGTAACGTTTGCTTAGCAACCCCCTCCCATTTTCAGTACGGTACTTCTTTCAACATGGCTGGCATGCCTTGGTGCACAGATCCTCTGTTTTTACCTTCTCAAGAGTCTAAAGCTTCCTTTGCATTCTCCAAAAGAGAATGTGTGAAATGGGTGAAGGTTATCAGGATATCTAACAGCCTTGGTAACATATTTTAATAGCGTACATTAGGTGGTTTTGTTTAGCACCTTTCCAGCAGACCATGATGCTTCATCCATAGGCCTCTCCAACAGGTACCAACAGGAAAGCACATCTACTTCCAAGTGTCTTCAGTATAGAGGTAGTGGGATAGGTGTGGTAAGGATCAAAACAGAGACAACAGATGCATGGAATTAGAGTTGAGGAAGAACTCCTGCTTTTTTTTTTTTTTTTTCTTCCCTCCTTTTCTGCCCAGAGTTAACTGCTTCTAAAATGGACATGCTAATATTTCTTTTTTTTGCCCTGTCTTTTCCCCCATCCCCCATCCCTTCCTAAGGTCCTATTTGCTGCGAGTCCCTCAGCCTTTGGAGAATCTAGTGATCTAAATTGGATTGCTTCATTATTGGCTTAGAATTCAGCTTTCGTAGATGTGTTAAGTTAGTTCCTACTCATTTGTTTTCCATGTTGAAAATGTGGCTGTTTTCTCTTTTGATAATTATTTTCTTTGTAGGTTTATTTATTTATTTATTTGAAAACCCTTTATTGACATTTTTGGGGGTTTAAGGAGGTAACAAAAGGTAAATGCATGGCTTCAGCCTGCAATCTCTGCCCAGAAGATGTCACTCACTCTCCCATCTGTCTGGCTTTCACATGACCCGGGCTGCTTAAGCTTGCAGAGGTGACCAGCAGAATGGAGAGCTGTTTTCAGGGCACTCCTTCCTAAACTCTGTAGCATGTGACACTTGCATTCCCATGTTTTCTGTAATATTTGATCCTTTGGCTTCCAGACCACATTCTCTCTCTGATCGTCTCATTTCTTTTCATTTTCCTTCATTAGCTTCTCTCCTCTTCTCTTAAAATATTAACTTTACTTTATGTCCTGCCCTCAGCATTATTTTTATCCCCTGTATTCTCCCAAGATGAGAACTAGTAGAACTACCTGGTCTCAGAAAGTGCAGGTTTGTGAGAAGGAGTGCAGCAGCCCTTGCACCAAATTCTGGGCGGGACAGCCGTGAGACCTCAGTGAACCATTTAGGAACTTTGAGTTGCAAGTTGGCCATCTGTTACATGGCAGGAAAATTCTACTTAAGCTTTGCGTGAGTATTCATTGACAGATGGCAGCACTGAATACATGCAGTTCAGCACTCTTAATTCACTCAGTTTCGACTCTGCTTCTCTCATTTCTCTACTCCTCCTGAGGGTCAATTCTGAATTTTCATCTTCCTCCTAAACACATGAGACTTCAAACTAAATTCACATCTGCTCATTCCCCTTTCTTGTGTTTCCCATCTCAGTTTTCTCTTCCTCCTGTCTCGCTCCTTCTCTGCTTCCCTTTGCCGTCCCGTCCCCGTAATGCCCTTGCTGCGGGGTGGGGCAGGCCTGCCTCCCTCCTGGGGTGGTGTTGAGAATTGCAGCTGCTGTGAGGTGCTGCTGCTGATGGGAGTGTGGAGGGTGTCTTCTCTGTTCCTCTCACTTGTGTGAGAATAGGAGAGAGGGTTGAGAATCTTTTCATTCCGAGTCTCACCATCTCTCCTGGGCAACAGCCTCATAATTGAGATCTAGGACTCCAGTCCTTCCTAATACTGTTTTCCAAAAATCGATTTGATCACGTCACTTCCATACTTAGGAACCTCTCCTGATTTCTTATTCTAGACCAGAATCCACACAAGATCCATTATTACATGTTGTAGCCTGTCCTGCCACTCCCCTGCTTAGCCCTTCGCACACATAACAATCCTCACCTTTTCTTCAGTGCCTTGTGCCTCATGAAAGCCCCTTTCTGCGTGCCTTTTCCTCTGCCTGAAGTGCTCCATTGACTCTCGGACACAAACACACATGCGCCGCCCCCCCTGCCCCCCGAGTTTATTCTTGCTCATTCCTTTAATGTCCACCTCAGATGTTCATTCTTGGCTAGCTTTTCCTTGATTTCCTCATTTCCCCAGCTGCAGTAGGTTGCTTTGTATTCTCCCAACACGCCTCGTTCCTCTTTTGGATCACCTTTTGCCTTTTGGGTCATACACTGTTCTGGAATTGTGTATGTGTCTATTTTTCTTTTTTTTCCCCCTTTACGTATCTGGCACAGTACTCTTAATTGTTCAGTAGTTTGTCCAGGGAATGAACATGAATGAATATCCTTGAATTTTGATCCTTGTTATTTACTTCTTGGCTTTAGAAGAAGTGCATTCACTTTAATCAGTTGGTCACATGTTGATGGGCCAGCCACATCCATTCTGGGCTATAGGTCTTGGCATGTTTTATAAAGTAGTCACACTTAAGAATTATATTGTAGATGGTGTGAGTTGTGGCTGTTTGCATTGAAGGTTAGTATTTCCCTTGCTATATTTTTTGAAACGCTATTCATCTTTAAATTCCCTTTCAAAGTAGTCCTCTATTCTGCAACCAGCTAGAAATTCTGCCACTTGGATTCTTTTCGTAAGGATATGTTCTTTTCTGTAAGTGGTACTGTGTAAAATGAACAAAACATATTTTAGAAAATTAGTTCAACCATTTGTGTATTGTAATTCTAAGGAGGATTAGGACTCGTAAATTCTGTTTTTAGAAAAGACTGTTGTCCTTTAAGTGTATAATGTCAATATCCTATTAGATGCCTCACGTGAGAACCTTTCTCTACTGTAGGCAGAAAGTGTTAATTAGAATTATTTGTAATGTGCCATGTGTGGAAAGAACTACTTGAGTTCTTTGAAAAGATGTTTGGAGTAAAATTACAGCCCTATTCCTGAGTAGAACCAGTTGTAATTTTTCCTTTGAAAATTATTATGAATATATAAAAGATTGACATTCTTCTCACATGTGTGATGTTGAGAATACAAGGTATATTCAAAAGTAAACATTTGTGGCCAATTTTTTTGGCTCAGATTACTATGACATGGAATCCATGGTCCATGCAGACACAAGATCATTTATTCTGAAGAAGCCAAAGCTGTCTGAGGAAATAGTAGTGGCACCAAACCAAGAGTCGGGGATGAAGACTGCAGATAACCTTCGGGTACTTTCAGGACACCTTATGCAGACACGGTAGATGGTTTCTTTTTCTTGTGTAGCTGATTTTATGATTAGATAGTACAGTTTAACCGTTAGTACCCGGCTTCCCTTCTCCCCACCCCAGCCCCCAGTGTAGAGTACTTTTATTGATTCAGTAGCTAAGCCATGAATAGCTAGCCAAATTTGGTTTTCAGAAATTTCAGTTCATCTTTCTTGTTCAGAAATCTGTTAACCAACAAATGAAAACTCGGTGTATGATTTAACTTCATTAATAAGATTCTTTTCTTTATGCACATCCAGAAAATGAAAATTTAAAAGCCAGGTGACCAAAACCAGGAAATCTCTCTAGAGTTAGCAGATAGGGTTTGTGTGTTCTATAAAGGAACAAAGACACAGTTGGTCAAATTAGTGTAAAACTGCTGGCCATTGTATGCCGAGCACAGATGCTCGAATTTTTTGGTTTATTTCCATGTTGACCTTGTGAGGATCAAATGGACAATGGGGTCAGGGTTGAGGGGAAGATGGTTCTTAGTTAGTACAGGCTGGAGGGTCGCTGGTGATACCGCTGCAGTGACTGGCCGTGGCCATCGTGTGTTAGCAGGAACTCACTGATGCTGCACCTGAAAGTCCTACCAAGTCCTTTTTTTTTTTAAAACTCAACCAAACACAAAGCAGGGGAGTGATAGTTCTGCTGAAGAGCACTTTAGGAGGGTCAGCATTTTGTGTTTATTTCCCTAATTCTATGGTATTTTTTATCTGTCTGGCAGAGATCTTGTACAACCAGATAAACCTGCAAGTCCCAAGTTTATAGTGACGCTGGATGGTGTCCCCAGCCCCCCAGGATACATGTCAGATCAAGAGGAGGACATGTGCTTTGAAGGAATGAAACCCGTAAACCAAACTGCAGCCTCAAACAAGGGACTCAAAGGTCTCCTCCACCCACAACATTTGCAGTTGATGAGCAGGCAGCTTGATGACCCAAATGGTAGCTTTTCCAACGGTGTGTTGAGAGCTCAGATTTCCTTTCTCAGAGTGCTGTCACTGTGAAGGGAATCTTTGACTTATTTCTCTCCCTGGAATGAATATTGGTTGGAGGACTTGCTTTTATTTACATTCAATAATGGCCTTTTATTTACTTTCAGACAAAACAACCAGTTAAATTTCAGACTGTTTCTTCTGTGTATGTGTCATAGGTAGGCTCTTATTCCAGTGCTAAAATGGAATTCATCCCTGTAATCTACAAATACCTGTTAATTATACTGGTTAAAGGATGAACCATCATTCTCGATGCCTTGTTTACCTTTTTTTTTTTTTTTTTTTTTTAGATGCTATATTGTTGCTTTCTCGTTGCACCAGCAGTATTCTTTCTTGTAATTTAGAGAAAAACTTATTTGGATTTTGATGCTATTTCTACCTCAGTAAGATTTCTTTGAAAAGAGTTTATCACCTGACCTGTCAAGATTCTTCTTGAAAGTATAGGGAAAAAAACATTATGTTTAAATTAATATTGAAGAGTAATATTTAGTACAACTCAGATGAACTCAGTCCAGATAGTGTCATTCTTTGAGGCAGATGAGATGTTTCTTATCACCTCTTTTCACTGTGTACCAGTAGCAGCTGCAGCATCACTGGTCATTTTCATTCATGATTGAGAATGGTAATCGTGTTCTTCGCATTATCTAAAGTTTTTAGAAATGCTTCTTCATTGCTGGCAGAGAGAATTACTGAGTCTTAAAAATGAACTAATTCAGAGAAGAAACAGTGGATTTTGAGATTTTTCCTAAGTAATCCTCTTCTTAGCAGAGATATGAAAACGTATTGAATACTTTTTCAATCACCGTAACACTTATCTTTAACGGAGTGCTTTTTCTGCTGTGAATCAGACATAAGTGTCATGATTTTGATTAGTGGAGTGTGTTGAAAATTTAATCCTACCAAGAGGAAGAAAAATTAAAAAATAGTAACAGTAAGAACTTCAGTAGTCAGGCAGTGCAGATTTCTTGACCCTGTATATTTTGTCTAAAGAGAAAATTCTGGTGTTTTTACTAGTTTTGGTTTTCAGTTTGGTAGCTTAATATTTTGGTCTGGTAGGAGCTAATTTCCTTTAAAGGTAGATGACCATGTTAGGCTTTATTGGTATATATGGAGTAGCAGTGAACTCTAAGTAACGTGTTAGTAACACTTCTTGCCTAGGTTACCCAAGTGCTGGGGCGTGGTGGAGACAGCTGTGATGAGTGGTGAGCTTCCTTGCCATTGCCTTGATTGGGGACTCTCAGTGTTTCGCTGCTGTTCAAGGATGAAGCTTTGTAGTAATTAAAACATGAGTGCGGGTGGAGAGACTCCTGTGTGACAGTCAAAAGGAGTCTGTGGCCTCTGTACTTCTCCCATCAAAGCAGGGAGTTTGAAACTTTGTAATTGTTTGGCTTTTTTAGCAGTTGTTTCAAAGATACTAGCAACAGTAGCGTCTGTTTTAAAACCACCCTTCCCCCAGCGATCATTATATGGCAGCACAGATTTTATAGCTCTCAATAAAAAGTGAGTTTTCCTCTTAAAACTTAAACAGTTTTAATAGCTTAAGAAGTAAATGTCAGTCAGGGAAAATCAGAGGCGTGATTTTGTGTAGCAGACTTAACATTTCCATCAGAAAGATAAAGTATTTAACTTCTTTAATGTTGCTCTTGAGTATCTAGCTACTTTATTACATTTTCCACCTAAGTTGCTTTGGAGTATTCTCTTAATCTTTCATTTGTACTGGGTTCTTATATATATACACCATAGGCTAATGTATGTTGTTTAGGAGGAGAGCAAGATGCATCTTCCCTGCAGGGATGACTCAAAGACCGTTAAGTTAGGTATAAGACCAGTTAGCTCGGTTGTTTAGAGCACAGCCTTATAACAACAAGGTCATGGGTTTGGATCCCCGTACTGGCCAGCTGCCAAAGAAAAAATTTAGGGAATCTCCTCCTTCCAGTCCCATCAAATTTTCCTTGGGACTAAGAATACTTTTATATCCTAGAGCTAAAATAAATGACTTTTACTGACTGTTTTTAGAATAGCATAGAAAATTTATAAAAGAGGCATAGCCATAACAGCTATTTGATGATGCTTCTGTCTGGGCTATGTTACTGTATTTGTGGGCCTTGTTCCCCTGTAACGAGGACAGAAGTTGAGTCATTGGAACAGTAAGTACTCATGGTGCTAGCTGCTGCTGCTGTTAGGTTATGATTGGTTGCTTATTTTGCATTCTTGTTTCCATTTAATCATCAGATTCTAAGAAAGACATTATTCTCTTTGTATAGGGAAGAAACTGAGGTTGAGAAATGTTAGATAATCCTCGCCCAAAGTGTCTAGCTGAGCTATCAGGTTGCAGAGCCAGATTTGAACTGCCTGACCTTGGGCAAGACAAGTAGAGGAACATAGTTGAAGTGATACTTGCTTTCATAAGCATGAATGTGAACCATAATATATAACACACATAGTGCTATTTTTTTTGGCTAGGGTATGTTGGGTCAGAGGTTGACAGCTGATTATGGCCTGCAGGGGTAATTTTATTTGTTTTATTCAGTGTTCTAAGTTTGAATTCATTACCAGCATTTAAAATTTAGATGTCCTATGAAAAGGAAGGTTTTTGGCTTACTGACACAGGAGAAAATCTGGAAACGGGGGCCTACTTTCCCACGTCACTGTAATTGGACATAGTGAGTGGTGTGACAGTGAGCTTCGTAGATGGTACTGTGTGCAATTCTACAGGTTGCTGTTCCCCACCTGTCCCTTGTGCCATTTGTCATCTTACACCCAGCCAGTCTTAACTCTGTTGTGTTATTTGCCTGGTGCCTGTAGATAATGGCATTTGTGACCCATTTTAGGCAAAATCTCCCTTTTTAGATGTTGCTGTGAGTCTGGACTTAGAAAACTGAATATACTTCAGTGAGTGGGAACTTTTGTATTTGGATCACTCTTAATCTTGCCAGAATATGAGAATTAGTTCACATTTCCTTATCATCTTGTTTCCAGTTTCTATTTTATTGGCCCTGTACTTGACATCCTTCCCTCTCTTTTCTACTTAATTCATTTCTAAAATAATTTTGAGAATTAGAATTTTTTGGTGAAAACTTTGGCGCTATTGCAGAATCACTGTTCACTTGCCTTTTCACAGTGAGAACCGCAGTCTCCTTCCTGCCAATCTTAATAGGATTCCATTACCAGTGTTAATCAAATTATTTGGGCTCATTTATTTGGTATGACTATGAACTTAACATGAGATTTTTTTTTTTTTTTTTTTAATTTTATTTTGTCGATATACAATGTGGTTGACTATTGTGGCCCATTACCGAAACCTCCCTCCCTCCTCCCTCTCCTCCCTCCCACCCAACAATGTCTTTTCTGTTTGCTTGTCGTATCAACTTTAAGGAACTGTAGTTTTAACATGAGATTTTAAGACCTGGGTTAGAGAGAAATTTGGTAAGGTACCGGGCACTGAATTGATCATAATTAATGAGTTCTAATTCCTTTCCCTTTGTAGCTGAGATGAGTGAACTGAGTGTGGCACAGAAACCAGAAAGGCTATTGGAGCGCTGCAAGTACTGGCCTGCTTGTAAACATGGGGACGAGTGTGCTTACCATCATCCCATTTCACCTTGCAAGTGAGTAGCGTCACACTGATCCGGGTTTTCAGTCTAATGTCTGAATCGTATAGCTTATTTTGTTTTTTTCTCTTCTATGGATGAGTTTGAGTTTTATCACTAAATGCAGCGACACTTATCATGCCCCTCCCCTGAGCAGCATACCGAGGTTACTTCAAAAAGTTCATGGAAAGATTCGCATTATCTTTTATTTCCCCACACTTTGAAATACCTTCATATTGTCTTGTATGTGTGTTTGTTGGGAGAAGTTTCTTTGGGCTTTGGACTTGTGAGATAACTGAAATATACATCAAGAAACTGTACATTTAAGGAGATGGGTATACACTAACCCAGTTTGTATGCATTTTGCTCACACACACACAGATTTTGAGGCGTTGTGGGCAAAGTTTCTTATGGGTAGTGAGAAAAACGTTTTGGACTAGGGTTAAATTTTTCCTTACCAGTTGGCTGGTTCAATGTAAGGAGCTTTGTGAAAAGGCATTTTAGAATTTTTTTTTTTCCCCTGGGGTGGGGGTCCTTGGATGGAAGTTCTCCATGTTTTTTAACTTAAAGGAAATTTTGATGGTTATTTTGATGGAATATTATGATTATACATCTAAGGAGACCATGGGATGAAGCTTTTTTTTGTAGCACAGTGCCCTGCACATACTTTATACTGTATGAGTTTTCTTCATAAAACTTACTTCATAAAATATAGAACTTATAGAGTAAGTAGTGTAATTCTTACCCACAAAAAAACTTGCTGCCTTTCATGGTGACTTGGCTTATTTGAAAACCTGTTTATGTTACCCCAGGCTTTGGAATAGACAGTTGTGCCCTATTTTGATATTTGGCGTATTCTTTTTTTTTCTGTTACTTCTGTATTCTTCCAAACATGTAGTGATGGAATATAAGGTTCCCTTCTACAAGAAACTAATAGTGCATTGAGAAGATTAAATGTGAATAATATGCTTTTTTTGTTTTATAGAGCCTTCCCCAATTGTAAATTTGCGGAAAAATGTTTGTTTGTTCATCCAAATTGTAAATATGATGCAAAGTGTACTAAACCAGATTGTCCCTTCACTCATATGAGTAGAAGAATTCCTGTACTGCCTCCAAAACCAGGTTAGTGAATCTGTGCACTACTACATTTGGGCAAAAAAAACAAAAAACAAAAATGTTTTGTGACTGTAAATGGAATTTAAAAAAGGAATAGAAGGTTAAGAGTTCAGATCCCCATATTGGCAGCCACCAAAAAAAAAGGAATAGTTTGGAAATGTGACAGGATCAGTTAATCTAACCAGTCTTTAAAGAACAAGTGTGCCCATCCATCTTATAGTATTCTGAACTATATATATATATATACACACAGTATTCTGATTAATGGATATATAAACCACACCATTCTAATTTAAAGATGATTCTGACTTCCATAAAAACATCAGTAGACTGTTATTTTGCCAAACAGATTTGGTCAATCTTTGTTCTCATTTTTGTCAGCAGTTACAACACCAGTACCACATTCTAGTAGTCAGCTCTGCCGTTACTTTCCGGCTTGTAAGAAAATGGAATGTCCCTTCTATCATCCAAAAGTAAGAACTTTTATTTTTCTAAAAATCAGTTTAGTGGTAACTCCTCAATTCTGTGATCTGGAAGATCACGAGCAAATTGAATGTCTTTCTCTTTTTTTCCCTCTTCCCAGTTTAACTTCTTTTTTTGTACAGAGTTAACTTTATGGTCTTTAAGACCTTTAAGTTGTTCTTTAGTTGTCACTGAGCTTCTCCTGCCCCATGCCAGTCTGTCCCCTTACTCCAAGTGGTTTGAAACTATTTCATGTTAGTATCCTGAGCTCTCAAGGGAGAGAGGTGCATCTTGTCTAGTCTCATTTTCCATTCTTCTCTACCCCTGATCATGTGGATGTTTTTGGTTCTTTTAATCTCATGCCAGAACTGAGATGATGCAGTCCAGTAGTACTGCTTAATACCGTTCAGACTTGACTGATGGTTTCAGTTGTCTTTGTGCTAAAGACTGGTTGGCGTATCTCCAGCTGTTCAGTTGCTTAGAGTGAATGAGCTCTGAACTAGCAGTCTGACTGCTGTATGAAAGGCCTTCACTTCCCCCAGCTGTAACTGGGCCCAGATGAGGGTACTCGGTAAAGTGTGTTAAGGGATGTTGGGCAGAGTATGCAGAGATGATTACTACATTGAGTAGAAGTTTGTGTTGTATGCTAATGTTTCTTCTGAAATTTCGCAGGCTGTGATTTTTTGACTATGATTTTGTGTCAAAATGAAGCTTTGAGGGAAGGTTCCTTTTTCAAGGCTTTAGTAATATTAAAATGAACATTATAGACAGGATCTCCTCTTACCCTGTTAATGGGTAGGGTGGGCTGGTTACTGTCATCCTAAATTGTTGTGTTTACTTGTATTAGCCTTGTGGATGTTGTTGAAGCTCTGTTCTCTCTATTCAGCACTGTAGATTTAACACCCAGTGTACAAGACCAGACTGCACGTTTTACCATCCCACTATTACTGTACCACCACGACATGCCTTGAAATGGATTCGACCTCAAACCAGGTAAAGATTAAAATGTTTTTCTAGTGTCACTTTCAATTACTTTCCTAATATGTAGTTTTTTAAATTTATAAGAACACAAATTTGGGGGACACTAAACTGTTACTTTGATTTTTTTCTCTGCTGTTTAATTATGCAAGGGTCCTTTGGCAAAATAATTTACTACACAGACCAAATTTTGTTTTATCCAGTGGTTACTTTTTTTTTTTTTTTTTTTTTTACCCCTAGATCATGTCCAGATCAGATATTTTTTCTAACTTCTAATCATATCCTGAGCATACTAAGGGTAGCAGCTTATGTATGTACTGCTTATGAATCTCAAATTTTCTTTTTTTTTTTTTTTAAAAGATGACTGGTAAGGGGATCTTAACCCTTGTCTTGGTGTTGTCAGCACCACGCTCAGCCAGTGAGCAAACCGGCCATCCCTATATAGGGATCCGAACCTGTGGCCTTGGTGTTATCAGCACCACACTCTCCCGAGTGAGCCACAGGCCAGCCCTCAAATTTTCTTAGGCATTAGTATTTGTAAAATATTAAAGGACATTTCAAAATATTTTAGTGTGGCTTATAAATTTATGTGTTATTATCTTTTATCCACCTTATATAATTGAGTTATTCTTTTAAGAAATCTGATATTTATATTAGACCAAATATTCACTGTTTAAAAACACCCAACTTTAGCTGAGGTGTATGGTATATTTGGATGCAAAGCAGTTAATTTAAAAATGTTTGGTTCTGTTTATTCAGTGAATGACACCAAGTTCTCCCCGGCAGAAGATGATGCAGTTTGAAAGTTTCCATCTACTGGTGAAAGATATTCTACAGAACTTGTCAAATCTTTGAAACTTGGAATATATTGCTTTCAAAATATGAAGTTTATTGTCTATCTGAAGTGTCTAATTTTTCAAGTTTGTATGTTTATTAAGTAGTTTTAACATTGGGTGTTTCTTTTGTTTTTACTATAAAGACAGTTTAAGAGAAAGCTAAATTCTAATTAAAACATTTAAGGCATTTTTGTGCAATGCTGTTTTAAGTATCAGCATTTATAGTGTGACATCATTGTTAGTAATGGTACTACAGTTTAGGGCCACATCATTGCTCTGTGTATAGAGAGATGTAGTGAGGTAAGTGTCATTATTCTAAAAGTTGAATTGCTGTTTTCACATTTCCCAAAGATTATTGTGGTTCATGATTCACCATGAAAACAGGAGTGGCCAAAAGTACCGATGTAGCTTAAAATAGTCATTCAGTTCTGCTTTTCAATTTTTCAATGAATTTGGTTTGAAAAGGGCGATAGTACAGGCCTCTTGGGGGTTGAGTGCCACTTTAGTAAAAGAGTTCCCAAGTCCCTCACCTTCTCTGAAAAGACAAGTGAGATAGAGTGTGTAAGGTGAAAACAGTTGGAATGATAAATGAAAAAAGTATGAATTCCTTAAAATGCTTTCATTTACTATTAACATATGCTTTTTTAATAAAATTTTTTGGGAACTACATTATCACAAAGTTATAGAAAATTTTTTACAAGTATATACACAGGTATCAGAAAACATACTTTAAACTCACAAGATTATAAATATACATGTATATTCTCACATTCTGAAAAATAGCATTCTCAGAAATAACTCCACAGAAAATATACTTAGTTACTACTGAAGATAGTTTTTGAAATGTAAAAATTAGATTTAAATAGTATATTTTAAATGACAACTATATAATTACAGAGATCAGATGGGTAACTGCAAAATAGGATGAAAGGTTTGGCCTGCTGTATTAATTACAGAGTTGTGTGTGTGATTTTTAAAATTGTTAAGGCAAGAAGTGTCAAATGCTTTAGAATTATAACAAAACAGAGCACTAATTTCAAAGACTTGATGTATAGTAGTGTTTTTAAAAATTAAAGCTAAAAGGTGGTTAGAAAAGTGAATTAATGCAAAAGGGATAATACAGACTCAGACATTCTCAGGACCATATTAAAGTAAGTGAAAAAAAGAGTTCGTCGACTTGCTTAGTCATATACCCAAAGGATAAACCCACATGTAAAAGAACATGTTGGAGAGGATAAAGCCAGCAGTTTACTGTTTTGTGGGCACTGCTTTTTCATTGGGAGAAGAAAAAATTAACCAGTCATTAAACCATTTGGTAAGTCGTACTTTGCTGTGCTGATCCCAGAGTAAAGACTTGAAACACGAGAAGAGCAAAGAGAGCACCCAAGAGTGTAGAGCTATTGTGTTAGACTTGGGTGAAATGACAATTCCATTTCATTCTAAGAATTTACTCCATTGAATTTAAGGCATTTATTTGCTCATTCCAATATTAACTTGAGATGCTTTGCATCTCTGTAGAAGAAGAAATTTTAAATTGTGTAGATTTCTGGAAATACAAACTTTTAACTATCATTATTTATACATGGTAGGTATATAGTTGCGTTCTCATAATTCCACCTTAAAGAACGTAAGTAGGAAAAAAGGGCTTAAGTGGTTTAGTTCAGCCATTTTATAGGGAAATAACACATTAAATTTTTTTGCTGTTTTATAGACACTGCCTGGAAACACATTTAAGAGTTACTCTTACCCTTCAGTTGCTGTGGTTTTGGGGCAAGCTAAGGTTGACCCTAAAACATCTGTTGGATAAGTTGGTCTAAAAGGAACCACCATAAAAAAAGAATCACAAAAAAGGAAGGGAATGAGCATGGTTGGCAATACAAAGTGAGCGAGTGTTACCAGAGTGCACAGTGTGTGCTGGCGTGCATTTATATACATAAAGCACACAGGACTGGAGGTGCTGGAAGTCTCAGGTTATAAATGCAGGAGCTTAGTGAGATACCGCACACAAAAGTAATTCTCTGGGTTAAAAAAATATATAGCAGATTCTACATGTCCTGTCATGTTTGTTTCTTTACCTTCCCTCAGTTGATGGCTGGTACTACAAGGTGGTCATGGGATGGTACTTAAAGCCAACATGACCTTCACTTGTGAAACTGACTACAGCAGTGATTAAGGCTGACTTACCAGGTTGGCCACTTTGAAGGACAGAAATGCAACAAGTAGCTTTTTCCTACATAGTTTACTACATAGTTTATAGAGTTTCTACCTGCACTGTAAAGGAAATGGAATTTTTCTGTAGCCCAAAAGCTGGCAAACTTGACCCAGAGGGAAAATTTAAAACTGCAACAGGCTCAAATTTGGATTATTTCTCTTAGAGTGGTTTAGGGGAGCTTTTTCCTTTAATTTATTGACTGTCTTTAATTTATAGAATACATGAATAGAAGTTTAATATTATATATTCTAAAATTTGGCTTATTTTAGGAGAATCCATTGATGTGAATAACGAAAGAGTACCGTCTTATGTTTCAAGCTTCTTAACCCCTTAATCAGTCCTTCAGACACAGCTATGCAGAACTTTAAAACTGACCAGGTTCAATCACTGGTTAGGCTTTCTATGATATAATTTAGTCATCTCTGTTCTTAGTATTCACAAAGTGTTGGACATAGAAAATAATACCTATTAGGAATTTTTATGTGTCTTGTTAAACTAAATTGAGGATTCCAGAAACCTCAGGGGATTTATTCTACAAAGATAATTAACACATTAAAATAAAAATTCATAGGACCAATAGAGCATCTTAAACTTCTTCGCACTTAGAAAAATATATTTTTAAATAGCAGTCTACATTATTTCCAATCTTCAGGAAACTACAGATAGGCTAAACAGCAAATTCCTGAATGGTGAGTACTTATCTTTGGCAGCATTTAAAGTGAAAAGGAATAAGGATCTAAGAATTCAGTCCCAATCCACTAAAAAGGAACCCTAACTGACAAGTTTTACAAATGGACCTGGATTCATTCATTTTGGAAATTAGCCTATTGGGTGGCATACATCTAACTGAACAAATTTTCCCCAATAGAAAAAAGCTATAAACATTTTATTCCAAGAGTTACTAAATTGTTTCTTTGTAAATGTGAATTTAATGCTTTAGTTTACATGTTAATTGTCTACAAATTAGGCTATACCTTTAAATATGCAATATTCTCTTCCAGTTAAATATTGTTGCTATCAAAAACATTTAAAAAAAACTGTACACCATTGGAAATTGTTCATCATACTACTTTCCATTAATGAGGCTACAGTCATGTTTTAAATTTTCAATTATAAAGATGGCTTCTGAACATAAAAGGATTTGACAGTTCAAAAATGAAAATGCAGCAGTAACTAATGAAAATGTACTACTAACTTTGGATCTGTTCCTGAATTCAGAACTGCTAGGAGAAAAGTGTCCTTAAAAAAAAAAGGACTTTACTGATGCTTAAGAAACATTATATTCTCTAGGAAAGCTTGTCTATAATGTTTGCCTTTTAAAAACTATGATCCTTTAGGATGATGGTGGGTTTCCCTTACAATTAATTTTAAATTTAATGTTTTCATTAAACAGTGAAACTTGAAAATAAAGTATAAATGTTAAAAGAAACACAGTTTTACTAAAAAAAAAAAAAAAAAGATTATCCAAGTTGGGTTTTTTAATTTGGGGATTTTTTTGAGGGGGGGAGTGCTGTACTCTAAATCTCCACATCAGGTCTGCCAAAACTGCACACTCCCTGAGAAAGCGGGGCTGCCTTTTACCATCAAGTATTTATTTAATCCTTCCTTGAAATGTAATTATCTGGCAGTGTATGGATTATGGACAGTTATCCAGTACATATAGCAATATTTTGAATTTATCAATCTTCAACTGTTTTGATGATTACTGGACATTTCTCCTTGTGAACAACCTTGGGTTAGCACCACTCGACCATGCAGTTTGGTTTTGGTTTTTTTCCTCTGTAATTCTGGTCACTCAAGGCTATTAATTTGTGTAGTCTTCTCAACATCCATATCTTTCAGTGAGGCATATGTACACATTTCCAGACAAATAAACTGCAATCAGAGAAAAAAACAATTGCAGGGAGTTAATTACATTTCTAGATTTTCAGAACAGCTGAATGTTTTTTAGTTGAACTTTCAAATCATTCATGTGCAAAATTTTTCCTTATTAACTTTTTATTCTGTTATTTGCATAAGTAAATGACTCAGGAACTGTCTGCTTATGCTGCTTCCTGATAATGATTAGCTGAGTTCATAAACTAAAGCTGTAGAAGTTATATTAAATCTCTTAACTAGTAAAAGCTCTTCTTGGGCTGAGAAAGTTACTAACCTGCAGTCATCACCTCCAGCACTAATAACATGTCGATCACCACTGGTAAATCGAATATTTGTCACATGCGGTGAATGACCCAAGAACCTTTTGTGCTTTGCCTAAAAAACAATGACAGACAAAGTCAGGGCATTTGAAGCACACACAAGTCAAAGGTTCCTATTAGGAACCATAATCTCTATCACAAGAGCTGTGGCGAGAGTAAGGAGTTAGGATCCCAGCGAATGATTAGGATTCATTTAATGGATCTGCGTTTAATACAAACCAGGTTATTTAGGCAGACAGATGTCTCCAGGTACTCTGAAAAGTTTTCTAAGGAAAAGCATTTGAAATTTGATAACTGATTATAGGTTTAGTAAAAATCACATCTTTATCAGCATAGTTTCCAAAGATGGCATTACTGGAAGGAGAGGATTTGTTCCTAATAGCTTTTATTATTTATTTATTTACTTATTTTGGTGGCTGGTCAGTAAGGGGATCTGAACTCTGAACCTGGTGTAGTCAGCACCATGCTTTAACCAAGTGAGCTAACTGGTTAGCCCCTCTAATTGCTTTTATTTTGGGGTAATGGATTTAGGAAAGTGTGGGAAAAAATTTTAGAAATAAAAATTTAAAACTTTGCAAATCAGGACAAAACATTTTAAATATTAAATTACGTGGGGAAAAGTACTAATGATCAGACATATAAATTGGGAGTAAAATAACTTAAAATTCTAAACCAAACACAAACTTACAAATTTTTCAGGACATGGGAAATCAAATAACTTAACCATGCCAAAGTCATCTCCTGTTACAAGGCTGATTCCTGAATGAGATACACAGGCACAGGTGACATCAGCTTTCTCAGCATGCCTGGACCAGATTCCCATAACTTCATCTCCTAGAATACTAGAGGGAAGGAAAAAGAAAATCTACCATAGCAAGTCCAGACAGGTTCACCATATTGAAAATAAGTTTCTCGGCAATTAAACTTTAAATACCTAATCATGTTATTTAAAATACAAGGAGTAAATTATGACAAGGCAAGCTGTTTAGAAGCTAGAATTTCATCTGGATATTAACTCCCACCTTTTTAAAATGAAATTTTATAATTTAAAGGGTTTATAGATTAAATAATCCTTTTAAAATTCAATTAATACTTTATGAGAGCTAATAGAACTATTTTTTAAATTAAAAGTGATACATATGCTGTAGGAATTGGATGGCATTTTTGACTAAAACATGGATACTTATGGGTACCTGTCACACAGTCCGCAAGTTTGAACAAATTTATAAGCTTTCATTTCATTTCTAACAGCTTCAAGACAGCATTCCTTTAGATAAATAATACAGTTGATTAACAGCCCCCAATTTATGGGGTTTTTTTTTTTTTTGTTTGTTTGTTTGTTTGTTTGACCAGGAAGGGGATTGCAACCCCCAGCAAGGTGTTGTCTGCACTACGTGGGCTCAGCCAGTGAGCGCACCGGCCATCCCTATATAGGATCCGAACCTGTAGCTTCGGCATGACCAGTGCCGCACTCTCCTGAGTGAGCCACGGGGCCGGCCCCCAATTTATGTTTTCATTGCCTGTTATTAAATTTAATGTTGAGAAAAAAATCAGGGCATCTTTAAGGTCATAACTTTGATTTCCTTCAAAGAACTTAATAAATCATGGAAATTGATAAAACATGGAATATATTCAATCATAAGGGATTGCACATGAGCACACCATTATTCTCTTCCTAAGAGGAATTCAAGGTAGAGTAATGGTAAACTTGAAACTCAATATTCCCTAGTGGAATAGCTCTAACTGTTCAGAAATAGGATTTTCAAATTATTCTAACTGACCTTCAAAGTCAGTTCTTCCCTTTTGAATATATGAAATATTTACCTAGTCCATGTAGCCCAAGTAATTCTGTCAATGGCAGCATGATCCATGAGATGTTTTCCTGAAGGCACTTCATACACATGCCGTTTATAGCAGCCACTGGAGACCTTTCATCATATTAAAATGAGATAAGAATTCCATTAGGTGAGAGGCAAAATCCACAAGGGGTTTATAAAATACTATCAAGTTGCTACTTGATTTACATATGTAACATTATTAAGAATGCAAGAGATCACTACAAAAACTTAGAGAAGTGGAGAAAAGGACTGATAAGTAGGGAGAAAATGGGGAGATGTAGGTCAGAGGATACAGAGTAGCAGATATAGGATGAACACTCTAGAAAGCTAATGTACAACATGAGGACTATAGGTAATAAAATTGTACTCTATTTGGGATTCATGTTAATGAGCAGATTTTAGATGCTCTTGCTCCAAAAACAAGTGGATATGTTCATTTGCTTCTTATAGTAACCCTTTTACTATCTACTATATATCCCATAACATCACGTTGTATACCTTAAATACACACAGTAAATTTTATTTTATTTTTTTAAATAATAAGGTATTACAGAATTAATACAGAAACCTAATAGTAAAAGGCAAGAGCTGAGAATCTCTGGAACTCAGGAGCTTTAAATGCATTCACTAACAGGAAATATAAACAAGCAAACAGAAAGGACATTGTTGGGTGGGAGGGGGGAGAGGGAGGAGGGAGGGGGGTTTCGGTAAAGGGCCACAATAATCAACCACATTGTATATTGACAAAATAAAAAATAATAATAAAATATATATAAAAGCAGAACAACCCTTGTCAACTGGGTATATGGTATTGGTACTGTACCTGGAGGTATCTGCTATCTGCAGAGAAATCCATCTGAATGACAAAGCTTGGAATGTCTTTGCAGTAGCTGATTCTGTTAAGGGTGGGGCCCAATGTTAGGTCATAAAAATCCACTGAGTTCTCACTAGAACCCACTGCCAGATACCGGGAATCTGGGCTAAATCTAAATACATAACAAAACAGGTAACAAATGAGTTAGACCATATAAAATAGTATAAATATTTAAGATCAGTGACTTTTCCTTGCTAGCTCTTGAAAATAAGTTTGTGTGTGATATGGCCTCAAACAGATTTACCTGATAGACACAACTGATTATGTAAACTGAGATTTGTTTACACGAAATAAGAAAGCTTTATACTTTACTTCAATTTTAAATATTTCCTCAATTGTCATCTCCCAATTCCTTTTAAAATATCTTTTTAAAAAACCATTAAAATTACATAATTACTAAGTTAACATAATTCACTAAGACAGGATTCTTTCATCTGGAAAAATGGTGTCATAATAGTGAAGAACACAGCTCAGCATAACTTAGGTTATTAGGATGAAGTGACATTATTTGAGGCTAAGAAGGACTTATTTTTAAAGGCAAAGAGAAATACCATGTGCCTACTAGCAATCATGGGAGTCAGTATGGGACAATTCAGTCTCTTGAATGTGGGGGCTAAGGTAAGCCACTGTTACTGTTTTATGTATCGAAGTTCTGAGGACTGTTTCATTTGTAAAAGATTTTACTGTTGAAGAGAGTATAAACTTTTGACAGACCTGGATTCAATAATCTTACCTAATGATCACATAAAAAGTGCTCAGTAAATGGTAGTCTCTACTGTTAAAATGAGCTTAAGCACTGAAAAATAAAGGCTCAAAAAATGTTTAAATTCAGATTCTGGGACATAGTAGATGTTCAATGAGTACTGATTAAATGAATCAACTATATATATTCAAACATTGACATTATTAAGAGAAATAAGATATGTTTGAGCTATAACTTTAGTTTTCCAGGGTGACAACTTTTGAAGGGTAGATGGCTTTATTTTGTACTACAGTGGTAGATAATTCTTGACACAGTGAACTTACTGGTCATGTCTAGTGACACTTGTCAAATATTACCTGTACTGCCCTTGCTATTTTAAGGCATTGTGGTTGCTGCCCAGTGGATTTATAATTTAGCAAGCAGAATTAAATAAGTATACACACAGCCATATTTCAGCACACAATTTTTGATGTAAAATGCTATAGGTCCTCAGGGTCTTTTCTGAAGATGTAGCTAAGGAAAGTTCCGAATGCAAGCTGGGTCATTTAAGTATATGCCAAAAATTCTATTCCATTTGTTAACTAACCTGATGTCATGGATTGCACATCGTCTGTCTCTCTTCTTTCCCCATATTTTTAGAGAGCTCACTAGTAAAATAATAAATTCTCCATTTTTCATTCCAATAGCCACCATGTCCCCTTCAGGGCTATAACACACAGTACGAGCAGCATGTCCCAAATTCACTTTGTTTAACATCTTCTGCATAAAAACCAAAAGAGTCATAGAAAACTACATTAAGTGAAGTACTTACAAATTAAACCAATTCCCCCCCCAAATTCTCAATATACTTATGAAATAGTTCTTTCAGTGCTAGCAATTTAGGACTTCCAGTTTCCTTCTAAGAAATTGTAACATCTTTTAATAAATTGTTTGTACATACTTTATCAGCAATATCCCAGAGTCTCACTGTCCCATCTTCTGCAGCAGAAAGGAAAAAATCCCTTGAAGGATGTGTTGCTAGTCCCCAGATTGGTCCATCCACATGGCCATTAACTAAAATATTACATGCTGCATTTTTTTCTCCAACCTCAATTATTTCAGCATTCCTTGTCCCAACTAGTATCTTGCCCTGAAACACAAGTGGGACCAATACAACTAATGTAATACAACAGTTCTTAATAATACAGAAATGACCCTATTGGTTTACTTATAGAGAACTTTTTACTTTGAGCTCGTCTGGTAGCAAGCCAATCATTAACTCATGCAAATTTTTCTATGACTAGAGGCACACATCTGCAAGAGCTGGGTTGTGTGTTAGAGTTTAAGCTAAAGAATAAAACTTTTCTCTACGGTAATACACCTGGATTCTTCAATAAACAAAGTTTTGACTTCGACTGTGATAATCTTAGGATCTCCAAAGAGGGTAAGTACATTGGGATATAAGAAGAAAGTACTGGAATTTATTTTTTAGTTAAAAAGTGTAAGTAAAAGTAAGTTTAACTAATTTAATATGCAGACTGAAGATAATACATGTATATGATTTATAAGTACACTTACGAGTGCACCATGCTCAAAATTTTTTTATAGGAAAGTGTGTTTTTAAAAAAGAGACAGTTGGTCTAAGCAAAATAAGCCAGGTGGCAAGGATTTTCAGTTCTGTCTATCATAGTTGAATTAGCAGATTCATGAAAAAAATGGAGGTTTAAATACACCATTTAGACAGAATAGCTTCCTCTCATGCACTGCACTGGTACCAACAGTGGAACTGAAAATAAAGCAGCAGAGAAAAAGGCAGAGTTAACGCTGGCAAGCAAATCCGTCTTTATGCCTTGTTAAGTATTATTCATTAAACTACAAAGGCTGAAAGAATCAGCAATAACTGCTCTGTTTTCTGCCGCACCACATTGTCTCAAGGAACATCTTACTTTGCTCCTGCACACAGAACGAACACAGTCCGTGACTTGTCCAGTCTCAAGCCTGAAGGCACGGCATCGCCTCAGTTCCTGATCCCACAGTTTTACTGCTCCTCCTTCTTTTGACCTAAGTACATAATGACCAAACCAAAAGAAGCATTTATTATTGGCTACTACAAATAATTTTTATTATAAACAAATACTAAGTTACATGCAGACTACTAAGAATAAGGACCTGGTATTTATAATTTACTTCTAATATTAGCCTTTCTCATAATACTTCTTCATTAGGGAGATGTACAGATTTTAATGTTAAAAGGATAATGGAAATGGGGCTGGCTAGTTAACTAGTTGGTTAGAGCTTGGTGTTGTAACACCAAGGTCATGGGTTCAGATCCCCATCCTGGCCAGCCAGGAAAAAAAAAAAAGGATAATGGAAATGTAGGTGCGATAATAGGATTACAGATGATACGCGATAGCGTTTAAGGGCCAAAAGAGCAGTGCATTTCTTTCCTACCATTATAAAGATATCCTACTGAAACAGTTCAGCAGGCTGCTAGTGTGTAGGGATGTGCAAGACTAGATGATGGCATGTGGGAAATATCAGTGTTGGAGTCATATGAAAAAGAGGAAATATAACCCATTTATGAATTTTCTCTTGGAAGAACTGAAAAATGTATTCCTTCATTTTCTGCTAGATAAATTGCTTGTCTTAGGGAAAAAAACATGCCCATGTTGTACCACAATACGTTCTTCCTTTATGTGAAAGGCAAAATCTGCTGCACTACTGTTTAATATATGTGGGTTCTTTCAAGCCTGTAGTAAATGTACTTCTTAGTCAATTATATGTCACATTTCAACATGTGTATGACTATGTTGATAGCAAATCAGTTATAAGTATCTGGTTACTATTGGGATATCTGAAAATTACTCAGAAAAAGGCCTCTCCTCAGATTTAAATTTTGAAGTCTTATATAAAACAGTTTAACATTTGCCTCTAGCAAAAGCAAAGTTTGTCCCTAATCCTCTCATCCTTTTCTTTTTTTTTTTTTGTCCTTTTCGTGACCGGTAAGGGGATCGCAACCCTTGGCTTGGTGTCGCCCACACGGCGCTCAGCCAGTGAGTGCACCGGCCATCCCTATATAGGATCCGAACCCCGCGAACCTGCGGTGGGAGCGCCGCTGGGCTCCCAAGCACCGCACTCTCCCGAGTGCGCCAAAGGGGCCAGCCCCTAATCCTCTCATCCTTTTCTAATGCAACAGGATGCGTTTTACTTAGTATCTAGTTGAACAACAACAGAGAGCAGTCAGTCAAGATGAATCCTGGGTCAATGGTAAAGACATTTACTCAGCAAATATTTATACAAGCATATAGATATTAAGAAAATTAATTCTTAACTTGTAGGACAACTACCTATCCACCCCACAGAAAAAGTATCACCCCAGGTATTGGAGTTTAGGTTTATCTAAATGTGAAAAAAAATCAGAAGTGATTTAAGGCCAGAAATGAGAATGACCAGAAGGCATATAAAAAGGCAATAAAGGGGGAGCAAATGAGAAAGAAGGCTAATCTCTGTAGCCTCAAAGTAACTAGAATCCTAACTACAAACCTCAGGTAGACCACAAATGCATACATATTCAATGAGTGTGAAAAGAAAGGACTCACGGCCTTTCCTTGCCACCAGTCACAATAAGTCCGTCTCTCAGGGTGGTGTACATGGCAAACACAGGCCCATTGTGAGCTCTGGCTACGATTCTACACAATATGTGATCTTTCCACACACAGACATCACCGCTGATGGTACCTGTAAACGTCAAGTTATTCTGAAAAGGAGTGGGGAAGGGGGGAGATAAACTCATCAAAAGTTCAAATAAAGTTCTTATAAGCATTGTCTATGTAAGTGTAATGTTATCTCACCTTTGATAAAAAGAGCATGCGTGGTGTGGTGGGGAAGCACTGGACTCAAGTCAGAAAACCTGAACTTCAGATTTAGCTTTGTCAGGACATTTTCCTTTTACAAGTCTGTTGCTTATCAGCTAGAATAACCTTAAAAAATTCTTTTCTTCCAGTTCCAAAATACTATAATTCTAGTATATACTGTTTCTTTGGATTACTTCCCTCTACCCAATAAATAAAGGTCATTAATAATTAATAGCGTAAAGAAGAGGAAGTGAAGATAACTTATTAGGTTTAGTAAAAGATTTTGTCATAGAAAGTACAACTATTACCTATAGCAAAGTTGCAGGAGTTTTTCAGATTTCACTAACTCATGCAGGACTAGGAGCATCACTGATTTATGCCTGTCTGCAATTAGAACGTAAATGCTTCAGGTCCAGAAACCAATATTTTACTTCCCTGGCTCTTTCAACAGCCCCTAGCATAGATGATGCTCAAAAATATGTAAGAAAACGTTCTTGCTGAGTGCACTGTTGCTTCACACACAAAAAATCAATTTCTGACAGTTCAGTCCTCAAGTTTATTTTTTATTGGGAATGGGTATTAAGAACTTTATATGTGAAGAAAGTTATGCTACATGGGCATATTAAATGCCAGAAGCTTGTGAATGTGTGGGGGTTTCTTCTGGAAGGGAATTACTGCTCTTATATTAAGAATACCCAAAACGTTCAACTGAAGTTTAACATGGTATGACCAACATTTTCAATTGTCTTTTTCTCAAAAAAATAAGTGTACTTTAATGTTTTAAAATTATAAGTTTCTTCCTTTAGATATTGCATACCCAATAAACACTTATTAAGTAAATCCACATAGTTTTTTGATGCACCAAAGGACTTATAAAGCCTAGCCAAACTGGGGTATTAAAGGAAAGACGCACGGATTGGAAACCACAGGCGCAGATGGGATACAGTGAGACGAGGGGAGAGGCGTGCTCTTGAACCCTCTGCTATCAAGACCAGGAATTGTAAATCTCATCTTGTCTCTCTACCTCTGTCTTCCCCTGCATTAGAGACACTGGTCCAACGCACTTCCAACTATATGGTAAGCAGTGAGTTAAGATTATAGAAAGCAAAGGAAATCCTAAACCCAAGTACCCCTTAAATCACTTGAAAATCGTGTTCTTAATTTACCTTTCTTTTTACTCTGACAAATTTTTAGGACCGTGAGGAACTACTAGGAAGACAGAGATTTTAGGATTTCTAGGGTGACGACTGGAAGGTGAATAAAGGCTTTGGAAGAATGGCAATGGCCCAAGAACCCAAATGTTTTGTCATAATCCTTCCCTCTCACTGACTTTCTTTTCCACTCCCTAATTTCTGAAACTGTCAGATTTTTGAAAGATAAAATATATGCCTGACCAGGCCATGTCATGATCGACAGATTACACTGCCATATCAACAACATTAATGTGGCCATCTAAGGCAAGAAAATTTAAAGTAGTCCAGTTTATGTAACTACAGGCATTTTAAGGGACATACTGCACCAAATGCAATAGCAAGCATGGTCTGCATGCGGGCATCTTCCAGTGTGCTCAGTAGCCCTTTTTTGCTAAGAAGAGCCCTTCCTGCCAGGGTCCAGAACTTCACATGTTTGACTCCCACAGAAACAAACTGTGTATCTGAGTCTGGTCGGAATTCTGCCACAAAAATACGTTGGTTGTGACCAGCTCTGCTGGCAATTTTGGCACCTAATAAAGAAGATACAAAAAAAAAAAACTAGGTTAGTATAAGAATCAAACTAATCAATTTAGGATCAAACAGTTGTTCAAAATAAATGACATTTATTTATTATTTGCAGGGGGACAGCTGGCCAGTACAGGGATCTGAATCCTTGACCTTGGTGTTACAACACCAAGCTCTAACCAACTGAACTAACTGGCCAGCCCCTTCAAAATATATAGCTCAAAATGCAAATGCTTATAAGAAGAGAGGGCTGTGGCCCTTGCCCTGCTGCCTAGTTATCACATGATATAACTACTTGTGTAGAAAGTCCTTTTCACATATCTTCCCAAGTGATGTGTGTAGTTATAAAGAACTTCATAACCATTTAAAGAACATTTTAGACTTTAGGAACCATGTCTATTTCCCCCCCACCCCCGTCACTCCATTAACTTCTCTTTATATAACTGAAAAGTTTTGTCTAAAGTAGTCAGTAGTAATATTACCCTTTGATCTTCCATTATCATTTAAAATATATTTCATTTTTATTATTTATTAAGATCCTCCATAAACTATCAAATCATTAATAATTAGCAAAAACACATACAACATACATAGTTTCTTACTGAAAGGAAATAGCAGTGAACCATTTATAATACCAATTACAGTTTCATTCATATATCTGATTTTTGAGCTTACAGTTTCACTGGGCTTTTAAAGTGGAACATGCTGTGTACTGTGTAGGACTACACTGAATAATGGTTTCAATTGTAAACTTATGGCAAATATTAAATACAGAATTCATATTACCCTAGTATTCTTGTTTTTTTTTAAAAATCACACACAAAAAGAATCCTACCTTCTTGCCATCTCCAAATGGTAATAGTGTGTTCTGGGTCTAGTCCCACTGACAGCAATAGTTTGCCAGTAGCACTGAAGCTGACTGAACATACTCCCTTCGAATGGTAGCATCTTAGTATAGATAAAGTCTGCTTGTTTACTGCATCCCAGATGTGGATAGAAGGGGCTGTAGCTAAATAAAGATAAAATCCAAACACTGTAATACACCTTTACAAATGTTTCCACTTCTAAAGCTGATGCACATTCGTCTCTGAAACATGGAAAAATGTGTACCAAAGAAAAACTGTATTTAACAAAGAATAGCTCAAAACTAAGACTTAATTTAAAAATGAAAGAAAGGAAAAGGGGAAGGAAAAAAAAGAAAAATATACAGAATAGAATACTCTTTCAGGCTATATTCCCAATTTCACTTTTGGGAAAATAGCATTTAGATAAGCAAGTCAGGCAATCACAACTTGAAACAACTCTTCAAAAATAATGTATGTTTTATATACATTTTTAATCTGTATATAATTATATGGAGAACTATACAAATATTATACAATAAATATATTAAATACAAGGATACATTCAGTACTGATGTTATCTGAAGGAGAAATGAAAAGCAGACACAAATTAAGAAAGGCAGTTGGTAGGAAACCTGAATAGATCTCAAAAGAAATTTTCAATCATACAGATATAGATACCTGGTAAAAAGCTACGTTCCTATCACTTTGTCAGACTTTTTTAAACAGGATTTCATGGGAAAGGAAACTGCTAATCTTTAAAAAGTACATTGTTATTCATGTTGTGTAGCTTGTTTCTGCTGCTTAAAAAAATCTCCCAGTTCTATTTTCTAAATTAAAAATCATAGCTTTCTTTGTATTGTCCTTTTTTTCATGAATTACGTTCTTTAAAAATAAATAGGTAAGTCAATTCAACAGTTAATTCAGTCTCAGAACATAAGCACCTTTAATAAAACAACCAAAATTCTAAAGTACATGTACTTAGAAGTATAAATGTTATAAATATTGCAAAGATAGAGAAACATTAAGACACATTGCCTTAAATCACTTGATACAGAAAGAAATTTTGGTCTCTAAAGAAAATATTCTGATAAATTTAGATTATATTTTACACCATCTGCTATTTACAGTACACAATGATAAATTAAATCTGACAGTTCTTCAAACAAAGCAGTTAAAATACATTAAATCAGAGATTTAAATTTGAGTATCATTAAGTAGAAATTATTCAAAAATTTATGCAACTGTAAAATATCAAAACTATGGAACAGACATAAGTTTACCATATAAAATAGGTTATGTTTGAAAAATTTATCACAATAATTTAAGTATTGGACTAAAACTTATTTTTTATTTTTGGCTTTTTTGGTGGCTGGCCAGTATTGGATTAAAATTAGAATGTTCTTCATTCATTAAAAGTCAAAGTATTCTGAGACATAGGTAAACTTAATCTCACTAAGGAATGCTAGGTGGTTAAATTTAGAATGTAAAATTATACTAGGAGATCACTCTATAATTTTTTGCCAGTGATAAATATTATACAAACATTTTTGTATATGTTTACAAAAAGCACCTCTGGGCAGTCCACATACTATATTTGCCAAAATGTGATAAGGTAGACAATGGATTTTCAAGAAATATCACTATTTTCTTTGCTTTCAAAGTTAATATTTTAATTACAAAGAGCTCCATTCATCTTAAATTTAAACACCAAGTAATCTTAAATTGAGTTACTAAGCTTCTCATACTTTTATAAAAAATTAAAGGAGATGGCAAGAAGATGATACCAGGAATTTATGTTTTAAAATCTGCAGGTAAAGGGCTGGCCAGTTAGCTCAGTTGGTCAGAGCATAAGGTCCAGGGTTCAATCCCTGTACTGGCCAGCCACATCCTGCAAATATACATATAGTGATAAAACCTACAGGGAAGGTATGCTGTGCTATGGGATTGCTACACATTTAGACTCTTCTAAACTTACATTAATAACAGTATTTAACATTAAAAAATGACTGCAAATTCTCAGGGCCTAAGTTACTAAAGAAAGGTGAAATTATGTTCATTAAGTTTATTTTATTTTCTCCTATCATTTGAAAACGGTCACTCATGCTCTAGTAACACAGATACGAATCTTACTCCTTGCTTCTGGGAGGCCATCAGGCATTAAGTGCCTATTGTGACAGACATTGTTACTGGGTACGTCTCACACTTTCTAATTCCTACCTTCTAGGCAGGTATGTTTTCCCCTGAACTCAGGCTCAGAGAAGTTAAGTGACTGGCCCTAACTCCCATGTAACTCAGAGCCAGAACAGATGTGCTGTCAACAGTACTCAGGTTCCATACTTACTCTTTCCCCCACATCTAGCTCTTTCTGGAAAATCAATCTCAACAACTTTTCATAATCCTGTACAGAAATTCATGAGAGTCTCTTTAAATTACTAATTGGGTTTCACAATAATCAAAGTTTTAAAGAATATATTTTCTCCATATCTTAGTTTGCCTTTGATATAGTATAATAAAAACTGTATTTTAAAACAATTTTAGCATGGGCCATTATGTATGCCAATTGTATTTTGCCCTTTAGTTTCTGTAGTGGATACATCTTTGCTGTACACCAGTATCCATTCCATCCTTTCTTCTTAACAAAGCTCCAATTTTATTCAGAAATCCACTGCTCTCCCATGTAAGTGCAAGTGATTCAAGGGGAACAAGGTGCATGCTCAACTGGTAAGCCCGAGCCCACTGTGATAATACCCCCCTGCCCCAACTGCTCACCTCCCTATCCCCCAAGCTCAGTGATTTAATTCAGTAACCCAGATTTAAGGCAATCAGCACATGGTATTCCCTGGTGTCTCAGAATAAGGTTTGGTTCAAGTCCTAAAGTGACTCAATTATGCTAAAAGGAAGGACTTTTAGGTCATGATTCTGAAAGGGTTTTTTTCCTCTCTTCTACTGGATGAGAGCAAGGAACCATGTAACTGTAACTGCTCCTGCAGCCATTTTATGACCATAAATGCAACCAGCCTAATGGGTGAAGCCAGTGCTGTGGATGACAGAGCAGAAGAGATGGAAAGTACCTGAGTTCTGGATGACATTGTAGAGCTCTTGACACAGCAGACTCAGGAAATCACCCTCTCTCTTTACTCTTGTGTGCTAACAGATTTCCTTCTGTTCTGTTGTAGAGGGCACACAGAGGACCACTAAAATAATTTGATGGACAACCGCCTATCGCGACAAATATTAATGAAGGACAGAGAGAGAGAGCTCTCTCTACTTGAACTGCCTTAAGGATCAAAAATGTCAAATTCTCAGCTTCAGATAGTCTTAGAAGGACTGAAATAACTTTGCCAGAGACAAAAGATGTTCCCCTAGTGTCCACTGAAAACACATCTAATGTATTCAATGATAATTATATCTTTTCTAATGTAGATATTTATTCTCCCATACTCCAAAGTGGCAATTTCAAAACTTTATCCCTCTTCCCACTAACACCCACTTCCCCACTTCCACCTCCTCAGTCTCAGCTGATGACACAGAGAAAACAGAAGTCATCAGACAAGAGCTTCCTTATTTTTCCATCCCCAAATTTACCAGTCTTTTTGTATTTGCACCCAAACTGCCTTCATTCCTTATGACTGTGGATAATTTCTTCCTGCCCAACTGTTTTCTCCTGAAGTGCTTCCTCATCTTACTTAGCAGACTACTGAAGCAAAAAATTAAGTTAGCCTTGATTCCTCACTTTGTTATACCACCATATCCAATTCATAAAAAAGACTGCTGGCTTTACCTCCAAAATATGAGAATACTTCAAAAAGTTTGTGGAAAATAGAATTAAAAGATAATATGAGTTTCCCATGAACTTTCTGAAATACCCTTGTATATCCCATATTTCTCTCCACTTTCACTCCTGCCACCCTTAATTGTCTTTTGCTTGGACTACTATAATAGCCTCCTAAATTTCCAATTTCCTCTTTCCCCTCTACATTCTCAATAGTGTAGTGAGAGTGGTTTTCTCAAAGTATAAATTAGATCACATCACTTCCTTGTTTAAAATTCTCCAGTGACAGACTCTGCACTTCGCATGAATCCAAACTCCTATCCATGAGCTACAAAGCCCTGCATGAGCTGACTCCTGTCCTACCTACTATTTAAATTCATCTCAGAGGCCCTACTCCAATCACACTGACTTTCGAGTTTCTTAATGCAGCCTTAGGGCTTGCATAGGAAAGAGTTAAATATAAGCAGGCCAGAGCTTACTGTCCTTAGAAGGGCTGCTTGCTGAGCTGGCTCTTGGCTAGTGTGTAAGAATATGACTTCTGAAGTGTTCCCTATGTTGACAAGGCTGTTTTGTCCACCTCAGACACTGAATACCTGCTTTCTTCTGGGAGTCTGGTATTTTGGTAGTTATGGCTGGTCTTTATGCCTGTGTACCAGCCCCCAATAAAAATTCTGGATTCTGAATGTTAAGTAGGCTTCCCTGGGCAGAAACACCCTCCATGCATTGCTAGATTTGGATGCTGGAGGAAGAAACAAGTTCTATGTGACCCCTGGGGGGAATGTGCTGGGGGAGACATTGAAAGATCATGACTGGATCCTCCAGACTCCACCTTATGTGTCTTTCCCCCTTGCTCATCACTGTAATAAACTATGGCACTAAGTACAACTACCTCTGAGTCCTGCGATTCCTTCTAGTGAATTGCTGAATGTGTGGGACCTTTGACACAGGCCTCAGCTTGGAGCCCACAGATCATGCCTCAGCTGTCATTTTGTATAATTCCTGACTTAGGAATGTTACCACCTCTGAGAAAACATACACTTTGTTTTATTGCCATCACCTCGTTTGTTGTTTTTGCCACATTTATTACCATCTCAAATAATTAAGCTATTTTAAAATTTTTACTTATTTATATTCTCTGTCTCCTTCTGGAGCAGGGGTCAGCAAACTTTTTCTGTAGAAGGTCATGTAAGAGACAAAACTGAAAATATCATGCAGTTCTTGCATAACACGAGAGAAAATAAATTTCAACAAAACTTCTATTGATGAAATTCATTGAGTAAACTTTTTTGTAATACAGACCTAATGAGAAAAAAACATTCTTTTTTGAGGGGCATAACATTTTACTTAATTGAGGTTCAAAGTCAGAGTTCTCTATCATCAAAATTGGATGCAAATGTTCATCTGTTAATGCTGATCTATAATAAGATTTTACACATTTCAACCTTGAAAATGGCTTTTCACATAGATAGGTACTGCCAAATACTGATATCAATCCACAAGAATATGGTTTTCATTGAGCATATTAATCACTTGGAAGGCATTTGGAAAATTCTACTAGAGTGTTGTCTTGACATTGACCTTTTGCATGTAGATTGTAGGATAATCACTCTAAACTTAAGGTTAGGTGGAAGCTCCTCAACTGTGCAGTCAAATGGGTTTTTGAAATGTGGAAATTTTCTCTCTGTTTGCATCAAAATCTGAAAAATGCTGTTGGAACTGTAGTTTGAGCCCAGAAAATATATTTGCTGCAAATGTGTATAGGAATAGGGATCTTCCTTCTTGTTTTAATTTCTGACAGCATGAGAAGTGTATAGCACAGTTTAATATTACTTGTGATTCAAACAATAGTTGTCATCAAATAGCTTTACTGAAGTTTTACATAAGAGCACCGTTTTACCTTGTAATTTCAAGCTCAATTCATAAACATCAAGTCTGCAGCAAAAAATAATTTCCAAGGCCATTCAGTGTTCAATAACAGTGGCCAGGGTGGTTCTTCTCACTCAGAAAAAAAATTTAGTCTTGGCTCTGAGTTTAAAAAATTGCAATAAAACTTTACCACTGCTAAATCACTGAACTGCTATTTGGTAGGGCAAGTGAGGATATTCAGCTTGTATCTATCACATTCATGGCACTGATGATGGCTGAGGCTATGAGAGTGAATGAAGCTAAATGATAGCACTCAAGAACAAAATATGGAAGTTCAATAACAAATGACAGATAGAAATATTTGCCACAAACTTGCTGCTGATGAATCAAACAATGAATAACCATAGGCTTTAAACACCTGAGATTTTTACAAGCTTCGTTAATTTATCCAACTATCCCTTTTCCTGCCCCACACATATTTTTACCACCATCAGTTGTAACGTCATAGCACATTCCACTTCAGGCTGTACTGAAGTGATGTTTTCTTAACCTGTTTGAAAACACTATCGTTAAGAGTTCCATGGAGATTATTCATGGGGGATAACTCTTCAGTCTCTTCAAATTTGGCACTATGAACAACAAATGGGCAGTACTGGCAGCATCTGTTGACCCATTAAGAGCCAAGGGAAACCACTCAAAATCATTTTCCTTTTTCTTTGTCTTGTTTTTAACTGACTACTGCTGTTCCCAACATCAACTCTTGTAGCAACAGTTTTTGCCAAAAAGGTAATAGTCTTAAACAAGTTTATTTTCTCTAGACACCTTTCTTCACCTGCTGCAGTCAAACATGATTTGATTAATTCACTGTTAATAAACAGCTCTTCTGGATTGGCTAACAAATGAGCCACTCAGAAACTAATTTTGGTTGTATCCTCAATTTCATTTTTTTGTGTGAAGAAATTTTGTCGTGATAAAATATTGTTTTAAATTTTCTAATTTTTCTGACTATTGCTTTCCTGTGAGTTGAGAATGTTGATGAAACCTAGTGTGAAAATGTTGATGTCTACTGTATTCCTTCAGCACAGCTATAGTGTCATTGCATAAAAAACATGATGCTTTACTATCTCATTTGATAACAATATGACCCACATTTTGCTGTGCCTTACAACTGTGACATTCAAAATCTACTTTTCTTTTTTCTCCCCTTGTTTTGACATGGTGGAGATGCACTGGTTAAAAAACAAAATAAAACATTGTAGTATAGCAATAAACACAGAGCTCAAAATCTGTGAAGTTATAATTACATCACTGGAACTTGTAGCGGGCCAAGCAGCAGTACAAAGTGATGAGTGTGTCATATACAGTCTCTGTTGCAACTACTCAACTCCGCCATTGCAGCACAGAAAGCTGCCATAAACAATATGTAAATGAATGAGCATGGCTGTGTCCAATAAAACTTTACTTATGGGCTGGCTGGTTAGCTCAGTTGGTTGGAGCATCGTGTTGCTAATACTAAGGTTCAGGGTTCAATCCCTGTACCAGCCAGCGCGCCCCCCCCCCCCACAAAACCAACTTTATTTGTGGATATGAAAATGTGTATTTCATATAATTGTCATGAAATTTTGTTCTTCTTTTGATTTTTTCCAACTATTTAACTTAGTAAAAACTATCCTTAGCTCATGGGCTGTACAGAAACACCTGGTGAGCCAGATTTGACCCATGCATGTAGTTTACCAACCCCTGCTCTTCAGTCTAACCAAGACAGCTAGGATAGGACCTTGCTGTTGTAGTTGAATAGTCAAGTCACAAAATCATGCTTCGCCCTGGAAGAGGGGAGGGAAATAGATACAAATCGCTGGGGAATGTTTCATTATCAAAGAGCTAATTCTTACTATATTACATAAACTGCAAATACAGTTGAAAAAACCTAATTATAATATCTAAAAACAGTAGATACACAATGTTAATTTCATAGTTTTTTTTCATAAAGCCATGGTCAAAATCAATAATAAAAAGTTATTTTTAAATCTTTAAATGATCTGTTGATCTAATATGTACAATAATTGAGATGGTATATAAAAATAATAAATTTTAAGAGATTTTATTCTTAGGCAATAAAATTTATTGATTTATGTTTGAGATTAAGTTTCAGTCCCACCTTCACTTTACCAGCTATATGCTACTGGCAAGATAGCAACTATCATGAAGAATTCTTGTGATGATTAATCTAATACACGTAAAGTGCTTAGAACAGTTGTTGAGCACACTAAAAAGGTCACAATATATTAGCTTTTTAAAGAATAACTATTATTATTGCAAACTGAGCTCAGTGTCATGGCATTAAAATGATGTATTTTTCATTAAAAAAAAATCCACAAGTTTTTTTTTAATAGACCAATAAGATACTTGAACCTAAGTATCTTATTACTGAACCTAAGTATCTTATCACTTTATAAGAATTTAGGTTTTATTGCCAAAAAATACAACTAAAACAGAAAATGTTTAATTTTCCTTACCTGACATGTCTGTTGAATCACCTATAATGGAAAAACAGCAGAAAATAATTATCCATAAGTAACAAATACTAGCAGTAAAATTTGCAAGGATTCAATTATCATAAAATAATACTTTAAAAATAATTTAAATAATAAAATACCATATACAAAATTAGTTTTATACATTAAATTGAGTAAACTTATTTTCAATTACATATTAACACTTATTTGTAGGGTGTTAATGCACTTATTTCAATTACATATTAACAATACCTTTCAATCTTTCCTTGGACAAAAATTTTGTTTTCTTTGTATATATATAATGTTACTAAAATTTTAATTATGACAACTTTGAAAGTAATATTGATATGATTTAAATTGACGTGACCCTTATTTTGGAGTTTTTTTTATTTTATAAATTTATTTTTTTTCCCAGATTAAAAAATTTTAATTGTATACTTGAAACATAATTGATTATACATATTTATGGGGTACAGAGTTGACTATCGCTGTTTGTGTACAATTTGTGATGATCAAATCGGTATTGCTAGCACATTCAACATTACAACCTTTGGAGTTTTAATGCATCTCTATTAGCAGGGAAGAATTAGATCTAAACCTTCTGAGAGGCGGACGGGGGAGCTCCAGGCCCTGCCCCGCACCCCAAACTGGCACCACACAGGTGAGCCCGCTGGTAGAGGCCAGCAGCAGCACCAGCCAGTGGAACTGCGTGGCTGGATGCAGCTCCTCTCCCCGCCTCAGAACCAGGAGGGAGCACCAGCCTGTGGATCTGACCCACCAAGTTTGGCCCAGCAGAACTCCACAGTGCTAGGGGCTCATTCTATGATCACAGAGTCTTGAACGGGAACCAAGGTGGTTTAACATAACCACCACCACACCTACTGTCAAGCAAAGACAATTCATCCCCCACAGTAGCAACCAGGGCCACTCCACAGCCAACCTCAGTGTAACAGAAGAAGCAAACCCCCTACCAAACGACCAACTGTCAGCAAAAATATACTAGAAGTACAAACAATCAAGGAGAAATGATACCACCAAAAGGATACAGTAATGTTCCAAAGTCAGACTCTATGGAACAGGGAATCCGTAAAATGTCTGAAAAGAATTTCGAGCACTGATCTTAAGAAAACTTGGAGAAAAAAAGGAAGACTCAATTAGAGAACACAATGAAACAAGAAAAAACATCCAGAATATGAAGGAGGAAATCTGCAAAGACATTAATACCATAACAAAGAGTGTAGCAGAACTTCTAGAAATGAAAGACTCAATGAAATAAAAAACACAACTGAGAGCTTGAGCAGCAGGGGAGAGCAAGCAGAAGAACGAACTTCAGAGCCTGAAGATGGTCTTTTTGAAATAACTCAGGCAGACAAAAAAAAAAAAAAAAAGAAAAGAAAAAAAAAAAGAAAAAAGAATTAAAAATGGGCAAAATCCAAGAAAGATAGCAGATAACCTAAAGTACTCTAACATCCGAATTGTGGGTATTCCTGAAGGGCAGGAGAAAGGAAAAGGTATCGAAAACCTACTCAAGGAAATAGTAACAGAAAACTTCCCTGGTGTAGGGCAGGATACAGACATTCAGATCCAGGAAGCTCAAAGGTCCCCCAAAAGATTCAACCCAAAAAGATCCTCCTCAAGACATATTATACTTAAATTCACAAAGCTCAAAGACAAAGAGAGAATTCTACAAGCAGCAAGAGAAAAGCATCAGGTCGCTTATAGGGGAAACGCCATCAAACAAACAGCAGATTTCTCAACCGAAACCCTACAGGCCAGAAGAAAGTGGACTGATATATTCAAAATACCAAAAGAAAAAAACTGCCAGCCAAGAATTCTTTACCCAGCAAAGCTCTCCTTTAGAAATGAGGAAGAAATAGTGTATTTCCCAGACAAACAAAAGATGTGGGAGTTCACCACCACACAACCAGCCCTGCAGTAAATTCTCAAGGGAGTCATTCATCTGGAATCTGAATAATGGTGACCACCATCACAAATACACAAGAAAGAGCAAAACCCACAGTTAAAACAAAAATGCCAGCAAGAAAGAGAAAGAAGCTAAATCATTCCACCTTAAATTCCCAACTAACATTGAAGAAGAGAAATAAAAGGGGAAGTAATGATCAAAAGATATTTAAACCACCTAAACAAGTAGCAATTAAATGACAGGAATTAAATAACACTTCTCAATAACTACTCTAAATGTAAATGGACTAAACTCCCTGTTCAAAAGACACAGACTAACTGACTGGATTAAAAAGCTAGATACAAGTACATGCTGTCTTCAAGAGACCCACTTCACCTGTAAAGACACACACAGACTAAAAGTGAAGGGATGGAAAAAGATATACCATGCAAACGGAAAGCAAAAATGAAGAGGAGTAGCTATTCTTATATCAGACAAAACAGACTTTAAACCAAAAAACATTAAAAAAGACAAAGAAGGCCATTATATAATGATAAAAGGAACTATCCAGCTAGAAGACATGACAATCATAAACATGTATGTACCCAATACTGGAGCACCCAGATATATCAAGCAAACACCCTTAGACCTAAAGAAGGAGATAGGACCTAACACATTAATAGTGGGTGATCTGAACACCCCTCTCTCAGTATGGGACAGGACTTCCAGGCAACAAGTCAACAAAGAGACACAGGATTTAATCTACACCCTAGACCAACCAGACTTCGCAGATATATACAGAACATTTCACCCAACAGCTAAAGAATACACTTTCTTTTCATCAGCTCACAGTACATTCTCTAGGATAGACCACATATTAGGTCACAAATCTAGTCTCAGAAAATTTTAAAAAACTGAAATCATTCCAGCAATCTTTTCAGACCACAATGGATTAAAACTGGAAATAAACAATAAGCAAAATGCTGGAAGCTATACAAATACATGGAAAATAAATAACAGGCTCCTGAATGACCTATGTGTCCAAGAAGAAATTAAAAAGAAAATCAAAAAATTCCTAGAAACTAATGAAAATAAAGATACATCATACCAAAACCTCTGGAATACTGCAAAAGCAGTACTAAGAGGCAAATTTATTGCAGTAAATGTTTATATCAAAAAAATGGAAAGACTTCAAATAAACGACCTAACACGATGCCTCAAAGAACGTGAAAAACAACAACAATCCAAACCTAAAGGCAGTAGACAGAAAGAAATAATTAAGATCAGAGCAGAACGAAATGAAATAGAGACCCAAAAAACAATAGAAAAGATCAACAAAACTAAAAGTTGATTTTTCGAGAAGATAAACAAAATAGACACACCATTAACTAGATTAGCAAAAAAAAAGGAGAGAGAAGACCCAAATAAGAAAAATTAGAAATGAAAAGGGAGACATTGCAACTGATACCACAGAAATACAAAGAATCTTTAGAGACTATTAAAAACAACTGTATGACAACTGATAGAGTTTGGATGTGCTGTCCCCTCCAAAACTCATATGGAAATTTGATCTCCAATGTGGCAGTGTTGGAAACTGATTGAGTCATGTGGGCAGATCCTTCATGAATGGATTAATGCTCTCCCTGGGGGAGGAGGGATTAATGAGTGAGTTCTCGCTCTATCAGTTCCCGCTAGAGCTCATTGCTTAAAAAGACCCTGGCACTTTCTCTCTCTCTCTTGCTTCCTTTCTCTTGCCATGTGATCTGCTTGTACCCTCCAGCTGCCTGCCACTTTTTGCCATGAGTAGAAGCAGCCTGAGACCCGTGCCAGATGCAGCTGTCCCTGAATCATAAGCCAAATAAACCTCTCTTCTTTATAAATTACCCAGTTTCAGGTATTCTGTTATAGCAACACAAAACGGACTAAAACAACAACAAATTTGAAAATCTGGAAGATACGGATAAGTTTCGAGACACATATAAATTACTAAGACCGAACCAAGAAGAGACAGAAAACCTGAAGAAACCAATAACAAGCAAGGAGAATGAAGTGGTAATTAGCAATCTTCCAACCAAAAAATTCTGGGTCTGGATGGTTTTACAGCTGAATTCCATCAAACTTTTAAAGAGGAGTTAATACCAATTCTCTTCAAACTATTCCAAACAACTGAAAGAGACACTACTCTCCCAAACTCATTCTATGAGGCCAACATAACTCTGATACCAAAACCAGATAAAGACACAACAAAAAAAGAAAATTACAGGCCAATATCCTTTATGAATCTAGATGCTAAAATCCTCAACAAAATATTAGCAATTAGAATACAGCAACATATTAAAAAAATTATACACTATGATCAAGTGGGATTCATCCCAGGGATGCAAGGATAGTTCAACATACGAAAGTCAATAAATGTGATACATCAAATCAACAAGCTCAAGGACAAAGACCATATGATCATCTCAACAGATGCTGAAAAAGCATTTGACAAAATTAAACATTACTTCATGATAAAGACTCTCAACAAATTAGGTATAGAAGGAAAATATCTTAACACAATAAAAGCCATTTATGACAAGCCCACAGCCAGTATTATTCTGAATGGGGAAAAACTGAAGGCCTTCCCCTTACTGACAGGAACAAGACAAGGATGTCCACTCTCACCACTTCTATTCAACATAGTACTGGAGGTACTAGCTAGAGCAATTAGGCAAGAGAAATAAAGGGAATCCAGATTGGAAAAGATGAAAGTCAAACTTTCCCTATTTGCAGATGACATGATACTATATATAGAAAAACCTAAAGACTCTATTAAAAAACTCCTAGAGCTGGTTAATAACTTCAGTAATGTTGCAGGATACAAAAAAAAAAAAAAAAGCCCCCAAATCAGTACCATTTTTATACTCAAATAATGAATTAACAGAAAGAGAAATAAAGTAAGCCCATTTACAATTGTCACCAAAATAATACGATACCTAGGGATCAATTTAACCAAGGAGGTGAAAGACTGCTACAATGAGAATTACAAACCACTTCTGAAAGAAATTAAAGAAGACACAAAAAGATGGAAAGATATTCCATGCTCTTGGATTGGAAGAATTAACATTGTGAAAATGTCTATACTACCCAAAGCGATCTATAGATTCAATGCAATCCCCATCAAACTAATGACATTCTTCATAGAAATGGAAAAAACAATTTTACCTTTCATATGGAAAAACAAAAGACCCCAAATAGCCGAAGCAATCCTGAGCAAAAAAAACAAAGCCAGAGGCATAACTGTCTGACTTCAAATTATACTACGAAGTTGCTGTAACCAAAACAGCATGGTACTGGTATAAAAATAGACATTCAGACCAGTGGAGTAGAATAGAGAAGTCAGAAATCACTCCTCAGGCTTACAGCCATCTGATATTAGACAAAGGCAACAAAAATCTACATTGGGGAAAAGATCACCTCTTCAACAAGTGGTGCTGGGAAAACTGGATATCCATATGCAGAAGAATGAAACTAGATATGCATCTCTCACCAAATACTAAAATCAACTCAAAATGGATTAAAGACCTAGGTATAAGACCCGAAACGGTAATATTACTAAGGGAAAATATAAGTGAAACACTTCAGCAGTTAGGTCAGGGCATAGGTTTTATGAACATGAGCCCGAAAGCACAAGCAGCAAAAGAAAAAATAAACAAATGGGACTATATCAAACTGAAAAGTTTCTGCACAGCAAAAGAAACAATCAACAGAGTGAAAAGACAACCTACAGAGTGGGAGAAAATTTTTGTTAACTATGCATCCAACAAGAGACTAATATCCAGAATATACATAGAACTCAAGCAATTATACAGTAAAAAAAAAAAAAATAACCCAATTAAAAAATGGGCAAAGGAGTTGAACAGACAAAATGTCAAAGGAAGACATACAAATGGCCAAGAGATATATGAAAAAATGCTCAACATCACTAGTCATCAGGGAAATGCAAATTTAAACCTCATTGAGATACCACCTCACTCCAGTTAGACTGGCTATAATCAAAAAGACAGTGAATAACAAAAGCTGGCGAGAGTGTGGAGAGAAGGGAATGCTCCTACACTGTTGGTGGGACTGCAAATTAGTACAAACAATTTGGAAAACAGTATGGAGATTTCTCAAACAACTACAGATAGATCTTCCATATGATCCAGCAATCTGTCTTTTGGGTATATATCCAGAGGAATGGAAATCATGTCAAAGAGATACCTGCACTCCCATGTTTATTGCAGCTCTGTTTACAAGAGCCAAGAGTTGGAACCAATCTAAATGTCCATCAATAGATGACTGGATAGGAAACTGTGGTATATATATACTATGGAATACTACTTTGCCATAAAAAAGAATGAAATACTCCCATTTGCAACGACATGTATGAACCTGGAGAAATTTATGCTGAGTGAAACAAGCAAAGCAGAGGGATAAATACCACATCTTCTCACTCATGCATGGGAGCTAAGAGAGAAAGGAAGGCAGGAAAGAAAGACCACAGTAGTGCTGTGATCTAACACAGGAAGGGAATATTTCTAGGACTACAAACAGGAGTGGAGGGGGGAGGGGTAGTGGGAGGGAGGTTGGAGGATAATTGGGATGGACAAAGTGTACAACTGCAATTTGTGGTAATGAGTATGCCCCCAGTATGAATCTGGCCCTTACATCATGGGCAGGAGGAGGGGACAATTAGCTTTGTATCTCATGAATATTCTTGATGAATAATAAATAAATAAATAATAAACAAACAAACAAACAAACCTTCTGAGAGATATGACGGCAAAGGTTACCATATAACTCAAGAAAGAAAAAAGTTCTTTCTCTTAACTACAGATTTTCCATATGAGTAAAAGTTTGCCAAGAAAGAAAATATGAGAGCCTATGCCTGTTATATCTGTGATGGAAATACCTATTGACCGATCTTTTAAAAATGACAGTCTTTAGCGAGGAAGAAGGGAGTAAAAGTTTAGGAATCCATTGAAAATAGGTGATTCTTTTTTTGCCTTGGTAGAGCCTTATATATATATGAAGTATTGATTTCAAGGACATATTGATAACATAGGCCCATAGTGTCTTGACATGGAATATGAGGGAAAAGATGAAGGACTTGATTCTGCTGAGCAGACCAAACGGGAAACACGATTTTTAGTTCTGAACATGCTCTGATAACAACTAAATGGTGAAAGGACTTAAAACTATGCCACATGAAGAATTGCTGAAAAGACTGGGAGTGTTTGGTTTGGATATCAGGCTTGTCCCTGAATATCTACAGGGTCTGGGACAAGAGTACAAATGAAGGCCTAAACACTGTAGGCCTAAACATTTTAAAGTTGTCAAACAAGATAAAAATAATCAAATGAACTATGTTCTATCCTCTTATCCTGATGAGTATACTCCTATAATGACCTGGAAGACCTGGTACAAATTTAGAACTCCTTGGGGTTCTGGGCAGCATGTCTTCTCTTCCCACTCCCAGGTCCATCCCACACCACAAGGAGCCATGGAAGCTCAAGTGTGGTGCTATGGACTGAATGTTTGTGTCCTCCCCCCAAATTCATATATTGAAACCCTAATCCCCAATGTAATGGTATTAGGAGGTGGGGCCTTTGTGAGGTAATTAGGACATGATGGGGAGCTCTCACAATCAGATCAGTGTCTTTATAAGAAGAGATAAGGGAAAGATAATCTCTTTCCACATGTGAGGATATAATGAGAGGACAACCATTGCAAACCAGGGAGAGGGTCCTCATAACAACTTGACCATGCTGACATCCTTATCTCAAACTTTTGGCCTCCAGAACTATGAGAAGTAAATTGTTGTTTAAACCACCCAGTCTATGGTATTTGTTATGGCAGCCCAAACTGACTAAGTTTTGCAGTTATCCCAACTTTCACATCAAAACTCCAACCACCTCTACTCAATGAACAGCTACCCTCTTGGCCATCCCTTAAAAGTACACACACTGGTTGTGGAGTCTGCCACTGGGAGTATGAACTCAGAGAAGAGGTTCATGCAGGCCCAGAAGCAGGTTCAGGACCATTTGGTAGAGAATCCTAGGATTTCAGATACCCAAAGCATGGTCCAGAGGAGAGGTAGTCTCCTCCATGGAAAGAAATCCCATTGTGCTCATGTACACCTTGCCTATGGAATGCAGCTGGAGAATGTCCAAAATGGGTCTTCTAAAAGAGAAGCACAAGATAAGACTTAGGGAAAAGATTATAGTTGTCTCCAAAATTGGAAGATAATGTCATGGGAATAAGTGATCAGATGTTCTAGATAACCCCAAAATGGGGATTAATGAGTAGCAATCAGAGAGAGACAGATTTCTGTTCTATGTGAAGAACCACTTTGTAACTGAGCTTCCAAGAGAGAGGTCACAACTACTTCCCCAAGATTCCAAGATTCTAGCCAAGAAAAAAGAACAGTTTGAATATAACTGGCTAAAACAACACAAAATCAAATAGTTCAGTTCCTCTATGATCTGTATGATTTTTAACAAAAAGAACGATAAACATTTAAAATAATGTTTTGTGCTTTGTGGATATTAAACACACTTAGTAGCAAAGTAACTACTGATATGGTTGTCTTTATGTTCAGAAAAGAAAATGTCTCTCCTCATTCTTTGGCCTTCCCTTGAGTCTACCTTACTTAGCCATCAGTAAAGCATTTTTGTTATCTATTTTCTGAAAGGGTACAAGTGGAGCAAAGCATAGGGTATGTACAATCTAAAATTTACTTCTGTACTGGCCACAGTTTGACTTTGAAAGAGAGAGAGGGGAGATGATAAGCCATTCCATATCCCTTTAGTGTTGCCTTTCAAAATAAAAGGAAAGAACTGGAGAAGAGAGCCAAATTCCTGAAAGACAAATTTCTGACCACGACATTTCTTAACGAAGAGAGAAAACTATAGCACTAATATGATAAATAAAGTTGCTTAACAAAGGAAGAGGAGAAAGAAAAAAAGGAGCAAAGTTGGAAGCTGTAAGAGCCATACCTTCTAGAATTCTATTCACAGAATATAAATTCCATTAATACAGGGATTTTGTCTTTTCTGTAAGCTGCTTGTATCCCAGCACCTAGAACAACGCCTTGAAATGGCAGGTGCTCAATAAGTTTGTTGAATAAATGAATTTACTTTATAAATTAACTGAGCAATAACTATGTGGCAAGAGGTACTGAGCTAGGTGCTCTTTCCTCAATGGTCTCTCATTCCTCAAGAAGATGGACCTCATTCCTCGTGCAGAGTGAAAATGAAACTTCACTTTAAAAAAGCTCAGCAACGGGCCGAACCCGTGGCTCACTTGGGAGAGTGCGGCACTGGGAGCGCCGAGGCCACGGGTTCGGATCCTATATGGGGATGGCCGGTGTGCTCACTGGTCGAGCGCAGTGCGGGCGACACCATGCCGAGGGTTGCCATCCCCTTACCGGTCACAAAAAAAACCCAAAAACAAACAAACAAAAAAAGCTTAGCAACAACAGGTCTAGAACTATGAATTTATACACAAAGATTAGAATATTTTGTGTATAATGAGAAAGTAATGGTCTATTTTCTTTTAAAAGCAGAGAACTATACAGAAAGGAAAACTACAAGGGTCTATGTGGCATAGAACCAGGCAACCCAGAGAACAAACTCCTGACTGATCAATTTAGTACTTGCTTGAAAATGAAGATCTTAAAAGCATAAATTATCTTATTAAAAAAAAATAAAGACATCTGGAAAGCTAGATAAGCAATTGAGGCCCACTGAAATCCAATAAGCCCAATGATTTCAAGAATTTTTTACAAACTATACCAGAGTTTTGCAGATCTGACTGACCAAATCTATTATGGAGTATTCCTAGTGACCACTGATTGGCAGATATCCTAAATAGATCTGCTATCCTCTCATCATTTTCCTGGTACAGTTATGGCCTTTAAGTTTTTTAGAGAGAAAGAAGACAAGACAGGTGTATTTCAAAACACTTGGTAAATTAGACCAATGACAAAGAAAAGAAAACGGGAGAACGGATTTACCAACATGAAACAGACTTGGGTTCTCTTCTTTCGAGCCTTTCCCCCGTTCTGTCCCACCCAATCGAGTTTATTTCTTGGCTCCCTTTATTTACCATTTCCTTCTCAAATCCTTCTTTTCTGTTTTATATGCTATCGAATTAAATCTTTTTGCTGATCATAAGTTCTTGTAAAACAGACTAAATCCAACTATTTCAACCACCATACAATAGTTTATTTTAAATTCGGAATTGTCTGAACCAACTCAGATAACCAAAGTGAGAGAAGGGTACCTGGAAGCAAATAATATGGTATAATTGGGTGTGTCCTTTACATACACACATATTTTGAACAATCCACAAATATATTCTATTTTAATTTTTTCCTAGTATATTGACTTTAATGAATAAAACTAATGCTTCAAATTCTTTCCTTTTTTATTATTTTTAAAAATTTGAAACATAATTGATTATACATATTTATGGGGTACAGAGTTGACTATCAGTATTTGAGTACAATATGTGATGATCAAACAGTATTGTTAGTATGGACACAAAGAATAATTACAAATTGTTTCTTTTTAAAGTATAGAAACATACCTACTTGGCCAGTTGCCACTATGTTGATAAATTTCGGGTGCTGATTTACAGTGAGGCACAGAATATCATCATTATGTTCCTGATAAAAACTCTGAGTCCCTATAAAAAGAGAATTTGAAAATTAAGTTTAAAAACTTTTAAGGTGTTAACAGCCTAATGCACTTATCCAGAGGAAACTACTCTTTAACTTATTTGCTTATTCAACATGTATTTTTGAGTACTTACTACGTGCACATCATCACAAGGACAGAAAAATGAATCAGAAGTCTTAAAAGGGATAAATGACTGAAAGGGATAGACTATATAATACATGTCTAAAGATACCAAGTGCCAAAAGAGAGTTAAGATCAAAATGTTATGGGACTTCAGAGCAGAAAAGATTATTCTCATTATGGGAATATGGCACTTCTAGACTGATCCAAACAGATTTTGTAAATGTGAAGTTGGGTGGAAAAGGGCATTCTAGGTAGAAGAACACTTTAAGCAATGGCACAAGGCAGGAAAGTATTGGGTATGCATATAAATGGCTCATTTGGCTGAAGTGTAGGGCTATGAAGTGAGTAATATTACTGTAAAGGCAAGTTTGGACTAGAATTACAGAGGATTTTGAATGCCAGCCTATGGTCTTTCTGTTTTGGTTTCCTAAAGAAAAGGATCCATCAGGGTCACATGGAAACTAGCGGTAATTTTCCATTTAATAATTTGCATCACATTTATTCATATTTTATATTTATTCTGTAGTGAGTGGGAAGGCACTGAATTTTTTTGATGAAAGGAGTAATGTGGCTCATTTAGCAGTAGTGACAGTGAAGAGGCCTTAAAAGACTACGGCAGTAGTCCATGCAGGAGGTAATAAAGGTAGGCTTGGGCAAATACAATGAAGAGGTGAGAAATGAGGTCAGAACAGTAGGTTAGATCTGCATTATAGAGGGCCATGAATACCAGTAAAATATACTTCATCATATTTTCCAGGGCTAAGAGTTCAGTTAAACAAACAAGTAATTATATGTACTGTTGGGTAAGTTGTTAGAAGATCAGCTAATAGATCTAGACTTTCTAGACTGTGAACCTAGAAATGTCTCCCCAAACTGGTGAGAGAACAAATAATCAGAACTGGAGCACAAGCTTGGTCTCCCTCTGCCCTTTCTCTTGATACCCTACCATTAGAGAGTTGATTAATTACAAATCAGAAAATTAAAAATAACATTACAAATATACACATAACAGTTTATACATTCATTCCTTTCGTGCTTATCTTATCTTACTCTTCTCCACTCTCTCTGAGGTTATATGAAGCCTCAATTAAAAAGGATTTTCTCTCTAAGCACCCTGTAGTAATTTTTAAATGGCCCAAAATATTAAATGGGAAACTGCCACTGATTTCTGGGTAATCCTGCTCAATCCTTTTCTTTAGGAAACCAAAACAGAAAAATCATATTAATGGTTAATACTGACCAGGGATGGAAGATTATGACTCACACATAATCAATCCATTCTTTACCATTCAGAGTGAAGCTATCAGAGGAAAAGCCAGAAATGTTTGTATTAGATAACCTCTATTTTTACTGCCTATTTTTGGACTTTATGAAGTTTACAATTGTATGTAATAAAACAGAATTAAAAATTAAATACTAAATGTCACTAGCAGGATTATCACATTGGTCATCAAATGGTGCCAACAGAACTTTATTTGTTCTTTAGCAATCCATTCAGTTATATAAATATCAAAAAATATTTTTTCACCTTCTTGGATAAAACAAGGTATCATCAGTAGAGCCACATTCTTAGCTTCTTTCCTTGGCTTTCCAAGGTCTCAGTATGAGACCCCCACCCCGACCCCAGCAATTACTCACCCAACATGCTATTTTCAATCTTTAACTATCAGAGACAACTATCCAAGCCATCCATTCTCACGATGAGGTTATGGGGAAATACAATTAAAGTTACAAATGGTTTCACATAAAATATGGTTTTACCATATATTAAGCCTCTACTTCTAATACAGACTTATGAGTATCTTGCATTATGAAATCCTTTCCTGCTCCATTATACTTTCTCTCTCCCTTTTTTTTTTTTTTTTGGCAGCTGGCTGGTACGGGGATCTGAACCCTTGACCTTAGTGTGATATCCACACCACACTCTACCAAGTGAGCAAACTGGCCAGCCCATACTTTCTTAAGATTGAACTTGAAATATTACTAGAAAGTTCTGCAATATGAAATATTTATATATTGGACTATTTCTCATGCATTTAAATTATTATTTATAGTTTTAACTAAGAATTTTAAGCTGCTAGATAAAAGATTCTAAACTTTTAAAACTGTATGTGTGGGGTGGGGGGTGGAGATCAGGGTTCCCTACCTGTAGCAACATTGTGCAGAATTCCAACGGATGCAGTGTGATAAATTATATCATCACCATCATTTAAATAGTGAACATTATTCCTACAGTCTCTGCCTCGATAACCAAAAACAAGCTCCAACACAAGGTCCTATAACAATAATGATAAAACCATTATACAATTATATTCTTCCTTATGTCTAAATGTTCACCATTGTTTTGTTGTATACATAGTACTAGCATTTTCTGTCAAAATGGAGGATGCATTTTTGATGTTTTACAAACTGCAAACACAGAATTACGCTAGACATACTTCTCTGTGTAACCTGTTTAGGCATGTGAAATACACATTGCATACTTTTCTATATAAAGTTATAAAAAAGAAAAGGGAATCACAAGGTCACCCAATTCTAAGAATTTTAGTTCTTAAGATTTCACATGTTAAACACTGACGTATCTCTTGTGTCCAAAAGAAGAATATATCAATTTTTGTTTATTGTTAATTAAAATAGCTGATATATAAACATAACTCAAGATAAATTATGTCCAAGTCATGTACTATGGAGAATCCAAACAGTACAGTCAGCATCAGTGGACAAAAACCCAATACACCACCTCTGACAACTCATGATGAAGTTCTGGCAGATAATTCTGCTACTGAAAGTATCCATTGTCACTGATCTTGTGGGGCTGGATGAGGGAGAGAGTTACAACAATCACCCTTCCACAGCTTTACATCTTGTTTACACCTGATTTCACAAAATTTGCTTGTTGCTGCTGATACTGGGATGATGAAATGCTTGGGAGAACCTTCCTTCTTCCTCAATTATTGAGGAAGTTTCCTTTGGTTAGAAGCAGAGACAAAGGACAAACAGTTTTCATGAACCCTGTATAGTGAATACATTACACAGGGTAAAATTCCTGATTAGGTATAAGTATTTAATCTTCAACTTATAAATTCAAACCACTAAGCATAAGACACTGCCAAAGTGTCTATGGTTCTATAAGCAATAGATCATTCACATATATTTAGAGGTTCATTAAGATACAATTCAATTCAGGGTATCATTCACGGAAAAGTAAAAGACCAATAAAAAAAACAGAGAAACAGAAGATATTAATCCAAATTCAGACTTCGGTAATAGTTACAACCAACCAAAAAGATTATTCAATACACTTATTTTCATGAAAAACTAATAACAAGACTTGGGTGTTTTATAAAAAGGAACCCTGGATACATTTTAATAACATCGGAGAGTGGGTTTTCCTTACCTCTATGGGTCTCTTTTTCTTGCCGACATTGTTTGTCTGAAGCTTCTCTGGCTGTGGAGGTGCCCTACTCACTGGGGGCCTGAAACAGAGAAGTGGGAAAGAAGAAAGGCACGCGTCACTTGGTGCCTTCACTGAGCCTCCTACACCTGCCCTCCAAAGAGGTGTCTGCCCCACCACCTTCAAGAAATGAACCCATGCTGCATTCCACTAGACTGTGCCATCTATATCTTGATAGCTTATAAAGCAGGAAGGTAGAAAGAAAATATCAAAACTTTTATACATTTTACTTTTAATTTCTTTGGTGTATGTTTCATAATGTAAATAGTATAATAGCACAAGAGCAGACTGTTTATAAACAAATAAAAAAATGTAAGTTTAGCATCACTTGAAAATTTCTTGATGGGTACATTATCAACAAAGCCTGGATTACTGCTATAAAGCATTTAACAGAGAATCTTGAACATGGCAGGTACTCAACACTTTCTTCTTGAAGGTGAATTTTGATATCTCTATCAACTTTCTATACTGTTGGCAACATAAATCACATCTGAGTTCAAATTTGTACTCACTACCTTTCTTCTATGCCCTTTGCCGTCTCTACTTCCTTAAGTCTCTAGTATTGGTAAATGGTGTCACCATCAGACAATTACTCAAGGAAGAAGACACTTTACAGTCACAAAGCACTGTAAAGCATACAACACTGTGTAAAAGATAATTACTGTTACTGTTGTCTCCAACTCCTATTCCCTTATTCTCTCTTTACTAAACATTTATCAACTTTACCTACACAGCAGCTCTCAAATCTATCTCCTTATTCTCTGTTCAGGATCTATTCAAAATGTCCCAGTTCACATGTGGAATCATTTAAACGTGGAGGCTCTTTGTTAACACGCTTTGTTTAATTTAAAAAAAACAAAAACAAAAAAACTACTATGTAGTTTGTTTTTATCTCAAACAACCATTATACAAATATTTAATAACCTGAACATTATATCTAAATCAATCATTCATCAACTCCCTCCCCCCCATTTTAACTTAATATTCAATTTGTAACAACTAAATCAGGAAATAACATAAATTAACTTTCCTGTGAAAAAATTTCAACATTTATGAAAAATATCATAAAATTAAAGGCATAAAATTATATTTGCATTTTCAAACTGTCAAGTTACACATCTGTAAAAATTAAGTGTTATATCTTGAACATGCAATATAAAATAAAAGTGGATTTTCATATGTAATATGAAGCAGCATGTAGAATATATAAGCATGACTGATTAACATCATAAAAAGTAAATATCAAGAATATATAAACAACTTTTCAAATTATCACCGAAATTTTAGTTTCAAATCTCATCATATACTTTCTTAAATGTCTATAAGTAAAAAATAGGACTGAATTTATATTATTTAACATTTAAAAATATTTCTGCTAGTACCATTTCAAAAAATGACAGAAGCTTTGGCTTTTCTTCCAAGTCAATTTTGTGGGTGAACTTTATTCAGTGTTACTATCTGACAGCTTTAATTGTAACCCAAATAACAGGTAATTTTTATCTATACAGTCCAATGTAACAATTAAGAACATTTTAACTTTTATAGAGATCATTTATATAAGCTATATTATTGCTTAAAATAAAATTATACAACTTGTAAAATTATACAAGTTGAATAGATAAAGTTTTAGTAAAGCTGTTACTTATATAGTGTAAATTGATTAATTAAGATGCTATATTCATTCCAGGGACACTAATTCCAAAGGAAAAAAATGTAGAAAACTGAACAGAGGTAAAGAGTACCAAGTAACATAGCTCATTAATGGCAAATATGAAAGATGATAAAAATACAAAATTAGACTTTGTAAGCAGAGCAAAGAGAGGATTACCTTGAACCTCTTTTCAGCAGCAGATAAAAAAGATTACAACACATTTGAATTTGAAACACTAATAAAATACTTCCTGTAATAAAATATTTTTACAAGTTTAATGCAGATAAACCATACTATATATATTAAAGGCCTGTTATTTTTAGTTTATTACTGCATATAACAAAAGGCTTAAGTTACTCCATTAATGGCGAGGAAACCAGGAAGAGGAAGGTGAAAAAATAAAAGTAAGAATTCAACATGTTCTATGTTGTAAACTTTAAAGCTTGCCATTCTTATTTTCCTGCAGTGTAATCTGAATTTCAAACAAAATATTTAAGCTTATGGCAGTAAAATGTTAATCAACTTAAAAGGCTGGTAGGACTAGAGCTGCTTTTAAGGAAATTGCCTCAAGAGCCTAAGCTTCCCCTGTTCTGACATTCTGACCAAAGTTCCCCAGTCAGCCAATCCAAGAAGGCAGAATGAGTCACTCGGGACCATGCTGGATTTGGGATTTTGCTAGTAAAGGAAATAAGCTTTTAAAAAAATTTTCCCTTAATAGCATAATGACCAAAACAGAATTGGGGGAGATCACAGAAGTCATTTTCATCCATCCTCCCAATGAAACCAGGAACCTCCTTCACTCATCTAGAATATCCCTTTGGTCATCTAAACTCTGCACAAACACTGCCTATGACAGGAAGGTCACTTCTACATAAAAAGCTGTTCATATCCAAGACAGTAATTATATCTCCACTTAGTTTTCTTGTTTTGAAATAAGTGATTCCCAGAACAATTAATTATTCTTCATATGAAGTGGCCTTCCAAACTTCCTTCGTCCTCTGCTTTCTTCTAACCACTGCGAACTGTCAATGTCCCCTATTTAAAACTCAAAGATTGGTACTCAATAAGGTACTCTATGTATAAGGCTAAATCTAGATGCTTTATTCCTGTTAAAATAGTATAAGATAACATGGACCCTTTAAGAGGCCGTAACACACTCTGGACTCATATCTTTGCACACATCATCCTGCTTAAAACAGATAATGGATTCCTGATGGCTGCCAAATATATTAAGAGGAGCCTAATTTTCGAGTTTGTGCACAATCTGGTCTCAAATAGACTTTTTTCATCCTTATCTTCCAGCATTTTCCTAGTGGTACCTTTCTTTAGTGCTAAAATAGACCAGCCATTTCCACATTGTTCTGTTTTGAAAACTCTCTGAAGGCATTTTCATCTCATGAAAGGTAGCTATAAAAGTATCCCAAAGGGTCATTTCTTATTAAACATACAAACACCAAAATTACTCTATTTTAATGTTTTTAAATGAGTGGACTAAACATGTATTAAATCAAGCTAACAGGTTTATAAATTGAATAATCTTTCATTGATAAATAGGTACGGTTAAGTTTGTTTTTATGAGTCTCTGAAACTTAAGGAAAAACTAAAACTATCTAGAGTGTAGTAATTTGTGAAGGCATTTATAAAACCAAATTATCATAATGAAGACCCTAATAATGACAACCACATATGGTAGTTGTACAGTTTGTCCTATTTCATTTCCTAATTCTTTCTTGACAAATATAATTGAACATTTAGGAGAAAAAAATCAATACCTTAAAATACTATAAAGATCAAAATAGAACAAAGGGTAAATTTTTAAATAAAATATTTTCTTTAACAAAACACTTACCTTACTATCCCCTGCCTTCAAAAGGAGCAAGGGGAAAAAAGCAGAGAAGCACAGGAGAAAAAAGCAGAAAAGCATATATGAAAGTTAATGATGAATAAAATGTAGCAGTTTAGTAAACAGAATAAAGGCAACATCAACAGAATTCTAAGGAAATGCAAAAATGCCTAATTTGTGTCACACTGTGACATAAATGTTTTGAATATTTTTATTTAAAAATATTGGAAATTTGACAAAAATTTACTATTTTAAATACACAAGATTTGTTACAAAAACATTTGTTGTAAAAAGAAAAACATAAAAGCATTAAAATCATTCAGGAAAAAAAACCCCACGAAAGTATCAACCAACCAGAGTAGCTATCAATTGTCAGTAACATTTTCCTTTAAAATGGATAAGATATTTGGTAAGTATCTGTTTTAATTGATGATAAAGCATTTTGTTTTATATTGGTGAAAATAATACATTTTATTTAAAGTATGAAAGTAATTATTCATACAGACCACATTATCTCCTCACAAATATATTCAAAATTGGTTAAAAAAAATAAATATCTCTTAATTTGTGTCTCCTTTGATTCTTTCATTGCATAAAAACGAAGACTCCTAACTATGAGTCATGTTAATGATTCTTCTGCCTTGGCATTTTCAAAAGAATTTAGCAGAGTTGAAACTGTAAAATAAATTGAGAAAAAATGCAAAACAATTTAAAAAATAATTTTGAAAAAGCTGCAAAAAATGCAACCTAACAGCAAACATTACAGTTGTGACAGTGTTAATCATTCTCCTTGAGCAGTAAAACATTTCTGTCAGAATGGGGGTCACTTCAGAATTTAGGGAGAAAATTTTAATTTAAGTGTTTTACCACAAATAACAGCCTACGACTAAAATTAGGTCACATTTTCTGACACACCAAATTTATCTAAATGATAATATTTTTCCTTAAAAAAAAAAATCAATATAACAAATGAAAGAGATTCATGGGAATGTCTATAGTCCCTTCTTCCCTACAGAACATTACCTTTCATCACCCAGGAGATATAACTTCCTTTAAGTAATATTAAGCACTACAAATATTCCAATTAGGAACATCCACACTTCCATATATATTTATATGTATTCCTCTAATTAATAAATATATGTAGTACTCACTACTTTGTGAATATTTAATCAGAAATAGCGTTTCAGTATTTATTAGGTATCTCCTCAGGTTACTCTATTTCATTTCAAGGAAGGGATGTCATTGGTGAAGACCTACTATCTAAATTCTTGACATACATTATTTCATTAAAACCTTGAAATACTCCATAAGTTAGGGATACGATGCTCATTCTACCACTAAGGAAACCAAGGTGTGAAAAGAACAAATACTTTTTCAAGGTCCAACCAGCAAAAGATGAAAATGAATATTTTAACCCATTTTTCTGACTCCAAAATCCATGTCTTTTGTACTGTATGATGCTGCCTTCTACCAAGTTGCTTCAACCTGGAATTCTGTACAAGTATGTAGATTATGGTATGGTCAGCTTTCTAAAAATATATCTCTAATTTATTACTTTGCCTCTTTATACATGATGACAAAATGGATGATCACTCTCTACCCCCTTTCTTTAGGTGACCTCCCACCCATCGCTTTTATCACAAGTGTATCGTCAGTAAACCAGACACCTTAGAAGAGTTGCTGAGGAAGCATCACAACCTCAACATTCCACCCAACACTTCCCTGGGAACATTGGGGTGAGTCAGTCCAACAGAATCTCTAGTCCTACCCTTCCTTATCATGAATGTGCATCTCACCCTTTTAACTTATCTCTTTCCTGGAACATAAAACGCAGAGGTGTAAAATCCCTCTGCCAATGCTTTCTTGTAATGTCAGTTCTATCTAGCTGAACTCCAATCGTCTTCAGCACTACCCTCACTGATGGTACATTCACTCGAATTTTCCACAAATCCTGTTCAACTGTGAATGAATTCCCTTTCATTTTTAGCTTTTCCCTCAAATATTCTTACTAACTTCTCATAATAAAGTTTTCCTCCTCGCAGCCTTCTACAGGAGTCACTGATGTTCTAGGCTCTTATACCCTCTTTGTTCCTTGCTGCTGTTTCTGGATAATTTTTCCTTATCATTTCTTAAAACCTCTACTTCTGAAATCCATGCAATTCACTGATCCATCTTCCTCTTTATTTTCCATCTTTGATTTTAGAAACATCGGGTTCACAATTTCTCTCTTGATCTGTCATCTAGCTCGGAGACTTTACTACAAAATTATCTCTCAAAATTGCTGTGCATATGTCCTTATTTTTGATTTGCTGATTGTAGATAAAGACCAATAATTCCCATAAAAACAAACTATACTTCAACCTGCCTTTTGAAAAATTTTTGAAATAATGATTGTCTATCCTTGATTAAAGGCACATATAGATGGATCTTTTAAAAATTAAATTGTAGTTCTACTCACATGCTTCTTAAAAAGTACTTGGCATTAGATTTAATTTTTATTATCTTCCCCTACCCTCATCACATATACTTATAAAATTTAGTAAATAAGATTACTTTAGTCATATCGACTTTATATATACGTATCATTCTCCAAACTACTCACATGGACACTGTCACCACCAAAAAGTATTTAAAGACAAACATATTTTCTAAGAGGTGCTGGAAACTGTATAAAGCATGACTATCATCACTGTTGCTTAGTTTTTACAAAAAATCCATTTAGTTAAATAATAAATTCAATTTTTAATACTAGTATCTTTTTCTTCATCTAATTTTAAACTTGATTGTTACCTCTCATCAATTGAGGGTTCTTTTTGTTGCAAATGAGGCTTGATTCCAAACATTGGGTGAATATTTGTAGATAAGGCTCTGATGGTGTAACTGATTTCATTCTCCCTTGTAACATCACTGTCATAACCTACCAACAAAATACAAGAGTTATTCTTTAAGTGATAACTGAGGAGATCAATTATCTTATAAATTGGATACAACAATGTTCAGCAACATGAAATAAACTGTTATAACCAAATTATGAAATAATATGCATCCAGTAAAAATGATGTAAGAATATTTAATGATATGTAATGATGTTTTCAAAGCATTACTAAGTGATAATAGCAGGCTACAAAAATAAGTACTACACGATCCCACTTTTGTTAAAATATTATGTACATAAATGCACATATACCTTAAAATATACCCCAAATGTTAACAGAGGTTACTTTTGAGTGGTTGAATTATGGATTATGTATTTTTTACTGAAAAATATACTTTCTATAATAAGCTGGTATTACTGGTGTATTATGAAAAAATCAAAATTATTTTAAAATGAGGTTCAACAATATAAAATTTATTTTAACAGTACCTATTTAAAATACAATTGTCTTACATTTGTAGAAGAAGGATATCTAAGTCATCAATATATGCCAGCCTGTTGTTCTTTGGTCACAAAGCCAATTTTTGTATTAAACAGACCAAAAACAGTAACACCACAATTATTCAAACATTATTATTACTTGTTTTAACTTCTGCAGTTTAAATCAGTCGTGCTAAATTTTTTCTGTTTTTTAAAAAATATTTTAAAATGACATACCTCCATCTTCTTCAGAATCTATATCAGATTCTTCACTATCACAAGGCCTTTTTTCCCGATAACCTTCCATTTCATTTGTCCATACCATTAAAGACATATCTGTACCTCCTATGGTAACTAACATGCTGTCATCATAAGTCCAGCGAACATTTGTGACATGTGTACTATGGGCCACATACCTCTTAAACTTCCCAAATTTTCCCTAAAGAGAAAAAAATTCAAACAAATTTTATCAGAAGTTTCATTATTTTAAAACTTTCAGTTATAATTTTGATTTTTTAATTTCTTTCTTATTAAGTAGAAATTAATCATTCCATGTGCAATGTGTAAAAAAAATATATGAAAAAATACTGAAACTCACTAGAATAGAAAATACCAATTACCAAGCTTGTTGAGGACAGGATAACACAAATAGTTTCACACATTGCCAGTACCACGGGGGCAACTCTTTTGGAAACCAACTTGGCATTCTGTATGTAAAGCATAAAAATGTTCTCACCTTTGACTCACCAATTTCCCATCTAGAGTTCCATGCTAAGAACATGCTATGTGTGCAAAAAATACTTACATAGTATTTACTTACAGCAGTGAAAAGTTTTAACTATTCAATAAAGTAATAATTGTTAATGAACTGTTCAGTAAAGTAATAGTTGTTAATTACAGTGTATATTTAAGGAATAGTGTATATCTGTTAAATACAATGGTTATACAGATATATCATTGCTGGAAAAAGATACAATCACTGAGAAAAGGACAGAAATGCCATGCACAACGTGCCTATATTAACAAAAAGTAATTATCAATCACCTTGATATGTAGGTACCCATGTAAATATCTTTCATCTTAATTCATTAGTGCTATCATTTATAAGCACTACACATAGGAATTATTTTCATTTTCAATATAAGAAAAAATTCAAGCTACAGACATTAGCAATTTTTAAATCTAGAACACTAGAATTACCAAGTTAATAAGTAAATTTCAGATCAAAGGTAAACATCTTTTCAAGGGTGTTAAAATGAAAGACATCCTAAACAAAACATAGTGATCCCCAAATCAGTGAATCCTCTGGGAATGAAGACTATAACAAAAATTAGGGAGTGGGATATATCATCAAAGCACCACAAAAAGGTAGTTTCTCTAAGATTGTATGGTTCTTGCTATAGTGAGGTGAAGAAGGAGTCTGTAGACCAATATCCTTGAGCCTATTTCTAAAGGATCTATACCATCTGGAATGCTGGAAGTGAAGTTTCTGACTAATAAACGTTTTAGTGAAACGCATTCTTATCATCTAAGGTTCTATCACTTGTACGTATCTAGAACAGGGGTCTATGGCATATTTTCTTGGGTGTCTGAGATCTCTACGAGAATTTTTAAACCTGAGTTTTCATCTCAGTGTTGATCTAAAAATAGTAATATGAGCAGTTACTTAAGACTACCATGAACTGAATGCCACAACATAATTTCAATGACCTATTTTCAAATTTATGTTTAAATCCATGTTGGTGCCAAATTATAATACATAGCAATTTATGGCAATTAAGAAATAAAAACATCTGGATTTGATACCTAAATTTTATTTTTGTTTTAAGCAAAAGCCTAATGTTTTGCAGTAGTTTAAATAGAGGAAAGTGTTTTTAAAAATTGAGTAATGTTATAACACAAACATCAGTGATTTGAATCCCTGCACCAGCCAGAGCAAAAAAATAAAATTGAGTACAGTTGGCCTTCCACATCTGCAGATTCAATCAACAGTGGATTAAAATATTTGAAAAAAGACAAAACAAAATAATAAAAAATATAATAAAAACTGTAGATATAAAAAACAATGAAGTGTAACTGTTTACACAGTGGTTACATTGTTCTAGGTATTATAAGTAATTTAGAGATGATTTAAAGAATACTGGAAGATATGCATAGGTTATATGAAATACCACACCATTTTATATTAAGGGACTTGAGCATCCATACATTTTGATATCCGTAGGGGGGTCCTGAACCAATCTCCTGTGAATACTAAAGGACTAATGTAATCACACTGCATACAGTAGCATAGGTATGAAGAACTCCAAAGCATCTGTACCGTGTAGTTTCAGCAAAAAAAAAAATCATCCATCACATTAAATCAATGTTGTTTATTTTAATTCTATACATGTATTTTATACTTAATTGGTTAAAACATTTTACACTTTAAAGCCATAACTATAAAGAGTTTATATTTACTGTTATTGGCATAAATTTAATTAAAAGAATAGTAAAATTATTTAAGTTATAATACTAGTAATAAATGTTTCTTTTAAAAGGAATATTTCCATCATGCAATACTGAAAAACACTGTACAATATAACGTATAACTTAAGTCATAGGATCATAAACTATAACACTTCTACATAAAAGCTATAAATTTGAAAGATAATTCTGAACCTTTCATATTACATATGTACTATTCATATTACAACAATAAAATGCTATGAAAGAGCATTACTTTCACCATTTTCATAATTATTACCATTAGGAAAGTTAAAGAAAAACACATACTTTAGTAGGATATCTAAATAACTTCACAAATCCCAAATCATCCCCAGTAGCTAGGACCATTTTGTCACTGGTGAGGCAAGAAGTAGTTACATCTGTGACTTCTCCAATTACTGGCCAAATTCCCTCACAGCATAAACCAAGCACACTTGTCCATGATGCCCAACCAATTTTTTCTACCTACAAAGGAAAAAAAAAATGCCGCAAGTTTGTAATATCTAAGCCTAAAAAACTAACAACCAAAATCTGAACAATTTTTCTTTGTAATTACATGTGTAAGAACGAAAATCAAAGTTTTAATGAAAGTACAGTTAAATTAATAGCAGTCTTGGTTTGCAGCTTCCCCGAGTCTACTAGTTCTTGGTTTTGTGGCTTCGCAGAGTCTACTATTCCTGCAGAAAAATTTTAACATTATTCAGGATGTACTTATTACAAACCAACTGTGTGTGTTCTAGATGCTGAGCATATACTGATAATAAATAAAACTGGTTTTGCCCTTAAGATAATGAAGAAACATTCTTAAAGTTCAGGTCTAAATTTTTACTAATGCATTATAGCCATGTTTTCCAACTAACCATTTCAGGAAATTAAGGACATTTACTTATAGTCCCTCCCTTCATTAAGCCACTTCCATGTTAAGTTTGTTGATCCTCTCTTCCTAGGCCATGTCAAAACAATTGCAGTACTCCAGTCCTAGATGGTATGTCTTCTATTTGCTATCATATGCTTCTTGCCCTTTGAGAAAAGTTTGGAGCACAGCCAGACACACAAGTGATTTATTCCTTTTCTTAATACAGTATATCTTCCTTTACCCATCTACGCATTCTGGCCCAATAAAATAAACTCACTCAAAGAATATTTACAATTCAAATAATTTCAGAAGAGGCTTCACATGTAATTAAATGATGGAAAGTTGGCATCAGTTTTCCAACCACTCTTACTCATATAAATATCAGTACAAACACCACTATCTTCCTACCTCCACACTGGGGATGGTTTGTTTTTTTCCTCTAGGAGCTTCAAAGAATAACTGTTCTTTAGCGCCAGTGGTGACCTGTAAAAGCTTTCCTTAAAAAAAAAAAAAAAAAAAACACAGTACATATATAAAATATATATAAATACACATACCATTAGTATGATGTTTAAATTTTATGGGAAAAATTAAGCTTAATATGAAAACGTTTTTCCTCTGTAGTCAACATATATTAAGATAATTTTATTTTCTTTATCTCCACATAATGAAGAAATTCAATTCATAAATGATCTAATTTTTGTGAATGTATATACATACAAACTATTTCTGTTATCATGAATATGCAAAAAACCCCTATAAACAAATGTTGGAATTTTTTTTAAAAGTAAGTGTAAGTATTTTATTTTATTTTATTATTATTATTTTTTTTTGTCTTTTTTGAGACTGGCCGCACCGCGCTCAGCCAGTGAGTGCACCGGCCATCCCTATATAGGATCCGAACCCGCGGCGGGAGCACTGCTGCGCTCCCAGCGCCACACTCTCCCAAGTGCGCCACGGGGTCGGCCAAGTGTAAGTATTTTAACAATATTTGGAAAAACTTTAATGCATAATTCTAGATTTATATAGTTGAATACATGAAACAATAAAATCCTTAAAAAGGGAGCATTTAAAATATTTAACATTTATCCAAACTTATTAAACACTGTTAAATGCCATGCATTCTGCTAAGAAACAAACTCATTAAATTCTTTATGTTATACAATTATGATTATTTTTAGGGAATGTATTTTATACCAAATGATGGAAAACGACATTAAAGTCCTCATTAACATTTCTGTTTTCCAAATTTGAAGCTACCATTTATGTCAAATTTATCTGACAAAAACCTGGACATTATCATGACAATTTTTTTCTATAATATTTAAATTACTTTACAAATTAAACATCTTATCACTTACTGTAGTAACATTTGCATGACATTAGGTGAAGTACTGAAAAGTCTAAACTCTATTGCGTTCATCTGCAGATGTAAAATATAGTGGAAAATAATTCTGAGAATAATGTTTGTTTTTCACAATGCTTTTGAACTTATCTGCTAACTCACTTCTGTTTCTCTAAAATAGCTATACTAAATCAAATGAAACCTTTTCAAATATTAAGTTATTTAAAGTCTTACCTCTAATATCCCAGTCAATATGGGTTATGTAACTGGTAGCTCCTTTGCATATTCCTACTCGTTTACTACTCATTACGTTGTATATATCTATAAAGCTGTCATGGGATGCCACAGCTAGATATTTCCCAGAACCTATAATAGAAACATATTTGTTTGATATTTTCTACCTTTGGAAATATTTTTTACACTCTGCAACTACAGTTAATTTTCCTGATTTTTTTTGAGAAATCTTAGGTATTTCATAACAAAATAAATGTATCAAATGACAACATATTTTTCAAGTATATTACAATTAACAAAATGTAGTTATTGTTTTTGGTGTAGCAAATTAGTACAATAGAGAGCAAATGTCAAAAATTACATAAAATGTAATTTTGATATACTTTGTATTTGCCAAAAAAAAACCCTCTAAATTTAGAAAAAATGTAACTAAACTAACATAAGTAACCTTTGCATTAACTTTAGTAACTCCTACATTAGTTAGTAACCTACTATAGCAGGTTTTGTAGTAATGAATACATGGATATAAATAGAGTAAAATTAGTACAATTTTTAAAGCATTAAGAGAAGGAAAACAGCCATCCAACCCCTTTTACATTACAAGTAAGGAAACTGAAGCTCAGAGAGATACCCTGCCCCAAGTCACACAAAAAAATTTAGTGACAGAATTGGCACTAAGCCAGATATTTGCACCCATCTAATCTAGGGCTTTTTACCTCTCACCACACTGCCTCTTCCAGTCAAAAAAAGTAAAATACTGAGATAAAAATAACAGTTAAAAATTACAAACTGATATATTTATTCACTGCCAGACCCAAGTTAACAATCAAATACAACTTCAATGGAATCTTACCAGGTGAAAACCGAATGTCTGAAATAATATCTTTTCTGTGGTGAAAAGACACAAGATCCTCTAGAGTATCTGCATTTGCCATTAAGAAACTTCCATCATTGAGACCTACAGCTAAAGCTTTACCATCAGGAGAAAAACAGCAACATCTCCCACCTAAAAAAGAAAGAGAGCATGTATCAGGCAATTTTCTTTTCTTTTTTAAAAAAAGTATGTGCTTAAAGAACCTTTAATTTCAGAGAGGATGCCTATATTTATTATAACCTCAGATCAACATAAACAAGCAGATGAAGTCTTTTATGAAAATCAGTGGTATGGAATTCTAAGCAAGAATTAAACTCACTTCTGAATGCAAGAAAAGCAAGTCCAAATATTTACCTTAAAAGAAATTAAGTTCATGTGAAAAAATGACAGATTTTAACTAATATAAAAAGACAATGACATGTGGAAGATTTTTTGTGGGGAGTAGGGGGTGCTGCCTTTGTAGCTTCTATCCAACAAATCAGAACTTTAAGAAGTAAGGCCATCTTTATAAAAATGCTTTAAAATATTTTAAAAATCTGACTATAGGCAATTATTAGTTTAAGTTAGGAAGATCTAAGTTTCAAAACCACATATGAAGAAATGATATTAATATCATTAATTTTATTATTAATAATGTTCATATTTATTTTAATAAATAAGAGTTAGTGCTGCATTGGTAAACACACAAAAAAATGGGTTTACCCTGGCAGCAAGAGATGCAGCAGGCATATTCAAAAGCCCTAAGGCTTTTGGTATCTCACATGAAATCTGATGAGGGAGTGGTGGAGTGTAGCTGTTACAGAAAGAAAAGTTACAGAATAAGTTGAGAACAAGTAGTCATTTAATTATCAAACATACATTGGTAATAAAGAAATCTAAGATGTAATTTCTGAGATTTGAGAGTCAAGAGATGGTGATGACTTGGAACAGGGTGGCAGAGCAGAAGTGATGAGAAGTGGTGCCATTTGGATATATTTCAAAGACAGAGCTAGCAGGCCTTTGACCAACTGGGTGTGGAGTAAGAGAAAAAGATAAGTCAAGGCCATGCTTTTGCTTGAATGGTGATGCCACTTACTGAGATGGGAGAAACCAGAGGAGGTACAAATGTTTAGTTCTGTACCTATTAAGTTAAGGATGCCTATGAGAAATTCAAGTGAAGACATGAAGGAGCTGGTCTGATATATTAATACTTCTCTGGAGCTCAAGAGAGAACAGGCTAGAGACATAAATATGGGAAGCAGTAGCATACAGATGGGAGTTACAGCCATGAAATTGGATAAGAGCTTGCTATTAATTGCCCTCAGCTTCAAATCCACCTTTCTTTTTCCCACCATATGATACTGGAACTGCATCCTGTAGACACTTTCCTTTGCTAGCTGACTTACTGTCGCCAGTAGAGGTACTGGAGAGACACTGCAGGGCCAAAGCAGAAGGAAGGGACTTTTCTTCCTTCTTCTGGTATGCCAGAGCCCGTGGATCAATGGGAAGAGGGGATTCTCTGCCACCACAGCAGAGGATTTCCTAGATCAGCTGTAGCCCATGCCCTCTCGCAAATTTCTTTAGCACTGGCAGGTTGTGTGTTCCTGTGGCATCCATACCCTCTCCAAAGAGATCTGAAATTCCACCTGGGGAAGCAGGGAAGAATCCATCCTTTAAGTTCATTCCTTGTTCACTGCTCATTAGCTCTATGGGTAGCAGCTGCTTTCTGTAGTTGCTACTTCTCAACCCCTTAGAATCCACTTTTATGCCTTTTAATAGTTAACTACTTTTTACTAGTTAACACTTCATATTAAATTTTCCTTGTTCAAATTATCAGGGTGGTTTCTGTCTCTTGACTGATATGAAATTAGTACGGAAGTGGTCCCAGGAGACAGAGCATCAAAGATGGGATTTTGGGAATTAAGTTCGTCATGCCTTTGGGCTTGAACACAGGGCTGAGTCCTTGCCAACAGGAAATGGTACGCTAGAAATCCAAGTATGCACTGGAATCACAATTAATCCTGCTTTGATTGTGATAAGGTGTCTACTCAAGTAAGTGCCTTGGTAGCCTAAGAGGCTATTGTCCTTAACCATTACAATGATGGTTACAGGACCACGTTGTGTAATAGATTCTGCTGAGAACATAGAGCATTTATAGAAAGAAGTAATAAGCTTAGGTCCTTAAACTCTCTTGTATGAGCTGTTGTCTGAATAGAGAAAGCTTCCATGACAAACCTAAAAGAATCTCTGACATCTTATAGCCAAAAGGATAATATTGTTAAAAATTAAACACAAATTTAGTTGTGTGGGTTGCAAATTTACAATGTCAGTTGAATTGACAGTTTCACCTAGTTTCTTATGTAAAAGTTAGGGCATTCATGGGGAACTCTGAAATCTGGAATGGGGACATCTGTTTGGACTCAGACAAAGCTGAGAATCTTGAACTTGTGTTATTCTGAGCCTCACTTGCCAGTGCAAATAGCTTGCTTTTTGTGTCTGAGAAGTCTGACCTGGTGCAGCTGCCTTGTGAGGGGATGCTCTTCTTTCTGAGGAACCACCACAACCAACTCCTTTGTTGTCACTAAACCCACAACTTAGGTCAAATCTCAGCATGCTTAAGGGCAGAGATTGGCATACTTTTTCTTAAAGGATCAGATAGTAAATATTTTCAGCTTTGCAGGCCATATGGTGCCTGTCACAACTACTTAACTCTGCTATTAAAGTGGTAAAGCAGCCCTAGACAATACATAAATGAATGGGCATGGCTGTGATCCAACAAAACTTTGTTTACAAAATCAGGAGGCTGGATTTGATCCACGGGCTGACCCCTGACATAGAGGAAGAAATCCAAAAGCTTAGGAAGGTGAGAATGTCGGAGTAGATTTTTCATATGCAACCTGCACACCCACCTGCCCACCAACTATATCCCTCAAGAAGTCTAGAAAATAGTCCCTTCATGAAGGGATTGAAAAATACATTAATTAGTGGCAACATCTGCATCGTGTGTGTGTGTATGTGTGTGTGTGTATGTTTCGGGATTTTTGTTTGTTTTTTGGGGTTTTTTGGCAGCTGGCCAGTATGGGGATCCAAACCCTTGACTTTGGTGTTATAACATCACACTCTAACCGACTGAGCTAAACAGCCAGCCCAGCATCTGCATCTTGAAAAGCTTTGTGATTGTTCTCCTATGTAAGTCAGGAATGACCATAGGAGACATGACTTGATATGGGTACCCTGATTCAAAAGTGATAATACCAGAGAAGCAGAAGTAACAGCGCTTAACCACTAAAGACAAGGTAGATGCTTTTACAGAAAAGTGCAGCAGGGATGTACTGGTAATTAGCATATTTTGGCCTGTAGGGATTTCTGTTGGTGGCCAATTAATCATGATTTCTGTAGGAATAAAAAAGATGGGTAGACTACTAGATTAATGTTTGATTCACATAAGACAAAATCTCCAGACATGGTAGCTAAAAACCTTACTTAAATCACCACAATGGAGAATCACAGGTACTCAACCAGTTTTCAGACCTAAGCTGATTCATTCGCTCATAGCCCCTTGATTAAACGAAAGGCCTGGTCCCCCTAAGAACCCTGTAGCACTGCCACAAGTATACAATGCGAAATCTGTGGCCACTTACTAAAATGATTGTGAAGTGGGGAAAAGGAAATATCCAAATTTGCAGGGATTACTAGACAAAGGCCCTGAATTGATACTAATTCTTGGGAATACAAAATGCTGCTGTTATTTACCAAAGTGGGAGCATGTGGTGACAATGAAGTCGTAGGCCAAGTTTGAATCACAGTGGGCCCAGGTGGGTTATGGATCCCACACAATTCCTGAATTGGAATAGATATACTTGGCAACTGGTAGACTCCTCCACTCTAGCTCTATAATCTATGGGGTAGGGGTTATTACGATAGGAAGAACTAAGTGGAAGCCCCTGGAAGTTCCCCTTGCTACCAAGACAATAAACCATAAACAAAACCTCAAGCCTGAGAATTGCAAAATCAGTAACACCACCAAAGACTTGAAATATGCACGAGTGGGGATACTTGTCACATTACCGTGTAAATTTCCCTGTTGGGTCTGTGCTGAAATCAGATGGATTTTAGATAATAACCGTGGATAATAAATTTAATCAGGTGGTGACTCCAATTGAAGCTGCTTTTCCAGACATAGTAACTTTACTGAACAAATTAACATAGCCCCTAGCATTTGGTATGTAGCTATTGCCCCAATTAATGCTTTTTCTTCCATACCAACTTGTAAGGACCACCAGAAGCAATTTGCTTTTACCTGGCTTGTACCTGAGTACACCTTCAAAGCCTTGTCTCAGGGCTATTTCAACTCTCCTGTTCTCTGCCACAATATAGTCCAGAGATTCTGATCGTCTTGACATTCCACAAAACATCTCAATGGTCCACTACATTGATGACATTATGCTGAATGAATCTGAGGAGCAGGAAGCAACAAGCACTTTAGATGCTTTAGTAAGACATGTGAATCAAGAGAGTGGCAGACACTCCCAACAAAAGTTCAGGGATCTTTCACCTTAGTGAGGTTTCTGGGTGTGTTCAATAATCTAAAGTATATCAAGATATTCCCTCCAAGGTAAAAGACAAGCTGTTGTACTCCTATCATCCTACCATGCACAAAAGAGACATGACACTTGGTAGGCCTTTTGGAAGCAATATATATCACACATGAGTGGGCTGCTTCTACCATCTACCAAAGTCACTTAAAAGGTGTCCAGTTTCTACTAAGGACTAGAGTAAAAGAAGACAAGCTGATACTTCCACTTGGGCCTATGATCTAGCAGATCCAATGATAACCAAAGTGTCTGTGGTAAATAGGAATGTTGTACGGAGCCTCTGGAAAAGTACCAGAGGATAATCATACTGCAGAACTGTAGGATTTGGGTAGCAAATCCACGCCCTCCTTTACAGATAATTATTTTCCTTTTGAGAAGCAGCTTTTTGCTTGCTAGTAGACCTTGTTAGAGAGTAAATGCCTAACCATCACATTTCAGGTAACTATGTGTCCTGAGCTATGTTTCATGAACTGGAAGCTACATGATCAACCAAGTGATAAACTGGGTGTGCACAGAAGCAATATGTCAAGAGAAAATGGTATATAAAAGAACAGGCTTGAAAAGATCTGGAAGTTACAATAATTTGCATGAACAGATGGCTCAAAATCCTTCAACAATTCCTGCTGCAATGCCTCTTCTTCTCAGTCTATACCTATAGCCTCTTGGGTGTTCCTTATGATCAGTTCACTAAAGAAGAAAAAATCTGAGCCAGACTTATGTTTCTACATGATATGTTGGCACCCACCTGAAAGCATTACCTATCCCACTAAGGGGTAACCCTAAAGGACAGCAGTGAAGGTGAAACCTCCCAGTGGGCAGCACTTCAAGCAGTACATTTGTTTTTCCACTTTACAGTGAGAGATGAGCAGATGTACAGATTTACACTGATTCCTTAGAGGCTGCAAGCAATTTGGATGAACAGTTAGGGACTTGGAAGAAACAGAAAAGGAATATTAGAGACAAGGAAATCTGGAAAATAGATGTGTGGATAAAACTCCTCAGAAGGGCATAGGTTGTAAAGATTTTTGTGTCCTAGAGAATTTTCACCGAAGGCATCCACTACAGAGGAGGCTTTCAATAATCAGATGGACAAAGTTAAGAATAGAGTTAGTTAAACATATACTTTCCTTAGCTTAAGCATAATTTCATTCTCATAAGATGTTTGGTCCTTAACAGAATGGCTTGAAATAATATCTGTAACACCAATCTCAAGTTGTTTGGCAGAACACCACTAACCCCAAGCCTGCTTTGAAGTTCATATACCTCCAGACTCGAAGGAGCCGAGGAGTTCTTTAGGATGCCATAAATAGTTGTGCTGACTTCACTGTGAGCCAATCAGATTCCCACACAACTCCCAAGACTCCTACTCATGATTTTATTCTATAAATGCTTGTGATTTTAAACCACCGAGGAGTTTGGGTGATCAGAGCATTTGTGCCCCATTCTCCTTGAATGGCCATTCAATATTAACCGTTGTCCTTTATCACTGCAAACTTTGGTGTGAGAGACTGTTTAGTCACTTGTTATGGTGGACAATGGACCCCTCTCAGTTCAGTAATGATTACATTAGACCTCTTCCATTATGGAGGAGGCAAAGACTTACACTCTCTGGGCTAGATATAAACTCTGGATTTGCCTTTCCTGCCCATAATGCTTCTACCAGCACCATCTGTGGACACACAGAATTCATGCTTCTAATGAAGTAATTCATTTCATAGCAAAGGATGTGTAGCATTAGGCTCATGCCCATGGTTTTATTACATACCCCCATTACCCAAAGAAAGCTGCTAATAGAAAGGTAGAATGGCTTACTGAAGACTAATTTATGGCACCATTTGGGAAACAATACCCTGAAAGATTGTCTTACATGATGCAATACAAGTTTTGAATTGCAGACCATTATATGATGCTGTTAACTTCATAGCCAGAATACAAGGGTTTGGAAATTAAGAGCTGAAATTGGGAGTGGCTCTTCTCATTATTATATGTAATAATCAACTTCCACAATTTTGTTTTGCAGCCTGGAAACTCTGAGCTCTGTTGATTTAGAGCCTTAACTCCCAGGAAGGAATGAATGCTTCTACCAGGGGACGTAACAATGGTTCCACTGACTTGGAAGATGAGACTGCCACGTAGGCGTAGTGGGCTCTTTATGACAATGAACCAACAGGAAAAGAAAGGAGTTATTACTCTTCTGGGTGGTTGATCCTGATTACAAAGAGGAATTAAGTTATTGCTACACAATGAGGGCAAAGTAGACTATGTCTGGAATACAGGGGACTCACTGAGATGCCTCTTAGTTCATCCATGACCAAAGGTAAAGCTTAATGGAAAATGACAGTAACCAGGAAAAAAAAAGGCAGAGATACTGAGATTTCAGATACTTCGGTAATAAAGGTTTGGGTCACTCCACCAGTTAAATACTTTAACTACCTGAGGTTCTGGCTGAGGAAAAGGAAACTATGGAATGGGCAGTGGAAGGAGGAAGTCATAGATGTCAACTTCAGACTTATGACCAGTTAAAAAAACAAGGAATATAGTAACTTCGCATAAATGCTTGTTATGTATATACCAGGGTACTTCAAAGAGTTCATGGAAAGATTTGCATTATCTTTCAATTCTATTTTTCCACAAACTTTCTGAAGTACCCTCATACATTTAATTTGCATATATTATCAACTTCTCTCTCCTTTTTCTCCTTAATATTTTATAGAAGTTTCTTGGTGGTTAACTTTAATATTTATCATTAAGTAACAGAATATTCAGTAAGACTGCGACTAAATTTGACAACAATTAATATAGTCAGCAGTGGACATAATGATCATTGGGACTATGCATCTTCTCTCTTCGGGAAAAGGGTGAGAACTTCTTCGCTTGTATTAAGGGTAGCTGTATCTCTTCTTCTTCTTCTTTTTTTTTTTTTTTTGGTGGCTGGCCAGTAAAGCGATCTGAACCCTCATCTTTGGTGTTATAATACCATGCTATAGCCAACTGAGCTAACCAGAAAGCCTAGCTGTTTCTCTTTGGGTAGAAACATAAGGTTAATTCTGTGGTAGTACTGATGTTAAAATGTAGAAAGGTGCATGTGGTTGCTGATTAGCTAAAGGGTAGATTGTTCCAGTTATTAATTTACTGCCTCTCAGTTCCAAATCTACCATTCTTTGGGCCTCATCAAGACTTTTTTCTTTTGCCAGCTGACTGATACTAAGCTTGGCCAATAGAGGGTGCTGAAGAGACACTACAAGGCCAGAACAGAAGATGCTTCTCTTTCCTTGTTCCAGTGTGCTGTTTTATATTACACACAGAGCCAAGGCATTGGCATGTGGTGAGCCTGGCAGCATTATCCACAGTGGCAGCCCCAACTGCATCCTCAGCAAATTTCCCCACCATCACAGTAATGGCCCTATTGACTCAGCTGTAATTTGCTGCCTCCAGAAAGATTCTCTGCCAACACAGCAGTGGTCCTCACAGTTCAACAACCTTTGCCTTAGGTAAAGTTCTTCATCAAGCTGTAGTTCTGTCCATTCAGCTCTGATCTGAACCCTCTGGCAAGCTTTTCCTTCACCCGTGACAACTCTCACTGTTCCACTGAGGCCTATACCCTATGGTCAAGCTTCTTTGCCATAGACACAATGAGTGTTCTGGTGGCAGCCACACCCTTTCTAAACAGGTTTGAATTTCCTTTAAATTCTTTCTTTGTTCACTCTCCCTCAGCACTAGGGCTAGCAGCTGCTTTCTATGCTGGTACTTCAATAGCCATTTCAGTAGGTAACCACCTTTTACTAGTTAACAATTCTTTTTATTAAATTTGCCCTGTTCTAATGACTAGTATAGTCTCTGTCTTATTTAACTGAACAGTGAATGATGTAATCTCCTAAAGTGTGAGTGTACATATGAAAAAAGAAGGCCAGGGGAGAAACCCTGGAGCATTCCTATATGTAGCGAGCAGGAAGAAGAGGCAGAGCCAGCAAACGGAACAGGAAAAAAAGAGCCAGTAAATTAGAGGGAAAAAACAAGCATGCGTGGCTTCCAGAGACAAGTGGAGAAGGTATTTCAGAAAAGAAGCAATGCTCAGTTAAGTCAAAAACTGTTGTGAGGCGAGTAAGGTGAGAACCAAGAACTGATCGAGACACTGGCAGCAGGTTCAACGGACAAAGACAAGAGTCTAACTGGAGTGGGTTTTGCAGCAACTGCCATGTGAGCACACAGAGAAGTAAGCATCAACAATGAGTATTTGGAGGAATTCTGCTACAAAGCAGAGCAGAGAAACAGAACAGTAGTGAAACCAATCATCACAGCTTCATATTTTACTTGGGCCTTATTCTGCTGGTTGGGTGCAAGCACAGCACAGGTGGAAAGTTGAGTTTAAGCAAAGATTAACATAGCAAACATCCTTTTAAACACGTAGCTGAGCTCATTAAAAAATGAGAGAAATTCCCCAGGGATCAAAAATAAAAAGGAGGCAGAAAACCAGAATAATAAAACTTCATCTTCCCTCAGGGCAAAGAAGACCAGTCTTGCACCTGGGCCACCTGGACAAAACTGGAATTCTTGGAGGTATATATGTTCACTGTTCTCATTGCAATACTCATTTTCAAATTCCATGTTAATTTTGAATTCCAAAATACCAGTAGTAATGATGTAATACCATTAATAGATCTGCAACATAACCAGCGCCACTTTAGACAAGCCCAAGTACAAAATGGCGCCGTCCACCTCCTCCCCTCCCCTCCCCCCTTCCCTTTACGAGAAGCCTCCTGACTTAAACAGAAACCCCTTTTGCTTCTGCAAGGATGCAGTTCTCCACCCGATCCACATTAGCATAATGACCCTCCTTGACAGTATCAGCCAGCCCTTGACGCACTACATTAGCTCTACCACCCCCACGCCTGGTGCTGTCCCCTTTTCAGGGTAGCCCTGGGCTGCCTGCTACTTTGAGCACAGCCCAGCAGATTTTCTTCCTTTAATATAAGCTTGAACGGTACCCGGCACGCGGTACCCAGCATCTCGGCTCACTTTCTTTCAACCATTATTTCCAGACTGAAAAAAATATGATCTCAGAATCATTAGCATCCAGAGTTATGTACTATATTAAATTTTTTATTTGAATATGCATTATATAAAACATTATTTTTTATTTTCTTACTTCTCTTAATTTTTATAGTGATGACAGTCAACTAAGCAAAGCTTATACTGTGAGAATAATTCTTACTCTACTTCGAAGACTTTTTGAAGTGCAGTATGAACACTGTACCAGTATCCTAGGGCTGCTATAATAAATTACCACAAACTGGTTGGGTTAAAACAACAACAACCCATTCTCTCACAGTTCTGGAGACTAGAAGGCTGAAATCAAGATGTCAGCCCTCTGAAAGTTTTAGGGAAAAATCCTTCTTTGCTTCTCTCTAGCTGGCAATCTTTGATGCTCCTTGGCTTATAGACACATCATTACAATCTCTGCCTCCATCATTATACTGTGTTTTCCCTGTGTGTCTGTGTGAAACTACATAACTGGTTTGAACCAGTCTTGCTTCTTTGTACTAGCACATTGTTTTGCAGGAAACCCAACAAGCATGCACAGGAGAGGAAGGCCATGACCTTGAGCACTAAAGGAACAAAAGTTCCCTGCTAGAAGAATCAAAAGGTTGGAAACTTAATCAGTGGAGGTAATTCCTCAGTGAGAGATCCTACAATAAGGAAGACCTGGAGCACTGACCAGATATGGACTTGTGTAGAACTAACCAATCAAACTCTGCTTACTTAAAACTTCTTCATTCTTTCTCTTGCTCCCTGACTCCTTAAAATATGTCAGACCCTAGATTGGACAGACAGATTTGAGCCTTGCCTCCTGTCTTCTTACCAGTTGACTTTGCAATAAAACCTTTCTTTTTTCAAAAACCGGTGCCATAGTATTGGCTTTGATGCATGTTGGGCAGTGAGCCCTTGCTCGGTAACATGTTTCCCTGTGTCTTCACAGGCCTCCTTATAAAGACATCAGTCACTGGATTTACAGTCCATCCTAATATAGTACAACCTCATCTTAAATTGATTACATCAATTACCTGTGGGAAAGCAAAATATTTTGGCCCTAAAATATATTTCTTTGACATATTTCAAGATGGCTAATTCAGACAAACTAGAAAAACGATATTAGCTAGAAGGATATTTCTTTGTGGAAAGAAATTTACTTCTGTATATCCAAACAGCCAGGCTTCCTTTGAGGCCCCTCCTTTGGCTGCTATCTATTCTTTTTGAGGACAGCTGTGAGATTACCTGAAGTATTTTCATCTTCATAGGATACGTCCCTACATAATTTTAACTTCTGACTTCCTTCTTCACCTGTGATGTCACCTCCCCCTAAAGCTTCAGAGAAACTTGGTCTCAGGCCATTGTTCTGGGGCTTCTACCTATTAGGCCTCCTGGCTGGCTTAACATCAGCAAAGCCATGATAAGCAACTTTCCACCCTCTTCCCCCTTGCCCTTCCCTATCTCATGTTAATCAACTTTCCACCCCCTACCCTCTTGCTTTCCGAGAAAAACCAGAATTTGTTCAAAACAGATTCATATGCAAAAACAACCACCCAATGCCTTTCCTCTAATCCAAACCCTATAAAACCTTTTTAGTCTGTACGGGTGCAGGAACCGATCCTACTCAGTTTCCACATATAAAACATGACATGAGCCAAGACATGGATAACAGTGTAGAATTAAAAAATAGCAAGTCCATTAAAAATTTAGAATTGATTATAATTAAAAGCTGAAACCAGGGGATACAAGTTTTTAATGGGAACTTTCCAGTATGTCATTACATAGAAAAGTGCAAAAGGCAGGAAAATATTTAGAAAATATTTACTTCACAGACTTTAAGAATATAAACATTAAGCCATGTTGCATATTTGTACTTCTGCTTATTCTTTAACTGATTTCCATAAAATTATGTTATTTGTTTGCCAGAAATTTTCCTATGACACTCTACTTTAAGTATAATGACTTCTTTTTATAAAACGTTAAGCCTCAGGACCATGATATTTGTATATTAATTTGTTGAAGAAAAGAGTATTTTCTTACTGAATGTTTCAAAGAAATACATGTGTCTTATAATATTTAACCTAGAATGACTTCAGTAATCTTGATATAATCAACTCAACCAGTATAAAATCCACATATATCCCTTTCAGGTTAGGAAAATCCACCTCTTTTCCTCTTGAATCAATGATGACAAAAAATAAAAATAAAAGTGATTTTAGAAGAATATTTAACAACAAAAATACAGAATCATGAATTTTCTCTATAACCTAATACAAAGATCTAGTCCTAGAAGGAGCCACTAATACTGGTAGACAATTTTTCAGTACTTGCACAAGATATAAATCCACAGATTCAGGAAGCACACAAACCCTAAGCAGAATAAATAAAAATAAACCCACAAACATGCCTGATGTATTAAACTATAGAAGGGTAGAATAAAGTAATAGAGAGCAGTGGAAACCAGAGGAATAATATCTTTCAACCAATAACTTCAGAAGCAGTTATATCAGCATTCAAGAATGAGAATAAAACATCAAAATACGTTCAGACTAGTAGTACACCAAGGGCAGGGTGGTGGAAATACACTGCCTATAAAGAATGTAAAAACATTGTGTTGTTTCCAGGATGGACCACTCCCACCACCCTACCCTTTGGTATGCCACTGGTTCAGGCAAAGGAAGTTGATGGAATTTCCAACAAATCTTTCTTTTTTTTTTTTTTTTTTTTGTGGCTAGCTGGTAAGGAGAGCCAAACCCTTGACCTTGGTGAGAGCTTGACCAGCACCAAGTTCTCCCAAGTGAGTGAATTGGCCAGCCTAAGGCTACATTTTAGGAAGAAGAAAATGATAAGAGAAAAAATGTCCAAGATGCAAGAAGAAAAGGTGAACAAAGAAATGAGTAAATGCACCGATAAACTTGAATAAACACTGACTGCATAAAACAATAATAATGCCAATTGAAGGGGATTATGGGGATTAAAAAAAAACAAAACCAAAAACCCAGGGAATGAAAATGCTGGACATTAATAATTTTAAAAAAGGCTAATTAGGTTACTAGGTTAATAGTAACAGACTTGCTCCAACAATTGAACCCCTTGTCTCCTACAATGACAGCCTCGTCTGCTTCCTACTAATAAGAAAAAAATTCAAAATTAAATTTTGACTAACTTGTAAAATGCCTCTGTAACTAAATGTGCTTATCTCCCAATGCACCCCCACAACTCAGCCTAGCTAATAATCAACTGCTGGCAGGCATTTCTGCTTTTGTAATCTTGCTAGCCTGCCCCACTTGCATCTCTAATTTTGCCTGTTCACCTAAGTCTCATGGGTGAAAAACAACTAAAATCAACAGCTGTTTGCCTAAGATACAAGATTAAACCTAAGCCTATGGCCATAAAAACCCTGTCAAACTCATGTACAGGGTCCCAAGATTCTCAGGACATGAGTCCACCTGGGTCCCTCGCATAATAAACCTTCTGACTCTTCTACCTTCTGAGCGCCTGGAGCCTTTCTTGCCAAGTTCGTTCCACAACACTACAAATGTGCCCAGTTCTGTTTCATCCAAAAATATCCTTCCTTCAACTCTGTTACCCCTTTTCAAGTTAAAGCTTTCCTTCTTAGTTTCCAGTTATGAATTATGTAAAAGCCATAAGCACAAAAAGGAGAAAACCTTATTTTCTGTTTACTTCTTATATTGTTTCTTCCAACATGCCATTGAAAATTGGCTCAGGTTAGGCATGATCCTAGGAGGTACCATAAAGAAAAGACCAGGTATAATTAATTTTCTTTATGCAGCACCATGAGCAAGTGGATATTGAATAAATATTTCAAAACACTGTATTTAAAGTCTATTTTTTATGTGCTTACTATTTCTTTCTTATATTTGTGAAAGTTAGTAAATTGTGACAAGTTAATCTATGTTCAAGTTTGAGAGCCTCTTACCCTTTTTCAGTTTCCGGACAGCCAACATGCAATGGCTAGGAGAGAGATCCCATATTCTTAAGGTTTTATCATCACTTACAGTAGCACAGATGGGCAGATAAGGATGTGCAGCCAACCCCCACACCTCTCCTTCCATGTGTCCCTTTAAAGAAAACACAGTTAGGATCAATTTAACCTAAAGATATAGATATAGTATACTTTATTTAGAATAAAACTAAAGTTACATTCAACAATATATTATAATGAATAAAAAGGATAATAAAACTTTTTTGTTTATCTTTAGAATACATCATGAAATACTTTTGTAACAACTTTATCTCCACAACTACAATATAATCAAATTACTACTACAATCAGCTTATAACCCTAAAACATATTCTGGGTGGAGAGTGGGTGGAGAGGGAAGAAACTGGCTGCCTGGAATGTTAATCCCCCCCACACAGGAGGGATCTCCTGCATGACGGAGTGAGGAGCTCCACAGACTTGTGAAAATTAAAAAAAACAAAATAAAAAACCACAACCATTGAAAGTCTCTGGAAATAGTTACAAGGAGATACAACAAATAAAGGGACATTTACTCAAGAAAATCTGCTAAAGTTTGGTGAGAACAGTGACAGTCTGTCATATTTAAAGTGAGATCCACTCCCTTCCTCCCTCCTCCCAGCACATCAGGAGGGAAACTCCGCTCTAGACTGATGCAACCAAGAACACCAGGCTCGCTCTCTCCCCAGCTCCCAGGTGGACAGCTATCTTCCCAGGAGGCAAAGGGTATCAGCATTTCTCCTCGTGACCCCAGCTGCATGTTGCTGAGGCTAAATTCTTGGTGAACATAGCTCACAGGTGGGAGCTCCCTTCTGCTCAGCCCCTACTCCAGATGGAGGCTCCACCTTGGGTGTGGTGCCACTGAGAATATGGGGGCCCTAGTGGCACCCAGAAAGACCTGAGACTACTGTCCCTTCTCTTCCTACCAAGCACTCAGCTCCTAAATCCTGGGACACTCAGAGAGAAACATGACATTTTCCTCACTCTTAACTCCACAGCCCTGGCTCAGAGATTTTGCCTGGAGGCAAAAGCAAGCCAGAAAAACAGATGCAGGTTGAGCATCCCTAATCTGAAAATCCGAAAACCCAAAATCCAAAATGCTCCAAAATCTGAAACTTTTTGAGAGCTGATGTTACACAGGAAACACTCATTGCAACATTTTGGACATTGCATTTTTGGATTAGGAAGGCTCTACTGGTATGTACTTTGCAAATATTCCAACATCTAAAAAAAAGTCAAAATCCAAAACACTTCTGGTTCCAAGCATTTTGGATAAGGGATAGTGAACCTGTAGTTCCTAATCTCTTCTCAAAGGAATTACTTTCATTTAAAGCAGAGTGTGGAAAAGTTCATGCCTAAGGGTGCTCTCAAACACAGTGGAGGCTGTGATGAAAGGTAATTAGGAGAAGACTGGTAGACTCGTTGGACACAGAAGCAAAACTACAGGTCAGATAGTTTGTCTAAGAGAACCAGGGAAATCTCAGAGATAACTGGGAGGAGCCTGCTTGGAATCATAACAAAACTTGAACACTAACCTAGAGAACCATCCATTCCACAAAGCCTGAATTTGATTGGTTGAGTCTGTGGAGCAATTTATATTCCAGGAAAATGTTAAAAACAAAAGAGCCATCAGCCAGCAATTAAAAGAGTTTAACAGCTGGATGTGGTCAGGGAAAGAAACAATCAAAGAGGAAGGAACAGTTCCTAAATCATGTTGTGAAGCCAATGTTACCCTGATAACCAAAACCACATAAAGACATCACAAGAAACTAAAACTACAGATGAATATCCCTTACAAATATGGATGCTAAAACCCTCAAAAAAATACTAGCAAAGCAAATCCAATACATATAAAAAGAATTCTGCACCGTAACAAAATGGGATTTAACACAGGAATGCAAAGTTGGCAAAACATCCAAAAATCAATTAATATAATATACCATATCAGTAGAATGAAAAACAAAAAAAAAAATGATCATCTCAATAGACATAGAAAAAGCATTTGACAAATCTCTCCCCACCCATGATTAAAACACTCAACAAACAAGGAATAAAAGGGTAATTCCTCAACCTAGTAATGAGCATCCATGAAAAACAGAAAGTTAACGTTATATTTAATGGCGGAAAACTATATGCTTTCCAAGATTAGAAACAAGACAAAGATGTCTGTTCTCAGCACTTATATTCAACATTATACTGAAGGTTCTAGCCAGGACACCTGAGCAAGGAAAAGAAATAACCAGCATCCAGATTGGATAGGAAGAAATAAAACTATCTCTGTTTATAGGTGACATGATCTTATATATAGAAAATCCTAAAGAATCTACTATAAAGTATTAAAACTAATATATGAGGTCAGCAAGTTTATAGGATATAAGGTCAGTGTACAAAATCAATTATATTTCTATACACTAGCAATAAACAATCTGAAAACAAAATTAAGAAAACAATTCTATTTATAATAGCATCAAAAATAAGAAAGTACAGGTCTGGCTGGTTAGCTGATTGGTTAGAGTGCAGTGTTGTAACACCATGCTCAAGGGTTCAAATCCCCATACTGGCCAGGTGAGGAGGAGGAGAGGGTGGGGGGGAGGAGAAGAAAGTACTTAAAAATAAATTAACAAAATAAATGCAAGACTTGTACATGAAAACTACAAAACACTGTTGAAAAAAGTTAAAGAAGTTCTAAATAAATGGAGAGCTATTCCATGTTCATGAACTAGAAGACTTAATGTCAGGATGGCACTACTCCCCAAAATGATCCACAGAATACTGCTGTTACAGGGGCTGGCTGGTTAGCTCACTTGGCTAGAGCATGGTGTTGGTAACACCAAGGTCAAGGATTCAGATCCCCACACTGGCCAGCTGCCAAAAAATAAAAAGAAAAAGAGTGCTGCCACAGACATTTTTGTATATGCTTTTTTGGTAAATACATGAAAACACTGCTGTTGGGTATACACACTCCCACACTTTAATTTCTCTAGTTTTATATTATCTTTATTTCTACCATGAAGAGTTTCTCAAAGATTTCTTGACTATTATTAGGTATTTTCTCCTTTAGAAGATTTTTTAAAAATCCTTCCAGAATTTGTGAAAAATCTCATTAAGATTTAGATTGTAATCATACTGAATTTATAATTTATTTAGGTCTTTAGTAAAATCTTATAGTTGTCTTAACACAGGTCTTACATATATTTAGCTATATTTATTCTTGGTTATATATTTATTTATTTTTTTACAAATATTTTTTATGTCATATTTTCTAATCAGTTATTGCTGGCATATAGAAATACTATTGATTTTTATATGTTGATTTTGCATCTAATCACTTTATAAGACTCCTTAATTAGTTGTAATAATTGTTCAGCTTATCTTCTTGAAATTCAAGGCATAGGGTTATAATATTTGAAAACACCAACACTGTTGCCCATTTATTTCCGACACTTACATCTTTTATTGTTTTGTTTTGGACTGGTTAAGGCCTCACACACAAGGCTGGACAATAATGGTGAGACCTTGTGAATAATAATAATAATAATAATAATAATGTCTTATTCCTGGTGTCAAGGAGCTAATAAGACAGTTAAAATCTTAAACTCTATAATAAACATTTAAAAAAAAGGATATGTTAAAACATTTTTAATTGGGAGACCATAAGGCTGGGACAGCGCTAGTGCTTTAGGTTTCTATGTAAGTAAACCAAAGCTCAATGTAAATAGTGAAACAAAACTAGAGACTTAACTAATCAGAAACTGCCAACTAACCTCTAAGTGAAAGATCTTTCCACTCTAACCAATCAAATATATTTTCTTTGTCTTACTTCTGTGTTCAGCTTATAAAAGCTTGCTGCACACTATGCTGCAGCAGATCTCTCTGAACCTCTTCTGGTTTTGAATGCTGCCTGATTCATGAATCCATTAATGTTCAGATAAACTCTGCTAAACTTATTTTGTCTAAAGTTTTTCTCTTAACAGATGTCATTTATGACTTCTAAATCTTCTTTCGCAATTATGAAATTGTCTGTGTCTTTTAATAATTCCATCTTTGCATTCATCTGTAAAAGTGTACTGTGTTATTATCTTCCAAGAGATCATAAACATGTTAAACACTAAGACTCCATCATCTTTTTACTCAAGGCATATTATGTAACTGAAATTAAAGAGTAAAACACCAACTAATCTAACATATACCATTTTGTCATTTGCTTATAAATTCTCCTCAATATATCGTGATACTATATTAACATTAAAACACGTGCAGTGTTCTCATCTGTGTGTGTTCTTTGGTGTCCTAACAGAAGTGAGGTGGGGGTTGGAGGAGAAAAACATCTATATTAAGAAAGAATTCTTTTTTGGGTTAAAAGGTAAACTGAAATTTGGTGTTATATACTATATAGAGTTGCATGAGGACAATTTTTCATCAGAATAGATCCTACCTTATTACTGTTTTAGAGTATTAATTTATTTCCCTCCCTACTTTTCAGAAAAACATAATACACAGAAGAAATGTACATCTAAAAATCTAATACACCATTCCCTATGGAAATGTTACGAATATTATGATTAGCAGCTAATCCTGCTGTTTAATTTTACGTTTTTACCAACACAAATTTTTATATTTCTCAATTTTTGTTTTATTAACATCTCTTCACTGATAAATGTTTTCAGTAATAAAATTTTAGCATACATTCAAAAGGCTACTTCAAAAACTTCATGGAAAAATAGAATTAAAAGATAATACAAATCTCTCCATGAACTTTTTGAAGTACCTTCATACACTCATTTATTATTTTTCTAAGTTAGAAACTTAAGAAAAAAATCATCTAACTGAAGAGTTTCACAGAAAACAATTGCTTTAGGCTCAACAAACATACTTTAAAGAAATAAAATTAAAAGTGAAATAAATGTAGTGGGTTAAATTAATTATGACTGTTTTTTCTTTCAACTGGTCTCTTATTTTGTGATAAAAAATTATTTAAAATATTGGCAATTTTTCCATATGAGAATATGCATATTTATTTACTGATATCCAGTCACTTGGCTATAAGTAATTTTTTCTGTATATATTAACATTAACAAATATTTCCCCAAATAATTTAACGTTATTTTTCACCACTATCAATGTTTGGCTCTTAAGTATTGAAAGAATCAATTGTATGTGTAGGAAAAAAAGCATATTAACATTTAAAGTTACCTGTACCAGAAGTGTTATTGGGCCACTTTTATCCACTTCTAGTATTTCACCATTCTTTGTGCCAACTAAAATATGACCATGTCCTAATGATATGGCACGTATAGACGGGTTATCTTCCAAGAGAAGACCTGAAATGTTAAATGGAGATGTTCTTCTAGGTATGAAGTCACTGCAATATAGGATGTATATATTGCCAATGACGCTTTTTGACAGTGAAATCACGTTACAAGGTTGCTTCCTCCAGCATTCTAAATATTCTAATGAATGCACTGCATTCCCCCCAGTCATTCAATTTACTAATCTCAAAATAAGTACCATCTATATACTACAATTCTATGACTCTGTTCTATCCCAGATCCCCTACTACCATTCTGACAACTTTCTTTACCTCTTATATTAGCCACTCTTCATCCACCTCTTGCCCCTCTTAGAATACTTACAATATTATGATTAGTAATTTTAATTCAACTTAAGATATATTTGTTTATGTCTACTGTGTCCAAGGTAGGCTTCACGATATATTAGTAAATATATCAAACCCTATTCCCACCCTCACAAAGCACACAATGAAGAAAACAGACCCTGTGTGAGGAGCATATTGAAAAGGAAGCATATAGCAAGGGAATTTAACCTTTCGGGGGGGAGGTAAGGATGGAGGGGTCTTCCTAGAAGAAACAGTGTTTGAGATTTGAAAAATGAGTATGTGGTCAGGTAACTGGAAAGGATAGAAGAGAAAGGGAAAATCTCAGGCAAAAGTAATATCCTGTAGAAAGTCCTAGAGGTCAGAGAGAGTGTGGTGAAATGCCTTAAAGGAAGAAATGCACTGAAATAAAGGGCAACGGGAAGAAGGGCCTTTGAGGCTCGAGAGGCAAGGTCAGCAAAACGCCAAGTCTGCAAACAAGCACCTGACTGGAGATAAATGTGATGCTTAGATGCTCACACGGATATTTTCTTTGAAAAACTTAAAATGTTAAAACTTAACATTAGTGGGCTGGCCCGTGGCTCACTCGGGAGAGTGTGGTGCTGATAACACCAAGGCCATGGGTTCGGATCCCATATAGGGATGGCCGGTTAGCTCATTGGGTGAGCGTGGTGCTGACAACACCAAATCAAGGGTTAAGATCCCCTTACCGGTCATCTTTAAAAAAAAAAAAAAAATTAACATTAGTAAATAAATTAATAAAACAGATTTTTGAAGGGACAGCAATGATTCTCGGGTCCAGTTAAGTGATTTCTCCCGTTTAATTCTGATGCCCCTTCAAGTAAAGAAGGAAAAATATATTCCATGTGTTCCACCTCAGTGATCAAGCATATTAATGAGCAAGCAATCTTTTTTCCTACAAAATAGACCAAATCTCAAATCACCTTTAGATCCTGGGGCCAAAGCAGCTCTTTTTATAGCATAGGTCTTGAGACATCTTTCAAAGGAGTCATCCCAAAGAGCTACTACACCATCTTTTCCTCCAGTTACAAATCCCTATGAAAATGAAAGGTTCAACTTAATAAACATGTAAATATTTTTAAAAAGTAATAAGCTTCTTTATATTGAAAAACTCTAAAGAAAAGAATATATCTGAAAGTTACATAAAGAACATGGATTAGCAAAATAATCCATTGTTTTTTTATAATGCCAATATGGAATCTGCAAAAATATTTACAGTGACATTAAATATTCTACTTTTAGGAGAAGATTTTAAAAACATAGTTTCTAATTTGGAACTGTAAGTTAGATCTACCACTTTCAGCAAGTTACATCTATTCTCCTGTAGACTTCATAACCTCATCCTTTAAAAAGAAAGAATAATGGTACCTACCTGATAGGATATGGTGATTATATATAAAGCACTTAGCATGAATTTTGACTTAATAAATATTAAGACAAACTTTTTGTTTTTAACAGAACCCCTATTTCATTCTATGTTCAGGAGTTTGAAAAGAGGAACAAATTAAGCTCAAGAAGAACCTAGCCCCCAAACTATTATTGGGTGGCCCAGCCAAGTAGAAAGGCAATGTTTCTTTGCTTCTGAAAATGCTCTACGCTTGATCAAATTATGTTTAACTTAAAATCTCTTTAGGTTACTTACTTTTTCCAATGCATGCATACTGAACACTGGCCCATCATGTGCTTTAACTGTTTTTACAAGAAAGATGTCTCTCCAGATACACACATCTCCTGTGGATGTTCCAGAAAAAGCCATCTCTTCAGTCCATCCATATACTGCACACATCATTGTGTCATTTTTCCCCAGTGTGCCTATGTAGCCTTTTCTTCCAATCAATCCTCCCCCTGGTGCATAAAAAATATTATAAAAGTATCACTTTCAAAATACACAATTATAAAGAGGTAAAGTTTCTTTTCTACTGTTGTTGTCATTTTAATAGAAAGATATGTAATAGTAAGGAGAATTAATAAAAATACCGGTCTCTCAATCAGTGATTTTGGCAACATCCTGCATGACTGCTTTTAGGCCATAGCTTTTTGGATACACATAGTTATGGACTAAGTCAGTTTTAATCAGTCTTTAGCACTTTTGATGATGTTTTTCAAATTTTTTTAAGAATGTAAAAAGATATTAAAAACCCAGTACAACGAACAACTTTATAACCACTATCAATCTACAAAAAAACTCCAAACATCTGAAACATCATGCCAATCCCATCTCCCTCACTTCCTACTATTCTGAATGTGATGTTAATTATTTTCGTGTATTCCTTTATACACATCTTAATATACATTTATAAATTCTTAAGTAATAAGTCATATTATTTTTCACATTTTAAAATTTTCTATAAATATCATTCTGTATGTATTCTTTACAACTTGCTTTATTACAAATAATTTGTTACGAAGTTTTATACATTTTCATTTGTACCTCTAGAAAACTCATTTTCATAACTATATGGCATTCTATTATGTAAACATATCACAGTTTATCCGTTTTCTCATTAAAAAGAATTTAAGTTGCTTCCAAGTTTTTGCTACTGAAAACAATGCTGCTTTAAACATGCTCGCAAGCGCTTTTTCTATACAAATGCAAGAGTTTCTCTAGGGGGCCGGCCCCGTGGCTCACTCAGGAGAGTGCGGTGCTGGTAGCGCAGAGGCCGCGGGTCCGGATCCTATATAGGGATGGCCGGTGCACTCACTGGCTGAGCGTGGTGCAGACCACACTGTGCGGAGGGTTGTGATCCCCTTACAAAAAAAGAAAAGAAAAGTTTCTCTAGGAACACTTAGGCGTAGTCATAGCGTAATGTGCAAAAGCAGCAGCATATAAACAACAGAGGGGTAACCACTCTTGCCAACTTTTCTCCAAAGCTGATACGCCAACTTGTACTTCCACTAACAGTGAAAAGAGTTCCTATTGTTTCCTACCTTCGGGAACACTTGGTATTGTCAGACTGTGGAATGTGAAACACCAACTGAATTTTACTGTGGTTTTAATTTGCATTTCTGTGATTATTAATGAGCTTGATCATATTTTTATTGAACACTCATTACGTATTGATATCTTTTGCCCATTTTTTCAGCTGAACTCATTCAATCATTTATTCATTCAAGAAATATATATGCCAGGCACTATTCAAGGCACTGGAGATAGAACTATGAACAAAACAGAGAGGACAACAACATTTCTTGCTTTATAGAGCTTCATGGTGAGAGACAGTCACAAATTCTGACAAATAAGCAATATGTACAGTATGTTAGACAATGATAGGTGCTTTGTAGAAAACGTAAGTATAAAAAGGAGATAGGAAATGGGAGAAGTCCATTTTAAGTAGGGTGGTTAAGGTAAGAAGGTGGTATCTAAATGAAGACTTGAAAAAGTTAACAGAGCAAGCCATGCTAGAAGAGTGTTGCAGGCAGAAAGAGGAGCAAGCGCAAAGTTCCCAACACGAGAATGTGACTGAAGTCTTCAAGGAACAATCGGGGAGACCAGTAAGGAGTACAAAGAAAGTAAGGAAGATAGTAACAGGAGATGGGATCAGAGAGGTCAAAGGCAGTATTGCAGACCATTATAAGGATTTAACTTTTACTCTACATGAGATAGAAAACTTTTGAGTAGTGGAATACGATTTATTAAAAAGTTTATTTTGACTTCTGGGTTGAGAGTAGACTGAAGCGGGGGAAGGATAAAAAGAATTAGAAGGCTATTTCAATAATATGAGCAAACGATAAAGGAGGCATGGACCAGTGTGGTAGCATGGAAGATGAAGAAAAGTGGCCAAATGTATTCAGAAGATTATCTTTTCTTAACAGAGCAGCCAGAGTCATTAGTGACCTTGCAAGAACAGTTGGGTGGAGTGGTAAAGGAAAAAAAGCAGAGTAGATTTCTCTCAGGAGAAAGAAAGAGAAATTGCAAACTAAAAGTGTGACAACCATTTGGAAGTGCTTCAGTATATGGGTAAGAAGAGAAATCGACTTCACAGTTGAAGGACAGAATTGAAAGAGGTTTTTCATTTTGTTTTATTTAAGATGGAGAAGGGCTGGCCTTCACTAGAGCACAGACTGTCTAGAGGAGGGTCAGCAAACTAAGGGCTGAGGGCCAAATCCTGCTGCCACCTATTTTTGTATGAAGCCCGCTGGAAGCAATTTAAGCACTGTGAACCACAGAAACCAAGCTTGTCTCCTTCTCTGCTCTCAGAGCCTGCCTCCCTGGTTTGAGGCTACAACTAGCAGCTGCCCAAGGCCTGAGCTGGTCACCTACAGGTTGGGGACTTTACTAATCGCAACTATTGGACACCTAGCAGTGGAATCTTGAAGCAGTTGCACTTCCTCTGGCCAGCTGCCCAAGTTCAGAAGGTTGGGCTCTCCAAAAGGAAAAGGACACACTGGGATCTATGTGTCACTGGGGCAGAGTGAAGCTGGCCATGGCTTCCCTCCATGCCCCAACCTATCAGGTCCATTCCTACAGTAGGTTGATCTTAGAGACAATGTCTCCAGTTAATGGCAACTGGCTACAAACATGGTAAGCAGGGCTGGACAATTTTCTCTCTTCTATAAGTACCTACATAATATTCTTGATTTTGTCCTTTTGCCTGGAAAGCCTTATCTGGACATTTATAGAAAAAATTTGCCATCCCTGGTTTAGATCATTCATAGTTGGGTTTTCTAATACAGAATAACATGTTTCTATTAACAAGGTCATGTCATCATTGCACTCAAAAATTTTCATTGGCTCCTGCCCCCTGACTTCCATGGAATAAAGTTCAAATTCCTTAGGAGAAAAACTAATAATTCATAACTTGGAATTACCAAAGCCTAGATCTGGGATGGGTGGCAAGAAGCTCCATTTTATCCTCAGACCCACATCATTTCCTTCAACTTAGTTTACCTAAAACTATGCATTTAGAGGATTAGACAATACTTGGTCAGATGAAGAAAGTGAGATCTTATTTCCCACTTGGCTAGTGAACTCTGTGGATCAGAACTCCAAAAGTGAGGAAGGCTGAAATACACACCAAAGCCTTAACATTTATACCTTTATGGTTCAGTTTCAGGTCTACTACATGTCTAATCAAATTTTTTTTTAAAAAGCTATTCAATTAAAATCTTTTCATTTTGAGACTATTTACTGTCTTTAAATCATATTTCAAATTCATAGTTTTTTTAAAGACAGAAATATTCTAAGTGTTACTTGCTGGGTAACACTATAATTCCAAGTGACTAAGACACCCAAATGAAAAGTTTGTTTAAACATATGAGAATGAAATTACAAATGTGAAAGTACTTCTTTTTCCTTTGTAAACGTATACACTAAGATCTGATGAGTTTGTGATGAAGAATTAAATCCAAGTCTGAAAATCAATTCATGTCCTATGTAGATTATAACTTGAGAATCACTTGAATTTGGGAAATGTCTTCACCAAGCTTATTCTTTTCTAATATACAAGGCTACTTCAAAAAGTTCATAAACAGATTCATATTATCTTTTAATTTTATTTTTCCACAAACTTGCTGAAGTCCCCTCATATGTTTCACTTCTTATATTTACATATTTTCTGTGAAAGATTTACATTTATTGAGACTTTGATGTCACATTGCTAGAATTTATAAGTATACTATTCTATTTTTAAAAGACACCATTTTGTATTTTAAAATGTGAACTTCTTCCACATTTGTAATTTACAGTTACAAATGACTAAAGTAACATACCATTCCAGCTCTATATCATCTTATAGCATATAAAAATTTTTTACAAAATTTTTCATTTTCAGTTTAGACTATAAAACATGTCTTTAAGGAAGGAAGGAGTCTGGACATCAGTTGACTATCTCATATTAAATATTTTGCAAATATAAATACTACATAAATACACCCAATAAGTGATGATAAAATAAATCTTACATTTGTTTAAAATGCACCAAGACAACAGTGAATCACTTTTTTTTTAAAATAAACATTTTGGATAATTTTAGATTTCCAGAAAAAATGCAAAGATAATACAGAGTATTCTCATATATCCTTATCCAGTTTCCCCTAATGCTAACATCTTACATTACCATAGACCATTTGTCAAAACTAAGAAACCTAACATGTTTGAAAGATTACTTATTAAATGAACTCCAGACTTCATTCAGATTTCACTAGTTTTTCTACGAATATCTCTTTTCTGTTTAAGGATCCAGTATAGGATACTTAGCTAAATTGCTTTTAAAAGTACTAATTTCTTAAATTTCAAAGGAGTAAAAAGAAGCACTTTCTTACCCGCTCTACGCCAAAATTTCATGTGTTTAATTCCAGCTGTAATTAGTTTATCAGGCACATAGGGGTTCATCTTCACAACAAAAATCTTATCCTTACTTCCTCTGAAATAAATACCAAAATGTTTTAGCTCTGAAGATACACCTTTCCTGTACTAATCTTTTGCCTAATCCATACCCTATCTTGATTACTCCATTTACTGAATATTTGTTTTGACTTATCTCTCAGATTTGGGCTGTGTAATCATGCAATTGTATATTTGTTCTTTTGTCATTATTATAACTTGTTAACTCTGCTCAACAGAGTCTCAAAAGATAGGAATAGTGAAAACTAAACTTCTTTTGGATAGCATCTATAACACCTACTATGTGCATAGAGACAAACTACTTGTGGCATGAATGAAAGAGATTTTTTATAAAACTTTGTTACAACTTAATATAATAATTCTAAGAACAAAGTTCCTCATAAACTATTGCTTATTTGGGCATTATCTTTATATTCTGCAAAAATCATTTATCTATATTTTTAAAGTGCTTTAAAATCTCACTTTTAGAAACAAGAAGTTAAAAAAAAAGAGTCTGACATTGTTGACTATCTCCTCCTTTAAAGCATTGTTACTAATTTTTATTATTAAAAAAATACATGCTCATCCCCCAAAATTTAGAAAATGAAGAATATAACAGAAAAAAATAACCTATAACTTCTTTGTGATATATGAGTATATGTGCAGGAATCTTTTTTTACTTCAATATATCTGAGTATATCATCATGCTCTCCATTGGTTATAGAACAGCCTGCCATATAGTAGAATTCACTGTACCTATAAATAGAAATTTTAGATAATAGCTGTTTCCAATACCATATTATGTTAAAAAGTGGGTTCACAAGGGATAAACCTACAAAGGAATCTTAAAATCATTACTCTTTTACCTAGATTATATTATTTATTCAATGGTAATAAAGATGGCAGCAATACAAATGTTACACAATTGCTTGATTCCAAATTCTTTTAATTTTTATAAGTTTTTATTTTTATTTTTATGGCAGCTGGCCAGTACAGGGAACCAAACCCTTGACTTTGGTATTACAAGGCTGTACTCTAACCAACTGAGCTAACTGGCCAGCCACTAAAAAAGTTTTAAGTCGAAAGTAATTCCATTATTTGGTCAATGTGATATTACGTTTTTTCCCTACCTTGCTATTGAAAGTTTCTCTCCTTTCTTCCAGTCCCACAGCACAATAGAGTGGCTATCATCTATTCCAACTGAAGCCAAACGTTTCCCATCCGCTGTGAAAATTAATCAGAGATATATTAACCATTAACATTCAGAAGATAAAGAACATTAAATGTATATTTTAAAACCATGGCATTATGTTCAAAATTTGATAAAATAATGTTAAATGTTAAGCACACATACATGTTTTAAAAACTCAGAATTTATAAGGGAGGGAGAATAACATTTTCTCGAATCATCTAAACATATCTGCTGTCATCTCACCTGACCTCATTTACCTTATCTATCCATTAGGTTGGAATGGGAAAAGGGAGAGATAAGAAAAGTGGAAAAAAGACATTAAAATTGAGAAGGAAAGGAAAAATTAAAAAAGGAGGGGAAGAAAGATTTACTTAAATTAAATTTACCTTAAGAACTCTATTGTGAGATAAGAAATTATAATGATTACGAAAAGAAGATTATCAAATGAAAAACATGTAGGTTACAACATATTGCCATTAACATCACTGCTTTTGATGAAGGTCATTATTTTAGTTGTTATTATCATCAAGCAACAAGTAATGAATGTATTAGACAAATCATTGAGAGATATGACTGATGAGACAGGCTGGCAGGTGTGCATGAGTTTATAGGTTATAAACACTCAGACTACTAAAAAATTTTTTCCACTCTGCCCCGCCTTTTGCTAACTTCAATTAGTTCCTCATTGCTACCAGTGGTATTTTTCTTGCTGACCCACTTAATATGCTATTCATTTTCTTGTTTCCTGACTATTAGCCAATCCTTGAACGTATATACATTTTCCCCCCAAAACTTTACTATGGATAACTTATCACTTCATTTAGAGCAGCAAAAAGTACAAATTTACTGTTTCTCTACATAGAATTCTCTATAACAGTATTTCCTTCCTCTCCCTGATCCATACCCTAGCTTTCATTGTAGATCTGTCTGTACTTGTTAAACTTAAATATACAGCAAAGTGCTAAGATGATCTGAAATTATTTTTATAAGACAACTTGAAATTGTCACTTTACAGAAATGTCTAAAACAAATATTTCAGTTCTTTCTTAGCCTTTTACCCTAAATATTTTCAAAGTTTACTCTGTGGCCGTAAAACATTAAGTGAAATCAGGTTTGCCCAAAGTAGGAGATACATACTAGTAGTGGTAACTGAGATGATTTTAGGTATTATGCAGACATTTTTTATTTTAATATAAATATGCTAATTTTAATGGGCATGAAAATTACACTCATTAAATTATAATTATATACTAGCTGGCAAACCCACACTTTCATAGTTGTATTTGATTAGGACAACAGTATGCACATTTGATAAAAATTGTGAAGGTCATAGCTAAATGACAAGTTTAGGTAACACTGATTTAGGTAAAAATACTATATATTGCCTCTGCATTTTCATCATTCTTATTGAGATAGAAAAAAGCCTTACCTGAGAAATCAACAGCACAGACACCATATTGGTGGTAGCCCTTTAATATTGACAATGGTTTAATGGTCTCTGTGTCCCATACATGAATTGAGGGATCCCTACCTACCTAAAATAGAAAGAATTATAAAGGCCATTTTACACAATTAAATTATTTATATATATATTAGAAGGAAATAAAAAGAGATTTTACAGCCTTTGTTTTATTTCCTATAGAAATTTATCAAATAAAAAATATAAAGCAGACTGTATGAGCATGACTGGTTTTTTTTCTTGTATTAGTTCGAAAGCTAACAAGGCTAGGGTCAGTGTTTCTAGAAATGTCCCAGAAGTAGTGACTCCTAAATCTTACTATAATCTAAATCTCTTTATAATCTGTATCATCAATAAAGATAATAAACTCTTACTAAGCACCTATTACAGTTTCTATGCTAGATACAATCAACACTAAGATATTCAGGTAACTTATGCAAAGTCATTCAGAAAACAGGACATTTTCAATTAAATAAGAACACCTGGTAACATACATATGCTTAATGAGAATGAAAAGGTTGTAGAGAGAGACTTCATGGAAGTGATGGTACTGGAGCTGGGCCTTTAGAAAGTGTGGGACTTGGATAAAAAGGGAAGAAAGCAAGCACATTTTAGACTAGGATGAAGGTGTAAACAAAGATTTAGAGGAGGTTAAAGCACCAAACATGTAAACAAGACCTTGAATAGACAATTTTACTGCAGCACTCTGTCATTTACCTTTTAACTTGGTTTAGTTCACTAATACACAGGTAAAATATCAATTCTTAATTATTCCTCTAGACTCAAGGAATCACCTTCTTTAATTATAAAGATAAAGAGATATAATATCTTTGTATATAAAGGCAACTCCTGAAATAACTAACATCACTGTCATTTGACTGCCAGTAGAGATATGAAAACAAAAATGACGACAAAACCAAAGCAAAGATTAAAGGTAGAGAATCAAGATATATTCAGGACATAGAATAGATGCAACTCCAAAAGTGACTGGCTATAGGGGCTAAAGGAGAACAAGAAGGTTGACTTCCAGACTTTGGCAACCAAGTTAATATGGTGCCATGTTCTAAACAGGAAATGTATGAGGATGAGCAGGTTTAGAAAGGAAAATTAATCCTATTTATCTTCATTTTAGACATGTTGAATCTGAGCTGCCCACAAGTCAACTAAATGAGTATATTTTTAGTGAATTATACATATACAGTAATTTGTCAACTAGATTGTGAGCTCTTGATAGTGGCACACACACACACACACGCACACGCACACACACACACACACACGCACACGCACACACACACACACACGTTGCCAGTCAAGCTTCTTTCACCTCCACTTAACATCACAATTCCTATCAAGGGGTCATTCTTTGTGCCATATTCTCCAAAAAGCAAAACAAAACTCTCTTTAGATTTGTCATCTAAATTTCAAAACACTTAGATAAAATACTTTAGAAGTACCTCTCCTTTTACTAAACGTATTTTTTCATTCTGAACAGTTTTAACACATTTGTTTTAGAAGTCCATAACTTTATACAGATGGGATTGGTTGGTTGTAATATAACACAGGAAAGAAATGGAAAACACTGGGAAAAGTAGAGGAGGCAGTATGAGCCTGGACCTTGGGAGAAAGGCTTTGAATCTGCAGTACCTAAAGCAGAAATGCTGTTATGTAAGCAAAGCCAGAAGGAAAGGAGCTCTGGCTTAATGGGCATCCAGGGATGTCCCATGGCATACTGACTTCTTATTTAATCTGACCTGAGTTCCCTAAAATCCCAGAATCATGGCAGTAAATGGCCACTTTTTAACAGTCTTCATTTCATTATTGAAATATAATGTTCAAACTTCTTGCCACAGCTCATAGATACATAACTATGCTTCAGAAGGAACCATTTATATATGCTAAAGGTAATTAGTGCCCCTAAAAACCCCACTTACCCTTTTGATTAGTTATTCCACTAATGTCCATCATGTACTCTAAGATTTGAATAATGTGGGCTACTTATGGTTCTTTAAATAAGCTGTGATTTTTTTTTTTTCCCCACTTTTACACATGATGTGATATACTTAGAATGCTTTCTCCAACTTCCCCTCTGCCAAGTAAACTACTCAACTCAAATGTCACCACCTCAATGAGGGTTTCCTTGATTCTACTGGGCACAATTAATCAGTGCTTCATTACATTGCTACCAGACTTTGTACAGACCTCTACATTAAAAAATGGGGTGATGTTGCCTCCCAGGGGACATTTAGTGCTGTCTAGAGACATTTTTGGTTGTCACAGCTCAGGGGGTTGGGTATTACTTTTATCTAGTAGGTAGAGGCCGGGGATGTTGCTAAACATCCTACAATGCATAGGTCAGCCTCCCAAAACAAAGAATTTCTGGCCCAAAACATCAATAGTGCCAAGTCTGAGAAGCTCTGATCTATCCTATGACATTGTATCACAATTTTTCTTGCAGGTATGTCTTCCCTCTCAGGATATGAGTGTTTACCATGGCAAGATATCTTATTTATCTCTATATTCCCAGCACATTTCCTGGTTTGTAGAATGTGTTTGATGAATGTTTTTGAATGAATGAAAGAAAGGAGAGAGAAAAGGAGGGAGAAAAGGGTAGAGAAGGAGACAATGGGAGAAAGAAAGAACATGGGAGGCACAAAGGAAGGAAGGAAGTGGGGAGAAAGAAAAAAAAAGGAAGAGTTTACTCTCCTTTCAGGGAAGCTATATAGGATAATGCAAGTTGCCTCCCCTCACCCACCCCAAATATCCTAGAAGGTATATTTACACAGTGTTTAAAGCCAGCCAGACTAAGGGCTTTAGGATTTACTACTAATTAGCTTTTCTACTAATTAGGTTTTACTACTATTTACTACTCAGGGCTTTGGGCTTTACTACTAATTAGAGATCTTGAGCAAATTATTTAATTTCTCTAAACCTAAACTCTCTCATTTGTAAATTGGAGGAAATGATTTTATTCTCATAGGGTTGAATTGAGAATAAAATGAATATACATTAAGAAACCAGTATAGTACTTACACATCATAAGAACTATAAACATCACTCCTTCTCATCCTTCTCTAAGAATACCCATATCAGTGAAGACTTTTCTCAGTGTTTTCTATTTCAATATTTGTACTTTCTACTTTGGTAAACCTAAATGTCACAGAACATATGTTAAATAATTTATTGTATTATTTTAGGTAACTCAACCTAAGAAAACAGATTTCTAATCTCTATGTTCTTTATAATTTTTTACTCACAAATTTAAAAAGCGAATGTCCTGACAGAAAAAAATGAGCCAGATCTCTTAGTTCCAAATTCAAATTAAGATAATAATTGAAACAATAAAACTATAAGGAAAACTGTAGGAAAAAAGTTGGGGTAAATTTTATTTATGATATAAAATAAAATCCCATTCTAAAGAATTCTTCACTCTTTATTTCCAAGAACACGAAAGATATATATATATATTTTTTCCAGGCCCTCTTGTGGATATCGAAATCTGCAGATGCTCAAGTCCCTCATGTAAAATGGTGCAGTATTTGCATATAACCTATGCACATTCTTCTGTGTAGTTTAAATCATCTCTAGATTACTCATAATACATAAGACAATGTAAATGCTATGTAAATAGTTGCTATACTGTATTGTTTGGGAAATAATGACAAGAAAAAAAAGTCTGTACATTTCAATACAGCCATAATTTTTTTTCCCTAATATTTTCTATACATGGTTGGTTAAATCTACAAATGCAGAACACATGGATACATAAGACTGACTGTATATATGAGTATAAAAGTGAAATAACCTAATTTTAAACTCAGTGGTCTAACCTAATCTGGCTTATTGTCACATAGTCTTTCAAAGGAACCTACCTGGCCTGTTGCCACATAGTCTTTCAAAGGATGTATAGCCAAGCAGAGAATATCATCATCATGACCCAGGTAAAAACGCTGTGTGTTCTGTTGTCGATTATAAACGACACCCACTGCTGCCACATGGTACACAATTTCACCAATTTGGGTATAAAACAGATTACTTCGACAGTCATAACCTCTGTAACTAATATAGAAAACAGATCATATAAAATTAATTTTTGACTTTTATCTGATCAATATAGAATATACAGAGAAGAAGTAGAAACCTTTTTGATTGGTCATTTGATTTTCAGTTTTGTAGGATGCTGAACAATTAAAAGAAAATACCACTATCTCAGATCCCATAAACTTTTATGAACTGCTTTGATAACAAATTGCTAAATCCAAGCTATAATACTAAGTGAAAAAAGCAAGGTACACAAAAGTATACACGGTACACAATTTACACAAGTATAATACTAAACTTGTGTACTATAAAACAAAACCAATTGATATTTAATAAGTAAAAGGGTATAGAAAGGAATACATATTTGTATTCATTGTACATGTAAAATTTTTCTGAAAGTAAGTAACAGTGATCATCTGTGGAGGGGAGAAATGACGGCTGGGAGAGCAGAGGTGAGAAGAAGATTTTCAAACTAAATCCTTTTGTATACATTGCTGAAACATGAGAATATAATAGATATTCCAAAAATAAGTTTAAATAACAATTTAAAAACATTATACTCATGCAGGAAAAAGTAACACCATCTTCTTAAAATGGTCAGTATAATTCCATTTATAGCAACCTAGCTTCGCACTTCAAGGAAATCTAATTCATAAAACACGACTGCACAATACTGCCTGTTTTAACACTAGAGGAAAAATACTTTTACTACATAAATCCTTTTTCAAATTCTTGAAAAGTATTACCAGTCGGGCAAGAAAAAATATGCTGGGTGAGGAGTGGGAAAGAACTGGATTGGAAAATCATTGCTGCCAATCAGAAATGTGAGACCTGTATTGCCATAAGTTCTAAGAGAATACAGAAACTGTATTTAACTGAAATTTAAAATATGAAGGCCAAAAAACTCAGGCAAAAAGAAGTCACAATATCATTACTAATTAGACATATTTAGGGGAGATGATTATCTCTTACATCTTATTTTCATTTGTTTAAAGACAAGAGGTCCATTTTCTATAGATATAATACTAAACTTTCATGGGAGTTATTTAATAAACACTTATATAGTGCTTATTATATGCCAGACGATGTTCTAAGTCGCTAACATTGCCTTATTTACTCCTCATCAGATAGGTACTGTTATCTCCATTTTACAGACAGGGAAACAGAGGCATAGAGAGGTTAAGAGACTTGCTCAAAGTCACATAGCTAGTAAGCATGAACCAAAATTCAAACACATAAATGAAAAACAGTTGTTTTATACCCGTGAACAAAGTGTAATCGAATACTATTTCCTGGAGCCCTCTCTCTTCTTTTAGAAGTAGCACTTTTTTGTTTCTCTTTGCACTGTTCTTTAAGCTGAGGTAGATCTTCTTTGTAAACCTTTAAAAAATGTATATAAGTAGGAATATGCTTAAAATATATATTAATACAAACAAACAAGACAGTTTGGGCTGGCTGGTTAGCTCAGTTGGTTAGAGCACAGCCAAAGTCATGAGTTTCGATCCCAGAACCAGCCAGCCACCATAAACAAACAAACAAAATATATCTTAATAAAGGTGCTCATATATTCTTAACACAACTTTCAGAGACTATGATTACTGTTGATGAACTTTAGTGAATGTCTTAAATGAGAAGGTACTTTATGAAATTCACTTCCATAGGAAGAATAAACTAATTCACATTTCTATGTACCACACAAATACATATTTAGCATTCCAGAAAATTTTTATACTTCATAAGAAAATATTTTAAAGGGAATAAATGGGAGTATACTGGGACAAAATTCTGTAGGCAAATAGTATAGAGGAATACTTAGCATATCAAACACTTATTATAAAGGAACATTTTATATTAAAGTGTACTTTAAGGCTTAAAGGGGGAAAACTAAAATAGCCATACATTGCTTGGGAAATTAAAACCACAAATGATAAAAATACATGAGTAATGGAGCAAGATAAAGAAGAAATTAGACTTTTCAGAAAAAAATTATGTGATAATAGAATATTACCTGCCGACGGTAGGTGAGCTGTGTTTCTTGTTCAATTTCAGAATCCAGTTCTGGAACATCAGACAGATCTGAATCTGATTCATCACTATTAGAGTCAGCTAGACTTTCTGTAATTTTTTTAAATGAAATGTTACTTGTTTAAAGAATATTCATTTTCAAAACAGCACTGTAAAATTAATGATTAAGAGTTGACTATGTCAGTTGACATGGAGACAAGCCATAAAACAATCAAATAAAATTACCTATTCAAGTGACACAGATGTCAGTAAACTGTACTACAGATTATCTTCCTCTCCACTCACTGCAAACTCAATAGATCCTTTAAATCCCTTCACTGGCTCCCCAATGACCGCTACATCAAATTTAAATGTCTGTGCAAATATAAGTGAATATAACCTATAATTAACATGAAAAGCAGCTAAAAAATACTATATGCAACATATGAATTGATATTAATTTTTCTGTCAAAAAAACACATAGGAAACCTAAATACCCATCTCCCAGGGAATACATTAAATGTTCTGCTGACATAACTGGTTCTTCATTTGTCATTTGATAGATTAAAATGAAACCAAAAGTACTTTGTATTCCACGTTCTATGACTTCTGATTTTAAACACATAAACCTAACATTTTAATTTGAAATCTCTCCTAACAGATACTGTTAACTTACAAGGCTAGATTACATTTCAATAGTAAAATTGTTATTTGGGGATTACTGAAGAGTTATATGACAGGGAAATTGTTCAGGCAATGTGTACTACTCACCTTGGGGTGCTATGTGAAGAGCATCTTTTAGTTTTCTTTCAGGAATAAATTTCCACTGAAAGACAGAGTGATCTGCTCCACCAATAGAAATAACCCACTGATAATCATGTGACCATCTGACATTAGTTACATGAGCTGAATGGCCAATATATTTTCTAAACTTGGCCCCTATAACAAAAATATATCTTTAAATTGATTTAAAGAATGCCAACACACAAAAATACCATTTCAAATGACAATTTCTAGACATGAACCACTGTGTTGTCCTTCTACTATCTTAATTATGATCAAATGGGAAAAATCCTGATTCAAAATTGGTTGAATGAACAAAACAAAATACTTAGGAATAAATTTAGCCAATAAGGTAAAAGATTTCTACAATGAAAACTATAAAACATTGATGAAAGAAATTGAAGAGGATACAAATAAATAGAAAGATATCCTGTGTTCATGGATTGGAAGAAATAATATTGTTAAAATGTTCATACTACCAAAAGCAACCTACAGCTTTAATATAATCCTTATCAAAGTACCAACGACATTCTTCATGGAAGTAGAAAAAAAATCCTAAAATTTGTATGGAACCACAAAAGACAATTAACAGCCAAAGCAATCTTGAACAAAAAGAACAAAGCTGGAAGGCATCACACTGTATGACTTTAAAATATACTACAAAGCTATCGTAACCAAAACAGCAAGGTACTGGCATAAACACAGACTGCAGACCAATGGAACAGAATATGCAACACAGAAATAAATCCACACACTTATAGCTAACTGATTTTCGACAAAGGCACCAAGAGCACAGACAGGGGAAAGGATAGTCTCTTCAACAAATGGAGCCAGAAAAACTGGATATCTACATGCAGAAGAATGAAACTAGACCATATACAAAATCTCACCATATACAAAAATCAACTCAAAATGGGTTAAAGATTTAAATGTAAGACCCAAAACTATAAAACTGCTAGAAGAAAACATATGGGTTCATGACACTGGTCTGGGCAAGGATTTTTTGGATAAGAACTCAAAAGCACAGGCAACAAAAGCAAAAATAGAGAAATGGGATGGCATCAAACTAAAAAGTTTTGTGCAATGAGGAAAACAATCAACAGGTGAAAAGACAACCTAAAGAATGGGAGCATATATTTGCAAATTACGCATCTGACAAGGGTTAATACCCAGAATATATAAGGAACTCAACAGCAAAAAATAGAAATAATCCAATTAAAAAATGGACAAAAGACCTACATAGATATTCCTCAAAAGAAGATATACAAATGGCTAAAAGGTATATAAAAATGTTCAACATCAGTAAACACATGGAAATGCAAATCAAAACCACAATGAGCTATCACCTCACCCCAATTAGAATGACTACTATTATCAAAAAGACCGAAAATAGCAAATGCTGGCATGAATGTGGAGAAAGAGGAACACTTATACACCATTGGTGGGAATGTAAATTAGTACACCCATTATGGAAAACATTATGGTGGTTCCTCAAAAAATTAAAAATAGAACTACCACATGACCCAGCAATCCCACTACTGGCTATTATCCAAAGGAAATAAAATCAGTATGTTGAGGAGATATACGCATTCCTATGTTTACTGCAGCACTATTCACAATAGCCAAGATATGGAATCACCCTAAGTGTTCATCAATAGATGAATGGATAAAGAAAATGTGACATATATATGCACACAATTCAGCCATGAAAATGAATGAATCCTGTCATTTGCAGCAACATGGATAAACCTGGAGCACATTATGCTAAGTGAAAGAAACCAGGCAACGAAGGACAAATACTGCATGATCTTACTTATTTTAGGAATTTTAAAAAGCTGATCTTACAGAAGTTCAAAGTAGAATAGTAGTTATCTGAGGGTAAGGAAGAAGAGAAGGATGGGGAGAGATTGGTCAATGGGTACAAAATTATAGATAGATAGAAGTAATAAGTTCTGTTGTTCTATTGCACAGTAGGGTGACTATAGCTAACAATACTGTATTATATATTTCAAAATAACTAGAAGAGAGGATTTTGAATGTTCTCACCAAAAAGAAATGATAAATGTTTGAGGTGATAGATAAGCTAATTACCCTGATTTGATTATTGCACAATATATAAATGTATTGAAACATCACACTGTACCCCATAAAAATGTATAATTATTATATGAAAAATAAAATAAAACTTTAAAAATTGTTTGAATGAACAAATGAATAAATATATATCAAGAGATGCATATATTTTCTCTACTGTTTCATAATATACATTCTCTATATCTTCCTTTTGGTATGGGACAACAACTATACATATCCCTGTTAATGTACACTGGATATAATAATGCTTAGCATATTAGTCTGTTTCTATTGCTTATAACAAAATACCTGAAACTAGTAGTCGACAAATGTAAATTAAGACCAGAATGTGACACCATTTACACTAACTAGATTTGCAAAAATGAGAAAGTGTGGCAATGCCAAGTGCTGAAGAGCATGTGAATCAGAGTTTATAAAATTGTATAACTACTTTTAGAAAACAATTTGACATTTTCTTATAAAGTTCAACATTCACATTCTCTATGATCCAGCAATTTCACTTTTAGGTATACACCTTTGAGAAAAGTGCATATAATAAAAAAGACTGGAAATGACCCAAATGTCCACTGACAGAATAAATGTAAAAATAGTAGCATATACTTACAGCACAATATTTCACAGCAGTAAGAAACAAATGCACTAAAGGCACATGCAACAACATGAATGAATCTTAGAAAAACAGCACTGAGTAAAGTCTCCATTATAAATCTGTTTTGTTTGATATTTGTATCATTTTCCCAATAAATTTTCTTCTGGAATCTTAATAAGTATTTTCTTCAAACATAAATTTTCATTTGTCAACAAGAAGAACAAAGAAGGTCTTGTTCATTATTAACAGTGATGGAGGTAGCAGATTAAAGCAACCCTGCCCTCAAATCCCCACTTTCCCCCCACCCCCACCTGCTCACCCTCCACCACTATAGCCCCTGTGCTGTTGCCCGGGAAGAGTCTGTTATTTGAGAGAGATTATGGAGAGAAAGAAGATAATAATAGAAAAAGGGGGGGGGAAAGGTGGTACTGGTGAAATGCTTCGGTTTAGGACTGGAGCTGGGTAAATGTGGAGGAGCATATGATCATTATCTCTGAACTAACGTCAGATATTCTGTTTCAATTACAATGATTCTATAAACATAAACTACTTCTATTATTTAGTATCTTTCCACATTTTGTAAAAGCAGCACTTCTTTAGATATTACTTAAGTGGATATCCAAAATATATTAATACATTAGATACACTTTCCTAACCTTAAGTTGGACTGATAGTACCTTGTTTTTGCATAGAGGATGGAATGTGAAACACTGAGTAGGAGCTATGTCTAAGGTTAAGATCATCGTTACTCTTACTGAAGAATCTAACCAGGCAAGTATCATCTTGAGTCACAATAAAATTTGTTGTGCCTGGTGACTCTTAAATCCTGGCTATGTGGTAGGATCCAGAAATAAAGTAATTGCTAGAGATTTAATGAGCCTTTATTAATGTAGTTAGTATTTCTTATGGAAGCACTTTCACATGGACCTAGGAAGTTGAAAACTCACAGGCAGAGGAATCAACAAATGGCAAAGACAGCGGGATTTTGAACTCACTACTTTACTGTGGAGGCAGGATACAAATACCAGCCTGAGCTTCCAGGAAAACTGGCTTCTTAAGTTTGACATTAGCTGACTACATACCTGAATCAAACTATTTCAGCTGTTTCCATAATCACCTTTAGTAAGTTGTATTTTAATGTCTGTCCTAGAGCTTTTATCAACAAACCAGTGAAAATCATTACTGCACCTGTTGGAGGTATTGATGCTCTAGGTATCGATGCTCTAGTACACACTCACTGTACCTAATATAAAGCCCCATACTAAAGGAGAGAGTTCTCTGAAAATTAAATCTCAGAAGAAACGACTTTCCAGGAGGAATAAGTATGCTTTTGTCTGTGTGGACACAAAACTATTTTGTGTCCTGCTTTATTTTATTTTTGGTTTCCAGAATCAAATTTGATGTGTGACTATTATCACTTTGTTTATTTGGTTTTAATATTGTATTTCTTCTTATTTAATTTATTTATTACTGATTCTCCATTCATATAATTATCTTAGTACTTGTGGACTTGTTATAAGCTGATTCACATACTTTATGAAACGAGTCATGGAATAAATGAATGAGTACTAATACAGTACTAATACAGAATAATTTCACTCAATTATTCCCAGGTCTATGAACAGAATGATTAATATCATCATATTAGAAGAGATTCAAGAAAAAGAGGTGATACATAAAATATGTAGAAAATAACCATTGATGGGACCTCTTATTTTTCTTATGCTTGTTATAGAAAATAAACAAATGTCAAAACAATATACATATGTTAAGGATTTATGCAAAAACACATCCACACACGAAACCAACCAACCAATAGGTTCCAAACAATGACCTGGGCTTGTGCAGTTAACTGATTCCTCAGAATTCTTGAGAAAAAGACATAAGAAAAATGTCTCCAAAAAGATGTATGTTCAACAAGTTAAATGATTAAAGGTAAAAAGCCATAAGAAAAATATAACCATCATTGTGCAGTCTGGCTATATGAAGCAATTCAGGAAGTGGGAAGAAAAATGTTTCTTTAAAAAGAAAGAGTATGTATAGTCCATTGATAATAATATATAAATTCAAAAATGATTTTCTGATAAAAATCTCATGACCAAAAATAAATGCAAAGATGACAATAATTTTTGAATTAGTAAAATAAAAATTAGCTAATTGTTTATTTTCATGAAACCCTTTACCAATCAGTACACATTTTAAAGAATATAAAATCCTCTTATTTATCTCAAGACTAATTTTTTGCAAGAACATAAAAGTCTTTCATGAGAGAGAGGTTACTTAATAGTATTTTTAAAGAAAAGATACCTTTTCTTAAACATGGATATCGGAATAATTTTATAACTCCATAGTCATCAGCTGTAACTAAAACTTGGCCAGTATAATTTCCATCTACTGAATTTATATCATTGATATCCGAATACTTGGGCCAAATTCCATTCACTTCAAGGCCTGAAACACATGTCCATGAAGCCCAATGAACACCTTTTATTTCTTCTTTACTTGTCACTTCTTTTCCTCCTAAAAATAAATCAGTCTTAATTTAAGAAATTATTTTATTTTATTTTTTCTCAAGTTTAAATTGTACTGATAACATGATAAACACCAAAATTTTAAATATCTTCCCACACCAGTTAAAGGAGAATACATGAATAGGTAGGTAAGTTTAGGTAAAGAGAAGAAAAACTAAATGCAAGGAATTTTTTTAAAAAGCCACTACCAAAATTAAAATGATTCAAGGACATACAGACTTGAATATGATTAGCTTAACAGGTTCACCCATGTAAAGAATAAAATGGAATCCTATCAAAATCATGATACATATTAATCACAACAGCGTAACTTATCCGAAAATGCAAAAGCTGTGAGAAAGTGGCAAATCAGACATTAAAAAAGAAACCTAAGGTATAGAGTTGAGGAAAAAAGAGAGAACTGGAATAGATCAAGAAGGATGAATAAGAGGGCAGTAATATTTGCATATTTACATTACATAAGAAAACCTTGGATTCAGAAAATCTTCATTACATATAGAGTATTAATGAAGAATTTTAAGGGAGATGCATTAATTTAATTATACAGCTAGTCTATTTAATAAGTTTGTGGAAGATAATGATTAATTCACTAAACATCACAATAAATAGGTACTAAGAGGTAATATTTTGTTACTCTTCTCTTTTCAAATCTTTGATGGGAACTTGGTTTTTCAAACTTAGTTTACTGGGTATATTATTAATATTTGCAAAACTTATTTGAGCTAGCCACAAAAAAGCAATTTATGGTCACATATTTATAGCAACTATATTTAGTAAATTAGTTCCGCCCACAAAAATGGCATTTTGACTCTCTAATATACAGTGGGACTTTACCATATACTACTCACATGGTATGGAATTCCATATAAAGTGAGTCTGTCTTAGATCTTCCAAGCAAAGGAGTTTTAATTAAGAACCAAAATTATATAGAACAGTGATTTACAGGGGCTGGGGAAGGTGGAGGGGATGGAGAGATTGTCAAAGGATACAAAGTTTCAGTTACGCAGGATGAATAAATTCTACAGATCTAATGTACAGCATGTTGACTATAGTTAATACCATATTACTGTACAGTATACTTGAAATTTGCTAAGAGAGTAGATCTTAAAAGTTCTCACCATATATATAAAAAAGGTAACTATGCGAAAGTATGAATATGTTAGTTAGCTTGATGTGGAAGTCACTTTATAACATATATATATATATATACACACACACACATATCAAAACATCATGTTATACACCATAAATATATACAATTTTAATGTCATTTGTACCTCAATAAAGCTGGGAGAAAACAAACAAAAAGAATTTTAATATAATAGGGCAGCTTTACAGGAAAAACCACAATGCCTGAAATATTAGCTCATCTCTTCTTTGATTTCCTATAATCAATTGTAACTTACATTCTGCTTCCAGTGAAATTCTAAAATATTGTATAGGCAAGTTCTGGTCAAGATGGCAGAAAAGATGGTCCCCAGCATCACTCTCTCCCACAAATCAACCAATTTACAACTATTAAAAAGCAACAACAACTAAGCTGGGACCGCAAGAGATCAGGGGAAGAGGAGGAGAGACATATGGAGTGCATGAAGGCAAGAAAAGCCATGATAAGAGAAAGAATCCTTCTGACCGTTTCAAGCCCCAAACTTCTCGAGCCCTGGCCACTTCAGGCTGGAGCTGTTAAGTGCAGGAAGCAGAAGCTGGCAAAAGCTGCAGCTATGCCCTTCAGACAAAGTTGCTCGGAGGCTTCAGGGAGAAGAGGCTTTTGGTGGCCTCCAGGCCAGCAATACTACTGACAGGGCTTCTGTGGACCCATATAGGAGCAAAAAGGCACAACAACTGAAAAAAAGGAGTCACTTAGAGGCTGGTGAGTCATCGCAAGGGACTGGCGCACCTCTTTTCCAATGGGAATTGTTTGGAGCATGGGCAGTGGGGGAGACGAGCCCACCAGGAGAACACTGGGGCACAGCAAGAATAGCTCATCTGCCCCCCAATCAGCCCAGGACCACTTAGTGGAGTCTGGTCAGGAATACAGAACTGCAGAGGGTGCAGTTTGATGAAAAGACTCAGGCCCACACCAGAGTTTCTACACAACCCAGGTGTACCAGATGTCACGAGACCTGGAAGTACCTATAAAGTCAACCTTTAAAATCTAAGTTGTACAAAAAGCCTTCTTCAGGGAATCCACAGCAAAACAACAGTTTAGCTCAACCACAGAGCTCAAGTACTGGTCCTCACAGGAAGTTCTTCTATGTTAGTAGTAAGCAAAGAACAACAAATAGTTCCAGTGCAGAGTATAAGTGGTGGGAACAGCAAATAATCCAACACAAAACTGAAAGAAAAAATAAAATACCCACAGACCAGAGACAAAGTTTGATATTAACTAGTAAAGATCTCACATCATCAAAGAACACATATAAAACATACAAGGACCAGAAGTCTCCTGGGCTACCAAGCCAGGGAGCGGGGAGGGCTGGGGGCCTCAGCCATGCCCCCCGACACCCACAAACAGCCCAGTGATGGACGACCACCAAGCTGCTGCAGGAAACACCCTGGGCTCTCCCAAGTCAGGGCTGTTGGGGGCGAGGGCTTCAGACACACCCCCCGACATCTGCATTCAACCCAGCAATGACCAAGACACCACTGGAAGCTCTCTGGTGTCCCCTGCAGGAATGAGTAGGGTGCCACAGGCCTTAACCCGCTCCTCCTCCTTCCTCCTTCTCCACCCTATTTCCTTCCTTCTTCCCTTCTCCTCCTCCCCCACAACTGCTCTGCAACAACATCATAGAATGTAAAAAAATAATATTAATAAACTTTAAAAATAAAGCTGTAAAACCACATACACACAGACAAAACTCCCCCCCCAGCTTTGTTGAGATACAATTGACAAATAAAAAGTGCATATATTTAAAAGTAAATAAAATATTGCATAGGCACTAAAATCTATAAACTGTATATAGTTTACTCAAATTTTTTTACCTGGCATTCTATAAAAAAGTCTTTTCCCATTTCCATCATTTGTCTGTAAATATCTAGTGTCTGAGGACCAGTCCAGATGAGTGATGAAACTAAGTGATCCAACACATTCACCAACTTTTTTATAACGCTGAGCAACTCCATAAACATCAACTGAGCTGTCATTGCATCCAACAGCAAGGTAAGTTCCATCTGGTGAATATTTTAACTCATGAATTGCCTCCTTCCTATCTTTAATATGTACGACTTCCGTCATATCTCTGTTAAAAAGAAAAAATGAGACCATATGAACAAAAGTCACTACAGAATTAATTCTGTTTCCCAATGTGTCTAAAATGACTGTGAAGCTGGATCGAGTATTTATAAACCATAAAATTAATGTAAATAAAACAAGTAATATTAGTTAAGGAATAATTATTTTGCTGAACAGAAATATATTTGGACAATACATACCAGATATAGAGAAAAATTCAGCACCATGCTAACCAACTGAACTAGTTGGCCAACCCTGAAATTTGGTTTTTAAGTTACTTTATTTTTAAGTAGTTTAGAGATTGATACTAAATTTCTGGAGTCATACCATAAAGAAAATAAAGTCATAGGTTTTTTATGAACAAGAGAAGTTCTTTGTAAACATTTAGTTTATGAAAAATGTTTAATTATAAACAGTATAATTTTCAAACAAATTTTTGTAATGAGCCAAATGTGCAAAATTACATTTGGGAAATAAAGGAGGAATTGGTCTATATTACTTCAGTAATACATTTGAATGTATATCTTTATGTAGCAATCACTAATTATTTTTATTTAAACCTCTTTGACCTTTTTAAGCAGAACAAAAATTCCTCCCAGTTAGGGACCATGTTGACCAGTGAAGTTAAACATTTCTTTCAATGATGCCTTATAACTGAGTTTCCAAAATAATACAGGTATTGGTAACAGCCATAAAAAAGGATATACACTTAGTTTAATACCACTGAGTTCCCAAAGTCTGTGGAGTTGGTGGGGAGGAGGAGAAGTAGGGGAGAGGGAGAGGGGGAGATAGAGGGGGTAGAAAGAAGTGAGAATTCCTATTTCCAATTAGTGCTAGGGACTTTTCTCCATATAAATTTTGCATCACCCATCTCAAATGCTCCACATAGGTAATTTCAAAAACAGAAGTTTAAATGAATGCTTCTCAATTTTTAATGTTTCTAAATGGACAATTTAGAGCAATCACTCAAATTTCTTTTTATAACACTGAGTGCTTACTTTGTTTTAGTCACTGGGGATACAAACTTGAACTCACTTTCTACTGTGAGAGATTTAATATAAAGTAATTATGATAAAATGTGATGAGTTCTCAAAAAGAACGTGTGAAGTTCCACAAGAAATACTGAAAGAAGGGTTAAGACTAGACTAAAGGCAGGAATGGGTCAAGGAAGGGTGACAATCCGATTTAAGCATAAAACCCGAGGAGTTGGCTAGGTATAAAAGAGGAGGGAAGGTTTTCCAGTGCTATGGGTAGAATCTGTCCCCCAAAAGTTCATGGGTTGGAAACCTGATCTCCATAGTAACTATGTTAAGAGGGTGGGAAATCTGATTATGATATTTGAAAGGTGGGGCCTTTGAGAGGTGATTGGATTGTGAGGACTGTGCCCTCGTGAATGTATTAATCGATTCACAGAGTAATGAGGTGATGGTTTAATGGGTTGTCATGGGCATAGTTCTAATGACTTTATAAGGAGAGTGAGTGAGAAGGTTAGCTCTCTTGCCATCCTCGCCATGTGATACCCTGTGTCACTATAGAGAATCACCACTCAGAAGATAGGCCTTCACCAGATGTATTCTCTGGACCTTGGACTTCCCCACCTCCAAAACTGTAAGAAATAAATTTCATTTCCTTACACATTACCCAGTTTCAGGTATTATTTTATAAGCAACAGAAATGGACTAATACCTCCAGGAAGACAAAATAGTATGAGCCAAGGCATGGAAGTATGCAAGTATATGGTACATTTGAAGAATAGTGAATAACGTAATGTGGATACAAAAGTAAGTGGGTAAAGTAGTGACTTATGGAGTTAAAGAAATAAATTAAGGACAATTTGTAATCGATTTGATATGTTGCCAAGGAGTTTGCTCTTTATCATGATGTTAATCATATAAAGAAAGAGATGAAAATCAGCTCATTAATTGAAAATGTGGACCATAACAAAATAAATGAAGAAAAAACAGTATATGTGACAGAGAGTACTGGCAATTCAATAAAAATACATTTCCCTTTCTTCCTAGATTGAATTTTCCAGTCTCCTTTGCAGTTAGTTTAGCCATGTGCCTCACTTTAACCAAAGATGTGGGAATGGAAATGATTGAGCCATTTCCAACCAGGCATACCCCCTTCAAACACTACTGCCCCTTCTGCTGGCTAGATGTAGATGTCTAAGATTATGGGCCTCAGGGTGTGATAAAGCCACAACAAAATAAAAGGAGCCTGGGTCTTTGAGATATCTGGGGAAGGAAAGCTACTCACTGACTTCTAACTGTTACATGTTTAAGAATTAATTTTCAGCTGTATTTGAGCCACTATACTGGAGGCCTATTAATTGCTGTAGTTAGAGATTATCCTAACCAATATAGCGTTAGAAATATAAATGTAAAAGGACCCCCAAGATGGATCCAAGATTATAACATTTAAAGCTTTTGTACTTTTTAAAAAAGTTTTCCTGGTCAACATCACTTTTGCCTTAGACACTGAAACTTGCAAGGTCCTCTTCCTAAGACTCACGGCCATCTCGACCTTTACACCAATGACCTCTTCCTTTGAGTTATAATTAAACCCATGTACCTTATTCTCCTTTTCTCCATTATCTATGCATCCAATCATCTATGTCTGTATGGAGCTAAACTTAACAGAACATCTAAGATACTATTTGATAGCTTTTACTTTTTATAAGCCTCCTTTATTAAAGATATTATAATTATAATCTTCTTCACAACCCTTAATTAAAATACTTCTGACTAATTCTTCAGAATCATTTTGCTATTTTTTTTATAGCATTTTTGTTATACAGATTTAACTCCTCCCAATTAATGAGAAAATTAGTAGGGCTTATGTCCCAGGTTTTCTCTCACCATGCCCCCTGTCCACCAACATACACATACATGTGCACACATGCACACACACACAGACAGTAGAAAACAGTAGTAGTGGAGAGATTCTAGTTGACTGATTGGTTTTATAGTACACATTACGTTGCTAAGTCAACATTACTAATTATATGACTACAATCTCTCATGAAGAAATTTCTCTGACAAATTTAAAAGGAGGTTATTAGATGAAAATATGTTAATTTTTTAAAAATTCTGAATTAAGTCTTCTGAGAAACTGATATGCTATGGTTTCTTTAAGAAGCAGGGGAAGGCTAAAACCTGGGAATACTCAACAGTTTCTAATATATCATAAAGTAATGGTACACAACACTGATCAGAGCATATTACAGAAGAATTACTCCTAGCTGAGTGAGTCAGGGGAGATATACCAAAGGAAGTAGAGTCGATATCTATGATGTCTCAACTTAATTCTGAGAAATGAATGGGACTTATCTCAGCAGAAGACAGGAACTGGGTAATAAAAGACCCATGTTCCAGCAGAGATAACACTATATGAAAGAGCTGATGGCAAGAGAATGTATTCAAGTTCACCTTGAGAAGGTCAGTGTAGTTGTACTGATAAAATTGAGGGGCTTTGGTGTGAGTTGAGTCTGATGAGGGAGGCTGAAGGAAAATCATGAAAGGACTTATAGATCTTGTTAAGATTTTTGGCCTTAATTCATGAGTTTAAGCTAGGGTAGGATATACCAATTAGATCACTGATCTGAAAAGTAAAAAACAAATGAAAGGATTATAATAGTAGGATCAAGTCCAATTCGAAGGTTACTGCAGATAGTGGGCTCTCAGACTTCATAAAGAAGTGAGCTGATTTAAAACATATACTATTATATAATCTATGCTATTATGAATATGTAATATTCATAACATGAATATTATAATATGTAATATATATTATATGTTAAAGATATAATTCTGATCCTATTCACAAATCTCAATTAAAAGTTTCCTAGAAAATTCATCATGCAAACAAAATCAACAGGACATGGTGATGTATTAGAGATGGTGAGTTGAGAGAGAGATAACTGTGTGGACTAGAATTGCCCAGCGCACGATCCTCCCACAGAAAGGGATCAGAGCAAGGAAAGTAGAGCTAAATACGGGGGAGAACATCAGTAGGAGAGCATGAAAGGGCAGGGGAGCCTGGTAAGGACCCTGTGGAGCACAAAAAAACAAGCAGAGTGGTATAGAGAAGAAAGAGGCACATGGCTTCAGCCTCAGCTGCTGCCAATCTGCCAAACCAGGATTAGCCATGAGGAATTCTCCCTTGCAGTAGAATCTGCTCAGCCATGAGCACTTCCCAGCAGTAACCGTCCACCTGCTCCTGCCCCACCCTGCCTCCACCACCACTGTGGTTGCCTGTGCCATTATCTAGTCCCAGAGCTGTGGCCCTTCTCCCTCCACAGGAGCTCACCCTATGCAGTGTACCTCACTGCATGGCCCACATTGCTCATGTGGCACTGGCCCTCTTCTCAGCTCCAGCCTTCCAGCCACCTGAATGCCCCAGCTGCCCACATGACTCCAACCATCCGCCCACCAACACAGCCCCACCCGCCCACCTGGGCCCAGCCATCTAGCCGCCCTTGCAGTCCCAACCACCTGGCCTCCAATGTGGCTCCACCTGCCCACATTACCCCAACTGCCCAACCACCTGTGCAACCCCACCCATCCACACAGTGCCAACCACCCTAGCTTCCCATGAAGCCCCAGACATCCAGTTGCTCACACGGTTTCAGCTGCCACAGCCACCTGCATGGCCCCACTCTCACACATGGGCCCAGCCATCCAGCCACTGTGTGGCCCCAGTTGCCCCAGCTGCCCATATGGACCCCACACACCTGTATGGGCCCAGCTTCATATACAGACCCAGTCACAGACATAGCTGCCAGCATCCCCTGGAAATACTGAGACTACCCAGAACTGTTGGCTCTACCTAAAACACCTGAGTCTACCCAGAACAACTGAAACTACTAAGTCTACTCGAAGCCAAAACTAAAACACCCCACCCAACGGGCGATATATAATGGTGGGTGTTTTAGTTTTGGCTCTGGGTAGACTCAGTAGTTTCAGTTGTTCTGGTACACTCAGTAGTTTCTCTATAGGAGGAAGTCTTTCTCCTCAAAGGCCACCCCACAGTAATAGAAGAAACAATCACCAGATGACTAGGCATCAACATAGGGATACTAGAAATATGAAAAAACAAAAACAAAAACAAAAACAAGAAAATATGATATCACTAATGGAACACTATAATACTCAAATACCAGATCCCTACAACAGGAAATCCTTGATGTGTCTGAAAAGCAATTCTGAGTGACAAAATTAAAGAAACTCAGTGAGATACAAGAAGTCTCAGACAACACAATGAAATGAGAAAATCAATTTAGGACATGAAGGAGGAAATTTACAAAGAAATAAATATTATAAAAAAGAATATAGCATAACTCCTGAAACTGAAAGACTCATTTGATGAAATAAAAACTACAATTGAGAGTGTAAGCAGCAGTCTAGAGCAAGTGGAAGAAAGAATTTCTGATCTTGAAGGCAGTCTTTTACAAACAACCCAAGCAGACAAAAAAGAAAGAAAAAAGAATTTTAAAAAATGTGAAGAAAATCTAAGAGAGCTAGCAGACAATCTTAAGTGCACAAACATCTGAATAATGGGTTTTCCAGAAGGGGAGGAGAAAGGAAAAGGCATTGAAAACATACTCAATGAAATAAAGGCAAAAAAATTTCCCAGGTATTGGTATGGATACAGACTTCCAAGATCCAAGAGGCTCAAAGACCCCCCCAAATAGATTCAATCCAAAAAGGTCCTCTCTGAGACACATTTTAGTCAAACTGTCAAAAGTCAAAGAGGGAATCCTACAAACAAGAGAAAAGCACCAAGGCACCTATAAGGGAGCCCCATCAGACTAACAGCAGATTTCTCAGCAGAAACCCTATAGTTCAGAAGAGAATGGGACAATATATTCAAAATACTAAAAGAAAAAAACTGCTAGCAAAGAATACTATACCTGGCAAGGCTATCCTTCAGAAACGAAGGGGAAATAGTGTTTTCCCCAGACAAACAAAAACTGCAAGAGTCCACCACCACACAACCAACTCTATTTCTTAAGGGAGTCTTGCACCTGGAACCCAAAAAATTATAATCACCACCATGAATATTGGAGAAAGAGCAAAGACCACAGGTACAACAGATATGCAAATGAGAAGGAGAAAGAAACTATACCACTTCAAAAAAACAATGAACACCAAAGACAAACAATAAAAGAGAAAAAAAGGAATGAAAGATATTTAAATCAACTATAAGAAAAGCAATTAAATGTCAGGAGCAAGACAATACCTTTCAATAAAAACCCTAAATGTAAATAGATTAAATTTCCCACTCCAAAGACACAGACTGGCTGATTGGATTAAAACACTAGACCCAACTATATGCTGTCTACAAGAGACTCACCTTACCTGTAAAAACATACACAAACTAATAGTGAAGGGATGGAAAAAGATATACTACACAAATGGAAATCAAAAATGAGCAGAAGTAGCTATTCTTACATCAGATAAAATTGACTTTAAGCCAAAAACCATAAGAAGAGACAAAGAAGGCCATTATATAGTGATAAAGGGATCTATTAAGCAAAAAGATGACAATCATAACTATATATGCACCTAACATCGGAGCACCCAGATATATAAAGCAAACACCTAAAGAAAGAGATAGACCCCAATACTATAATAGTTGGGGTCCTCAACACCCCTCTCTCAACAATGGTCAGATCATCTAGGCAACAAATCAACAGAGAAACAGAGGATTTAAACCACACTTTAGATGAATTGGACTTGGCAGACATCTAAAGAACATTTCATCTTATAATCACAGAATATACACTCTTCTCATCAGCACATGGAACATTCAAGAAACTTTTCAGACTACAACTAGAAATCAATAACAAGTGAAACTCTGGAAACTATACAAATACATGGAAATTAAACAACATGCTCCTGAATAATCTGTAGGTCCTGTAAGAAATTAAATAGGAAATAAAAAAATTTCTTTAAACTAATGAAAATAAAGACACATCATACCAAAACCTGTGGGATATTGCAAAAGCAGTACTAAGATGAAAGGTTATTGCAATAAATGCTGACACCAAAAAAAAAAAAAATGGAAAAAATTTTAAAAAACAACCTAATGCTACACCTCAAAGAACTAGAAAAACAAGAATAATCCAACCCCCAAATTGCAGATGAAAAGAAATAATTAAGATCAGAGCAGAACTAAATGAGAGACCCAAAAAATGTTAGCAAAAAATCAATGAAACAAAAAGTTGGTTTTTTGAGAAGATAAAATAGACAAAATAGCTATGGTAACTAAAAAAAGAAGAGAGAAGACCCAAATAACAAAAATCAGAAATTAAAAAGGAGACATTACAACTGATACCACAGAAATACAAAAAATCATGAGACTATTATAAACAACTATATGCCAACAAATTTGGAAACCTGGGGGAAATGGATAAATTTCTGGACACATACAAATTACCAAGACTGAACCAAGAAGACACAGAAAACCTGAACAGACCACTAACAAGCAACAAGATTGAAGCCATAATCAGCTGTCTCTCAGCAAAGAAAAGCCCAGGATTGGATGGCTTTACTGCTGAATTTTACCAATCCTCTGAAGAGAAATTAATACCAATTCTCTTCAAACAACTCAAAAAAATCAAAACAGAGGCCATTCTCCCGAACTCACTCTATGAGGCCAGAATCACCCTGATACCAAAATCAGACAAAGATATGACAGAAAAAGGAAACTACAGGCCAATATTTTTGATGAACATAGACACAAAAGTCCTCAAAATATTAGCAAACAGAATATAGAAACACATCAAGAAAATCATACATCACAATCAAGTGGAATTCATCTAAGGGATGCAAGGATAGTTCAACATATAAAAGTCAATAAATGTGATACAACGCATCAACAAAATCAACAAAAACCATATGATTGTGTCAATAGATGCAGAAAAAGCATTTGACAAAATTCAACATCCTTTCATGATAAAGACTCTCGGTAAAGAAGGTATAGAAGGAAAATATCTCAACACAATAAAAGCCATATATGACAAACCCACTGCCAATATCATCCTGAATAGGATGGCTTCAGTTACCACCCATAGACAGATGAACTCACATGCACAGCTTCAGCTCTGATCTCTCCTCTAAACTCTAGCCTTACATATCCAGTTACTTATTTAACATTACTTGTATGTCTCTAGGCATCTCCAACTTAGTGTATCCAAAACTGAACTCATGATTCTCCCTCTCAAATTGATCTTCTGTCTATGGGCCCTATCCTAGTGAATGCCACCATTGCTTGTATTCTTGTACAAGCCAAAAACCTAGGAGTTACCCTTGATACCTCTCTCTCCTTTTTTTTTAAGTTTGTTTGTTTTATTGAAACATAATTGTACACGTCTGTGAAGTACAGAGTTTCATCGTATCAATACCTATGTGCAATATGTGATCCTCTGTATCCCACAAATATGTATAATCAATTAAGTTTCAATAAAAAATAAAATAAAAACTAAAGAACCAAAAAAATCAACCAACCAAATAAAAAACCCCACAAAAAACAAAGTGTCACATATATACATATATATTTAACATTTTTTAATCACAATGAAAAGAGATATTTTAGGAAGATATTGTGTTTTGTCCTGGCACAACACCTTATATCCTAATTTAAAGAATCAGTATGTTCAATTCTAATCCAACTCCAACCATAATAATCACTTCTTGTGAGGATACTTTAGTACTGCTATACTAATGAATCCTGCTTTACCTATGGAGAATACAAAGCAAACCAAGAAGAAAGAGTGACCAGGTAAATTCAGAAGGATTAAGAATATTTCGTAGGGTTAGAATTTTGTTGTTAAATCTATAAAGGTATTTAGATTTGGAATAACCATCCAATTATCCCATTAGCAATGTTGGATTCAGTTGCTAAAATATAGCCTTACTATCCAGTTTATTGCATATAATAATTGAAAGGACAAGTAAATTATAAGTTAAAATAATAATAATCACTACTTTTTAAATGAATATCAGCTAAAATATGATAGTAATACTTAGGTGTTTTACACACATCTTAAATTCTTGTAAAACCACTATAAGTTAGCATCCCAATTCTAACATTCTAATACTTTCACTTCTTATAAACAAGGAAAAATAAAGCTGATCACAAACACAAATTATTATTCATAAGTAATGTCCAATTGTTCCTGTGTATGATTTCTCACCTGCAAAACTGAAGAGCAGCCTCCAAAGAAATTAAACAACCAATGAGAAGAACAGATGTTCAATCTTAGATGATTATGGTTACAGACATTCTAGAATAAATGACCAAATCAATGCCAAAATTATAATAGTCCTGAGAGCCTAACATGGACGTTTCATAGTCTTTCATCTCAGTTTAAGAAGCTGTTTTGGCAAGACAAAACAAGGCAACTGTACATATATATAGGCTCTTGGAAAAAAGCTTTAATATTTAAATTTTATATAGTTAAAATGTAGTTTAAAAAAATAGTTTAAGAATTCCACTTGTACAAAGTACCTAAATTAGGTCTGCATCCAGCACAGGGATGACTGAGCTGCCGCCAGAAGCCCTTGGGGCTCCTGAACCAGGGTGGGGGGCCTGAGGGCCTTGGCCACACCTCTCCATCACCTACATACAGCCCAGCAGCAACCTGAGCCAGGGTGTGGGTGGGGCCGAGGGCCTCAGTAACCAGGCCAGCAAAAGAGCCAGCTGTGGGCTAGCCCCTACACTTCCCTCTCCCCTCTCCTCCCACTCTCACCCCTCTTTCCCCTTTCCCCTACCCCCTACTGTTCCGTGACAACAACTTAGAATGTTAAAAAGTAATAATTAATGAATTAATTTAAAAAAATAAAATACCTAGTCAAATTCTCTCTTTTACAGGGATGGAAAGTAGAACAGTATTTAGCAGGGGCTAGGGGGAGGGAGAATAGGGAGTTGTTTAATGGGTACCAAGTTTCATTTTGGGAAGATAAAGTTCTGGAGATAAATGGTGGTGACAGTTGTACAACAATATGAGCAGACCTAATGTCACTGAACTGTATTTAAAAATGGTTGAGGCTTCCAGTCAAGATGATGGAATAGACGGTCACCAGTATCTCTATTCCACAAATCAGCCAATTTACAACTATTAAAAAGCAGCTACAGCCAAGCTGGGGCCACTAGAACTCAGAGAAAGAGGAGGAGAGACCTATGCAGCTCATGAAGGTAGGAGAAACCACAATGAGAGAAAGAAAGGGTCGCTCCCAGCATTTTGAATCCTGGTCCCTTCCAGGCTGGAGCTGGTGAGCACACAGAACAAGAGCTGACAAAAGCTGTGCCCTTCCTATGAAGCTGCTTGGAGGTGGCAGGGGAGAGTAGGGCCTTGGTAGCCCTCAGGCCAGCAGGACCACTAACAGGGTTTCCGTGAAACCATATAGGAGTGAGGAGCCACAGCAACTGAAAAAAGGAGCCATCTGGAGGCCAGTGACTCATCACAAGGGACTGGTGAACAGCCTGTTCCATGGGTAGTGTTTGGGGTGCAGGTGGTGAGGAGACAGGCCCACTAGCAGAAAACTGGGACACAGCATGGACAGCTGATCTGCCCCCAATCGGTACAGGACCACTCTGTGGAGAATGGTGAGGAATATAGAACGAAGTGGGAATAGTTTGCTGAAAAGACTCAGGTCCAGACCAGAGTTTCTACACAACCCAGGTGTACTGGATCTCACGAGACCTGGAAGTACTTACAAAGTCAACCATTAAAGCCTAAACTGCACAAAAAGCCTTCCCCAGGGAATCAGCAGCAAAGCAACAATTTAGCTCAACCACAGGGCTCAAGTGCTGGTCCCCACAGGAAGTTCCTCCATTTTAGAAGTAAGCAAAAGGCAACAAATTAGTTCCACTGCAGAGTTTAAGTGGTAGAAACAGCAAATAATCTAACACAGAACTGAAAGAAAAAGTAAAATACCCACAGACCAGAGAGAAAGTTTGAAACTAACCAGTAAAGGTCTCACTTCACCAAAGAATATGTATAAAACCTAGAAGGACTGGAAGCCCCCTGGGCCCCCAAGCCAGGGAGGGCAGAGGGCCTGAGTCCTCAGCAATGACCCCCGACACCCACAACCAGCCCAGTGATGACCACTGAGCTGCTGTAGGAAACACCCTGGGCTCCCAAGCTGGGGCAGTGGGGGGCCGAGGGCTTCAGCCACATCCTCCTGACATCTGCATTCAGCCCAGCAATTACCAAGCCACCACTGGAAGCTCTCTAGTCTCCACTGCAGGAATGAGGTGGGTGCCATGGACCTCAACCATGCCCCCGCCTTCCTCTCTCTCCCTCCCACTCAATTGGTCCACAACAACTTAGAATGTAATAACAGATGGAGCTATGGACCAACTCCTCCTCCCCCCACAACCAGGCACACTGCTGCTGCCACAGGGCCCACCCAGGGTCCTGAGATACGGAGCTGGGGACCGCCCCCTCTCCCGCAACCAGGCAAAGAGCATGCCAAAAACATCACTTCTATGTGTGTGGCACAACACAGCCACCACAACAGCCACAGCTGCCGCGAAAGTGGCTAGATTCCACAACCACTGTGCAGATGGCCCACCAGCCACTGTAGTGTACTGACACAAGGAGAATCACCAGCAGAGACCAAAGAAAAGAAGAGGATGTCTCTCTCCACAAAGCCCATTCCAGAATGATAGAAGAAGCAAATGCTCTATGATAATAGTGGGGGATCTGAACACACCTCTCTGAGCACTGGACAGATCATCTAGGCAACAAACTGACAGAGTAACTATTACTCTTTCAGAAGGAGAGAAGAAATCTAGGGTTATCAGAGGTGGGAGTGGGAGGGAGAGAGGGATGGGGAGAGACTGGATAAGGTGCATAAAGAATAAGTAAAATTTGTAATAATATACATGCTAATAATATTGATTTGATCAACATACGTCAACTCTGAACCCCCAAAATATCTATAATCAATTATGATTCAATAAAAATAAATAAATAAATAAATAAATAAATAAAAAATAAATAAAAGTGGTTGAAATGATTAATTTTATATTATGTATATTTTTCCACAATAAAATACTATTTTAAGAGAAAAATCTCAGACAGGTTTCTAAAACCTGTCTCAGAAAGAGGAGCCAGCACATATAGAAGCTTAGAAGTACATGAGAACATGATGTATACAAAGTATTAAAAGAAGTTTTGTATAGATGAAAGAAAGAGACTGAGGTACAGAGAAATAGCCTGGAGAAATGGGCACTACATACCACATTAAAGATTGTGACTTCATTGTAAGGACAACGCAAGCCCTTTATCATACTTCTAAAAGAAGACAAATGCAAACAAATGCGTTTTAAAAGGAATCACTACCACTCTAGAGTGAAGAAAGGTCTTGGGAGAAGCAAAATAGGGTTAAGGAGACCAGCTAAGAGGCTATTCCACTAATCCAATTAGGAAATAACAGAAACCTGCATAAGAGTACAATGGTGAGAATGGAAGGAAGGAGATTAATTTAAGAACTATTTAGGAAGTAGACTCTCCAGAACTCTGTGATTAACTAGACAAGGGAGGCAAAAGAAAGAAAGAAAATAACAGTTTCTGGATTGGGCAATTGTGTGGAGGGTCCTACCACTCAGAAGAAAGATGAAATAAGTTCTTATCTTTGTGAACATGTGTGAATCTACAGCAAATTTTTTAATGGCATCCTAGAATTCAATTGAATGCACCTATCTATAATTGAACACAAGACACTAACTGCTTTAACAAATTCTTTAAACTTTTCTTAACTACCCAAATAAAAGAAGAGATGTGATGGAGTTTGGTTGTGTTGTCCCCTCCAAAACTCATGTGGAAATTTGATCTCCAATGTGGCAGTGTTGGAAACTGATTGAGTCATGAGGGCAGATCCCTCATGAATGGATTAATGCTCTCCCTGGAGGAGGGGGGAGTAATGAGTGAGTTCTCGCTCTATTAGTTCCCGCAAGAGCTTGTTGCTTTAAAAGACCCTGGCACCTTCTCTCTCTCTCTTGCTTCCTCTCGCCATACGATCTGCTTGTACCCGTCGGCTCCCTGCCACTTTCCACCATGAGTCGAAGCAGTCTGAGGCCCGTGCCAGATGCAGCTGTCCCAGAATTGTAAGCCATGTAAACCTCTTTTCTTTATAAATTACCCAGTTTCAGGTTGTTCTGTTATAGCAACACAAAACGGACTAATACAAGATGTAAGCATTTTTTTAAAGCATAAAGTTGTAAACAAGAACAGTAACAAAAAAGCGTTCACCCATTTTTAATAGCCTCTGTGTTGTTCAGGGGCAGAGGATCATTAACGAAAATCAATACTACAAGGAGAGGAAGTCAGAATCTAAATTTATAGCTCAAAATTTTAATCATTAACCTACTTAACCCTCCAAACTGAGGTTTTTGAGTTTATTTAATTTTCTCACAGTTACTTCTAGAAATATATTTTTATATTTAATGAAACTAATATCTGAAATATATATATATTAACAAGAAGGGGGAGAAAAAAAGGATAGACGGATAAAAATAAGTATTACATACTCTGTCACGCTGAACAGAAAATTACTGTTTTTACTTCTACCCCAATAGCATACCTTACTCTAAGCACAGTGAATGAGCCATCCTTCATTCCAAGGGCAAGATGGATTCCATCTATGTTTATAGCTGCACAACGAATTGGTTCTTCCATATTACACCTTGCTATTAATGCATGATCTACTAGGCTCCATATCCTGTATATTTAATTTAAAAAATAAAGAAGAATAGTCAACTAATACATACTTTAAAAAATAATAATAGACTCTATACCAAGTTTTTGTTAAAATAATCATCTCATTTTAAGTAAGATAAATCTAGATATTTTAACTGTCTGATTGTGGCAAGGAATTCTTATCTATAAAAATAGAAATACTGTTTATGCTTAAAATGACAGAGGTTAATAGAATCTTTTATTTCTAAAACAATGCAATGACATTACATTTTTCCAATCACTCATTTTAAGTAGATGATTTCTACCCTGACCAAAGCCGGGAGAGGTATGGGTGTGTGTGTGGGGGGGTGTGTGGGGTGTGTGTGTGTGTGTGTGTGTGTGTGTGTGTGTGTGTGTAGGTGTGTGTGTGTGTAGGTGTGCATGCATGGGGGTGGGCGCGGTCCACGCCATGGCAGGATCCTAAAGGAATCAGCATAGGCTGCCCTCTCCGAGTTTGCAATGCCGCCGGAGGCAGAGCTGTCGGCAAGGCCACAGCTACGAGCACTTACTGCAAACGGAAGGGCTGCCTGCCTCGGCTTCATGGTACTGCTTTTACTCTCTCTTTTGATATTTTGGTTAGCGTGGCAGTTCTCTGAATTTCCAAAAGATTATAAAAATAACACAAATGATTATGTGGTCATTGAACTAAACATTCCCACAGAGGATCCGTGTAAATTGGACAATTTAAAATTTACCCCCTTATAAATTGACCACACCAACATATGTTCCAAAAGCACTGCTCATGACTAAATATGAGCTACAGCCTAATGTAAGTTGACAAACATCATTTACTGGAGATTATATTAATGGCAAGAGAATGGTTGGTATTAATGGGAAATTATATGAATGGGATAAATTAAGCATATGGGAATGAAACCGTAAAACCCCCTTTACTTGGTGGTGTCCAGTTTTAATAAATCATTAAAAATCAGGTATTGGGATAAAAATATATACTGTAAAATTATTAAACCTGCAAAACTACATCTTAGAAAAATAAAAGAGTACACCTAGTTTTGTGAGGGATAGTGCTGTGCACAAGGACACTTTAACATTTAGATCAAGATTACAGGGCCACAGCCAATGCATATCCTTAAAATGTGCATGATAATGCTACTCAGATATCCACTGTTCTTTTTCCATATGAACAGTAGGTTCATTCCATTAGAACATAAAGTCATTAGACCCCCATTAGAATTTAAATGTTAACATTTTTCCTTTTAGCAAAGTTGTATTTAACCAAAATAGCTGCCACTCTGTTAATAGGGTGGATATTAACCACAGCTTGCTAACAGAAAAAGGTCACAAGATAACTTAAAGACAATGAAGGGATGGCCGATCTGATAACCTGATTCCAGGAAAAAGAAGCATGAGTTGATCACCTAAGACGTGCTGACCTCTAAAAAAGTTTCCTCTCTCCTTTTTGGACTATTGATTTAAGCTTGCTGATACAATAAAAATAGTACCCAACCCCCCCCTGCAGAGAAAAATCTAAATAAAAGGCATTGTCTCATGCTCTACTGGGCTCCAGCTGCAACACGCTGACAGCCCGCAGAGAGAGAACATGCATACTGATGCATTGAGGTCTCTGTCTGTGTTTGTTATTTTTGCCGGCTTCCTCATCCCTCTTTCAAGGACCCCCAAACTCGACTGGAGCTGGTCTCCGGCATGTGTGTGTGTACATCCTTAAATTATATACATAGTCTTTCAATTCAAGTATAACACTTAAAACTATTCAAATTCAGAGTCTGCTCCAGACTGCAATGCTAGAAATCAGCAACAAAAAAGATAACTAAAAAATACCCATTGTTTGAAAATTAAGAATATAAAATAACCCAAAGGACAAAGACAAAATCCTAATGAAAATTAGTTAATATTTTGAAGTAAGTTATAACAAAACTACTTCACATCAAAACTTGTGGGATATAGGTGAAATAGTAATTGGAGAAACTTTTAGAAGATTTAAATGCATATATTATAAAACAAAAGCTACAATTTAATGAATAGGTATCTACCCCAAGAGTCTGGGGAAAAAAATCAGCAAAACTAAGTAGATTTTCTAAATGATTTCATAACAGTATCTTTAAAAAAAAAAAAAAAAAAGTTGCTGTTTTATAGGAAAAATGATTTTTTTATATTATTCTCATATCCAGGAAATTTGCTAAATTCTCTTCTCAATTCCAATAATTTATCTGCATTTTCCTTTGAATTTTTCTACATATATGATCATATTACCTGCAAATGACAGTTGTTTCTTCCTTTCAAATCTCTCTCTTTCTATATATATATATATATATATATCAGCCTTACTGTGCTGACAAAGAATTCTAGTCTATAACTGAATAGAATGGTAAAAGTGAGCATCATTGTCTTTTTCTTGATTTCAACGAAAAACTAACTTACAATGTTTTGAGATTAAGTACCTGTTAGGAAAATAGAATAGTTTAATCAGGCCCCCTCACCTTAGGTCCAGTTGGGTGTGGTGCAGCACATTCTTCGTAAACAAATTGTGTGGGAGGGTGGAGTTAGTGGCATGCGTGCCAACGAATCTTTTTAGTTTTGTTGCTATTCTTGTGTTCTTGAGAGTGTGCGGAGCAGTGGCTCTGAACTGCTGGCCAGCAGAGAGCTCACGTCTAAAAAGAGAGCATGTTTACTTTGCTGGCAGCTGCTCAGTTTTTCTTAGGACTTTGCCGGTAGCAGTTGAGTTTTGAGTTTCTCTTTGTACTGCCTGGCCCCTAGACGTGTGTGTGCAGAAATAAAGACTACTCTTTCTTCAACCAAGGCTCCAAGGACCTTTTTTCCGGTTACCTAGCTCGTAGACCTGTGTGTGAAGGGTTTGTGACCCAGACTGGACAACGGGCTTGAGCGGTCTGTGAGCACCAGACCCAGCCCTAGCTCTACAGTATGATATTTGCTAAAGACTTTCTGCACTTTACCACTGCGGTCAGCAAACCACAGCCTAAGGGCCAAACCAGGCCTAATGCCTGTTTTTGTACGGTCTGAGAGCTAAGAATGGTTTTCACATTTTTAAATGGTTAAAAATAAATAAAAGAATAAAATTTTGAGACAAGAAAATTAAATGAATTTCAAATTTCAGTTTCTGTAAATAAAGTTTTATGGGAACACAGGCAAACTCATTTTTTACCTATTATCTGTGGCTTACACATTGTAAATCACACTACAGATACAAAATTGAGATGTTGCAAAAGAAACAGTATGTCATACTGACATCACTTGGCACTGCTCCTCAGCACACTACAAATTGCAGTGAGTTATAACTTGACAGAATTTCTAAGGCTATGTGTATCACCATATGTCAACACTTTTTTATTTTTTATTTCAGTGCATATTCATCATGTTGAAACAAGAGGAAAAAGAGAAAACTGGACTTTAAACGTTACTTTTCAAGGCACAGGAAGCATGGATTATACTGTTATTTAATTAGAGGGCAAAGCACTGTGTTTATTATGCAGTGACACTGTGGCTGTACTAAAAGAATAAAAATGTACATTAACATCACCAGACTAAGTACTCATCACAATATTTCCAACTCAAGGAAAGCAACAGTCAGAAAAATTAGAAAATTTAAAACAGAATATCTCATCACAGCAGAACGCCTTAACAAATCTAAAAATTAAAATGAAGTTGCTATAAAAGTAAGTTTCTGAGTGGCTCATTTGTTAGCCAAGGAAGGAAAGCTGTTTATTAGTAATGAATAAACTAAATCATTTTAGATTGCAGCAGCTGAAGAAATGTGTCCAGAGAAAATAGACTTGTTTAAGACTATTAGCCTTTTAGTGAGAACAGTTGCTCAAAGAGTTGAGAATATTGGCAATACCACCAATAATTAATTTAAAAACAAGGCAAATAATTTTGAGTGGTTTTCCTTGAATCTTGATGAATCAACAGATGTTACCTATACTACTTAGTTGTTTATTCAGGAGTCAATGCCAATTTGTTCAGGAGTCAATGGCAAGTTTGAAGTTATTAAAGAATTAGATTCTATGATTAGTCTGCGTGGAACAACTAAAGGTGAGAATATTTCCAAAAACATTGAGAAAATACTAATTCAGTACAACCTAAACTGGAATCTGCTAAGATGAGTTATAACTGATGATGGTAAAAAAAAAAAAAAAAAAAATTGTATGGAACAAATGGTTTAAATAAATTTATGAAGATAGTGAAAATGTAAGGTGTTTAAAGCCTGTGATTATTCATTGTATTATTCTTTACCAGGTACCTTGCAAAAAAAATTCACTCTCTCAAGTGTTTTTGAACCAATAGTGTTAACAGTGAACTTCATTTGCTCTTGTGGATTTAACCATTGTCAGTCCTGTGAATTTTTAACAAAAATAGAAGCTGAAAATCCTGACTTGCCCTACCACAAAGCAGTTTAATGACTTAGCAATGGTAAAGTTTTGATTTTTTGATCTCAGAGCCAAAACTGAAAATTTTCTGAACAACCAGAATTGCCTTGAACCACTATTATTAAACACTGAACAGCTTTGGAAATTAACTTTTCCTGCAGACTTGCTATCGTTTCTTAGTAAATTCAACCTAAAGGCAAAAAGTAAAAGCGAACAAGGCAAAAGAAGCACTTACATGTGAAACTTACACTATGCATTAACAATTAATGTTGTTTGAATAACAATTAACATCAAGCTGCTTTATACACCTTCTGTGCTATCAAAACAAGAACTCCATTCCCACACAAATCCGCAGCAGATATACATACATACATATATATACACACACACATATATATACATATATATATATTAGCTTAATCTATAGTTCTAATAGTTGCATGTTGGACTTTTCTCCTTTGGAGGGCCTTGGGTCTTGTCTGTCCCTTGTGCCCCAAGAGAAAGCCATAAACAAAGCTCAAATTTACCCAAGGGAAAAATGCCCTCACGGCAAAAGTGTCCTTGGCTCACTGATGCTCCTATACTACATTTTCTTTCACAAAACGGCTGGACAGTTCCTTACTATCTTGTCAGTTCTTTGAAGCTCTTAAGATTATTTACATTTTAACCAGTATCTTTAGTTGTTTTCATTGGAAGAGTTCTTTCCAAAGAAAATGTCCACGAATAACAGAAAAAGAAGTATGAGTGATTACTTTTAAGAAGACCAATTGCCCTTTTTTCAGCATCTAGGCAGCAGCTGATAATAGTTCTATCATGAAAGGAAACAGTTCCTAGCAAAGCACATAAGTTTCCAAATAGACACAAACAGACAGCAAGTATCCAAATAGACACAGAGCTGTGACATCCCCACACCATAAAATAAACTGGCACAATGTCAGTAAATGGCACGATTGATTAGTGAAAAGGACGAGTCGACACCAGTTAACGATCCACTGGAGAGAGCTCGTTTTATTAGGCAGCACACACACATATATATAGGGTTTTAAGGGAAAGCTGATTGGTTTAAAATACAATCCCTATTTAGCATACCGCATGGGGCTTGCGGGGGAGCTGATTGGCCTGCGATTCACGCCAGCGGGAAGGAGAATGTGGAAGAGAAGGGCAACCAGCCCCATGATGGGGTGCAGCCGAGAAGGGCTTATGTGATCAGGGTGTGATCCCTTGGGGCATTTGGGTTCTTACAATTAGCATACCAAAAAGAAAAAAATTGGGTGGCACATCCAGGCCAGCGAAGGAAGCCAGTCAACACCTGGAGGGTCCCAGGAGACGGGGCTGCAGGCCCTAGCCCTTCTGCAGCTGCCGCATATCCAGGCCAGCAATGGAGCCGGCCCAGTGCCTGGGAAACTGAGAGACGGGGGTCCGAGACAGCTGCGCCCCTGCGCATGACCAGATCCTAGAAGATACTTATTAACCAAGTTTACTTCTTTGGGTGTGTATGTTATCTGCCCATGTCCTTCAACAAATTTCAGCTTAGATTTTTCTAATTCATTTTTAAGAGTTCTTTTTGCAATAAGGATATTAATCCTTGCGTGTTTAAAAAAAGAAGTAGAGAATAGAATACCAGAGTTTGGGAGGGGTGGAGGTGGGGGAAAGATAAGGGTAAACTAGTGGTGACAAAACTATGTTATCTACCCTAAGTGAATCATTGTGCAAGATATGCATGCATTGAAACCACACACTGTAAAACACTAAAATAAATAAAATTGAGAAAAAAAATTAGTAATTATCTGGAAAGAATTAGCTTGGATTCCCACTTCACTCCTTATGCTAAAGGAAACTTTATTAAACATAAGAAAAACATAAAGGAAACAGATTAAACATAAAAAATAAAACCACTAATGTATTAGAAGAATAAATTGGAAAAAAATTGTAATTACTTTTAGGGAAGATTTCTTTATGATAAAAAACTCAGAAGTCACAAAAGCAAATATTGATTAATTTCAGCTGCATAAAATAAAATAACAACAATAAAATCTTTTGCATGGAAAAAAACAACCTAAACAAAGTAAAAAAGCAAGTAACAAACTAGTGAAATTATTTGCAACTTACATCACAAAGAGTTAATATTCATAGCACTGTAAAAAGCTTCTAAAAATAGACGAGAAAAAGATCAATAATCCTACAGAAAAAAATGGCAAGAAATGTAGGCAGTACATACAAAGGATTCTAGAGAACCAACTACTTGTTTTTAAAACTAGTAAATGTAGGGGAAGAATTAAGCACTTTTGTAAGAACCCAAATGCCCCAAGGGATCACACCCTGATCCTTCTCGGCCACACCCACCCCAAGCCCCATGCGGTATGCTAAGTAGGGATTGTATTTTAAGCCAATCAGCCTTCCCTTAAAGCCCTATATATATGTGTGTGTGCTGCCTAATAAACGAGCCCTCTCCGGTGGATCATCAACTGGTGTTGACTCGTCCTTTAAACTTTTCTGCCTTTCCCTTACAAATTGTATGCAAGATAACCAAATAGTTGATGCGGTTAATTCTAGGTGGTGACTTGATTAGATTAAGGAATACCTAGAATCTCCGTAAAGCAATCTTTCTGGGTGTGTCTGTGAGGGTGTTTCCACAAAAGATTAGCATGTGGGCCTGAATAGACAAGGTGGGAAAGACCTGCTCTCAATATGGGTGGGCACTATCCAATCTGCTTGGGGTCATCAGAGAACAAAAAATTGAGGAAAAGGTGAATCTCCTATCCACTGGAGCTGGGACACACACTGCTCTCCTGTCCATGGACATCAGATCACGAGACTCTTCAGCCTCGGACTGAGAACCACACCATCAGCTTCCCTGGTTCTGAGGCTTTCAGACTTGGACTAAGCCACACTACCAGCATCCACTTTGCATATGGCCTATCATGGGACTCCTCATCCTTCATAATTGGGTAAGCCAATTCCCCTAATAAATTCCCTCTCATACATCTGTATACATATCTTATCAATTCTGTCTCTCTGGAGAACTCTGCTAATACAGTTGGTGAGGGAAAATTTTCTTTACATAAATATTATACCTAACAAATGAATAATGAATGATAAGATTAGAATACTACCATTTGAAACTCATAATAAAATAATAGATCTAGGCCATGCATTTTCAACAGGGACAATATTGCCACAAAGGGGATAAAATTGAGTTCTTAGAGGTGAAAAATCTTAAATATTACAATGGTTTGTGTTCCTCTAAAGGGCTACAATACAAAAATAGATACACAGCTGTCTGTGGTATTGAAATTTCACAGAGAGAGGGTGTAGTTATGAAAAAATGTCTAGGGCCGGCCCGTGGCTCACTCGGGACAGTGTGGTGCTGAGAACACCAAGGCCCCGGGTTCGGATCCCATATACGGATGGCCGGTTCGCTCACTGGCTGAGCGTGGTGCTCACAACACCAAGTCAAGGGTTAAGATCCCCTTACCGGTCATCTTTAAAAAAAAAAAAAAAAAAAAGAAAGAAAAAATGTCTAAAAAGTCTCATTATTAAAAAAAAGTTGAGAAACAGTGATTTAGACAATAACCAACAATGGCTGCTAATACAAAAAAAGGGAGACTACGCATTACATACCATCAAACAGGCATACACATCGCCACCTAGGAAATATCCTTGGTGAAAATTCATAACTGCATCTCATCAAACCTCTTGACTTAACTATCAGTTTAGAGGATACAGGGAGCAGAGAATGTGTTAAAATATACACTATGGGTATGCAATTAGCCATATCCAGGGTGAAGACTTAGTTTCCTCCACAAATAAACTGTAAGAAGAAAAGAATACGAGAAGAAAAGGCGCTATAGAATAAAAGAGATTTAAAAGACACCTCGACAATTGCAATATATGAACCTTATTTAGATCGTAATTCTAAGAGACCATAAAAATGTTTTACGAGACAATCGGGAATTCCTACATTGGCTGGATATTTTATTAAAGGAATGCTGTGTGATAACAGCATCATGGGGATGTTTAGAGATATCTTTTAAAGATACAAACTGAAATTTTTAAAGATGAAATGTGAAAAAAAAGACAAATGACAAACCGGAAAAAATACCTCAACATCTATCATTGACCAATGGTTCTTCAACTTTAGTGTATATGGTAGTCACTTGGAAGGTTTACTAAATCACATATTGCTGAATTGCCAGTATTAGGTACTAGAAAAGGCCCGAGAATTTGTATTGCTTACAAGTCCCTAGGTAATGCTGATGCTGCTGGTCTAGGAACCATACTTTGAGAACCACTATCATAGACAAAGGCTAATTTCTTTAATATGTCGACAGATATTATTAGATCATATTTTAAATCAACTAGAGAAAAAAGACCAACGAACTAACAGAAAATAGGCAAAGAGCTTGAACAGACAGGTCACAGAAAAGGAAATACAAATGTCCTCTAAACATATAAAAACATACTCAATATGCATAAATATGAGAGAAATACATATTTTCAAAATATAACTTTTCAGCTTTTGGGGTAATAATTAGTTCTGGCAAGGGGTGAGAAAACAAGCACTGTCACATTGACTGTAAGTGTGTAAACCTGTTGACTCTGTGTAAGGCATTATCTATCAAAATTTAAAACATATATCCATTGAACACTGCTAAGAATTTATCATAGGGATATTCATATTTACACATGTACAAAATTAAATATATAATTGCAAGCATTGTATTTGTTAAATACATAAAAATGGAAAATCCTAAACTTCCACCAGTAATGGATTACTTGAATAAATTATAGTATATCCATGCAGTGAAATATTATATGGCTGTTAAAAAGGTGTAGACAGTGTTGTCTATTCTGATTTGTAACAAAGTCCATATCACATATTTAAACAAAAAAAATATATATAATTAATAGTGGTTAATTCTATTGATTTCCAAGTATCTATTAATTATGTTCATTTGTTATACCACAAGCTGACAAAATATAAATCTAAGGTTTTTTAAAGTTTTATGGTTATCTCAGAATAATTCCAGCCTATGCAATTACTTTATGATTTGCTTACCTGACTGAATGATCATCACTGCCAGTAACGGCCAAAGGTTTAGTAGGATGGACAGCAAGTGCCCAAAGTTCACCTTCACAGTGTCCTTGCATAATTAGGAAAGGTTTATTTCTTTCATGCACCACAATTTCAAAAATTTCACTGTCCTGTGTTCCAACTAGAATGTGGTCACCTCGCCAACATACACTCCTCACAGACAAACCTAGTAAACAGTGAATTGTATTTAATATCAATGCTGTAATAATATAATGCCAGCCTTCCTAAATCAAAATTAATTTTTGTACCTTTTATACCTTAGATGTGAGATAGAAGAAATATGCAAGTCCTTGATCCACACTCAGATTTTCTTCAATTGTCCATTATTGTTTTCTACATTGAACGATATTTCTCTTTTTTTATATACCTAATTTCTACCCATCCTTCAAGATATACTCTCTTTTTCCTTCTTCCTTGTTAGACAACTCCAGCCATAGTCTGACCATTTCCTCGGCCAAAGTCTTACCACACTTACAATCTGCAGATTTCAATAAATAATTACTCAGGAACTACCTTTATAGAATTGTATTGTTATTATTTTCCTCTTACAATAATTTGACTTTTCACTCGTCTGTATTTCATTTCTTCAATCTGCTCAAAAATCATTGAGAGAATTTTACTTTTTCTGCATGCTCTTCAATCCCTTTTGTAATTTTAGGAAAGCTCCTATTTTTCTCATCTATATAATATGGCCAATATAAAGATATAGAATGTTCTTGTGAGGACCAAATAAGTATCAAATTATTTTGTAAGCTTTAAAGTATAAGAATGCTCAGCAAAACTAATGAAAGTAGAATAACAGCTAACTCTCACGTGCTAATTATGTGCCATTCTTCTAAACATTTTACATATACAGTATTCAATCAGTCAATTCTATGAGATAGTTATTATTATCCTCAATTTACAGGTGAGGCTAAATTACTAGCCCATACCTTATGAGTGAATGGGATATGGTTTAAACACAGACCTGTGTAACTTCCAATCCTACTCTTGTAATACGATACCATACTAGTGAACAATATGTCAATTTTTATAGTGAAAGATCCTATTTTGTTATATCAATTTTTTTAAATCCCCCAAAGAAAAAATATCTCTCACTTGCTGAAAAATTTGGATGAAGGAAAAACATATCTATACATATTCAAGTAAGCCTGAATGAAAGTTCCCCCAACCCCCAACATATTACAGATTATTTGCTAAATAGTTATATTTAGCATTCTAATAGTAAAATATTTTCAAAACCCAAGGTTACCAAAGTAAGTGCCTGTCCCATTTCTCTGTAGGTCCTATTATAGTAGACATTAGACACATGAAAGAATCTTCATCCTAACAGTGAACCTAAACTTTCTATGGCAAAATTTTTCCTCAACAGAAGGATTTCAATGAAATGTATATAGTGTGATGAGGCAAATGTAAGTTTTACTTATCTTTACACAACATACATTTATGTTTACTGAAATAAAGAGACAATCCTTGGACATTTTAGAGTTTTCCTAGTAATGAGACATTTTATTGTTACCTTTGTATCCCTGGTCTGTTTCCCTGAGATCAATCACAGTAATTGGTTTGAAAGTTAAATCCCAAAGACGAATACAGCCATCTCTGCCACCAGTAGCAAAGCCTTCTTCACAAGCATTCATGCTAAAAATTCCCGCCTAGAAGAGGACATAAAATAATTGAACAACATGTTTTTTAAGAACATGTACTATATGAAGACAGAAACCTATTTAACAATATTTTGATATGAATAAGCAAATACATCAGAATAAAAGAAAATCTAGAAATAAATCCATGGAACTTAATATATAACCAAGATGGTATTTAGTGATATGGAAAAAACATAAAAGAAAATAAAGTTAAACCTTATGCCATAAGTAAAAATGAATTACAGATGGACTTAAAATTCTAAATGGGGCTGGCCAGTTATCTCACTTGGGAGAAGGTGGTACTCGTAACAATAAGATCAAGGGTAAACCCCCATATGGCCAACCACCAGGAAAAAATAATTTTTTTTCCTTTTTTAAAAGATGACCGGTAAGGGGATCTTAACCCTTGACTTGGTGTTGCAAGCACCACGCTCTCCCAAGGGAGCCGCGGGCCAGCCCTGAAAAAATAATTTTTTTAATGTAAAGCATCGAAGATCACTAACAAGACATAAAGGAAAAATCTTAAAGTTTTCCATATCAGAAAAAATATAAGCAAAAACAAACACATTTTGGAAATATCTGCAATGTATATGACTGTCAAGAGGTTAATATTCTTAATATACAAACGAATAAAGGAAAGAAAATTCAACAATAAAAAAGCAAAGGATAAGAAAAGCCAATTAATAGAAAAGGAATTCAAGTAATCAATAAATATGTGAAATTTTACAAATAGACAGGAAACAAAATTCAAACAAGAAGTTATGACTTTTCATGCAGAAGATAAGCAAAAATTTGCAACATTGGCACATTCTGTGCTGATGATTATGAGGAGGAAACTAGTATTTTTATATACCAGTGATGAGAATGTGAACTGTCATAACTTTTGTGAAAAAAAATCTGGTATTTTCGCTGTTCAAGCATTTGCTGTAAAGCAAGTCTTGTTATAACTGCTGCTTTATTTATTTATTTATTAAACTTTTTTTTTTTTTTTTGAATATTCATGGGCTACAAAGCAAATTGTCACCACTCGTGTCTAAGATGTGAGGGCCAGATCCATACTGGCAGCATGTCCATTACCACAAATTGTGATTATACCCTGTGTCCCTCACCCAATTATCCCCTCAATTATCCCTGACCTCCCTCCCCATCCCCCTTTCCCCATTCCACTTTGTATCCCTACATATGTTCTCTCCCTCTGCAAGTCCAACACACCATAAGTGGTGCTTTCATGTATTCAGGACTTTTCTGCTTGGAAGATCTTATTGCTAACAATGTGGCGGCTCTGTGCTATCTAGCTCCTTTCATTTTATAAGGGTGGCCACTTGTTAAAAAGTTCAAATTAAAAAACACTAAAAGTTTTAACAGATTACTTTTTCTGATTTGATAACTTATTTATATAAAAATCTCATGAAGTATAAAAATTAAATCTCTTTGCCACTCTATAAATCAATGTTATTTTTTTGAAGTTTTTTTTTGTAGAACTATACCCAGATTTCCAACTGGTAAGTTAGTCTCCAGAGCACTAGCTTTATGCTACTATGGTTGATCTAGAATACTTTTAGGTTGAAATCAAGAAGCTTTTATTCAACACTATTCTGAGAAAGAAACCATGCCAAAGCAATGGTTTTAACAAGATACTAATTATACTAATTTAATAAATATCCATAAATCTAATTGTATAATATTCCTTCATTGAAATCTTGAAAACAAATAGGCAAATTAATTCAGATAGAATAGCATTTTTCAGGCAACTGAACTTCTTAAAAACAATATGCTACAGTATGCAGTTGTTCTAAGAAGGTTAAGTGGTTAACATCTAGAAGTATACAAAAACTGATTACATTGCATAATGATGAATTGTTGGGAAAACAGAATAATTTAATCAGGCTCCCCTCCCCTTAGGTCAGGTCCAGGGTGGTACAGCATTCTTTGTGGGCAGATTCTGTGTGGGTGGAGTCTATGTGCCTGCGCTGCGCTGCGACCTTGGCTGGAAGTTTAGTGCCTCCGGTGGCCGCCGCGCATACGGCCATGCTTTCCAACCTACAGCTTCCAAGGACCTGTCTGCCAGTTACCTAGCTTATAGACCAGTGTGTAAGGGGTCTGGTGACCCAGCCTGGCATGTGAAGGGTTTGTGACCCAGTCTGTGAATGGGCTTGAGGGGTCTGTGAGCTCCAGACCCAGCCCTAGCTCAACAATTGGCCCAGTTGGTTCAGGATTACAGGCAGGTAAAAGAGCCTGGCAACTGGCGTAGTTGTGTAGCTTTACAATTGGTGTCACAAACAGCATTAAGAGCGCGACAATTGGTGACATCGGCAGGATTCCGACATTAGCCCTAGCTCCACATGAACACACCATTTATCCTGATTTGAACATCACATATTGCTCACATGTATTGGTATTCAATACTGTACCCCACAGATATGCACAATCAACTATGTTCCAATAAAAAACAAATTAAAAAAAAATTTAAACATACTTACTGTATGTGCTCCTTGTATTGTTCGTATAAGATTGATTCCTTTCCAAACATATATATCCCCACTGAGTGCACCAGAATATGTTAATTCATCCCTTGCACAGGCTAGGCACAATATTGTCTGAAGGTCACCCATCTTACCAAAAACACCTCGTTTTGGGGTCAGAGCATTTCCACATAAACTCCAGAACTAAAAGGTATATAGTATAATCAAATTACAAAAGAATGCTTATAAAATAATGTAAAACATTTCCAATACTTCGATGCTATATTAGAGCAGCACACTAGAAATTACCTAAAAATTTGCCTTAGGACACAATAGCATTCAATGTTCACATTCTCAACCTAGTGTTGTCGAAAGCTATGTTACAGCAATTAAGTCACTGGTTTCAATTCTTATCTGTAAGGAAAGGGGGGTTGAACTAGACTATTTTACAAATATGCTGCTCTTTCCTTAGCTTTCTGGAAAAAAATCTACATAAAACTTCAGTAAAAAAGTTGGGAATAGGTTAGCAATGAAAATGAAGACAAGACACCATACACTACCAGGAAAAAGGACCAAATCTGATAATCTATCTCTGATGGAAACAGCAAAGATAGAAAAAAAAACCAGATTAGTACATTACTCTCATTGATATTTTCAAAGCTGAGTAACTCCTTTGCTTGTAAAGCTTAAAAATAAGATAGATGCCCATTTGGAACGATTTATTCATTCTTGGGAGAAGGTAGGGAAATCAAACATGAATCTTTATGACCAGCTCTATTAATGGATTCAGGTAAATTTTCATAATTTGCAGAGAGAAATTAAAAAAAATGGGGCAGGGCAGGTAAAAATACATTAAATAGTTATTCACAAAGAAACTAGATCCAGAGAATAAATTCAACTATATAATAAGTAAATTATCATTTAAAATATTTATATTATATACTTATATTTTAAAACCTGAATCCTCAAAGAACCAGAAATTATGATACTTATCCAGTCAAATAGTTAATACTTCAAAATAAATGAAATTTTACAACTTGAAAGCTCATAATTACTGTGTATAGAAATAGCTGGTTCTCTTCTTTTCAGCACCCAATTTAAATCTATGATTTTCATCTAAATCAGTGATTCCCAACACTGGCTTCACATCAGAATCACCTGGGGAAATTATAAAACAAGATGCCTGGGTCCCCAACTGAGATAAACTGAGACAGAATCTCTTAAGAGTGAGGTGCAGGTATTCAAATGATTTCGATGCTCAGCAAAGGTTAAGAACCATTGTTCTAGAATCCAGATAAGTACTGTGCAAAAGAACTTTCAGTGATGATTAAAATATTCCCTCTCTCTCTGTCTATATATATATATATACATGCTTTCCAATATAGTAACCACTAGATACACATGGCTCTTGAGCATTTGAAGTATGGCTGCTAATGTGACTAAAGAAATGAATTCTAAATTTTATTTTATTTTAACTTTAATTTACATATAAATAGCTACATATAGGCTAGTGGCTACTCTACTGGACAGTGCAGTTCTCGATTATCTCTGGAACTTAGTATCCTCACATGTGCTGTCTGCAAAAAGAACTACCATACTATTCATTGCCTCTACTAAATAAAAGGAAATGTAACTCATAATTAAAATAGTTCGCTTAGCTTATTTGAGAAGATGAAAATGGAACTTTTCAGGAACTCTCTATTGATAATTAATTTGCCAATCATCTATTAACCATCTAATACAACGGTACTACAAAATGTTTGTGGAAAAATAGAACTACAAGATAATACGAATCCTTTCATTAACTTTTTGAAGACCCCTCGTATAGTGTCAAATATTATCTGTACTCTCACAGTGCTCACATCATGTTCCTTAAAGCCTAGCACAGAATCTTTGCTGATAAATATTTGTAGAAAAAAAATAACAATTTAATACACTCCATCTACCAAATCAACACCTGATATCAAAACCAGAATTGCAGCAACAGTTAAAGATGCATTGGAGAAAATGTAGATGGAGGCGGGCCTATCAAAAGAAAGAATGTGAACACAGAACCTTACTAGGAATTAACTGTTATCAGAAACAGTCATATCGGATAGTAGAAGAAAAGCAAGTATTTCCAGTTTGCACCAGTGATTTAAAAGCAACTATAAACATAAGGATGAATATCACCACTGACTCTGTGGGCTTCGAAACCTGAACTATAATTATAAAACAAAACCCAGAGCTTTCATAAGCACAGTAAATAATGGCTATCAAGGCTGAGGTCAAATCAGAGAGAACATATAAAAAAAGGCAAAGATAACGCTTCCAGAAAGCTGACCATATGCTAGGTGCTATGTCAAGCTTTTGAACATATACTGCCTTATTTAACCACCAACTCTTTGAGGATAAAAGCAGTCACAGTTTTAAGATGTGAGAAAAGCTCCAAGAAGTTAAATGACTCATCCCAGGTTAAACAGCTAATAAGTGGCAAAGTCAACTCTATCCATGTTGCTTCCATCACAACATTCTATCTCCGTGAATGAAAAATTCTTAGTTTATTTGGTTTCTTATTCCCACATTTTACTTTGTAAGTAAAATATGAAGAAACAATATAAAGACAGTAAATCTTACCTCACTAGACTATAAATTCCTTTATGGAGAGTGGTTTATTAATTCCGTATTCATATCTATATCCCTCACAATGTCTTGAAGTAACCACACAATAAGTATTTGTTAGATTGAACATAAGAACATTAAAAACATTGACACTTTAAAAATAAGTACTGTCAAAATTCTAAAACTAACCTGAATTGTTTCGGGGTTTTGTTTGTTTTTTATTTTACCCTAAATTGTTAAAAGTGTTATATGTACTTAGCAGCAAAAACTAAACATGACTATTATAAAACAAGACTTTTCTAGTACCTTGATATGTTTTACACCACAGCTGACAAGCTTATTCGGCTGGTACAAATCCCAAGAAATATCAAATATCTGTAAACAAATCAGATTCGTGGTTAAAATGCTTATTTCCAGAATCATTTAAGAATCCTGTCCAAAAGACGAAGTGGCCCAAGCCCCTACCTATAGTAAAATAATATTCCTCAGTAAATAATAATCAGAATGCCACACTTCAAAAACTTATGTAAAATAAATATTAAAATGATAAAAACTATTTCTTAGTTTTTATGAACTATATGAAACAAGTAGTAAAGTAAAATTTAACACCTCTATTTACCTGTAATTTTTTTTTTTTAATTTGGTCAATAAATAAGAATGGTTCAACAGAACTAGGGCACGAGGCAAGTATCTGTATACTTTCTACAAAGGAGAGATTCTGAATGGAACATACACTTAACAATTACACAGCTAGAAATAGGAACATCTTTATAACTTTCTATCACACAGAACTACTTATGTAAAGTAACCAAATATTTATTTACAGTTCTTACTGTTTATGAGTCAAACAAAATTAACTTATAGTACAAACCATTCCATTTTTAAATTGAGATGTGAATAATGGATATTTGCAATTCATCAAATTGTACAGTTTCATTAAATTCATTAAATATGTGTGGTCCTTTGTATATCAATTATATTTCAATAAAGCTATAAAAAAAACAAATGCATAGTTTTACTGAAGCAAATACTGCCTTAAAAGTTTTGTGCTCACATTATATATATTAAATCGTGTTTCTGAGTGCTACTTTACATGCACTGTAAGATTTTTATGGGTATTTATAATTGTATGATTTTTTACAAATTATAAAATTTTAATTATATATGACCTGTCTGGCAATAAAAACACACAGAAGAATAAAATCTCCTCCATCCTTTCCCATCCAGTACTCACTAGAAATCTGAAAGGAGAATACTTACTCTATCTGTGTGACCAGGAGCCATTGACAACATCTTTCCCCTTTTCCAATCCCAAACACAAACTGCATTCTTTGAATCAAGTCCAACTGAAACCAATCGCTGAATTATGTCCAAGAAGTCCAGGAGGTAATAAAAAGGCAAACAAATGAGAGGAACCAAATTATAAATGGCAAATAAATACTACTCATGGGTTTTATAAACACTTACACATCTATATTTTATAGACCTCAAAAACAAAGACTGGATGTATTTCATCTCATTAACATTTGCATATGTGTACGGTTCTTCACATTAAGAAACAGAAGAGAGACTTCCATTTCTAACAATAGGATTGACAAAATATCCTAAACATGTCTCTTGCCAAAAACTAAAAATACTATATAAAACGTAAAAACATCTTTCTAAATGCACTGCTAAGCTGTCAAAGAATTAAGAAATCTGAGAACAAAAACAAAGTGATTTCCAGTGGGAATCCTGGAGGGTAAAGGAGCACCTATATCTAGTTAACACTAAAGGCATTAAATGAATCCTGGTATCCCTGATTTTTGTGCTGTGGTGATAAAGATCAACAGGAGATAAAGTCTAGGGCCTACCCAAGGTGGGGATTTGAATTGCAGGCTTCTGACTAAAGCAGAGAACCCCTCAGAGTAACAGACAATAAGAAATAACCCCCTTTTTAAAAAGGAGCAGCAATGCACGAAGAGGGAGAAAAAGCTCCCTGAACATTGTAACCACAAGCAGCCTTCACACGGTTGTATGGCCTAAACTCATATTAATCATGAATCTCTCAAGTGGAAAATTTCATTCAGAGTTGTCCTAAGGGTTGGCTGTGTTTTCAAGCAACTTCAACAAAGTGGCCCAGAAAAATATGCATTCTACATGGAGGACTGCAGCTTAAATCCATCCCTCAAAGAATTCTTCCAGGTAGCAATTCAATAAAAATAAGTGTGAAAAAGAGACCATGAGTGAGAATCAGCAAGTCACAACAAACAGCAAAATCAGCATTGCAAAAAACATCATATATTGGAATTATCAGAAAAACAATAGAAAATAAGCTTAATGTGAATAGAGAAATAAAAGTAAGGCTTTAAAATATCTGCAATATGAGTCAAGGCTAGAAGACTATAAAAAGTAACCAATGAGATTTGAAGAAGCAAACAGAGCTTCTAGAAATAGAAAATAAACTGAATAAAATTAAAAACTCAACAAAAGAGTAAAATAGAAGATTAGAGAGAGATAACAAGACAATTGAAAAGAGGAGAAAGTGAAATGGAAAATAGGAGAGAGGTTAGGAAACATGAAAGACAGACTTCTAACCAAGGGAGTATCAGAGTCTGAGCTTGTCTCCCTGCCATAAACTACTAGGAAATTGCATAAAATATATGAAACAAATGTTTTCAGACATTTGTAACAGGGAGTGAAGTACTGTGAACCCTGAAAGAGGGGGAAATAAACAAGGAGAGTCCTGGAATCACCCCAGTTTCATCTAGGAGGCAATTTCCAGACTATGGCACATAAAGGTGGAAACCAAATAGAGTCCTGTAGATTTGCTTATTTGAGAAGACAAAGCCTAGAGTTCAGAAAAGCCAAGATGGTTAGAATTTGCAGAGCAGAGAAAGAGCTCCAGAAAATCTGTCTGTAGGTCAGATTTGAGAACACCAATCTCTGCATGCATAGAGTAAAATGTGTGAAGCCATGAAAAGAAGAAATTCTGACAAAAAAACAATTACTGGGGAACTAAAGCCAAACAATTCTGAGAGATTACAAGGGGTCAGGAATCACTCAAATTTCCAGTAGCCAGATGGAAATAGCTCTGAACTTACGGGTTATTCATTAGAGATTCTAGGAGTAGTGCACCTTAGTAAACCATTAGTCCTACAGGAAAAGCTACTCTGGTTCTGCCCCAAAAAAGCTTGAAAGCAAGCTTTTTATGAGGAGTAAACCAACCCATGAGGAACTTAATTAACTGCCAGAACAATGTCAAAATGCTTTAAAGAAATACAACAAAATCCAGCATTCAAAATGTAAAATACATAATGTCCAGCATCCAATAAAAAAATTACTGGTATATGAAGAAATAGGAAAATGTGACCAATAACCAGGAAAAAATCAGTCAATAGAAACAGATCCAAGAATTACAGAGATGATTAAAATTAGTAGACACGGGCCGGCCCGTGGCTCACTCGGTAGAGTGCGGTGCTGATAACACCAAGGCCCCGGGTTCGGATCCCATATACGGATGGCCGGTTCGCTCACTGGCTGAGCGTGGTGCTGACAACACCAAGTCGAGGGTTAAGATCCCCTTACCGGTCATCTTTTAAAAAAAAAAAAAAAAAAAAAAAAAAAAAAAATTAGTAGACACCATTAAAATGAAAATTTTCAAGATGCCCAAGGATTATTTTAAAACAAATATACTAAGAGTAAAAGGAGAAATAGAAAATATAAAAGAACATATAAAACTTGTAAAAATAAATGTTACATTACTGGATATAAAAATTCACTCCAAAGGATTAACAGCTGTTTAGACAGTGATGAAAAGATAAATGAACTTGAAGACATAGCAACACAAACTATCCAAAATAAAGCATGGAAAGAAAAAGGAAAAAAGAATTAACAGAGCCTCAGTAACCTTTAGGAAAATATCAAGTGGCCTAACATACAGGTAGGTAATTGTGGCTCCAAAAGGAGATGAAAGAAAAAGGAAAAGGAAAAGAAAAAGGAAAAAAAAAAAATAATAATGGCCAAATTTTTCTAAATTTGATGAAAACCATAAACAAACAAATATAAGATGCTCAACAAATCTCAAGCAAGATAATCATTCACACAGAAAAAACACACATCAAAACACATGGTAATCCAATTGCTGAAACCAGCACTAAAGAGAAAAATCTTAAAAGCAGCCAGACAAAAAAGACAATTTGGTATGGAGAAATAAAGACTAAAAAGTTATCTTGGATTTCTTATCTGAAGTGATGTAAGTCAGAAGACAACAGGCAACCTCTTTAATGCTTTAATGTGCCAAGGGGGGAAAAGTCAAAGAAGACTTGTATACTTAAAAAGATCTCTTCTGAGGGCTAGCTGGTTAGCTCAGCTGGTTAGAGTGCCACCTTGTAACAGCAAGGTTATGGGTTTGGATCCCTGTACTGGCCAGCTGCCAAAACAAGGATATCTTTTGAAAACTGAGTCAAAACAAAGCCTTTTTTCAAGCAGACAAAATGTGAGAAACTTCGTCAGCAAACCTGTACTAGGAAATATGATAATGGAAGTTTTTTAGGCAGAAGGAAAATGATACCAAACAGAAACTTGATTTACACATATGCGTAAGACTACCCAAGTGGTAAATATGTAAATAAGATTTTTCTCATTTTTAAATTTCTTTAAAAACTAACTTTTCAAGGCAAAAGTAACAACAGTTACTATGGGGGTTACAAAATATGCAGAAATAAAATGAATGACAACAATAGCACAATAAACAGAGGGGGAGAAAGGTGTAAGGCTGCCAAGGCAGGAGACGCTAGCCAGGTAAAGGAAGAAAAGAAGATTTTACCAGCAAGTGGCAAGCGGACCTGCCAGGCTGAGCCTAAAATGATGACAGCGCCAAGAGGCAGTTGGGTGTCTTTTACAGGGTTAAGATTGGCATCTGGCCTAGCCTAGGAAGATGGTTACAATTGTTGCATTCCATGTGCAGCTTGCTCAGGGGAACAGAGACTTAGGGAGACAGAAACCTTGGCCTAAGGGAGGGAAACAGTTACGATGTTACACTCTGGGTACAGCCAGCTCCCCCTGCTCATGGGAACAGAGACTTAGGAAGACAGAAACTTAGTGGAATGAAACTGAAGGGGGTGGGGGGGGGGCGGGTTTCTAAAAATCAGGCTCTCAGTTCCAGGAACCTAATTAAAAGGAAAGAGCAGATACATTTTTCCATATCCTTTCCAAGTGCACACGAAACTTCACGAAGATCACAAAATTCTGGATCAGGAGGTGTCAACAATTTTTTAAAATTTAAATACTGAATAGTTCTCTGAGAAAAACAGAATTAAATTAAAATAACAGAACGTTATCCAGAAAATCCTCCAAATATTTGGAAATTAATAATATACGTCTAAGTAAATGAAAGCACAAAGAAGAAACCACAAGTAAAATGTGAAGAACAACCTATAACACATACTTCGAAAAGTACTGGTTTATAGCAGAGGTCAGCAAATTAATACCCTCATGCCAAATCCCACCTGTACCCTACCTTTGTAAAAGCTTTACTGGAATACAGCTACATCCATCCTTTCACATGTTGTCTATGAAAGCTTTCACACTACAATGCAGAGATGAGTAGCTACAACAAAGACCATATGGCCCACAAAGCTTACAATATTTACTACCTTTAATTGTTATAAAGTTTATCGAACTAAACCAGTTCGATAAACTCTATAACAATTAGAGCACAGATTCTGTACCAGAATGCCTAGGTTTGAGCACCATCTCTTACCAGCTATGTGACTTTGGGCAATCATTAGCCTTTCTGTACCTTACTTTCCTCACCTGTTAAATGGAAATAATAAAAGTACCTCATAGGGGTAACATGAGAATTAACATACACACATATATGAGTATAAAGGAGTGAGAAGAGTGACTTGCATATGGTTAATGTTATATAAATGTTTGCTATTGTCATCATCATCATTATTATTACTATTAGTTTACCAGAACCATAATTAGCTTTAAGAATCCATGCCTGCTACCTGTCCAAATGAGAAATGCCATCTAGTACCCAATTAGAAACAGTTTCTACAAAGCTAAATTACTATTTCAGCCCCCAAATGGGTAGAACAAATAGTTCTTTGTTATGGCTTCCCATCAAATCAAGCTAGCAGAAAGCAAAGAGAACAAGAGGAGATAATTTGCTCCTCCTGAGTCATTAATGTTGGGGAACCAGAGGATATCAGCAAATATCTAACTAGAACAGAGATATCTACCTCTTGCTATAGTATTCTGTGTAGAAATTAAAATTTTACAAGACAAGTACAAAGAGACATAGCTAGAGGTATTTCTCTTTTCTCTAGCTCAGCTCATCATCTACACAGCAAACCACAATTGGCCAAAAGCTTTAAAACTCCATGTATCCAAATAGAGCCTCAAAGCATTTAGCTCTGTACAGGCAGTAGCAAACCAGACCTGCAGCACTTCCTCTGTAGCCTTGATAAACATATCATGGCCAAAATCAACCTCCCTAAGCAATAGGTTAAGCAACAACAGAAAAGAAGAGGTTGAAACAACAAAGTAAATACTATCTCCTTTTCTAGCTTTTTATCATTTTTACTTTATCATCTTTTCTCACATTTAACCCAGCCAAAGTAGGTGAGGAAGAGGATAAAGAAAGTTTTCCAGCAAAAGTAATGCTTAACCCACATCTTGGAAGACAGAATAAGAGATGGCCAGTTAGAAAAGTATCAAAAGTGCATTTCAGACTAAAGGACCCGAAGATTAGGAAAACCATGGTGCTTTTAAGAAAGTGCCAGCAATTCAACATGGCTGAGGGGAGGAATGTCAACCAGGAAGTAGTAGGTGACAAGGCTGGAGAGGTAGGCCAGAAGCCAGGAAGATGAATAGGCTTTGTTTTTTGATAGAGTTAGAATAAAGGGAGAATTCAGTTTCAAATGAATAATATGGAATATCTACAGAACATTCTTAGGAAGGGGGTATTTGGAATTGAGGAGAAAAGCCAGAGCCACTGTCAACTGATATGGAAGTTAAAGTAATGAATCTAAATAATCACCCAGAGAGAATAAGTAAAACTGTGAAAAGAAAAGAAGGCTACAGACTCCTAAAGAACACTGACATTTACGAAGCAGACAGAAAGAAAGGCTCCTTTAAATTTAACTAAGAAGTAACAATCAGAGAGGGAGAAGGAAAACCAAATAAAGAAGCCTCTATTCAGCTTCCCAAATTCCTATTCCCAAACACAATTTTATTTGTGTCCATTAATTGACTTGGAAGTATCTATAAAAAGTTCTAGCACACCAAATGCTCAAATAAGAAAAATGTCCTAACACACACTAGAAGCATCCCATGAGTCCCTGAAATTTTGAAACATATTCAAATAAAGAACAATTAAACTTAAAAGATTCTAGCATGAGTGTTCCTGATATAAGAACGAATTGTTACAATGTTACAAAGCGAAATCACAAATTATACAGAAAATGCAGGGCTCAATATAAAAACTGGTCAAATCATACATAAAGCCCTTAGAAGTTAGGATGTGGCAGGGCAATAGAAGAGAATAAAATTCAAGAATAATACAACAGACACTTGAGATACGTCTAGATATCAAGAGATTACTAAAATGCCATTAGAAAAACCAGTGAACCCCCCCGTAATATTTTTACAAAAATGATCCTCTTTATAATGTGCCAAAAGTCAAAGGTAAACTGATACTTTATTTTGTCCAGCACATAACTGACAAAATTAGATTAAAATAAAATCTACTTTATTCTCAGTTATTCTATAATTTAGCAGAATTACAACTATAACTTAAATTTTGTTAAACATGAGAAATATGTTTTTATAAATTACAGTTATATTTTCAAGATAAAGTACCAGTTAAATTTCCCATCCTCCTACCCCCTGTCGCATTAACTATGGAATTTTAGTCCCTGTTTGATGTGGATTTATATAAATAGACTTTTCAGGTCCTAATTATCTTCAATAAGGCAGACTGCCAGTACTAGCGTGGATATTCAATTCATTTCCAAGAAAGCCTCTGGGAAAAGAACATAAAGCATTACCACCAACTGGGAAACTCATTCATTGGATAAATCTTAAAATGATTACTTATAGTTTCAAATCTAGTAGAAAATGCAAAAATTATACAATATTTCCTGCTTGGTATCCATAAATAGTTTATAGATATAAGCAAATAGATATGTTCTCTTAAATATGTTTTTTAAGTTAAAGCATTTTTTCATTAACATAATTTCAGAGATACTCTTCTTAACTTAATCTTTATTTGGTAGCAGTTCCTTACATTTTAATTTACTGTACTTAAAATGGATATATTCCTTTTGAAATATAAAAAACCACCTCCTAAGTTACATGTTTGGGAGGCAGTAGGGCACTGCTATTAAAAACATGAGCTTTGGAGTATGACTGACCTGGGTTCCCGCTCTGGCTCCATTTACTAGCTGTGTAATCTGGGGCAAGTTATTTAACCTCTCTAAGTCTCAGTTTCTTTATCTGTAAAATAGAGATAATAACAGTATCTATTTCATAGAGGAGTTGTGAGGATTAAATGAGAAAATTCAGGCTCAGCATAATGCCTGGCACTTAGTATGTGCTCGATATCTTTTAGCTTTTATGTTTTTAAAAGCTTAAAATTTTAAGTAACACATTCTCATAAAGATTTGTGATGATAAAATACATGTACACAAGACTTTTCTTATACATTGCTCAAAATAAGCAAAATTAGAGGTTTTCAAGTAGTCAAAAAGCTATGGGTGTGATTTCTCCTTAGATATACTCATATAATAAATTCCTCAATGCAATATATTACATTTAAAAAGGGCAATTTCAAAGTTAAAAAGAAAATATCTCTATTTAAAGTATACAGATACTCACAGTTAAAACATCTTGAGTCTCAAAACACCTTAAATGATAAATGATTTTAAAAAACAACTTTGTAGGTTTGTTTCATAAAATTTTATGCTCTCGTGTAACAGGTAAAGAATATTCTCTTTCCTTTAAAAAAGAAAATGAAATTCTGATATGAGGACATTAAGGGACTTGAAAGATAATAGCAAAAATGGGACATGAATTAGGTTTTTGTAATTGCCAATCACTGCTATGCAGTGATACTAAACCTAGAAGCACATTTTTCCCCAAAGAAGAGGTTCCAGTTAAGTCTTTATAGATTCCTTACCAGAAAGTCATCTCTTATCAGAAAGTCATACTAATCTATGCTACTCAAAGAAGCTATACCTCAGAGTAGTATGAATGGCTATCATTTTCAAGGGAATAAAACACACTGTAATGTTTCTGTAAAATCTAGGTCTACAAATAATTTTATAAATTGAAAAGCAGATAACTAAAATTTTTCTGAAAGTTAAAATGATTTTAAAGTCCAATTTTAACATAAAACTTTTAAAAGATTATAAATTAAGCACACCTACAAAATCTTATTTATTTTTAGAATATGTTTTAGGTATAACAACTTCCATAAAAGCACCATGAAAAAGCTCTAGGCTTGTTTAACTTTTTAAAAATCATTGACTTGAAATAGATAATAATTTGGAAACTGACTAGTCAGTGGAGTGATAATTGTATCCTTTGTTTTGAACGTTAATTTCGTATAAAAATAACTCATAGGAACTGTCTTATTATTTTCAATAAAAATTCATTTTAATAGATAACTTTTAAAGTAACTGAAAATTAAAATACATACAGCTCTACTTAGAAAAACTTAATTTTCCTAAAACATCTTCCATCTGTCTTATTAAAATACCCTATCTGGAAAAGTTAGAAGTCACGCACCACATAATGACATGCTGTCAATGACAAACTGACGGAGGCTACACCATATAGCTTAGGTGTGTGGTAGGCTATACCATCTAGATTTGCGTAAGTTCACTCTGTGATGTTCACACAATGACAAAATTGCCTAACAACGAATTTTAGAACATCTCCCTGTCATTAATTGATGCATGACTATACATAATTTTCTATAACAGCCAGGTAATATTCTTCTGAATCAGAATCTCTTTGGATTTCAAGGTAGTAATTAATTCAATTGAGAAAGTTCTTGTTATGATGAAATAAAATTCCTTATTCTTATTTTTCTTATTATATATTTCTACCTACCCACCTCCACCCTTGGATAAACAAATACTTTTTTATCACTTGCTTCCCAATTTAATATTTATAGATTTATAACCACTTCTTATAGTACAAATTTAAAAAAAATAATTTAGGAAAAAGGGAAAAAATTATCACATACCTGTCCATCTAAGTCAAATGCCAAGCAAGCTATACCATGTGTATGAACATCCTTTAGAACTGATATGGTCTGCACAGTATATGAATCCCAAACACAGATATAAGGGTCTTTCCCAACTTGTCCTGTTGCTACCAGTACTCGTTCAGGATGCAATGCAAGGCTGCAAAATAAAGAAACAAATAAATAATAAGACTTAAAAATTTCTTAGAGAGCTTTTAAATTATGTGGTATATATAACATTTATATACTCCAATGGGAACATTAGACTTTAATTATTTATCCATTTAAAATACTTTGAATTTAAAATAACTTTTCTAAAAATCCATGCTAAGAGTTACCACTTCAATAGTATTAAACAGTTAATGATAATTATACCTTTCATAATCCTTATAACATGATACAGTATTTGTAAACTTCTCAAAAAAAGAACTCTCACAAGGGATCGACTGAACAACAGCAGCAAATTAGTAGCAACCCTACCACATGCCATTTTCTCACTTGGTACTCACCTGTTTTTAAGCCCTCTGTTCCATTTTACTATTCCTTTTATTAGGTAAAGTTAGACCAAACCTTAATGTCCACAAGTAGCATTCAGTAGCACTCCTACTATATAACACTGATACTTATATTACAAATTCCACTTTAAGAAACAAAAAGATCACCCATAAACACAGAAAGTAATCTTTGAGTCTTTAAAAACAAAACAAAGACCTAATAGTTGGTAATGGTCTATGTACATCAGCAGAAGGCAGGGAACAAATATAAATTTCTACTTGATAAATTTTTCTATAAGTAGATTTAGACTATCAGATTTGTCTTTGAGATGGGGAGAAATCACTTCTAGCATCAGGGTGAAGGTTGAAATGAAAAGGGAAAAGTTAAGAATGTATTAAAACCGATTGTAGGGGGTAAAAGAAAAGGAAGGACCTAAGATGGACTCTTGGGTTTCTGGCTTGGGCATCTGCACGGTTTGGGGTGGTATTCATCATGTCAGGGAATACTAAATGAGTAACCAGTGGAAGAGAAGATGAGTGGAAATGCAAAGGTGGTTTGACATATGAAAATCAACAAATACATGTAACGTTAACAGAATAAAAGACAAAAGCCTCCCGTGTATGTTCATCTCAGTAGACACACAAAAATCATTTGACAAAATCCATCCGCTTTCATGATAAAAATAAACAACAAACTAGGAATTGAGGGGAACTTCCTTAACCTGATAAAGGGCATCTACAAAACTCTACAGTTAGCAACACACTTAATGGTGAAAGCCTGAATGCTACCCAATTACAGAAATAAGACAAGGATGTCTGTTATTGCCACTTCATTCAACATGATAGCCAGGACAGGCCAGAAAAAGGAACAATATAGAGAAGTAAAACTATCTTTATTTGCAGATGATATAATCTTATATATAGAAAATCCTAAGGAATCCACAAACAGAGAAACAAACAAACAAACAAAAAGGTAGGGGGGGGCAGCTAATAAAGGAGTTCAGGAAGACTGCAGGATATAAGACCAATATAAAAAATCAGTTGCATTTCTACAAACTAGCAAAGAGAAATCCAAAAGTTAAATCTAGAAAACAATCCCACTTTCAGTAGTATCAGAAAGCAGTATCATAGGGCCGAACCCGTGGCTCACTCGGGAGAGTGCGGCGCTGGGAGTGCTGAGACCGAGGTTTGGATCCTACATAGGGATGGCCGGTGCGCTCACTGGCTGAACGCGGGTAAAAAAAAAAAAGAAAGCAGTACCATAAAACACTTAGTAATAAACTTAACAAAGTATAAGACTTGTACACTGAAAACTACAAAACCCCACTGAAAGACATTTTGAAAGCTCTAAATAAATGGAAAGATATCTCTTATTCTAGGCTTTGAAGAATGTAATATTGTTATAATGGCAACAATACTTCCTAAATTGATCTGAGTCAGCACAATCCCTTTCAAAATAGTAGGTTTCTTTCTTGAAGAAATTGACAAGCTGATTCTAAAATTCAGAAAGACCCAGAACAGCCAGAATAATCTTCAAAAAAGAACAAAGTTGGAAGACTCACACTTTCCAATTTCAAAACACATTAACTTACTACAAAACTGCAGTGATCTAGACAGCATGATCCTGGTATATGGACAAACAGATCAACGAACAGAATTGAGACTCCAGAAATAAACCCATACATTTATGATCAATTGATTTCAACAAAGATGGTATCAAGACCAATGGGGGAATAACGTTCTTTTCAATAGATCAGACACCTGAATATCCACATGTAAAAGAATGAATTTGGACCGATATATCAAATCATATTCAAAAGTCAACTCAAAATGCATCAAAGACCTAAATGTAAGAGCTAAAATGATAAAACTGCCAGAAGAAAACATAGGCATAAATCTTATTATCTTGAATAAAGCAATGGTTTCTCAGATGTAATATAAAAAACAGAAGTGACAAAAGAAAAAAAATATAAAATGGACTTAATCAAAATTAAAAACTTTTACGCTTCAAAGGACAACCACTGAGAACATGGTAACACAAGCCCCAGAATGGGAGAAGATATTTGCAGAGCATATATCTGATAAGGGACTTGTATCCAGAACATACAAAGAATTTTTACAGATCAACAATAAAACTGCAAATAACCCAATTTTTAAAATGAACAAATTATCTGAATTTCTCCACAGAAGATAAAGAAAAGTCATAGTTAAAGATGTTCAACATCAGTCATCAGCAGGAAAATACAAATCAAAATCACAATGACATACCACTTCTATGACAACAAAAGACAGAAAATATAAAGTATTTAGCAAGGATGTGGAAAATTATAATTATCTCAATAGTAAAGAAAGTTCAAAAATTACTGGCATTACATTCTGTACATATTTTTGAGTAAAAGGGTTTACTCAAAGTAAACAGTCTTTCAAATCAGACAGATCTAGGTTCAAAACTCTGGCTCTGCTCTTCATAGTCTTCTCAGCAAATTATTCATTTTAGTCTTGTTTTTTCATCTTTAAAAAAGACATATATTTAATATATGTAACGTGAGGGAAATTTCTCCAATCTTGGAAATTGGGGAGGAAAAACACAAAGGTCCTCATACTTTAAGTGTGAGATCTACAAACGATAGATCAGAAATATTCAAAGTCACAGTAAAGAATAGGGTTAGGTGCATGTTTAGATTTATAAGAAATTGCCAGTTTCCAAAGTAGTTGTTCCATGCTATACTCCCATTAACAATGTATGAAAATTTGTGTTCCTCTACGTTCTAACTAATATTTGGTATTGTCAGTCTTTTAAATTAGACTTTTCCTGATGACTAATGATATTAAGTAATGTTCCTTATAATCTATCTGTTCAAGTCTTCTAGCAATTTTAATTGGGTTGTCTTTAAATTTTTGAGTTTTGAAAGTATTTCATATATTCTCAGTACAAATCTCTTTGTCCAATATGTGAATTGTAAATATTTTCTCCCAGACAAGAAAGTATAGCTTTTCTTTTCATTCTCTTAACAGTTTCTTTCACAGAGCAAACATTAATTTTTATGAAGTCCAGTTCAAAAATTCTTTGTTTTACGGACCATGCTTTTGCTTAACCAAAGGTAATAAAGATTCTCTTATATTCCTTCTATAAGTTGTATAGTTTTATGTTTTATGCTTAAATCTATGATCTATTTTAAGTTTTTTTTTTGTATAAGGTGTCATGTAGGTTGAGGTTCATTTTTTTTCTTATAAATGTCCAATTGTGTCAGCACCATTTATTGAAGACTCTTTTCTCGATTGAATTGTCCGTGCACCATTGTCAAAAATCAATTGACTGTATCTGTGTTAATTTGTCACAAGTTATATGCTACATTTTCCCCCACTAATTTATGCATCTGTCCTTTCTCCAGTATCATACTGCCTTGATTACTGTAGCTTTATAATAAGCCTTAAAATTAGGTATAGTGAGTCCTCCAACTTTGTTCTTTTTCAAAATTGCTTTGGCTATTCCAATTACTTCATCTTTCCTATAAAGTTCAGAATCAGCCTGTATATCCTAAATATCCTGTTGGGATTGCATTAAAGCTATAAATGACTTTGAGGAGAATTGGCATCTTAACTATATTGAGACTTCCAATCCATGAACACATTATATCCATTCATTTTTTAGGTCTTGTTTTTTTCAGCTTCATTTTATAGTTTTTAGTATATAGACCCTGCGTAAACTTTGTAAAGTTTATACAAGATATTCTTTGAGCTATTGCAAATGGTATTATTTTAAAATTTCAGCTTCCAATTGTTCACTTCTAGTATTTAGAAATACAACTGATTTATGTATGTTGACTTTGTATCTCCTATGACCTTGCTATAGATTTGCTTAGTTTTAAGACTTGTGTTTCCTGTGTGTGTGGTTTTGGGTGGCTTTTTTTTTTTGGTAGATTATTTGGAATTTTCTATGTAGGCAACAATGTTATCTAGGAATAAAGACAATTTATTTCTTCCTCTCCTTATGAGCCTTTTATTTCTATTTCTTGCCTTATTGCACTGGCTTGAACTTCTAGTAGGATGTTTAATTAGGAATGGTTAAGAGAGGATATCCTTGACTTTTTCCTGATCTTACAAGGAAAACATTCAGTCTCTCACTATTAAGGATGAACTTAGCTGTAGGTTTTTAAAGGATACTTTTATAAGTTAGGTTAAGGGAGGGACCTTCTATTCCTAACTTGCTAAGCATTTAAAAAACATGAATAGATGTTGAATTTTGTCAAAAGCTTTTCCTGCATCTACTGAGATGATCATATGGTTCTTCTTCTGTCTATTAATATGTACATCAAATTACATTGGTTAATTTTCAAATATTGAACCAGACTTATAATCCTGGAGTGATCCCTACTTGGTCATGATATATTATCCTATTGATGGATTTTATTTGCTTATTAGCTTATTCTGTTGAGAATTTTTACATCCATTTTTTGTTTGTTTGTTTGTTTTTCTATAAAGATGACCGGTAAGGGGATCTTAACCCTTGACTTGGTGTTGTCAGCACCACACTTTCCCAAGTGAGCTAACCAGCCATCCCTATATAGGGATCCGAAGCCATGGCCTTGGTGTTATCAGCACCACACTCTCTCAAGTGAGCCACGGGCTGGCCCCTTTACATCTATGTTAATGAGGGACAGTGGTCTGTAGTTTCCCTTTTCTTCTAATGTCTTTGTCTGGATTTTGTGTTAAAGTAATGATGGCCTCATAAAAAGAGTTGGGAAGTAGTCCCTCCTCTTCTATTTTCAGTAACAGTTTGTGTTATATTGGTATTATTTCCTCTTTAAATATTTTGCAGAATCACCAGTGAAATAATCTGGACCTGGAACTACAGATCCAATTATTTTAATAGATACAGGACTCTTTATGTTATCTATTTTTTCTTGGTGAGTTTGACAGCTTATATCTTTCAAGGGAATAGTCCATTTTATCTACGTTGTCAAATGTATATGTACAGAGAGAGTTGTTTTTAGTATTCCCTTATTATCCTTTTAGTGCCTTTGAATAAACAGTGATCTGATGAATACTGGTAATTTCTGTCCTCTTTTTATTCTTGATCTATCTATAAATTTATCAATTTTATCAATTTTTTCAAAGAACCACCTTTTGGGTTGATTTTTTCTCTACCGTTTTGCTGTTTGCATTAATTTCTGTTCTTTTTCATTTCCTCCTTTTTGTTTCCTTTGGGTTTAATTTGCTGTTCTTTTTCTAGTTTCTTAAGCTGGAATCTTAGATTAGACCTAAAACCTTTCTTCTTTTCAAATATATACATTTAATGCTATAAGTTGCCCCAAAACACTACTTTAGCTGAATTTCACAAATTTTCATATGTTTTATTTTCATTTTCTTCCAGTTTAAGATATTTTCTAATTTCCCTTCTGTTTTCTTTGTGTTATTGATTTTTATTTTTATTTCATTATGGTCAGAAAACATACTCTATCTGATTTCAGTTCTTTTAAATTCATTGAAGTTTGTTTTATAGTATACAGACTATACTGGTAAATACTCCAATGGCACTTAAAGAGAATGTTGGCTCATGCTGTTTGCTATGCCATAAGTTATAAAGTCCTTTGTCTCTGACCCATGAATGTCATGCCTTTGCCAGCATCCAAGAATCAATAAAAGTCTAACTTACTAGTTTTTAAAGAGGGTAAAAACCTACCCCAGACTTTATTAGTTTTCTATGCTAATGTGATAAATTACCACAAATTTAGCATCTTAAAACAACACAAAATTATCTCACATTTCTGCAGAGTAAAAATCTGGTTACAGTGGCTCAACTGGGTTCTCTGCTTACAATCTCACAAGGCCAAAAATCAAGGTGTCAACACAGCTGCATCCCTTTCTGAAATCTCTGGGAATGAACTGAATTCCAACTTCATTCAAAATTTAAGCCAAATTTAGTTCCTTGTGGTTAAAGGATTGAGGTCGTGGTCCCCCAACTGGATATCAGCTGGGTGCCTCTCACCTCTTTAGGGCCACCTGCATTCCTCATTACACTGCCACCTCCATCTTCAAATCAGCAATGGCATGTTAAATCCTTCTCATGCTTTAAATCTTTCTGACTTCTGCTGTATGTCTTCTCAGTACAGTTGGAGAAAGTTCTCTGCTTTTAAGGGCTCACATGATCAGATTGGGCCCATCTGGATAATTCATGTTACTTTTGCTATCTTAAGGTCTATATCTTAATTATATCTGCAAAGTCACTTTTATCTTGTTTTAACATAACAAATTCACAGATATCAGAGATTAGAGTATGGATATCTTTGAAGCCAATCTGGCTATCATGTAGACTCAGATAAGTCCACTAGAGGATTTTGTACTTCTAGTTCTGTATTTCTCAGTTCTAACCAATCCATTTTTCTACAACTTTGATTTCTTTGCTCAAACCTTCAAACATTGTATTTGTTTCAAGAGTGTTTCCCTTTACTTCATGGCATACAGTTATAACAATTGCTTTAAATTCTTTGATAAATCCAACATCTAGGAAATCTTAGGGCTCACTACTGTTATCTTTTCTTTTATAAATTATTGAGATTTTCCTAATTCTTTGTATGCTAATTTTGGGTTATAACCTAGACATTTTGAGTATTATGTTTTAAACTCTGGGTCCTGCTAAAACCTACAGAATGCTGATATTTTTGTTTGTTTCAGCAGGCAAGCAATCCAATTAGATTCAGGGCACTTGTCCAAGCTTCTTTCTGCAGTTCAAATATTAGTTCAGTTTTTAAAGCCTTTGCAGTACTACCACTTGTACATACCACAGGGACAAATCTGAAACTTGGATGATTATAGTGCAGTTCTCAAAGCCTTTGATATGCTGTTTTTAGGCAGTTCCACACATGTGCAGCATAGGAGTGAGTTAAGGGCATCAAATATAGCCTTATTAGATCCGCTTCTTGAGCTCCACATACCCTGTACTTTTACTCACACCATCTTGATCCCTTGGTCAAATTGGTGCCTGCCACTGTAAGGTTTCTCTTTGCAGTCAGTAAGTATCTTAGGGGACTCTGATTCCATGTAAGTCCTGTTTCTTCTCAAACTTTTACCCAATCATTTTATCATCTACTGATGGACCTTTTCCAAAACATATACTACTACAGTATTTGCCTAATGTGATCCTCTTATTTCCCTTTTTTCTTCTACATTTATTAATTGGAATTCTACTATCATGAACTATCTTTTCTCCCCTATTTATTTAATACATATTTGTTTATATCTGCTTGAACTCATGGATATTTTATTTCAAAGGTCAACAAACTTTTTCTGTAAAGGCCCAGATAGTAAATATTTTGTACTTTGTAGGCAATACAGTTTCTGTCACAACTACTCAACTGACCTGTTGTAACACCAAATCAGCCATAGACAATATGTAAGCCATGCATTCCCTCTGGGAGCAATATTATCTCCAAAGGGGTGAAAATTGGTCTCCTATACATGGAGGGACCACAGGATACTTCAAAAAGTTCATGGAAAGATTCATATTATCTTTCAATTCTATTTTTCTATGAACTTTTTTGAAGAAAGGTCATACATGCAATACATGAATTAATATACAGTGTCTCTGTGGTATTAAAATTTTATAGTGGGTAAAAGTGCTCAGGAAAAAAATTTCTTTTTTTTTTTTTAATTTTATTTTGTCGATATACATTGTGGCTGATTATTGCTCCCCATCACCAAAACCTCCCTCCCTTCTCCTTCCCCCTCCCCCAACAATGTCCTTTCTGTTTGCTTCTCGTATCAACTTCAAATAATTGTGGTTTTTATATCTTCTTCCCCCCCCCCCGGTTTGTGTGTGTGTGTGTGTGTGTGTGTGTGTGTGAATTTATATATTAATTTTTAGCTCCCACCAATAAGTGAGAACATGTGGTATTTCTCTTTCTGTGCCTGACTTGTTTCACTTAATATAATTCTCTCAAGGTCCATCCATGTTGTTGCAAATGGCAGTATTTCATTCGTTTTTATAGCTGAGTAGTATTCCATTGTGTAGATGTACCACATTTTCCGTATCCACTCATCTGATGATGGACATTTGGGCTGGTTCCAACTCTTGGCTATTGTAAAGAGTGCTGCGATAAACATTGGGAAACAGGTATACCTTCGGCTTGATTTCCATTCCTCTGGGTATACTCCCAACAGTGGGATAGCTGGGTCGTATGGTAGGTCTATCTGCAATTGTTTGAGGAACCTCCATTCCATTTTCCATAGAGGCTGCACCATTTTGCAGTCCCACCAACAATGTATGAGAGTTCCCTTTTCTCCGCAACCTCGCCAGCATTTATCGTTCAGAGTCTTTTGGATTTTAGCCATCCTAACTGGGGTTAGATGGTATCTCAATGTGGTTTTGATTTGCATCTCCCGGATGCTGAGTGAGGCCGAGCATTTTTTCATATGTCTGTTGGCCATTTGGATATCTTCCTTAGAGAAATGCCTATTTAGCTCTTTTGCCCATTTTTTAATTGGGTTGCTTGTTTTCTTCTTGTAAAGTTGTTTGAGTTCCTTATATATTCTGGATATTAATCCTTTGTCAGATATATATTTTGCAAATATTTTCTCCCACTCTGTTGGTTGTCTTTTAACTCTTTTAATTGTTTCTTTTGCTGTGCAGAAGCTTTTTAGTTTGATATAATCCCATTTGTTTATTTTTCCTTTGGTTGCCCGTGCTTTTGGGGTCGTATTCATAAAGTCTGTGTCCAGTCCTATTTCCTGAAGTGCTTCTCCTATGTTTTCTTTAAGAAGTTTTATTGTTTCAGGGTGTATATTTAAATCCTTAATCCATTTTGAGTTGATTTTAGTATACGGCGAGAGGTATGGATCTAGTTTCACTCTCCTGCATATGGATATCCAGTTATCCCAGCACCATTTGCTGAAGAGGCAGTCCCTTCCCCAGTGAATAGGCCTGGTGCCTTTGTCAAAGATCAGCTGGCAGTAAGTGTGTGGGTTGATTTCTGGATTCTCTATTCTATTCCATTGGTCAGTGTGTCTGTTTTTATGCCAGTACCATACTGTTTTGGTTATTATAGCTTTGTTGTATAGCTTAAAGTCAGGTAGTGTTATGCCTCCAGCTTTATTTTTTTTGCTCAGCATTGCTTTGGCTATGCGTGGTCTTTTATTGTTCCATATAAATGTCTGAATAGTTTTTTCCATTTCTGAGAAAAATGTCTTTGGAATTTTGATGGGGATTGCATTGAATTTGTATATCACTTTGGGTAGTATGGACATTTTCACTATGTTGATTCTTTCAATCCAAGAGCATGGGATATCTTTCCATCTTCTTGTGTCCTCTCTAATTTCTCTCAGCAGTGGTTTGTAGTTCTCATTATAGAGATTTTTCACCTCCTTGGTTAACTCAATTCCTAAGTATTTTATTTTTTTGGTGGCTATTGTAAATGGGCAGACTTTCTTGATTTCTCGTTCTGCACGTTCACTATTGGAGAAAAGAAATGCTACTGATTTTTGTGTGTTGATTTTGTATCCTGCTACTGTGCTGAAATCATTTATCAATTCCAACGGTTTTTTTGTAGAGGTTTTAGGCTGTTCGATATATAGGATCATGTCATCTGCAAACAGGGACAGTTTGACTTCATCTTTTCCAATCTGGATGCCCTTTATTTCCTTCTCTTCTCTGATTGCTCTGGCTAGTACTTCCAACACTATGTTGAATAGGAGTGGTGAGAGTGGGCATCCTTGTCTAGTTCCTGTTCTTAAAGGAAAAGCTTTCAGCTTTTCCCCATTCAGGATGATATTGGCTGTAGGTTTGGCATATTTGGCTTTAATTATGTTGAGATACTTTCCCTCTATACCTAACTTATAGAGGGTCTTTGTCATGAATGAGTGCTGAACTTTATCAAATGCTTTTTCAGCATCTATAGAGATGATCATATGGTCCTTGTGTTTGAGTTTATTAATATGGTGTATCACATTTATTGATTTGCGTATGTTGAACCAACCTTGCATCCCTGGGATGAATCCCACTTGATCGTGATGAATAATTTTACGTATGTGTTGCTGTATTCTGTTTGCTAGTATTTTAGTGAGGATTTTTGCATCTATATTCATCAAGGATATCGGCCTGTAGTTTTCTTTTTTGGTTATATCTTTACCTGGTTTTGGTATCAGGATGATGTTTGCTTCATAGAATGAGTTTGGGAGATTTGCTTCCGTTTCAATCTTTTGGAATAGTTTGTAAAGAATCGGTGTCAATTCCTCTTTGAATGTTTGGTAAAATTCTGCTGTGAATCCATCTGGTCCTGGGCTTTTCTTTGTTGGGAGCCTTCTGATAACAGCTTCAATCTCCTTTACTGTTATTGGTCTGTTCAAACTTTCTACGTCTTCACGGTTCAGTTTTGGGAGCTTGTGTGTGTCCAGAAATTTATCCATTTCCTCCAGATTTTCAAATTTGTTGGCGTATAGTTGTTTATAGTAGTCTCGAATGATTCCTTGTATTTCAGATGAATCAGTTGTAATATCACCTTTTTCATTTCTAATTTTTGTTATTTGAGTCTTCTCTCTTCTTTTTTTTGTTAGCCATGCTAATGGTTTGTCAATTTTATTTATCTTTTCAAAAAACCAACTTTTTGATTCGTTGATCTTTTGAATTGTTTTTTGGTTTTCAATTTCATTCAGTTCTGCTCTGATCTTAATGATTTCTTTCCATCTGCTAACTTTAGGTTTGGATTGTTCTTGTTTTTCTAGTTCTTTAAGGTGAAGTGTTAGGTTGTTCACTTGCCATCTTTCCATTCTTCTGAAGTGAGCGTTTAATGCAATAAATTTCCCCCTCAATACTGCTTTTGCAGTATCCCACAGGTTTTGGTATGATGTATCATTGTTTTCATTAGTTTCAATAAATTTTTTGATTTCTTGCTTGATTTCTTCTTGGACCCATATGTCATTAAGTAGAATGCTGTTTAATTTCCATGTGTTTGTATAGTTTCCAGAGTTTCATTTGTTATTAATTTCTAGTTTTAATCTATTGTGGTCTGAGAAGATACATGGGATTATTCCAATTTTTTTGAATTTATTGAGACTTGATTTGTGACCTAATATGTGATCTATCCTGGAGAATGATCCATGTGCTGATGAGAAGAATGAATATTCTGAGGTTGTTGGGTGGAATGTTCTGTAGATATCTGCCAATTCCAATTGGTCTAGAGTCTTGTTTAGATCTTGTGTTTCTCTACTGATTCTTTGCCTAGATGATCTGTCTAATATTGACAGTGGGGTGTTCAGGTCCCCTGCTATTATGGTATTAGTGTCTATTTCCTTCTTTAGGTCTAATAGAGTTTGTTTTATAAATCTGGCTGCTCCAACATTGGGTGCATACATATTTATGATTGTTATGTCTTCTTGATGGATCAGACCTTTTATCATTAAGTAGTGTCCCTCATTGTCTCTTTTTATGGTTTTTAGTTTAAAGTCTATTTTGTCAGATATAAGAATAGCTACTCCAGCTCGTTTTTCTTTTCTGTTTGCATGGTAAATCTTTTTCCATCCTTTCACTCTTAGTCTGTGTGAATCTTTATGGGTGAGGTGGGTCTCTTGTAGGCAGCATATAGTTGGGTCCTGCTTTTTGATCCAGTCAGCCAGTCTGTGTCTTTTAATTGGGGAATTTAAGCCTTTTACATTAAGAGTTGTTATTGAAAGGTGTTGATTTATTCCTAGCATTTTATTGGTTGTTTGGTTGTCTTAGGTGTCTTTTGTTCCTTGCTTTCTGATTTACTGTTTGTTTTCTGTGTTTGTTGGTTCCTTAGGTTGTAGATAGTGTTTTTGTTAGCTTGTTTTCTCTTCATGAATGCCATTTTTATTATACTAGCGGGTTTAGATTTTTCTTGGGTTTTTATGGCAGTGGTAGTTATTTTTCAGGAACCAGACCCAGTACTCCCTTGAGGATTTCTTGTAAGGGTGGTCGTGTGGTAGTGAACTCCTGCAGTTTTTGTTTGTCTGGGAAATATACTATTTGCCCCTCATTTCGGAAGGATAGCCTTGCAGGGTAGAGTATTCTTGGCTGGCAATCTTTGTCTTTTAGTATTTTGAAAATATCATCCCATTCCTTTCTAGCTTTTAGGGTTTGTGATGAAAAGTCTGATGTTAACCTGATTGGTTCTCCCTTATAGGTAATTTGATGCTTCTCTCTTGCAGCTTTTAAGATTCTCTCTTTGTCTCTGAGTTTTGCCAATTTGACTATGACATGTCTTGGAGAAGGTCTTTTTGGGTTGAATACATTTGGAGATCGTTGAGCTTCCTGGATCTGAAGATCTGTGATTTTCCCTATACCTGGGAAGTTTTCTGCCACTATTTTGTTGAATATGTTTTCAATGGAATCTCCATTTTCCTCCCCTTCTGGAATACCCATGACTCGGATATTTGATAGCTTAAGGTTGTCTGATATCTCTCTCAGATTTTCTTCAATGTCCTTGATTCTTTTTTCTTTCTTTTTGTCTGCTTGTGTTATTTCAAACAGCCCATCTTCAAGTTCAGAGGTTCTCTCTTCAACTTCAACAAGCCTGCTGGTTAAACTCTCCATTGTGTTTTTTATTTCGTTGAATAACTTCTTCAGTTCAGCAAGTTCTGCTACATTTTTTTTCAGGACATTGATTTCCTTGTATATTTCCTCTTTCAGATCCTGTATGCTTTTCCTCATTTCATTCTGATGTCTAGCTGAGTTTTCTTGTATCTCATTCAGTTTCCTTAGAATTATCACTCGAAATTCCTTATCAGTTATTTCAAGGGCTTCTTGTTCTATAGGATCTAGAGTTTGAGATTTATTAACTTTTGGTGGTGTACTTTCTTGATTTTTTATATTTCTGGTATCTTTTTTTTGGTGTTTATTCATTGTGGCAGGGGGTTTCACAGTCCACCGGTTTGAGACTAATGACTAACTAGGATGTTGCTGTGGTTGCCAATTTCGTATGGCTCCCTCCGTGACTGCTCAGTTGGCCTCTAGTGCCTTGTGTGTGTGGTTGCCTCGGGTCTTGGGCTTCTCTGGGGAGCCACCTTTCTGGTCAGCTTGGGCTCTGCTGGGCTGGTGGATCACGTACCACAGGGTGTGTGATCTCTGTTGAGCTTTCACCTCCTGTGCAGGACTTCTCCCTGTTCTGTGTGCTCTGGCCCAGGCTGTTAGATCGTGCAGTGGCAACCCCACCGGGTGTGTGGTTTCTGTCGAGTCTCCGCCTCCCTGGCCGCACGTCTCCCCACTCTGTGCGCTCTGTGCTGGGCTGGGGCGTGTCTTCTGCACCCCTCGTCTATCAGCTGGGCCTTCCAGACCCTGCTCGGCACCGCCTCACCCAGGAAGTCTACCAGGTTTCTGCTAGGCACAGACAACCGGTCTCTCTGGGTGCCTTTGTAGCACTATGTAGATCTTTCTCGGGTCTTGTTCACCTTTGTATCCCCCCAGTATAATCCGAGTCTAGCGCCCACCTGCAGCCTGGTCTCCGGAAGGTTCAAGAGGACCTGGGAACTCTCCTACCACACTATTCCCAACCAGAAATACGTTAGGCTTTTTTCCAAACTGGTGGCCGCAGAGATGGTATCTGCCTCCCAGTAACAGGGAGTTTACCTGGGGCCGGAGTCCAGGGTGTGGTGGAGTGACAGTTGGCCCGCCCGTACTTCCTTGTCCTCCCGACACTGGCCGGGGACGCCCCCCGCCACCAGCCCCGCCAGAGAACCGCGGAGGGAGTGGGAGGCGAGGCCGGCCCATAGGCTCCGGAAAGCCCCGCGCCAGGCCAAGCAAGTGGGAGGGCTCAGTGATGGCCAAGCTGGGCGGGGCTGCCCGCACTTGGGAAAATGGAGGCAGCACCGGGGTGGTGAGTGGCCTGGTGGTGCAGGCGGGAGCCGGGTGGGCATCCGCCCCCCGAACAGAGCTGTGCCAGGGGTCACTCACAGTGCTGTGCCAGGTCAGGCGCTCACTCTGTCTCTGGTTTGTTGGCTTCCCAGTTCTCGGGCTGTTCAGTCGCGGCGCGGCTCGGGCGCTCCCAGGAATTTTCTTTAATGCCAGCCTGAAACCTTGAATCCTGAGTAGGGCAGCTGGCCGCCTTCAGCGCGGCCCCGGCCTCCGGGATCCTGTCTGCTTCCACAGCAGCCCTGGCGCCTCATTCCCTGTTTCGCGACTCGCTTTTGCAGCTAAGAAACAGTTCTTTTCCTGCTCCACACTTCAAAGCTGTTGCCTGTAAATGAGGCAGCCTCTCCTGCCGGGGGCAAAGTGGCGGTCACCCCCCATGACCGGCCAGCAGTAGCAGTCCTCCCTTAAGAGATGGTAAGAGGAAGGTCCACAAGTTTCCCGGCTGCCTGAGGCCCAGTGGCCACCTTTTCCACCTCAGCTACTCCGTGCCAGCTGCCGCAGCCGCCGCCATCTTGAAACTCTAGGAAAAAAATTTCTAAAAGGGTTTCTGGCGGCGGGGGGGCGGGGGGCAATAATAAAAAAGAGATTGCAAAATACTAATGTAAACAAAGAGTCATGCCTGTTTTCCTATAAAACCTTATTTACAAAAATAGGTAGCAGCCCAGACTTGACCCACAGTCTGCTGTTTGTTGACCCTTGTTTTATTCTACGGGTTAAAATTCAATTCCACCATCTATTTTGTAGCTCAAATTGTTTTATCTTTGACCTTTAGGAGATCCTTGAGATTGGTTTCTGTATTCTTTCAACAAGCCACCATCTCTTTTTGAACACTAACTTACTTTTTTGAACCACAAAATATTTCAGTATTTTTACTATCCCAGCCCTATAATCAACTACTTTGCAAAGAAGCCCTAGTTCCTTTTATTGCAGAATGGTGTTTAGAGAACCATATCTGGGCACTAGATGTGGTCACTGTTACTGGATTGTTAGTGCTTCTAGGCTGTCTCATCAGACAGAACTAAGAAATATATACATGTGCAGTAACTCATATATACACTCTCAAGGATACAGAATGTGTCTATTCATCCATCACATAACCATATGAATATTAAATAACTATGAGTTCATATCAACACCTCTGATTCTAATCCAAAACTATAGGGTTCATTTAAAATTTGTTCCTTTCCTTATTTATAACTTCTTCCTCCAAGAGTGAGAAACTAGGCACTCACAATCTATAGTCTATTTATTTATTTATTTCATTTTGATAGTTATTTTGCAGTTTTGGTATTCTCTGTTTAAGTGATGCTGAGACTCTGGTTTGCACAGAAAGTTCATAACCATAAAGTGATTCTGTATTCTTGGGGAAGAGATTTTGGGGGGTAATTTACTGCATACCACCCACTGTCTTCAGTTACCTGGAAATTTGAAAAGTTATTTTAATGAGGTCTAATTTATAATTTTACTGTTTACAATTCATTACTTTTGTGTCCTATATCCTGTACTTTTTCCTAGAAATTTTATAGTTTTAGCTCTCACATTTAAAATATGTGACCCAATTTTAGTTAAATTTTTTATATGGTGAGATATAGGTTGAGGTTAATTTTTTCCCTGTAATGGATATTCAGGTTTTTTTAAACATCATTTGTTGAAAAGAAATTATCTAGTACAGAGCAAAAATATTGATATATGGTGAAGGCAAGAATCATCTAGTACAGAGCAAAATATTGAAGTAGGTAAAGGCAAGAATTTCTGCAGCAGGCAAAAAAGAGTAGGACCTAGTGCACAAATGGAGGGATTAATATAAAATAGGAGCTTGATGTATTGCCAATGGGTGGGTGGAATATAGAAGTTATCTTCTGATAGTTTCAGTTTTCTTAATGAGAATGAAAGCATGAGTGTTTCTCAGGTATCCTTAAGGTCAACTTAATATCTTATAGTTAACTCTTACTCACAAAATGCCTAGTATATTACTGAACATATAGTGGAACTCAATAACACTTACAGATTAATTTGGGAGACAGATGATAGAAATAACCATTTAAAGGTGTATTCCTATTCTAAAACACTTCATGAGATGAATACCCGTCCATAGTGTGACACCATCATTTGAAACATATGGGAAGAACAGATTCTTTTTTTAAAATTTCTTTTTCCAATTAATATTGCTGAGTTATGGAATTTAATTTGATACAAGCAATATCATCAAATCCCACAGTTACATATTAAGTTATGTCAAGTATTTAATCTCTAAATTTACCATAACTATAAATGAGAAACACATTAACAAACATAAAGGGAGCTGTTATTCACCTTTGTATATTTCCCTATATACATAATTGTGTTAATCAGTGTCTAAATTTACCTCAAATGAGCATTTTACACTGTTAGTGTAAAATGTTTATACTATTAATCCTATTAAACAATTAGCTGATAAATTTGTATTCTTTCTCTCAACCTCCAAACTCCCTCATGACCATAGTCCCCCCATCATCAACCTCTGCTGTGCAGCTGATAATCCTACCTTGCACTTAATGAATAATATAGATGGAATTAAAGGAGAGACTTCATCCCCACCAAATTCACCAACTGTAACTGTGCTGGCCGACTGTGACTTCTCTCTTGTGCAATGGAAAAAATGTCTCTATTGCTGGAACTCGTCACTTTTGTTACGGATCCTATTCCCCTTTCTTTCAAGTACTTCACTCCCAGAAATATGCTTTCTGGAATTATTGCTTCCTTACTACTGAGTCATTCCTATCAGCATTCAAATATACCTCCTAAAAAAAAAAAAAAAAAAAAAAACTCCTTGACCCCTCACCTATCACTCTGTTTTTCTACTCCCCATTAACAGTAAATCTCCTGAAAAGGGCTCTCATCTTTTTTTACTCCCTTTACTATCCCAACATATTATAAGTAGGCTTTTCTCTTCTCCTTCACTTCTCCTTCACAAGGTCATATTTGACCTTGCCAAATCTAATGGTAAACTATTTGACACAACTGATCACTCTTTCCTTTTTGAATTACTTTCCTCTCTAGGCTTTCCAGACTCTAATCTATCAGCCCTTCTTCCTTCTCTGATGCTTTTGCTAGGCCCTACTTCCCATGCCCAACCTCTGAATGTTAAAGTGTCCAAGAGCTTTGTCTTGGCTGTCTTCCCTTCCTCTGCCAGGTGATGTCATCTAATCTGGCTCTAAGTGTATATCTATAGTGATAACCCCCAAATCTATATCTCTATCCCAGAACAATGAATGTATCGTGGGTACCTCAAATTTAATAAATCCAAAAGAGAATTTTATTTCCTCCTTACTAATCCTCCCACCAATCTGTTCCTCCTCACCTTAATAAATGGTATTACCATACATTCAGTTTCTCAGACCAAAAACCTAAATTTCATCCTCACCACTCCTCTTTTCCTCACTTATCACATGCATTCCACCAGCCTGTCTATCATGACCTTCATCTTCTCTGCTACAACCCTAATCTGGGATGGCATCCATCTTGCATTAGAACTATTTCAGGAACCTTCTGACTACCCACCTTTCCTCCTCTATTGCTCCCCTTTAGAGATTCCTCAAAATAGCCAGTTATCTTTTAAAACAATGTAAAACTGACCTCATCATTCATCTGGTTAAAATCCTCAAATAGCTTCCTACTGAATTAGAATAAAATCCAAACTATCTAAGATGGCACTTATAAGGTTCTGTAAGATACGCCCTTACCTACTTCTCAAACCTTAACTTCTACCATTTTCTCTCCTGTTCACTATGCTCCAGCTGCACTGGCCTTTCTGTCCCTTAAAGAGGCCAAATGTATAATGCTCTCAAAGTCTTTGACTAGAATGATCTCTCAGATCTTTGCATCATTCATATCATTCATGCTTTACATCAAATGTAACTTGCTCAGAGAAGCCTTCCCTATCTGCCCCTACTTATCCCAACATATTCTATTACCCTAATTTATTTATAGTAGTTATCAGCTATCTAAAATTACTATTACTCATATTTTATCTTATTCTCCCCCACTAGAATGTATATTCCAATTGGACAGAGACTTTGCCATTTTTTGTTCATATTATACCTTAAGCACTTACAGCAATGACTGACACACAGCACGTATTTAATCAATATTTGTTAACTGAATTTCCAAAGAAGTGTTGAAAGAAATTTTTTGAATGAAATGATCCTCAATATGGAAAAATCCTTATGTATAATTCTTTTCACTGCATCACCTTTTATTACACTAAAAACTTGAAAGCTACCTAAATGTCCAACATTTAAGAAATGCTTCATAATTATGATACACTCATAGGATGGACTCTCATATAGTCATTAAACACATGTACAGGGATTTTTAGTAATACTGGGAGAAGCTTATGTTATCATGTTAAATAAAAAAGCACAGAATCCAAAATTTTACATATAATATAACCTCAATTACTCAAGAATACATGTATTAGGGCCGGCCCTGTGGCTCACTCGGGAGAGTGCGGTGCTGGGAGTGCAGCGGCGCTGGGAGCGCCGAGGCCGTGGGTTCGGATCCTATATAGGGATGGCCAGTGGGCTCACTGGCTGAGCGCGGTGCAGACAACACCAAGCCAAGGGTTACGATCCCCTTACCGGTCACAAAAATAAATAAATAAATAAAAAGAATACATGTATTAAAAAAGCTTAAAAGGGAATAATCTAAAACACAATAGTAATATCTCTAGATTGCAAGACTGTGGGTAAATATTTTTCTACTTTTTACATGCCTTTCAATTTTCTGTAATAAATATGTATTACTAATTTAAAATATACAATAATAACTCTCTAAAAGGGAGCTTACCAAGCTCCTCATACCTCCTATTACGTTGCCCTCAAACTTCTATATAGTCTCTTTACAAGGCTTCAAAAATTGCCTTTTGCAAATGCATCTCATCTGAATCTCACATCCAGGTTCCAGATAAAATTTCTTACCATGTCAGTAGAGCTGCCTTCTATGGTGTTTATGTGTTGAATACACTGTCCATGGGTTAACTAATAATTAGTAGAGACACGCTGTAACCAAGTAACCTATGACCAGTCAGTGAACTCTGTAGTTGGTTATCACCTATGTTGCAAGACTTAAGAGTGGCCTTCCACTTTCTACTCCTGGTTGGGAATTATGCCTTGCTCTCTGGTCAACCTTACTATCTCTAAAGAGATATCTGAGGTGGTTAGACCTGGTTACATCATCATCTTGTGGCTAAGTTGAATAATTCTATGAGCAACATTATACTGAGTAAAAACTGAAAAATTCTTATGAGTAACCGCCTGTGGCAACTCTCATCACCCTCCCTATACTAAAATGAATATGTAACGCAACATCTACACCAGAGGCAGTGGTGTCTCATGATATATCTTCTGACCAAGAAAGACCTCTCAAAATGATGAAAAGAGATAGATTCTAATGGGTTTGAATGTCTTCTTTGGATGGGAAGTGAAGTAGGTACATGATTCCCAGGAATAGGAAGAACAGCACGATTTCCTTGACAAGAAGATAGATGTCAGTTTGGCATTTCAGTTCTTCTAACTGATTTGGGAAACAGGCTATGATGTATACTTCTCTTGCCATCAGTTTATTTCTGGGCATTTAATTTCAGTGAAGTGTTCTGCCATCTATTCCATATCCAGTACACATGACCTCCCCTCTTTCAGGCCCCATCTAGAGATTGACACCATTGGCAATGACACAATCCAGAATTCTCATCTCACATCCAATCTGTCTCTTTGTTTTGTCCCTATATTTCCTAATCCAGCATATATATATATATATATATATATATATATATATATATATATATATATATATATATATATATATATATATATATATATATATATATATGAGCTGCCCATCCTAGAAAAAAATTAAGAATTTTGTGGTGTAATGATAAATTGACTGCCTATAGCCTGCAAAATAGCTAGATCCAGGGTGTAATGTCCACCTTCAGTACCATGCCTATTCCTTCATTCTAGCAGTCAACCAACACCAAGAAATTATTTAATATTTTTCCCCATCCTTCCTACTTCAGGTGTATATGCATGCTCATGTTATAAGGTGGGCACTATATTTCACTTGGTCTTTTAACAATCCAATCCACCTTTAAATTATATTGGCCAACAGAGGGTTATATAGTAAACAGGAAATCCAGGAATTATTAAGGCTTTTGTCCCAGTTCTTGCTGTCTTTTGCCAGTACGGCAATGCCTATAATCTGAATAGAATCCTCTGTAGCTAAGGCAGCTTGTTTACACTGGTGAGGTATAACCCCTTGTTAGTCCTATGCTGTCTCAGAATATTGATCCATATTGAAGACAAAATGGAGGACACACAAAAGGGAAGCGAGTCAGCTGTTAATGGCTGATTCATGCTTGGTCAGTACAAATATGTGGTCTCAAGCCTTACAAAACACAGTATTCCAGGTACTTTGCCTTGACTGGATATAAACCTAGGGTGCTATTTCAAGTATTCATGAGAAAATATCTACTTGAGAATTGCATAGGGTGAGGATGACCTGTCCTTCTGATAGGTATTTACATGTCCCATCAAATGTTAACATATTGGATATTTGGTCTATTTCTGACTACAGATCCTGGCTCCAAAACAGAAATTTATTTATTTGCACTCTTGGACTTCCATGATCTAAACCATTCAGCCAAACCCACTACAATTACTTCATGAGTCTGCTGAAATCATCACCTGAGGCACTGGGTTACAGTAGATCTCTCTTGATACCATTCAGGATGCACATAATTTTGCACATAATTCTGACCTTCCAAGTCCCCTGTGAGTGAGAATTTTTCTGGACTGATAATGCAGGATATCTTTTTTTTTTTTTTTTTTTTTTTTTTTTAAGAGGGCTTACTATTTATTTATTTATTTTTTTTCAGGATATCTTTCTATTAGTGTTTTTGTCCCCTGATGATATTGAAGAGATCCATCAACAGAAAACCATACTAAGGTTTTTTGTGGGGTTTTTTTGGTAATAAATCTCCAAATGGGGATGTCCAATCTGAGAGGGGCTTAGACAAGAGGCTCTACATATTTAAAGGAGTCCCACTACTTAGCAAATTATGCACATTGTTATATAATGCATAATAGTAAGTGAATAAATTTGGCTAGGCTCTAAGTTTTTTCCAGTTTGACTTCTAGCCCACCACCAGTTGAACAGGATTACTACTATATCTAGAGCAGTAGTTTTTCAACCCTAGCTGCATAGTAGAACTATCTGGGAAACTTAAAAATTAAAAACAGAAGCAAACAACAAGAAAGAAACTATACCTGGACCCCAGATTAAATAAATTAAATCAGAACTCCCAGGGGTGAGGCTTGACTATTGTTAGTTTTATTCTTTGTTTGTTTGTTTTTAACTCTCCAAGTGATTCTAACATGTAGCCCGGGTTGAAAATCTAGAGCACTGGTTCTCAAACTTTAGACTATGTCAGTGTCACCTGGAGGTGATTAAAACCAATTGCTGGGCTCCACACCTAGAGTTTCTGATTTGGTAGGTCTGGGGTGAGACCTGAGAATTTGCAATTTCAGGTCATGCTAATACTGATAGTCTGACAATCACACTTCCAAATAGCAAGAATCTGGAGCTGCTAGCCATGTGCCATTTTTAATAACCAAGTAAAGTAGAAGCTGCTGGGACAAATCTTGAAGGAGGCTAGTTTTGTGTACTAATAATGACATGACTCATTTTGTTTTCTTCCTGCTCCCCCCTTTTCCCTGATCACCTGACATACACAGTCTCCTGGGGAGTCTTGTGATTACAATGTAATCATTGCAAAACAGCTAACACCTCCATTAAGGTGAAGCAGTCTTCATCTTACTTGATACAACTGATCATCCTTTCTCCCCAAAATACTCTCTTTACTTGACTTCCATAAACCCACACTCTCTTGGTTTTCCTCCTGTTTCTCTGGTCACATTTTTCTCAGTTCTTTATCTCCCAAATATTTAAATATTGGAGGGCCACAGGAAGCCATTTTTTAGATCCTTTCTCTATATTTGCTCTCTGGATATCTCATCCAGGTTCACGGCTTTAAATACTATCTATATGCTGATAATATCCAAATTTATACCAGCCCAGGTTGCTTCACTGAATTATAGACAGATATGTTCAACTACAACACCACTTGTTTGTCTTTTAGGTTTCTCATATGGAACCCTTCTAAACAGAGCTTCTGATCTTCCCTTCCTCCCAAAATAAACAACTTGCTCTTCCCATAGTGTTTCCCAATTCAATAACGGGCAACTCCATTCTTCTAGTTGTTCTGACCAAAAATTCTGTGATCATCATTGATCTTTCTTATCCCTCACAATTTACATCTAACCCATTAGTAAATCATGCTCCCTCTATCTTCAAAATATGTCCAGAATTTGACTTTTCTCACTACTTTAACTGTTACCACCTTAGTGCAAGCCACCAATATCTCTTGAATGAATTATTGCAACAGTCTTCTAAGTGGTCTCCTAGCTTCCATTCTGCACTTCTCCCTACAGTATGTTCTCAATAGAGGAGCCAGAGTGACTTTATTAAACCATAAGTAAAATCGTGTCACTAATTTGATTACATTGTTCCAATAACTTCCAATCTCAAATGGGAAGGCCAAAATCCTCTCAATAGTCTACACTGTCCTACACAATCAGTCACCACCACCATTACCTCAATCAAACTTCATTTCTTACTAGTTTTCCCAAAGTTCACTCCACTCCAGCCACACTAACTTTCTTACTGTTCCTCAAATACACTAGGCATTCCAATTCAGGGCTTTTGCACTTGATAGTCCCTCTGTCAAACATATCCATTCCTCAGATATTCACACTGCACATTCCCTCACCTCCAAGTCTCTACTCAAGTGTCACCTTTACAGTGAGGCTTTCCTGCCACCCCATCTAAACACCTATTTAAACTCTTCTCAATAGTCCCTATCTTACTTTTTTTTTTTCCTTAGCCCTTACAAACTACACGTATGCACGTACATATATATGAGGGTACTTCAAAAAGCTCATGAAAAGGTTTGTATTGTCTTTCAATTCCATTTTTCCACAAACTTTCTGAAGTCCCATCATATGTATGTATGTGTACACACACACACAATTTACCTTGTTTATTCTGTATCTCCCCTCCCCCAAGAAGATATAGCTCTATGAGAGTATAGAACTTCATCTGTTTGGTTTACTGCTTTATCTCTAAGTGTTAAGAATACTCCCCGGCAAAAAAAGGTGCTCAATAAATATTCGCTGAAAGCACAAGTAAACCAAAAACTAGACGTGTCACTTAAGAAAGTGTCTTAAGGTGGGAGTAACCAACTGTTCAAATGATGAAAAATCAAAAAAGATGAGAACTCATAACTGACCACTGGATTTGGCAATGTGGATGTCATTGGTGACCTGGTAAGAACTGCTATGGTGAAAGAGAACAGAGCCAAGAGTATAGAAGAGAAAAGGAACTGAAGATAGTGAGTACAAACAACTCTTTTAAATATTCTCTCATAAGACAAGACCACTGCATATGTTACCTCTACCTAGAATGCTATTCCTTCTTATGACTATTTCTGTGTTTTCCTTAAAGATTCAGCTTAGGCATTATATTCTCTAAAAACATCATTATAAATTGTTATGTCCCTACGCACATGCCATATCACAGGTACACTAGTGCTCTCCCCAGTACACATAGTATTCTAATTGATTATTTACTTAACTGATAGTGTCTTTAAATGCTGAGTATTTAAGGTGGAGCCCCTTACATAAAGATGCTCAATACCTATTTTTCTGATGAGCAAGAAAACCTTGAAATAAACAGTAAGTTCTTAATAGCCTCTAAGAATTTATTATTCCATATGTTTTCCTCATTGTATATCCAAGACATTATATTTTTAATGGTATCTGCATATTTGAACCTATGTGCATGACAGTACTTCAAAGGGTTCATAAAAAGATTCATATTATCTTTTAATTCTATTTTCCCGCAAACTTTTAAAAATCCCTGATATAGTTAATACACATTTATGTAATTTCAACTATTATTCTAGATAATTCCTACGTTTCCCTGAAAACATCTCTTAATTTTATTCCAATGACCTGCTTATTCTGGAATAGACTGTCATATTTGACCAATAAGTTTTACGTAAGTTTCAAGCAAATATGGAAACAAAAAAAGATGATGAAAAAAGCACTGACTTTTTATTGCTAAGGTTATCATTACAGCAACATTGTTTTCCACTATGTATCACATTTATGAATATTATATCTTCTGCTGTGACATAACTGAAAAATTACTCAAGTGGCTTCTGTACTTACAGGTCAAATACTGAATTTAAAAAACTCAGAGGTTTTAATATTTGCCTGATCTGTTTTACTAACAAGAATGATCTCTATCATTACTGTTAGAAATAAAGTTCCCAGAACCCTTTGACTGATTTCTAAATTATATTCTTGGTAATGTATTAAATTTGTGCCATCAATTTCAAGAAATTATATGATTCAGATTTTACTACCCATTGCAACTTTTCTGGAAACATCTTTTCATTGTCATAAATTATTTTAAGGATGTACAATTTGCATGAAATCATAAGCACGTATTCAATTATGGCAAAATTAGAATATGTTTGTCATTTTGAAATATTTTGAGATATACATTTGGGTGGTACAACTATACAAAAAAAAGGCAAAAAGCATTGACTTCCTTACAGTTTACTGAAAGACAATTATAAAACTTTAAGCAGGATAACATAAAATATAGCTTCTAATTATTGCTGAAAGAATAAACAAGACATAATTTATCCCAAGAAATAAATCATATCTAGTTTCAGAAAGCCTTAGTACCATAGTCTCTTATAACAACAAATGAACAAAAACAATGCAAGTGCACCACCAGAAGACCTCAAAATCCCTCACATTTACCCCACCTACTGAATTCAACCTAGGAGACCAAGCAGCAGGAGGAGGGCTCCAGTCAAGGCTGCTTCAACTACGTAAAGCTACTACGCCTGATACTTCAGGAGACCTAAAACATGGAAAAGACGGTAGACTTGAAAGGATTAGGGAAGAAGACAAGCAACTGGGATAGACTCTACTCTTGAGATGAATAACAAGATAAATAATTACTATGGGGTTGGTTGGTTGGTTTCAGTCAGCAACTTAACTTATTATAATAGGTCTGTAACCCTGATCACCACTACAAAAATAATCCTAATTTGAGAAAAATGAAATGACTTGTCAGTTTCCTTTGCAAAGTAATGCACTAAAAACAATCTGGAAAAAATTCCACTTTGGTGTCTTAAAAAACACCCTATTCTGCAATCTCAATCTTTGCTTTTCTAATCTTTACTCCATCTTGCTCCGTCTTTTGTCCTGGGTGTTTTGTTTTGTTTCCTCTTACACACCATAGATATACAGAGAGGCTAAACAGAACAACTTTACTGATGGAATTTAAGTAGAAGAGCTTCTTGAAATGCCCAATTTAAATCCTGTGGAACATAAGTGAATACATAAGGGAATAAAATTGAGTAACCAAATCCAATCATAGACTCTCTGCTAAAAACCCACAAGTAGCACACAAATACATTCTCAATGAATTTTAAATATATTCTCCTCTATAAAGGACAAAAAAAAAAAAAAAAAAAAAAAGCTGTACTTGAGGCAATAATCAGTGGCAAAGAATAATTTCTGAAGCTCTTAACTTTACCACAAAAGTTCAACTGAGACACCGACTAAAAATTACATTTCAAATATACCGCTCACTCAAGAAATGTAAACAAGTACTGGGACTAACTTTAAGATACTGCCCAAGGTTGAATAAAAAAACACAAAAAATAAAAAATACAAAAGTAACATACTTAGGAGTACTTTAATGAAGATGGATCAAGAGAATTGGAAATCAGTTATTTTTAGCAGCTTTTTCAGGCAAGACCTACCTACCTCAAACTGCTTTGGGGTGTGCAAATTTTGACATCCAACGAATTGCCTGTAGGTTGCCGGGGTTTCTTTTCTACGTGCTGATAACAGCAGGCAGTGAAACCTGAACTAATAATTACGGCCAAGAGGAGAGAGTGCCCTCCAGGATGCCACCCTGGGCACGCTCCCCAGGACCAGCCTAGGCTTGCTGTGCTTGGGTCAGTTCTATTAGGTAAAAGATTTTCCCCCTGGTGCTTTAAGAATTTAGTTAATAAGAAATCTCTCACGGGATTTAAAGGAATAAAGTGCTACCAAAATAACTTTTCGCAGTTTTCATAATCTTGATGGAGGGGGGAAAGGGTACAAAGCCATGAAACCCAACGCCCGGTGGATCCGCAGACCTGATCTTACTGCACGGACCCGAGAGACTCCCCAGGATAGGACGATGGGGGGAAAGGCGTTTGCAGGGTGTTAACGGAGCGGACTGGGGACCAGACAGCTGCGGATTCCTCTCTGAGGGGATGCTCCCTGCAGGAATGGTCACGGCGCCCAGGACCGGCAGGTGCCAACTCCGGGAGCGGTTTGCAGGGGTGACGGCGGCAGCCCCCGCCCCCGGTACCTGATGATGTCGTCGCTGTGGCCCCGGTAGAACTTCTGCCGGTGCTCCCGCGGGCTGTACACCACGCCGACCCCCGCCACGAAGTACACGATCTCCTTGGCCGCCGTGTAGTAGAGGTTGTTGCGGCACTGGTGGCCCCGGTAGCCGTACACCCACTCGAGCCGCAGGTGGCAGCTGGGGGCGCTCCGGGCCGCCATGACGGGGCGCCCACCCCGCCGCTCCGGCTCGGGCCCGCGGTGGCGGAGGGAGGCGGTGGCGGCTCGGCGACGAAAGCCCTCCCGCTGGCGGCCGGGACTGCCCGCCTGCCGCGTCCTCTAAGCTGCGCTCGGCAGGCGCATCTCGCTTCTGTGGTGGCCGCCGCGGTCGCCGCCTCAGCCCACGGGCGGGAGGAAAACCCTCGCCTCGCGGAACATGCCGAGGGCCGCGGGCGCAGCCGGCCGTCAAGTGGGTGCCCCGAGTCCTTCGCCCGCCTCGGCTCGTCTCCTCAGCCCGCAGCGCCGAAGCCGCGAGTGGAGCCGAGCGACGGCTCGCCTCCAACCCGCAGCTCCTCAGCCACCGCCCGCGCACCCGCCGCCGGTCACCTGCGGCGCTCGCAACCCGCCTCGGCCTCGTCGCCACAGCCCGGCGGGTGCGCGCCGCGCGTCCCCGAGCCGAGCCGAGCGGCGAGCGCGCGGCCTCGCGTGGCCCCGCCCCCGCCCCGCCCCGCCCCTCCCCGAGCCTTGAAAAGTCCCAGCGCTCCCGGGGTCACAGCCCTAGCGCTGCTCTCGCGGCGTCGCTTTCCTGAGACCTCCAGCCCGCTTCCCGAGCCGCAATTGCCGCGTTCTCACGAATCCGCCCAGGCCCCAGGCGGACCCTCGGCCATCCCTGGCTCCTGCTGCTGGGCGTCCTCGCCCGGGAAGCGACTTGTAGGTTCCACACGGCCTCTGCACCTCGCCTGGACTACGTTTATCGCCGGGAGAATCAACACCAGGATGCCAACCTCATGCTTCGCCTCCCACCGGCTCAGACCTGTGTGTGTTTTTCTTGCTGCCACACGGTGCTCTCTGGCCCAGACATTGGGTGGGGATAAAACCTGACTTCTTAAGTGTACATTTTCTTATTGGTGTAGGTGACCTCAAAACTGAACGTAGAATTTATATCGTAAGATGACACGTTAGATCCGATTTCCTAATAAGTATCAGTGGTACTGGATTTTCTTTAAAATATAGATATATGTTGTTTCGGATATCACCAGTAGCCTCCTAATTAAATGATTTCTTGCAGGGCATGCCTTACATTGTGGTAATCGTGAAGTCAGATGGCTCAAGTATTGTGATCGTGAAGAATGCGCATGTAACAAAAGTATTAGGAGCAATAGATTAATGACGATGTCATTTTCTACCCAGTTTCTGAAGCGCCCCTTTCTCACAGGAATATGAACAAGATTTATTAATACCTGTAAAAATAATTTGAAAGCCATAATTATAAAGTGCAGAATGATAGCCACAAGGCTTACAAGAAATTCTGTCTCATGATATACCAATAAAACCCCTATTGTCTAAAATTATTCTGGTTTCTCTGAAAAATACTAAAAGTTGGAAATCTGGCAAAAGCTAAAATAAACTACCATCCTTTCAAGAAATATGATTGCCCAAAGGCGATGACTCCTGTGTAGTACATATGCATTGGGATGGATGTTACCCAGTTTCTACATCCTCAAAGATGCAAATTACCAACTTGAGACAGAGGATAACTTTTTGGCTTTGATTATGACTTTTGATCTACATGCAGTAAAGAAGGGCCATCTCAGAGGAAGGAATTTACATAAATGTTATGAAAAGTAAACTCTGAAGGAGTTGAAGTTGGCAGCAGAATCTGAAAGAAATAAGCATTGTAGGTTAGGTTTCCAGCTCCTGTTGTAAAAAACACCATCACTACCAAACCTGAGGCCTAACAAGTGGCTCTGAGGCCATAAAAAGGCCTGAGTGGGGTTCCCTGGACAAAGGCACACAAAATTTCTCTTTGTCACCTGTAGGGATTTTGTTGTTTCCAAATAACTATATGTTTGCTAATTCACTAGTGAGTACCTTAAAATCCTCTGGTGAGTAAAAGAAAAAGGTTTTGATTATTTAAATTTAGCCAGTGAACTTAGAAAAGATTCAATATTTTGTTGCTATACATTTGTGATACATTCATTACTGATTACATGTATTTTTTATGAGACATAGGATGTAGAAGAATATGAAATACTTTTTTTCTGTTTCACATTTTTTGGCACAATGTCTTATGGATACTGTGATATGTATTTAAGTATTCAGATGAATAACAGATTTAAATAATGTATTTTCCCATTATCATATTTTCCATTATGATTTTTAATGACCCAAGGGTAGAGTGTGAAGCAAAAACATCCTTAATTAAACTGTCCTCAACTGACAACTCAACACTGAAAGAGACAGCTGAGGCACAAAGGTGGCTAGAAAATGAACCATTTGTTAATACTAGAGGAAGAAAAAACAAATCTAATCAGTTCTTACCCTCACAACCCTCACAACATTGTGTAATCCATTATTATGAATGTCACATCAGAAAGCTGAATCAAACTTTTATTGATATGAGATTCCATCATCTGCATCCTTTGAAAGTAATACAAATAAGGATGTAGGGAAAAAAAAACCCCAAATTCCAGACGTCAACAAGTGAACATTGGTTAGGCATTTTAAATATAAGCTACAATACTCCCTTTGGTCATCTATTTCCTGAAACTTGAGTTCCTGCTATGGAGTTTTATATTATATTGAAATATTTCTAAAGTTCAAGCAAGTTACAAATTATTTGTTGGCTACCAATTACATGCCAGCACCATGCTAGGTACCCTTAAGTCCATGACAACCTTTGGGTTGACTCCATTGCCACACAAGCAAAATAGCTGCCAGCAGCTCCAGTTCTACATCCTATCCTCTCAGCAATCCCTGTGGAAAGACCTTTTCTCAGTAGCTTCCGTGAAAACTACTAGACTTCAGCCCTATTGGCTCTGATTGGCCGGCTTGAGTTATGTGCCAGCTTTGGATCCACAGAGTAGTGCCAGGTACACTAAAACCACAGGAAGGGAGAGTGGGGGAAGAGCAATCAGAGAAGTGATCCTGCCAAGGAAAATTTAAGTGGTATTACCAGAATAAGAAGAAATGGATGCCATCAGTGTCTACCCAGGGCTGGCTTAAATGCTTTAGAGTCCCCCAATCTCCATTTATCAAACGAAAGGCACCTAACATCTAAAAAAAACCAGGTGTTTGGTAAATAATGCAGCTTTAAGACCCCTTCTGGCCAGATTGCCACCCAAAGATCCTTCTCTGAAAAAATCCTGAAGCTAGCACCAGATGCCAGGCAGGCAAAAACAACAGATGTTCCCTACTGTTATTTCCAAATGCCTATTAGAGTCCACCTAAAGCCTTTAAAAACTGATAATATAGATGGGTTGGTTAGCTCAATTGGTAAGAGCATGGGGCTATAAACAAGGTCAAGGGTCTGGAACCCCCTATTGGCCAGCCACACACAAACAACAACAAAAAAACGGTATACAATTTAAATAAAAGAAATCCCAAACCAAATTATCTTCTTCTACACATTTGCACACCTTGCCATCTTCTCTTTCTGTGTCAACATCAGTATTACCCCAGCTAGGTAGGTTGGAAAGGTAAGTAGTTGGCCATTTTGTGAGGAGACTGAGCAGTTGTGGCCACGTTGCTGACCTCAAGCAGCGATCGGGCTCTCCACATAGAACCCAAGAGTAGGAGATTCAGAATCGAATCTCTTCTTTCCCTCCTCCCGGTTACAAATCTCTTGTAGTATATGTTAATGGAACTTTGCTTGAGTGAGATTTTTTTGATCTTCAGCTATTTTTCAGCTTTGTGGGGAACCTTATCATAAAACACAATGGCTATTAATGTTACCAACAAGACAGATCCTCACTCCGAGAACTCCCAGATATTCACTGGGAATCTCAACTCTCCTGTGGTCAAGTCTGATGTGGAGGGAACCTTCTCAAAGTATGGCAAAGTTGTGGTTTGCTCTGTTCATAAGGGCTTTGCCTTTGTTCAGTATGTTAATGAGTGAAATACCCAGGCAGCTGTAGCAGGAGAGGATGGCAGAAGGATTGCTGGCCAGGTTTTAGATATTAATCTGGCTGCAGAGCCAAAAGTGAACCGAGGAAAAGCAGGTGTGAAATGATCTGCAGCGGAGATGTATGGCTCCTCTTTCGACTTGGACTATGACTCTCAACGGGATAATTATGACCAGATGTACAGATACCAGCTTACATTCCTCTTCCTCCTCGCATCGCTCCAGCTGTAGTGCCCTCAAAATGACAGCGTGTATCAGGAAACAGCTCACCAAGTGTCAAAAGTGGCTTCAGTTCTAAGAGTGGACAGCAGGGATCTTCTTCCAAGTCTGGAAAGTTGAAAGGAGGTGATCTTCAGACCATTAAGGAGTTGAGCCGGATAGAGCAAGAAGTGGATTCTCTACTGGAAAGCCCAGAAAAAAATTGAAAAGGAACAGAGCAAACAAGGAGTAGAGATGGAGATGAAAAGGAACAGAGCAAACAAGGAGTAGAGATGGAGATGAAAAGGAACAGAGCAAACAAGGAGTAGAGATGGAGATGAAAAGGAACAGAGCAAACAAGGAGTAGAGATGGAGAATAAGTCAGAAGAGGAACAGAGCAGCAGCTCCCTGAAGAAAGATGAACTCATGGGAAGATGGGCTCTAAGGGGGTGCAGATGACTCTGCTGAGGAGGGAGACCTACTGGATGATGATGATGAAGACTGGGGGGGGGTTGAGCAGCTGGAATTGATCAACAGTAACGAAAAATAGTCTGAGGAAGGAGAGGACGACCCTTAAGCACATAGTGGGGTTTAGAAATCTTATCCCCTCATTTCTTTACCTAGGCTCTTGTCTGAGATCAACTACTTCACCAGATCCTCTGCCCTGGTATCTTTAGCACATGCTCACTGTTGGACCCATCCTCGTGCTTCCCATGTTCGTTTCATATTGTCCCCGTGCCTAGTCCCATTTTCTCTTCCTTTGGCACTCCTAGTAGTTTTGTTGAGTCTCACCCTGTAGTTTTTGCTTTTCATTTTGATACCTCTTTATGACTTAACAATATATATAGCATGTATGGTTTTTATCAGCTGTTTCCAAAATAGTCTCTCGTTAATGCAGGGAGTACAGTGCTTTCCATTCATACGAGTTCAGTAGTGCTTCCCTAACTGCAGAGTCAATCTCGTTTAGTTGAGTAGCACCTGAGAACAGCTTTGAGTTAGAAGCACGTGCCTTATACTCCACGTAAGAGTGCTGTGGGGGGCTGTTCAAACAAGTGTAACCATGTATCTTTGCGATTGAGAGTTGGCATTTCAAATCCATCCTGAAGAAAAATAATTAGTGTAATAGTCTTAAGACTTGTTTTCTAAAGTTGATTCTGTGGGTTATTTTTGTGAACAGCCTGATGTTTGGGACCTTTTTTCCTCATAAACAAGTCCTTATTAAACCTGAAAACACAAAAAGAAAGAAAGAAAAAAAAAAAGATAAGCGGTTGTCTTTGCTTCCTCACTGTTTCTAACCTTCCATATATAGTTACCAAGTCCTTTTGACTCTATTTTAGAAAAACCACTAAATCTCATCCCCGTCTCTACATCCATATCCTACCAATACCCAGTGCCATAGTCCAGTTCATGTTCGAATTATCTTTTCCCTAAATTCTCTCACCTGAGTTATCTGTAAAAGATCATGTATCTGAACATGCCACTTTTCCTGTTTAAGAACTTTTCTAGGAGCAATTTGACAATAGGCATCTTGAGCCTTGAAAAATTCTTATCTTTGACTCACTAGTCATCTAGATAACTGTCACAATGTAATAAAAAATGCAGATCAAGATTCATGTATCAAAATATTTATCACAGCATAATTTAGGACAATAAAAATTTGGAAACCTAAATGTCCAACCATAGGGAAAGCTTTAAGCAAAATGATTCAGCCAATATGGCAATATATTATAAAACCATTAAAAATTAGATTTTCAGATGAATTTTGGCAACATTGGAAATTTCCCATAATAGAATGTAAAAAAACTTTTAAAGCGGGATATGAAAAAAACTGTATATGAGAATGAGCTCAGTTGTGTAATATAATGAAGGCTGGAACAAAAGATTCCAAAATGTTAAGTTTTGTAATAGGACGGATAATTTTAACACTTTTCTTGATATGCTTTCTAAGTTCTTTAAAAATATACACGCAATAAGATGAGAGCATTTTATTCTCAGAATTCCTCATGGGAAGAGAATTATGTTTATCGGAAAAAAATAAAATACTTGAATGAGTGGTTGGCGCAGAAAAACGAGATCCTAAAAGAGCCAAATGTGGGCAGAACTGTTCTGCATGAGAAATGAGAAAAAATTTGTTGCTCCAGGAAGATGAGGGAGGGATGAAGTTATAGAAATGGCAAAATTACAAGTTCTGCCATGCAACCCTCTGCAAACCCTCTCAAATTTTATATAAGGTTTCTAAACTCATGAAATGCTAGGTGATTTTTTAAAAATGGAAACTGGATAAATGGGCCTTCTAGGCCGGCCCGTGGCTCACTCGGGAGAGTGCGGTGCTGACAACACCAAGGCCGCGGGTTCAGATCCTATATAGGGATGGCCGGTTTGCTCACTGGCTGAGCGTGGTGTTGACAACACCAAGCCAAGGGTTGAGATCCCCTTACCGGTCATCTTTAAAAAAAAAAAAAAAAAAAAAAGAAATGGGTCTTCTCATCTGAGTTAATGTAGAAGGAAGCACCATCGCATGAAAAGAAGCATAAAGTTTTTCAGGAGGGATCAGAGGAAGCCCTGATTAACCCTTGTGAACTCAGAGTTCAAGCCACGTTAAACTCTCTAAGTGGTAGGTCCCTACTGACATCTCAGTTATACACATCTATTGCTTCTATAATCAGGAAAAAAGTAATAAAAGTAATTTTAAGCAAATATTGAGTAACTTATAGTTTATTACAAAATAAAATGTCAACTCCTCATTTGTGACATGCAAAGCATCCAACGTGTTTTAACAGACTCACCTCCAGCCAATTCCTCCTTGCCCTGCAGTGGCCCTACTGTTCAGCCATCCTAGATGACTGGTCATTCCTAAAATTAAGCAGGCCTTTCTAGAACTCCATACACATTCGTGGCATCCACGCTGTGCCATAACTTCAACTATCCACTCTCAGCCTAGTAAACTCCTATTGAATCTCTGAGACCTAACCCAAATGTACCACTTTGTTATGAATTGAATTGTGTCCTGCCAAATTCATATGTTGAAATCCTAATCCCCTTACCTTAGAATGTAACCTTATTTGAAAAATATTTCATTGCAAATATAATTAGTTAAATTAAGGTGAGGTTCATACTGGAATAAGGTGGTCCTTAATCCAATATGACTGGTGTCCTTATATAAAGGGGAAATTTGAGCACAGACACCCACACAGGGAGAATGTCATGTGAAGATGAAGGCAGAGATCTACAAGCCAAAGAATGCCAAGGATTGCCACCACCACCAGAAGCTAGGAGAAAGACATGAAATAGATTTTTTCTTCACTGCCCTCAGAAGGAACCAAACCTGCTGACACCTTGATCTTGGACTTCTCTCCAGAAAAGTGAGACAATAAATTTCTGTCGTTTAAGCCACTCTATGGTACTTTCTTATGGCAGCCCTAAAAAACTAATACATGCCTCTTTTCTGCAGTTTGCTGTGACAACTCCATTCATACTCTCCAGAACTAATTAGCTTTCATTTAAGTCCTTACTACGTTTTATGAAATCATACATACCAGCACAGTAGCACTTATATTAAATTTTAGGAAATTATTTATGCTTCTAGAATGTGTGTTCTCAAGAGCATGTGTTTACCTGCTTACTTTTTTAGAATCTATAGTCCTCTTTCTTTACATAGACACTACCTCAGCCTGGATTCTCAAGAAAACTGAGGCTGAGGCAATGATTAGGCATTGACACTTTAATCAGGGAGGGCAAACCTAGAGCAGCGAGGGTGAGAAAAAGGAAGTGACACAAGAAAAGCTGTGAAGACACGCAAAGTGACCTTACTGCCTGGAGCCACCGTGTAAGAATCCGTGAAGACACAGAGCAGAAAACTAGGCAGGTGCATCCACTTGGCACGCAGGCTTTCCCTCAATGGGCTGCAGGACAAACAGTGCCTTGGAGTAGTCCATAGGAAGGAGGAAGGAGGGAAATTTATTTGTCAGCTCCCTCCTGTCCCCAATTTCCCATTGGTTAAAGTTCACCTCACAAGAGTTGGTGTTAATTAATGTTCACACTTCTACGCTGCACCATCCAGCTTCATCTCTGGTTTCTCAGCCACTGGTTCTCTGAGCCCCAGTTTCTGCAGAGTAACACGCAGAGGGCCAGGTGATAACACAGTGAGTGAGCTGCATAACAGGAGAGGGATCCCGACCATGCTTAGGGAACCTAAATCTTTTATAATGATCCTAACCAAGCTTAGGGAACCTAAGTCTTTTCTAATTTTATTATAATCTTTTTTTATAATTTATAATCTTTTATAACCTGTCTGATCTTTACCCTGAAGGGAGACGTTATCTTTATTGTATAGACTATAAATAAATCTATCCCCTGCTCCAGAGGGAGACACTATCTTTATCTTCCAAGGTTGTTTACTATACAAACATATGCAAAAGACAATCTGGAACCACACAGGCAGGACCTCTGTTTGCAAGATATGCGGAAACGTGAGAGACCTATGGAGTGTTGTCTTCTAACACAGATCCAACATGCTGCTGTCAAGCATTTATTATCTGACTGGAAACATTACCAAACTGTAATAAGAATGTAACATTTATTTTTGCAGCAACTGAAAGCATGTCACAGCAAGAAAAAGATTAAGAACCACCACCATAATCATTCCTATATGTATATTTTATTAAGTTCAGCAGGTAACGGAACATAGCACAGCAATAATTCAACTAGCTACCAGTAAGATGTGTATCTTGACATCAGTCTGATAAAAGAAACCATGAGAAATCGGCTCAATGAATTAACTGAACACCCTTAGGGCCATAAACAATTCTATGCACACAGTGACTTACCATTCAAGGATGTAGTGACGGTGGATGCTCACATAGATACTGAAAAACATTATTATACATTGTAGTTGTGATTATTCTGTAATCACTGCTGACTTGTTTCAAGTTCCTTCATGTTTCTGATTCCTTCTACTACTTTGCCAAAAATTCTACTATTTGAAAGCAGGTCACAGAAAGAAAAAGGTTAAGAGCCACCATCATAATCACTCCTAAATGTAAATTGAGCACCCACGTGTGAATCATTGGGCTTAGAACTATGGGGGAGTAATTAAGGAAAATGAATACACAGTCTGTGTTTTGAAGAGTTTATATTCCAAAGAGGAAAACAAGATAAGGACATAAGTATCTTTAAAAACAAGTGAAAAAATACATAAACAAGTGAAATATATATAAATACACATATATATTTTAATACAAGTAAGCACCATAATTAAAAAATTACAAAAGAATTATAGAGAGAAGATACTCTTATTAAAAGAGATGTTCCTGAATTTTACTCATCATTAAAAAAAATGAATATAGGAAAGATAAATAAAAGCAGATTTAGAAATAAGTTTAAGTTGTGCCAGAAAGAAATAAAACTTAAGTGCAAAATATTTATGAAAAGATAAGTCTTAAGCTGATTTTGATGTAGGAGGACATTTCCTGGTGAGGCAAATACACTAACTTTCTAGAAAGAGGAGATATGACAATTCGTGATAAAAGAAGATAAAGTCAAAACGCATAAAAGATAAGAACAGTAGCAAAATGTCATATGTATTTTAAAGTCACAGACTACTAGGAAATGAAACTAGTGTTTTTGTTAGTCAGCAAATAAACATTATCTCTAAACAATATCTTTACATTTTGTGATATGTTTTTATTGCATTCTGTGCACCTTATGAGCATCCAATAGATACTTAATTTTCATATTTTGTAACTCTTTAAAAGTAAATATGCTTGTAATAAATGTTTTTGAATATATATTCGGTCATAATTTATTCTGCAATCTAATGGAATGTAATTAAATGTGATGAAATAAGTTACTTTAAAATTTCTTCCAAATTACAATTTATATTATTATACGTATGGAGAGGTCACTTGCCAATGCCCATCCTGTAACCAAATACAAAATATTGGCATATTACTGAGTAGTTCAAATGTTACTGATTTATTTGTAATCCCTTCTAGTAAATCCTGGTTTATCTCCAGGAAGTTTTCTTTAAAGACATAACAAAATGTACTCCATTCAAAGGCTTTAACATGTAAAATATGTAGGATCTGAATTGTATGTTGTTCAAATATTATTTTTTGCAAATCTAATTATAATTCCCTTACCCTCACCAAATCCAACTTGAAATTCTCCAACAGCTTCCCGCTACATAAAAAAAAAGACCCAGCTCTTCAACAAGGCCAAGAAACCCATCATGGTCTTGCACCTGTCTCTACCCTCATTTCACACTCTCTTCCTACTCACTGGGCCACCCTGGAACCTTGACCTTGCTTTATTTCAATTCCTGGAACATGTCATAGTACCCTGCCTTAGGCACTTTTTACATGCTGATCCTTGGCTGCTGAGAATGCTCCTCTCCTTATTGGCTTGTACGCTTCACATCTCAGTCAATCATCATTGGACAGTGAAACCTTCCCTGACCTTCCTAAAGAGGTTACCTCCCCCTCTTTTACAATCTGATAACACCAGGTTTCTCTTGCTTAATATTTGTCAAAGGTATAATTTTATATCTACTTGTACAATTTATTGATGTCGTTCTTTCTCATCAGCTGTATGCTCCTTGAGCACTTTCATCAGAAAGAAAGATTGGGGGCAGAGAGGAAAATGGAGAGAGCCCCCCTTAGTGATACAGGCATACAGGCTGCTATGCCGGTGATCAACTGCTACCAGGGGACAGGTGGGAAACTTTGCCTACTTCCCTGGACCTTTCTCATATAGCCCATCCGTGGGGCCCAGGCAAAGATCCACTGCTGGTAGGGGAGGGGTAGAAACAAGACCTATTAGCTCCTAAGGAGGAGAAGGAAATCCTCTTGGGCGTAAGAATCTGCATCAATACAAAGCAGAGGTCTGTTACTGCTGGGGCAGAGCCCAAGTTAGCATTCGGCTGTCATGAAGAGAAGGCAGGGGTGCTAAGAAAGTCCCACCTCCAGATCCAGGTTCACAGGTCTGCCTAAGCCTGAGAGGTTGGACCAAAAAGAGCCAAAAACATCCTTCTGCCCCTACAAACTTAGCATGAGTAACAAACACCAACACTCTACTGTTGGGGAGGGGCAAGAGCATAGAGATAGCCACCCCCCACTGAGGCATAGTCCCTGCAATGACTAATAAAAATAGAGAATGGAGCAGAAGTACTGGGAATAATCCTGCAGCACCCCAGACACAATACCACACACAAAGTAACAGCAGCCCACCTTTGGTGGAATATGAAGCTTGTGGTGCAGTGAATATAACAATAGGAGCAATAAAACCCAAACAAGTTCAACTCCTTCTTAGATTAATTGAAACTCCTATAATAACAGCCTGACAGAGAATAGGCACACGCATTCTCAGGTATAAACACTCATTATTCTATCTACAATGGCTGGTATATACTAAAAAATTATAAGACACAGAAACCAAGGGGGGTAAAAAACCATTGTCAAGAGATAAAACAATCAATAGAACTCTCTTCAAAGATAACTAGTTGTTGGAAAAATCAAATAGTGACTGTGACAGTTAATTTCATGAGTCAACTTGACTGGGCTAAGGGATGCTCGGGTAACTGTAAAACATTATTTGTCTGTGTGTCTATGAGGTTGTTTCTGAAATAGATAAGCATTTGAATCAGTAGACTGAGTAAAGAAGATCACCTTCACTAATACAGAGGGACATCATCCAGTCTGCCTAGGGTCTGAACAGAGCAAAAAAGTGGAGGAAGAGAAAATTTGCTCTCTCTGCTGGAGCTGGGACATCCATCTTCTCCTGCCCTTGGACATGGATGCTCCTTGTTCTTGGACCTTTGGTCTCAGACTGGAACTTACACCATTGGCTCCCCTTGTTCTCAGGCTCTCAGGTTTGGACTGGAAATACTCTGCTTTCCTGGGTCTCCAGCTTAAAGATGGAAGATCATGGGACTTTTCAGCTTTCGTAATTGCATGAGCTAGTCCTTTATAATAAATCTCTTTCTACTTATCTATATTTTATTGGTTCTGTTTCTCAGGAAAACCCTAACACAAGAACTTTAAAATAACTGTGATTAATATGTTAAAGAATCTAGTAGAAAAGGTGGATAACATGTATGAGCAATGGGAAATTTTAGCAGAGATAAAAACTACAAAAAAGAGTCCATGGAAACTCTAAAAAGAAAAGACATAATATCAGAGTTGAAGAATTCTTTCATCAGATTCATCAGCAGACTGACTGACACCTCTGAGGAAAGAATTAGTGAACTTTAAATTGGAGCATTGAAATTGTTCATATTGAAAGATAAAGAGTAAAAAACAGTGGAAAAAAGAAAAAAAACATTTGAGAGCTGTGAGACATCAAATAGTTTAATACACATGTAACTGGAGTCCCAGAAGGAGAAAAGAGAGAGAAGAGAGACAGAGACATATTTGAAGAGTTAATAGCTGATAATTTTCTAAAATCAGTGAAAGAAAACAACCATAGATTCAAGAAGTTCAACGAATCTCTAGAAGGTTATATAAAACACAAAGACACACAATCCTGGACACTGAAAACCAACGATTAGAGAGATAATTTTAAAGAATAAAATTACATTCAGAGGAACAAAGACTGAAAGATACCACACCAAAAAAAAAACAAAAAAAACACTACTAGAACTAATAAGCAAGCTTAGAAAGCTTACATGTACAAGGTCAATAAATAAAAGAAGAAATAAATTTATTAATGGTTATTGTAATTAAAAAATAGTTTGTTGAATGTCTTTGATTAGCAATATCATTAAAAGCAATTTTCAAGCAAATAGTCAACTCGGCAGAGGCATAATTCTTCTGAAAACTCTGCAAAAGTTTTAATCCCTCTAATTTGGATGATAACAACAAATGAGTGAAAGCAGTATTTCTTATTCTGAGTCCTCCAGGTCACAAGATGTCTGTGAAAGTAATATTTTTTCAAATACAGAAAGGCAGTTGTATAATTTTCAGCATAAGCTAAAGTATCAACTTGTTTTGGGCTGGATCTCAAATCATGGACACAGAATTTACTTTATTTTGATGAGAAGTTTTTTGTTTTCCTCTAACTTTATTTTAATTTTGAAACAATTTCAGACTGATAGAAATGATAAAGAGAATTCCTGTATATTTTTGTTTTTATCCATATCTCTGGATTCCTTGAATATTATTTGTCACATTTCCTTTACCATTCCCTCTCTCTGTGTACACACACACACACACACACACACACACACACACACACACACACACAAATCCATTTCTGAGTAAGTTGTAAACACAATGCTCCTTTTTAGTGTGCATTTTTGATTAAAAATGACATTCTCTTACATATTACAGCATAATTATCAAAATCATGAAATTGACATTGATATAGTACCATTATTTAATCTACAAATCTTATTCAAATTTTACCTATTTTCCAATTAATGTCCTTTATAGGAAATTATTTAAATTTGATTCAGGATCCTTTTCACATGTTGTATTTAGTTTCCGTGCCTCTTTTAATACGGAAAAGTTTCTAAGGCTTTATCTTCCATCACCTCGACATTTCAAAGAATGCAAATCATTTATTTTGTAGAATATTCCTCATTTGGGTCTGTCTGATGTTGCCTTATTATTAGATTCAGGTTATACTTTTTTGGTGGTAATACAAGAAGCAATATTGTGTCTTTCTCAGGGCATCATATCCAGAGCTAAATAATATCTATTTATTCCATCATTGGATATATAAACTTTGATCACTTGGTTAAGGTGATGGCTGCCAGATTTCTCCATTAATGGCTTCTCAATTAATTATAAAGTTATAATTAATTAATTAGTATCTTATGGGAAATTAATGCAATGTTAATGCATTTTGAACATTGACATTTCTTAAAACACGTTCTTTCCTGAAAATTAATTTTTGCTGCTGAATATTTTTATGCTTTTCTATTAACTTTTAAAGATCAGATAATACACAGGCCTATAAATAAAAATATGATTATGGAAAGCAAATGTTATGAATATCTTATAAATTATGATGACTAACATTCTGAAGGGGTTCAAACAGTGACAGTATTAGAGCCATAGGATTCTTGGAAGACTGATAGAGCATCACAAAGAGTAGCTTCGCATAAGCTTAGCCGTGTTAGAGCTTAATGCTGAGGAAAGAATTCTGCTTGAACAATGAACAGTCACTGCAGTTGGCAGGAGTGATAAAGCAAGGCCATAACTCAGCAACTTGCAAAGCTAACAGTCCTGTTTGAAGTGACAAAGCCAGAGGCAAGAAGTCTGACTCCAGGCTTCACAGGACTGAGCCCAGGGTCAGAGATTAAGACATGCTGATCTGCACATGGTGGCTGACCCCATCCCCGCTTCATTTTTCAACACACTTCTCTCTTTGTATTTTTATCTTATATAATCCCCTCCTGAAACCCGAAAGTTCTGAGGCAGTTGTAGATTAGCTGTTTCCTCAGGCATCTGATGATAAACTTCCTGCCTGGCACCACCGTTTGGGACTGAGGAGTCTTTTGTTTCTGAGCAGAGAGCAGCCAAAATTTGGTCACTGGTAACATGACCACAAGAGAAACAGGCCCACTAAATCCATTGTTTGATGAGCTGCATTGTTTCCACTACTCTCCTGAGCAGGACTGAAAAGAATTTAATGTTAAAACTCGAACAAATTTGATCAGTTGTTTAGACCCTTAGACAAGAAGTAGAGAAAGAGGCAGAGTTTGGAGTGGATAAGTGGAGAAAAGGGGAAAAATTCTTAACAATACTGAAATTAGATTATAAAATTTATATGTACGAAAAGCAGTGTCACATTACAACATTGCGGCAGAAATTAGGTAGTATATTAAGAAGGCAAATATGAAATAGGGTCATTTCAGAAAGTTGTGAAATATTTCAAAAGGAAGCAATGATTTATCTAATTCATAATTCTTGTCAAAACAGGAATTAAACTAAACAAAGGATTGAATTACAATAATTCAATGGCATTAATTGCTCCCAGTTTGTTGGACATTAAGTGAACTTGAATAGAGTTCCAATGAACTGGCAGATCAAAAAGCAGATGAGCATCGTGAAAGGTGTTCTACGATAACTTTGTTGCTGCTGTTTTTGTTATCAGAGGTGAATAGTAAAAATTTTTCAAACAGTGTCACACACAAGAACTGGTAACACACCGAGATGCAGATCTGTGCCATAGAATGAAAGTCAAGATTGGTTATACACAATCGTGGGATGGGCCTTCTGGAACAAAGACAACAAACAAATCGAGAAAGCAATGAGTTAAGTTTGGATTTGGAGAAAAGTGTCAGAAATCACTTTAAAATAGATATTCTACCATAGCAGAAAGAGAAAATGGAATGATTCTCAATCACTTAATTATAAATTGATGGGTTTGTAGCCTTTGAACACAATGCACCTGCTGTGGATTGATTGAATTGTGTCCCCCAAAGTCCATATATTAGAAATTTAATTCTAACTGTAACTATTAAGGGAAATCCTATTATGGTAATTGAAAGGCGGGGCCTAGATTGTAAGACCATGCCATAGTGAATGGATTACTAATTGTGATCTTTTTTTTTTTTTTAATAAAGGAAAGAGGTTTATTTGGCTTACGATTCTGGCACGGGTCTCAGACTGCTTCTACTCATGGCAGAAAAGCAGCAGGCAGCTGGTGGGTACAAGCAGATCACATGGCGACAGGAAGCAAGAGAGAGAGAGGTGACAAGGTCCTATAAACTACAAGCTCTCTTGGGAACCAACAGAGTGAGAACTCACTCACTACCCCTCCTCCCCCAGGGAGAGCATTAACCCATTCATGAGGGATCCGCCCCCATGACTCAATCAGTTTCCAACACTGCCACATTGGAGATCAAATTTCCACATGAGTTTTTTTTGTGTGTGTGTGACTGGTAAGGGGATCACAACCCTTGGCGTGGTGTCGCCCGCACCGCGCCCAGCCAGTGAGCGCACAGGCCATCCCTATATAGGATCCGAACCTGCAGCCCTGGTGTTCCCAGTGCCGCACTCTCCCGAGTGAGCCACGGGTCCGGCCCCGCCACATGAGTTTTGGAGGGGACAACACATCCAAACTCCATCAAAGGGTGTGGTTCTGAGGGCTTTAAAGGAAAAGTATATGAGAAGTTCGCTCTCTCTCTGCTCCACCATTTCCTGGCACGTGAGACACTGGGTCACTGTTGCCACCACCAAGGCCCTCACCAGATGTATTCCCTGCTTTGGACTTTCCCATGTCCTAAACTGTAAGCAATAAATTTCGTTTTCTTATAAATTACCCAGTTCCAAGTATTTGTTATAAGCAACAGAAATGGACTGATACAGCACCTTTGGGAAAAGCTTAGGAAGTTTACTCTTGACTAAGTGAAGTCATCTGATACAATTTTTGAATCATTAATTAATCATTAATTTTTTCAATAGTTATGGCTTCATATCTTGTGAGACACTGTTTGTATCAATTATGAAAGAGGTTAAAACAAATTAATAATAGAGAGCAACTTAATGTATGTAACAGGAACACAACAATATCATTGACACTAGGAAAATTGCTGTCAGTGGCTTAACTATGAATAAATAGTGTCATTTTTTAAAAGTGTGTTAGCTTGAAATCTTTTCCTAGAAAGAGAGCAACTTACTGAGTGGAAGCTTACTTCCATCCTTAAAGACAAAACTCATACTTCTAATCTTATTTTTTCTTTCTAAATATGGGCTTATATGCTTTTTCAAACCTAAAACGTATATTATGTCTGAATAGCCATTCATTCAACAAATATGTACTGAGTGTTTACTATGTATCATGCTCTGCTGTACGTGCTAGGGACACTACAATGAGCAAAAGAGACAAAATCCCTGTCTTTATGGGGCTTACATTCCAATGCGGAAAAACAGATAGTAAATATTATTAAAAACAAACCTCTGTGAAGAAAAATAAAGGCAAATAAAGAGATAAGGAAAGTAGGAATATTACAATTCTAATGATGGGGAAAAAATGAGTATGAAGATATCAGTGTTTGTCAGGTTTGCTGTTTTAACAAATGACCCAAATATCTCGTTAGTTTATAGCAACTGAGGTTTCTTTCCTGTTCACATTAATGTTGGCAGGTGTGGGTGGGCTATAGTGCTATGGCCTGGCTGCACTATGCTGCATGTGTCTTCTCATTCTAACATTCAGGCTGAAGGAGCAGAGGGAAAAGAGCAAAAGCCAAACACACAAAGGCTCTTTAAGCTTCTGGTAGAGCATGGAGTATATTTTTCCTGCTCATAACCCATTGGCTACAGCAAGTCACATGGCCAAATCCAATGTCATTGGGGGCAGAGAAGAGCATACGCCTCGCCAGGGGAGGGCACCAGGGACCGAAAGGCACATGGCAGATGGGTGAGGATGTTTAATCCTCTTGCAGGGAAGGGATGAGTGAATATTTCGAGACAATGATGCAATCTGCCACAATATCGTGAAGGAAAAGGAGTCATATCTAATGGCATACAAAACCCTATAAATGTTTAAAATTTGAAACTGAACAGGAAGTGGGGGTTGGGGGGAGGGCAGGAATGCTGTCAAGTGTAAATATGATAATTTCACAGGAAAAAGACCAAACAAGCTCCACCATGAAGCTAAATGTTACCTCTACTTAGCCATTCTCCCCCTCTTCTCAGGTGCCCGTGGGGGTTCAGGGATGGGTGGTCAGGATGTGGATAGAGTAGGCAGTTGCTGGACAGATGACTCTTCTGGATTTCCTCTTCACCACTTCTCTAAATCCACCTAGCAATGAATCAGGGTGACACTCTGCCATTGATTGTAACAGCAAAAATAGGGCCAAGGTCAGGGATCATGACAGGAAGGGATAAGATGCTGAGGTTCTTGAAGTTTTATGAGGAAATACATAATCTACACTACAAAGTATTACTATTTCTTAAAATGCTAATTAATAGTTGGATCTTTAAGCTTAAAGTGATCCATAGCTTGCATTAAGTATAACATCATTGGGAAGAAAGCTATTTATTCAACAAATATTTTTGAGTCCATATTATGTTCCAAGCACTATTCTAGGCACTGGAGATACAGCAAAGTCCCTACTCTTTGAGCTTACATTGTGGGCAAGAGGAGGTAGTGGACAAAAATGGATGATAATATATACATACGTACTTATAAAATATGTTAGGTGATGTTAAAGAAAACCAGAGCCTGACAGTTGTTAAAGCAGTAAAACCAGACTTTCATTTAGGAACTATTGCAATAGGGAAAAAGAGACCTCAATATAGAACTGGGCTCAACTTCAAATACAGCAAGAGTAAGTGGGGATTTATAGCCAAGGAGCAGTTTGCAGGGGTTGAGGAAGGAAGGTCAGTGGGTAGAAAATCACTAAGAAGAGATAGCAAAGGCAGGGGGAATTCTTCTAAATCTACTTGACAGGATTCTTGCTGAAGGCAGCCCGGGGTAATCAGACATCACCTGGGGGATGGTGGGAAATGAGGAATTTCATCAGGTATCGAGGGTGAGGGATTCTCTCTAAACTGATTTAGCAGGATTCTTGCTTAAACTGGACTCTGCAAGAATGGAGACAGAAGCCCAAGGTAGAGATCAAGTCAAAAAAAGGGCTCAGAGGAGCTTGACTAAAGTTTGGTTAAGGAGAGAATTTTTGTCAGTGGTAGTAGGTGCTTTGAAGAAAAATGTAGCAGGGAAATGAGATGGGGATGGTTTGGAGGTAATAGCAAGTGTAAAATGCCCTGCTAAGCCCAGTCAAGGACCAGACAGGAGGCTAGTGTCACTCGAGTTGAATGAACACATCAGAGGGGTGAGATATGGTCAGAGAAGTAGCCAGCACCTAAAACCTGTAGGACCTTTATGTTTTGATGGAGAGTTTGGATGATGGTGGTAAGAGCATTGTAGAACTTAATTTTTTTTTTAAAGAGCAGTACTCTAGTCAAATCAAGGGCACTTCCTTTCTTACTCATTGCCCTCCTCTCCTATGTGTATGTAAGTGTCTTTGTTGCAGATCACAGTAGAAGGCAGGGATGTAAGAATATACTGTAATATTGCATTTTTAAAATCCAGTAGTTTTATTTTGGATTTTAAATATTTATACCAGGATTCCCTATATATAAATGCCACATGATAGGTAGACTCTGGATTGATCAAAATGCCATTGTTTTAGCTAATAAAAATCTCCATCTTTTTTTTTTTTTTTTTTTTTTTGGGACCGGCAGTGCTCCCAGCGCCGCACTCTCCCTAGTGCGCCACGGGGTCGGCCCTATTTTTTTTTTTTTTTTTAATTTCTTAAAAAGAATCTGCCATGAGTCCTTGTACTGAATAGAAATAAGGCACTCTTTCATATCATGCTCAATCACATCAGGATAAAATGGAGTCAGAGGTGGTTGTCACATAAATAGAACTTATACCAACAGAATTCTAAGCTTACTTCAATTGTTGAAAATTAATTCATTTTCAGATTTCAGAATCTGATTTTCAGAGTACAAGAAGCTTAATAGAAAAAGCAATTGGGTGTAATAAGCTCTCTTTATGTCCTTAGCTTAAAACTGTTTAGGCTGTTGTGATATGAATCAGTAAGACTTGATAAATATTGCTAAGAACACCCAGATGGATCACCTTAGTGAATGTGTAATTGCCTGTGAAATTCAGACTGAAAAAAGCAAATTTAAAATCAAAGGGGATGTTTAACAATTGTAGTTTAACTTTCTTAAGACCTTTGCCAAAATAACAGGTGAAAACTTCATTGGAGATCTACAAGAGAAAACGGATCTTGGCAGATGGTCAGTAATTTGAGATTAATGTAATGCAGCTCATGTACAGAAATTGAGAAGCATTTATTTCCAAGGAGGTCACTAGTTTTATAGTGCTTTTGATTTGGATTTTACTATAGCAGCAACGGAGTATTAAGAGAATATTTCTCACTAGATAAAGAAAAATTATTGTTCAAGTATTTGAAATGACAATAATATTAGATTGTGACTACTTTATGGCATAAACTAGTTTTTCTATGAATAAAGTCTCTCATAACTTTGAGAAAAGAAAAATATGAAGATTTGTAAATAGAGTTACAGAAATTAAAACTGTTGTATGGTCATAAATATTGACCTTCATATCTATGGCACTGAGTAAACAAGGCAGAAACAGTATTTAGTATATCCTAGAATTAGCATATGATAAAATGGCATTCTAAATTACTGAATCAAAGTGTCCTATAAATTACAGAATATAAAATACATGTTTAAAAAAACAAGAGAGTTTTCTGCAGAACAAAATTTTCTAGAAACACAATGATCTACAGTTGGGAAATAATCATAATTTTGGCTCTGTTTTTCCAATAACCAAACCTCTTATTCAGTTTATTGCACTCACTAGAATGGTCTGAACAATGTTGCATAATAGTAGTGCTAGTACGTTCTGTTCCAGATTTTACTGAAAATACTTCTAATAGTGCACTGTTGAGTGTGATATTGGCTGTGGTTTAAGATAGGTAAACTTTAACATGATTTAACTTCAAAAGGTTCATGGGAAAGGAATTAAAAGATAAAAGTAAAAAATATAACTTTATTTCTCAACATAAGCTCCATCAAAGTTGAGACACTTTTGTAAGCTATAATACCAGCCATAATAATACTGTGAGTCCTGGGAACTTAGCTCTGTCAATAAAGTCATTTTTACGTTACTGACTGAAGAAAAACGAGTGCTCTTTAAAAACTTTTAAAGATTAGAGAACAAAAAGAAATCAGAAGGATCCAAATCAGGACTGTAAGGTGAATGCCTAACGATTTTCCATTGAAATGCTTGCAAAATCGCCCCTGTTTGATGAGAGGAATCGACAGGAGCATGTTGTGGTGGAGACGGAATCTCTGGTGAAACTTTCCTGGGCGTTTTCCTGCTAAAGCTTTGGCTAACTTTCTTCAAACGCTCTCATAATAAGCAGATGTTACCATTCTTTGGCCCTCCAGAAAGTCAACAAGAGAAATGCCCTGAGCATCTCAAAGAACTGTTGCCATGACCTTAGTTCTTGACTGCTCCACTTTTGCTTGGACTGGACAAATTCCAACCCTTCATAGCTGTAGCTTTGATTGCGCTTTGTCTTCAGGATTGGACGGTAAAGCCACGTTTCATCTCTTGTTACAATTCTTTGAAAAAATGCTTCTTAAGATCTTGATCCCCCTTGTTTGAAAATATCCATTGAAAGCTCTGACTTTGTCTGCTGCTGATCTGGGCGCCCGCCGAGCAGAAAGTTTGCTTAATTTTAATTTTTCAGTCAGAATTGCATAAGTTGAACCACTCGAGACGTCTGTGGTGTTGGCTATTGTTTCTGCTCTTAATTATTGGTCCTCCTCAATTAGGGCATGAACAAGACTAATGCTTTCCTCACAAATTGATGTGGATGGTCTGCTTCTGCGGGCTTCGTCTTCAACATCATCTTGTCCATTATTAAAATGAATTATCCATTGGTTATCTAATGACATCTTTGGGGCATTGTCCCCTAACACTTTTCAACATCAGTGGTCTCACCATGCTTTCACCCAAGTTTCACCATAAATTTAAAGTTCGTTCTTGCTTCAATTTTAGCAGAATTCATGCTGCTCTGATAGGGGCTCTTTTCAACCTGATGTCCTATCCTTCTTAGTGCCTCAAACTAGATCCTGCTCAGACATGTTATAACAAGTTAGTGCTACTTTATTTGAATGCCAAAATTTTTTGAAATCCGTGAATAATTTTTTCATAATGTGCCTTTTCCACGAACTTTTTGAAAACCCCTCGTATATCCACTAGCTTAAAATAAATGAAATTTCTAACAGTTTGTAAAATATTTAAACTACCTTTTAAAACACATAAAGGTCTTTAAACTGGTCCTTTTTAAAAATTTTTAAAAATTTTTTTACAAAAACCAATTGACTGATTCCCACCCCATTCAACAGAAAAAAGAAATTTCAAATTGTTTGAGTTTTGTCTCTACTTGCATAGACTAATCTTTAAAGGCTTTGGCATTTTAATGAAAAATATTACATAGAACCAAATTTTAATATGGTTAAAATTAATTCTCTAATCATATATATAGAAACCAAAATACATATTCAAACATTTAGTTATTTATTACAAAATGTAATGTCAATTTTGCATTCAGTAGAAAAGTGTAGTCTCTATTGGACTTCATTCAGCTGGTCATTTGACAGACATCTATGAAATGTTTATTGCCATGTACCATGTACTAGGCTTTTGAGAAAGGAATGAATACATTCAAGTCATAATACAGACATAACAATGTAGCACAATATGTTTTATAATAGCAGTATTAGTGGTATCTTGCAGACAGGCCCTGGGAGCATCAGTTTGGCTTGGATCTATACCAATCAGACAAAAGGCGTGGGGGAGGAGATAAGGACATTGCAGGTACTGAACAGCACATAGAAGGGCACTGAGTTCTGAAAATACATGAAGTGTAGAAGGAATAGGGATAAATTAAGTGTGGTTAGAGCATCCTGTGCATTTGGAAAGTACAAATTGTACATTTGGTTGAGGGTGCAGGATCTTGATTAAACATGGGTTCAAATCCTGGTTCTGCCACTCACTAGCTGGATGACCTTGAGCAAGTAACTAAATCTAAGTCTCAGTTCTTTCATCTGTAAAATGGGGACAATAATAGTACCTAGCTTGCAAGGTTAATAGGAAAATTTAAGAGCATGTATGGAACCTGGTATCGTGTCTAATGTACCCAGACTAAGAGCTCGATAAATGATAGCCATAATTATATTGGTATATAGATAAATCTGTTAGTGACTCCTTCATTCAAGTAATATCAAACAGCATTTGCCTATAGGTTGCTGGGAGTTATTCACTGTATGTTTTTTTTAATGCCAAGCTAGTGCTAATAATGAGTTCACTTTTTCATACAGAGTCCAAGTTACATAAAAGTATGTAGTGGATTGAATTATGTCCCTCCAAAACTCACTGAAGCTTGAATTGTGTCCCTGAAGTTTTATGTATTAGAAACTTGGCCCCTACTGTGAATGTTAAGAGGGTGGGAAATCCTATTATGGTAATTGAAGGTGGAGCCTTGAAGAAGTGATTGGATTGCAGGACCGTGCAGTAGTGAGTGGATTAATAACGGTGGTCAGGGCATGGTTCTGAGGGCTTTAAAAGAGGAGAGTCTGTCTTGCTCTCTCTCTGCTTCCATCGTGTTGCAATGAGAAACCCTGGGGTCTCTGTCACCACCACCAGATGGACTTCGGACTTCCCAGCCTCAGAAACTGTAAATAAATAAATTTTGTTTTCTTTCCAAAATACCAAGTTCCATGTATTTCATCATAAGCAACAGAAACGGACTAACAGAAAGCATCACTTCTTCCTGAGCAACAAGACAATAAACACATTACCCCAGACCGCATTCTCTTTGGGGAAAAATTTCTTCCTCAGAATCAGTGGTTTACGCAACCGTCCGTATTAGAACTTGGTAGTTTTAAAAAGTCTTAAAGAGTATCTATTACATGGTTAAGTGCCCCAAAGTATAAAACTTTTATTAATTCAAATATATGCAAGTGGCTTTGCAAGTATTTTAAAGTCATTTGCATGAGTGGCTGTCCCTTGAAAGAACGAGCAGCATCCACATGTCTTTAGGTCTGTTTCTTGCCTCAGTCTATTGCACTGAGGTTTCTGTAGCTATTTACTGTTGACTCCCTGAAACTACTCTGACAAATTTTGCAAGTAGGTACCTAGCCTAATGGTCAAATCCAGTGATCAGTGATTTTCATTTTTTATTTTTTTTCGGTTTTTAGTTTCTATCATCTCTTCTCAGAATTTAGTAGGGTTGAACTGCCTCTTCTTTTTAGAAATTCTCTCTGCACTTTGACTAGATAATGCCACACTCACCTGGTTTTCCTCTTACCTCTCTGACCATCCCTTCTTGGTATGTTTTATCTTTCTTCTTTTCATTACCGGCCTTTTAATATTAGAGATCTGCAGGATTTGCTCTTTGGCTTTCTTTCTTCTCTTACTTCACAAACTCTCCGTGGGGTGATCTAATCCTCTTCACTGCCTTTAATGAGGAGATGTATAATAATATGAGTCCTGCATTTTATCTCCATCCTTAACCTTTCTCCATAACCTCTGATATGTATCTATCTCCAGTTGCCAACAGAATATCTCCATCTGGCTGTACCAGAGACACTTGAAGTTACTTTGCCCCAAACTGAATTTAATCTCTTTTTTTCTCAACCTATCCCTTCTCCTTCATTCTGATCTCAGTGACCGGCTTTCCTATCCACACACTTATAACCTGGAAATCTCTGGGTTATCTTAGCTTCTTCTCTTTCCTTAGCTAAATGCCCTCTACATACCCAACTAGTGTGCAAGTCCTATTGATTCTATTTAACATTTTTTTGCGTCTTCTGTTGATCCCCATTACTCCCAGTAACTTGCACCTTGATTATTGCAGTGGTGTCCTAACTGGGCTCCCTGCTTTCAATTTTAGTCAATCAAGTTGTTGTATTTCCGTAGTATTACTTCTCTGGTGGCTTTTCATTGACCATGTGTTAAAATACAAACTCTGCTACACGCTGTTCCACACTCTTGATGATCTGGCTTCAGCCCACCTTGGTGTCTTCTTTCTTTCCCCATCTCCTTTCCTGGTCGCATGATTTCATGCTGTTGTGAAGCTTTTCCTGAGCCATTGACTGCAGAGCCCTTTACAGTCTTCTGTGCACAGGTAGAATCGCTTAGACCTGTGCCTTCATTTGTACCTATGTACCGTCATAGATTTCCATCATGGCTCTCATCACCACTTATTGAACTTATTTGTTTACATGCATTATTCACCCTGTTTCCCTGGCATCCCATAGCATTTAAAAGCACCTTTTGCCTAAATATCAATTGTAATAGATAATTATCAAATACTTCCTCAATGAACTGGAGAAATGGGAACAACCTCCAATTTCTTTGGTATTGCCTCAAATTGCTCTGTCTCTAGCATGTAATAAACACCATCTGACTGAAAATAGAGGAGGTATCTAGTTGTGTACATTGTTGGTTCCCACCCAATGTGTTTCTATGTTCTTTGAAAAGACAATGTAATTGTGCCTCACTTGAATTAAATTGATTTGATCCCCACAACCATCCCATTAAATAGTCACTGTCATTATCCTCATTGTCATCACCATCAGCATCATTATCATCCCATTAAATAGTCACTATCATTATCATCATTATCATCATGTATGTAGTGTGGAAAACGCAATGGTGGCCTCCAAGTATACAACCGGGCAGGCTATCCCAGGGAACTGAAGGCTCATAGACCAAAGTAGGATGCTCAAATCACTTAGTCTGTTAAATAAATATAAAACATATGGTGAGAAGCAAGAGGAGGACATTGGGTAAGAGAACACATTTAGGACAAGTAGGTGGAAGGAACACACTACTTGTAGTCACTCCAAGTTCATATGTCCTATCTCTCCTTTGCCTCATTGCCTTCCCTGAAGATGGTGTGGTTGCAAGGACCAGAGGTGAGGGTAGGCAAGAAAGTTCAGAAATAGAAGGGTCGTGGTGTCAATGCTCTGGAAGAGAGATAGTGGTAAGTATGCATGGCCACAAATATGGCTCGATGATGACCTGATGAGCATCAGTATAAGTTTTAATCACAGAACAAGTGGGTTAGGATGGATGGTACCAATAGGTGGCCAAGTTGAGGTAGACAAAGCTGCTTTATGAATATTTAAGGTTTATTTTGCTTTCCATTTCTATCTACAAGCAACACTCTCATTTGTTTAGTCTTTTTAAGGTATGTTTAAGACATGATGTCTATTTATTCTATATGTTTAACATGTCTCATAGGTTATTGATGTATTCATTATCTATACTTAGCATTTCTTCTGAGTTTCATCCATCCCATTTGTTTTTCTTGTTATTTAAGGCAGAAGATCACCCTTGGAGCAGGAGATCTGTCTTGTTCATCTCTGCATTCTTATCACCAAGCATAGGGAAAGATTCATATTGTCTTTTAATTTTATTTTTCCATGAACTTTTTTAAGTCTCTTATTTATTGATCCAAAGAATATCTCATTTTGCACCTTTGTTTTTCTTTTGGGTTAGGTTTAAATGGCCTGGGTAATTCCAATTTAACATTTAAGAAAATTTAACCTTTGGCATTTAGAGGTACATTGTCTAAGCTTTTGGATTTTAAACCGAATTAACCTAGAGATATCTAGTTGCTAGAGAACAAATGATAAGGATCCATGAACTGAGATCTAGCTTTGATAGTGAAACTGACCCTTTAGAAAGGGATTAAGTTGTTCTTCTGTGTTTTATTTTTTTTAGTAGGAAATAGGCCCTAGTAATTCTTATCTACTCCCTTTCGCCAGGAATTTTTACATCCTTTATTCTTCCTATTACTACCTTATCCTTTTTAAAAAATAATGGGTTATGCCTTAGTGGTTAGAAATTATTTAAAAAAGTAACAATCTATAAATTCATGAAATCAACTAACCATAAACATATTTACATGGTATAAAAGACAGCAAATGTTTATAACTTTTACAGTCACATTTTATGCTATATTTGGACATGCTTAATATCCTGCAATTTGCTAAATATTCCACAATTTTCCTCATCCATTTAACTTTTGTGAAAGAAAAAAGATTTACCAGTTTTCTAAAGAAGTTAAGATGAATTTTATGCTACTAAAATATTTTAAAGCCTCTTTTCTGTCTCAAATTTATTTATGTATTTATTTACATATTTATTTTCCTACTTATGAAAATCAAAATCTTAGTTCTCTCTAGGAAATTGGCAATAATCTCAATGTATACAAGATTATTTAGAACTCAACATTATGATTTGTCAGCCCTGGCTGCCCATTGGAATCCCCTGGGAAACTGAAAAAAAAAAAAAAACTGACGCCCCACCCCTACCTTAAACTGTTTAAGTTAGCATCTCTTAATTTGGGCATCTGTATTTTTAAGAACTCTCCAGACATTCTACCAAATACCTGACTAACACTCTTCAAAACTGTCGGGGTCATCATAAACAAGGAAAGTCACAGACGAGAGGAAGTGAAGGAGACCTTCTGAAAAAGAAAAATGATACTGAAATCCAAATAAACTGTGCAGTTCAGTTAATAATAATGTACCAGTGTTGGTTCCTTAGTTGTGAGAAACATGCCATGGTAATGTAAGATGTTAACAAGAGAAACTGGGTGAGGAGTATACAGGAACACTGTGTACTATATTTGCAACTTTTCTGTAAATCTAAAATTATTCTAAAATAAAGTTTATTTTAAAAATCTGTCTAATATGGAGTCAGAGTTGAGAATCACTTACATAGGAGCCTGCTTACACTGTACCAGAAAACAAAAGGACGCCCAATTGTCAATTGGCAGTATTTGCGTTCCTAAAGACCTGACCCCCAGAAACCTTAGGCTGCTGCACTAGAACCTTCTGACAGATTACATTTCCAGAGGCACTTTCAGGGAAACACAAGTGAATTAATTGCAATAAATGTAATTGTAAAACCGTAATTCTGATAATTATTCCCTTCCAAGATACCATAATCAGAGAAAGACTGCTTAGTAAAGAAGAGAAAGATACAATTTCTTAGTTTCTAAGTTTCATTTTGAAATTTGTGAAAATATAAATACGTTGATTAAATATAATGTCTGCATTATAGTATTCTAATGGTTTGAGAAAACTTCGAGTGATTTATCTTTGCCAGGAGCTGTTGTCAGTTTGTTTCTAATTTACAGAGATAAAGGAAATATAGACCTGATCGGAAAGTTCTACAGTAGTGGGTTATTTTTTCCTCTCTTACCCTTCCCTCTGTGGTAGGATAAGGTAAGGAAAAAAGACCCCTTAGTCTACCATAATGGAGTCTACCCGAATTTAGCCTGGTCACACTTCTCATAACCATTGCCATTAAAGGTGTTTGTCATTCATGTAAATCTCTAGAGGAAAGTCAGAATTGTGCCTGACGAAATCATCTAGCACAGGTAAACATCTGACAAACAGCACGTGCCTGGAGACAGCGTTTTGCAAATGTCCTTTAAATTTTTTTTTTGCATATATTCTCTAGTTTGGTAAAAATGTCGACAATTTATAATCCAGAATCTCTATGATGGTCGAACTAAAAATGTTATTAACCGCCTGAAGTCACCCAGATTATAGTTCCAGCTCCCTAACTCCACGCGATTTTAAGGAAATAATTAAAATTATTAGTGGATCGGACTAAGCCATCTCTAAAGCCCCTTGCAATTCTGACATTGACATTCTATGAGAAGGACCTTGAGAAACAGACTGGAGAGTTTCAGGATTTAGGGTTTTGGGTGCTGACAGGCGGGGTGGCATGGAAGAAGCTATTCGCCTGTTTGTGTTTCCAGAGGCGAAAGGATAAGTGATAGGGGGTAGGAATGAGAGAAGAGGGGGAGTGGGACAGACGCGACCGCGGGTTAGCTGCAGGGAGGTTTCCGGAGCTGCGCGTCGTGCAGAGCGTCCAGCTGCTAGGCAACCGCGCCGCCTGGGAGGGTGGAGGACCCCGGCGAAGGTGTCTAAGTCACTACCTCTTCGTTTAGCCAAGGTGGCTTCTTCTCAAAATTAATGAAATATGGAGCTTTTAAAAGTACGCAGTTTTGACAGCCGAGCTTTGGCAAACCCTATAGCTGAGTCCTGCTCGCGGTGGTTTTCTTTTTCCTGTTCTCAGGCGCGATGCGGGCACCTTTCTGGCAAGGCCCCTGCCGCCTCGGGTTGCCAGGCAGAGCCGGAGTCCTGCTGCTCCCCGCCCCCCGCCCCCCGGGGGCCGGGCGCTGGTCCTTCGAGGGCCGCCATGGGCTCGGAGTTGGATCCGCTGTTCCTGGCCTGGAGCTATTTTAGGCGCAGGAAGTTCCAGCTCTGCGCCGATCTCTGCACGCAGATGCTGGAGAAGTCTCCTTATGACCAGGTACCCGCCGGCCCCCGCCAGACTCTGGAGCCCGGCGCTGAGGCTGAGGGCTCTGGGGGATGCCCGGCCCCCGGGTGGGGAGTCCGGGGAGGAAGGCTCGAAGCGAGGCTGACCGTACGGACCGCAGAGGCACCTGGAGCGAGACCCCATGGAGACGTGGCTGGCAGGTGTCTGCCCGCTGCGTCCCCAGGATCACGAGTTCTGTGCCATGACCGCCCCTCCTCAAACTCCAGCATCCCCTTTCCATCAAGTATCTCAGAGTTAGCGCCCTGAATTTTACTTTGGTGAGGAACTTTGAGAGTTTATTTATACTTGCGTATGGATGGGCTCTAAGCTCTCCGCGTGTGTTATTAATTGCTAAAAAAAAAAATGTGACTGTGACTCTCCACTCCTGTTAACATAGCTGCCTTTTTTCTTTTGGATCAGACGTGTGATCCTCCCACCTCGTCTTTAAACAGTTGTCCAAGAGTGAAGGAGCTTTTGATTCTGGGAACATGAATGCAGCTCCTGGCAGATATGCAAGTTAGAGGAAAGAGAATCTAGGAGGAGAAAAGATGCATTTATTATTAGAGAAATTATCTAGGCAAAGGAAGCTATAATTGTAGGAGGGAGGGATGGGAAAGAAAGTCTCCCTAAAAGAAGGAATGATGGTATTGATTAAAAGAGAACTTAAATAAACTACAGTAATGTTGTGTATGGTGAGTAAGAAAGATAATATACAGTGTGTGTGAAAAGTACAACTCTGATGGGCAGGTAGCTCCTGGAAGAGGCAAAAAAGGAGAAAATGGGAGAATAGGAGTAAAGCTGTGGGAGTTTGTCAGTGCTTCTAGGAAATGCACATTGTGCCTGTATAGTTCTAGTTCCCCAGCTTTTCCTCTAGTGGTGTTGCCTTGGAGATGTTACAAAAAAAGGAAAATTGAGAGAAGTTGCCAAAGTGGAGGCCTGAGTGTGAACGCTGTTACTAGGCTCTGCCTTGGCTCCCAGCAAATGGATGGACAATAACCTGTTGAGGTGAACATTTTGTCCTTCAGATGGTACATCTCCCCTAGAACAACCCATATTAGTAGAAATGCTAAACTAGGTTCTGTTTGTGTTAGTTCACATTAGTTACTTTTTTTTTTTTTTTTTTTTGGCAGCTGGCCGGTACAGGGATGGAACCCTGGACCTTGGTGTTATCAGCACCACACTAACCGACTGAACTAATCCACCAGCTCCCTAGTTCATATTAGTTAATAGGACTACGTTTCCATAGACAAGCATTTTTCCAAGTGTGTTTGTTGGAACAGAAATCTCATATATAAAAAAGAAGATAAAATGAAAAAAAAGATTTCATTATCAGATATGTTTAGGACCTGTGACAAAATATTGACCCCTTTTTATTTGTACAGAAGACATTTGTGAAGATTTTTTGATGTACCAGACATTGTTCTAGGCACAATGATGGGCACGATCTTCACCTGCTGTTTCAGTTTTCCATTGCGTTAGGATAGTTTTCATTCTGTGCTCCACAGAACACTAGTCCCTAGAGCTGCCCAGTGAAAGAAAGTTTCCTTACTAAGTGCGTTTGGGAAATATATATTCCCTTCTTAGAGATCCAAGATGTACACTAAAGCCTCTGAGTAGCTCTGAAGAAAAGAAACTTAATTTTGCCTAATCTGATTTGATTAATCTAATAGTTCTGAGACTTATTTGACCAGTGATTCCTTTTTTTTGGCCCAGAGTAAAGGTTAAATATCTTCATATCATCCTGGGGCGATGTTGTCATATTGGGAAATGTTATAGGCAAAGCAGCAGTGTTTTTAAGACCCTATAATGTTCAAGGTCCTATAATCTTGACTCTGTTGTGACATTCAGTACTGCCCCTACGAATTGAGATTTAGTCTGTGCTAGGTACTGTGATCAGGACTTTATATCTGTTCACTTTAAAGACGTTTCATCAAGGGCTTACTATTCACCAGGCGTAAGTTCTGTAAATTATATGTATTTTTAATGCTTAGAATAACCTTGCAAACTAAATAACAAAAATAATAGCTAAAATTTACTGAGTATTTAATGTGTGTCAGGCTTAGTTCAGAGGGTTTTATGTTATCTCATTTAATCCTCAACTGTTTTAGGAAGTTGGTACTATTTCCCCCGTTTTACAGATTGAGCACACTCAGGCACACGGTGAAGTAAGATGTCCAAAGTTATAAGCTAGTAAGTCCTTTCCCTTTGTCTATACCATGTTTCCTCTTTGGCTTTTATATAGCCTAATTTTTCAAAGTATATATTTTCCCATCCACTGTGCCTTTTCCAAGATTTTACCCAAATGTTAAAGAATTTTGAGATCGGTGTACTGGATTAAAGGCTCTGAGAAGCTCTGAAGGAAGAATTCCTGCTTAATTTGGATTAAACCAGTGGTTCTGAAACCTGTTTGACCACTGGTTCCTTTTCTGAGGGACAGGGGAATAAATGACTCCCTTATTATCCTGGGGAGATGGCATTTTGGGAGATGTATAGGCAAAGCATCAATGTTTTTATTAATGGTTGAGATGGGACCATAGAGGAGATCTTGACTGCTTTCCTTTTACGTAGGAAAAATAGGATAAACAAATTAAGTACTTTATTTAAAATTTCCTGTATCAGCAGCCAAACAAAGTAAGAACTTGGGTCTTTTTATTTGGCTTCTCATACAGCTCCCATTAGGCCTTATTGGCACTACTTGTTACAAGGTATATTTGGTTGAACTATGACTTTGAGAATAATAATGAAGAAACAGACAGGATTATACTGAGAAACATTGCTGTTGGCGTTGGTTAACCACTGACATGGTTAAGATCATTATGGCAATAATAGGTTTTATTATGTCTTGGCCTATTCCACTGAACTATTTGTTGTGGATTTGAAATAATACTTTATTATGTGATACATAATTTCTAATACCATAGAAGTTTCTTTAAAAAATGTTATTCTTTGCTGCTGTTGTACTGTTATGACGGGTTGATATGGTCAGCTCTGATAAATATCAGAGTAGGCCTAGGAGAATCAGTACCAGATCTGAGAGAAATTTGTGATCTTTTCCTTTTCTAAACCTCCCCTCTCCCCATACTAACTTATTTGTGGTGTCTAATCCTTTTTGTTTGTTTTGCTGAGGTAGTTTATTTATGGAGGAATAATATAGATCGTCAGAATAATGAGTAGCATTTCATCAGGAACAGGAATTTAACTTGATGTTACCCTGCCAAACTGGGCTCTTGATACTTAGGCAGGACTACTGAGAAGTTTACAGGGTTCACTCATGTTAGTTATTCTTTGACCCAAGCTTTAAACACCTTGCTGTTACCACTTGCTGTTATACTTTTGCTAACATCAATTTATATATCTTGTACCCAGCTGTTATTACATTTTGGAAATATTTCTCAGTATGATTTTTCCCAAGCTTGAAGAAATCCCGCCTTTTTCTTAATTAATTTAAAAAAGTTTAAAAATATTTAATAATATTTATGTTAGAGTGTTGGTGCGATTAATGAAGAGCTTTAGGAAGCTTAAGGAGGTTCCTTTGATTAAAAACTTGAAAATTCTCTTTCCTCTCCTTAGAACATGACTCTAGGATGGCAGGTCTGTATGGCACAGAGTCTGGCACAGAGTCTGGCACACAGGGGGCTCTTGTTATGAATTTGCAGAATGAACGCATTGATCATATTCATATTTACATTTTGATGGTGTTATTCGTGTGAGCCAGCTTCCTCTCTATTTATCAAGATCATTTTAATTGCCTGATGATCTTTGTGTCCTTTCCTCTCCCCACAACCTTATTCTCAGCACCATAGCTCCTTAAATATACATTTACCTTTTCAAATAAATGTAATTGCATTATGGGTATTCTTAATTCATTTTTTTTTTGAGTCAATTTTTAAAAAATCAATTTAGAAAATTCTAACTAGAGTCTTCTAGGAGAGTGTTTCTAATAGTAATTATCATCATTGGTATTTCTTATTAGACTTCCCTTGTAACAGTGGAGGAAGTTAAACATTGGAGAGATTCACAATCCATGAAAAGCTAACAGAAATGTGATCAGAGTAGGAGCAGGTGATTCTCACCTTTGCAGTTGCCTGGTTTATCTTCACATGCTCCTTTAGCCTTGTGAGCATTTTAAAGTAGAGTACTTTTCCTCTCCTGCTATCTGAATTACCATTCCTGCGCCACCAAACTGATTTTAGTATTAATGAGTGATTTTGAAGCAGTGCCTGGACACATAGAGGAGTGAGGAAATTAAAATATCTTTTCTGAGCACCAAATAGATTCAATTGTGCTCTTGCTTTCCTACTCCCCTCAAAAAACCCCACAAAAGATAGCTTTCGTTTTTAATAATGTTATTTTAACTTTTGGTTTTGCTTATTTTTCTCCCAGAAGAGGAGAACCTCTCCAAAGTGATTTGTTATTTGTTAATCTTCTTATAAGCTGGTCCAGGGAGCTTCAAAATATAACGTTTTGGTTCTGATACATCACCTGTTAGGATGAAGCACATCTTTAAGCCTTTTTCATCTACATTTATTTTCCCTTTAAGAGATACCATTTTGGTATAGTTTCATTGAAAATCTTTGATTAATGCCTTGTTTTTATTAGGACATCTGTATTTTATTTATTTTTGTTTCTTGCCTAAGTCAGGTCATCAGGCTGGCCAGAGAGGTGTGATATACTATGGAATAGCATGTTTCCTAGATTAATACATTTTTATTTGTCTACAAAAGGACTGAAGTATAGGTGGAATATAATAACATGGTCTTTGGTAATGAGGAAGGGTTCTTGAAGAAGATGCATTCTGAGCAGTTTTTCCCAGACACAGACTGGTGAGGGACAGAGGCAGGGGCTGTAAGCATGAAAGATGTGAAGATGTTTCAGTTCTAATCTGTTAAGAGTAAAGCAAGGAAGAGAACTGGTTAATTTATCATATTTTTCCCCTTTTTGATAAAATACAGGAAGAATAACCAGTTCATAGAGAGGCATTTTGTCTTTTTTTTTCAAAGTGTATTTTAAATCCCAACTAAAAAAGTGGTTAAAGATATAAGCTATGGGAGGAGTATATGCAAAGCAGTCCTCCCTACAGCAGTGTGACCCAGAGGGAATGCTTGCTTGTCCAGCTCACTTCTATCATCCTGATTAGTTGCTTAATCTGATTACTGTTCTTTGTGTTCCACATGTCAGATGCATGGCTTTAAAACCAGTCCTGATTTTTTAGTTCTGTTATAATTAAACAGTTCATAAAACATGCAGGGTTTCCAGGCAATGGGGTTTTTAAAAGACAGTATGCTTTCATTAATGGGGTAGGTTTCTGGTAGGTTTTTGGATTACTAAAATTGGTGATTCTGAGGGTGGGAGCATTAGTTGTAAATTAGAATGGGGGTAAGAGCCTTTTCTAATTTACATTCTCCTCCCCTGCCCCCAATCTTTGCTTATAATGAGAGATGTTACAGAGAGGAGAGGGTTATTATTGTAAACTGTTTAAAGGTGGAGAAAAGATGGAAAGCTACTGATTTTGGAGAAAGATATGGAACCAGGGGTCCCCGGTGAGTTATATGTTAGTAGTTGGTTGAGACAGTGATCTGGTGATCCAGGCCAAAAAAACATATCTTTCTGTGTGATTATCTAATTTGTTTCCTCTTTGGGGCCATGGGGACTTAGCCAGACTTAATCCTTTGATTCTATACACTGTGGGGCAGTTCATTTTATGAATTTGTATTCCTGCTGAATTATACAGATTACATTCCCACTTGGCTGCTTGGTCACTAGATCTCCTTAACTTTCCGAAATCCATCCATTTCTCCGTTCTCTTAACATTGTTTTTCCCTTCCTGTTATTACTAAATTCTGAATAACGTCGTACTTGTTTAAGAGTAGAGCTGAGCAGACTCATTAGCCAGAGTAATTATTGGTGGCAATTAGAAAGTTGTATTCAGAATTATCAGGAGTTTAATTCCCTGAAGTAATAGCAACAACCTAAGAAAGCTGTACCCTAGGGAGGAAGGAAGGAAGGAAGCAAACTGATGTGAACTGAAGCTGATGCTAATGAGCACTGCTGGTTCTAGCAGTGGCTCTCTGCTTTCCATATTTTCTCACTCACTTTGAAGGAGATTCAGAGGGGAGTTTTAATTTGTTCTGCTATAACTGGGAGTCAGTTCTGAGTTCTGAAAAGGGGAGTAATAGATGGTTTGGTCCTTCTGCATTTTAGAGTACTTGATGTGCACTTAAGTATAATAGTAAATGTGAAAGAACTCTGAAAATTATGGCTTTTTCTTTTTCTTTATTTTTTCATTGTACATTTTTATGGGGTACAGTTTGTTGTTTCAATACATGCATATATTGTATAATGATCCGATCAGAATAGTTAACCTATCTATCACCAAATCATTTATCATTTCTTTGTGGTTAGAACATTCAAGATCCTTTTTTTCTGGATATTTTGAAATATACAATATGATTTTATTAGCTATTATCACCCTAGAGCACCAGAACTTATTCTTCCTATATATATGACACTTTGTAACTTTGTATCTGTTTATCAACCTTTTCACTCCCCAATCTCCCACCCCTCCCTTTCCCTGCCTCTGGTAACCACTCCTCTACTCTTTATATTTCTTTTTATGAAAATCGCAAAGTATTCCTAAAATTGCAAGGTTTTTGTTACTAATCCTTAAAACTATTCTATCAAGTAGGTACTATTGCTCCAATTTGAGAAGGTAATGAAAGTTGTATGATCTTCAAGGTCATGCAGCTAAGTGACTCCCTAAGGATAAAGCCCAGGTCTTCTGACTCCAGGGCAGGGGCCTGGTGCTTCCTACTTAGCTGGGTTGATACCCACAGAAATAGTTTGCTAGACCAAGTGAACGTAACTTGTGGTTCTCTGTATGAGAGGATTAATTTAAATCTCAAAACTATAATTGAGACACCAAAAGGTGAAGGCCTCAGTGATTTTTTTAAAAAGTTATGCCCTGTCTTTAAATGAATACATCCTGATTCTTTTACTTCATAGTCCTGTTCCTGATGGATCTCCACATGAGCCATGCCTGGCCTTGGTCTTCCCACATCCTGCAGTAGTCTGCTTTATCTCCTTGCTGTCATCTCACAGGCTCAGCAAAGTGCATGCTCTTGACCCAGAGCATCTAGGTTCAGATACCACCTTTACACCTTGACCTTAGAGTTTTCTTATCTGTATAATGGAGATGATAATATACTATACCTCAAAGGATTGTTGTGAGGATTTTCATTAGGATGTGGTAAGTGATCAAAACTGCTAGCTGCTATTGTCTCTATAAAGCTAGAGATATTTGCATATAGGATTCTGTCATTTATATTTTTCTGAAAGGATTGTTGGTAATCCAGAAAGCATTTTTGAAGAAAATGTCCAGTGAAATGGGTGGTGAAATGATGTTGAATATAGTTCATAAATCACTGGCACTCAGTGATTTCCAAAATAATCTCCCTTTTCTCTGACTCCCTTTTTATCCCATGTCTTCTGCTTTTCTTTTTCTCCACCTAAGTCAACTATAATCCATCCATAACATGAGTACAGCAGTTAACACATTGTATTGTAATTTATTTAAGTATGTGCCTTTAGTGTCTGACTGGGTGCCAGGGATGCCAAGGAGATGTTGTGGAATTCATGTGTTCTCTGCTTCACACCTGTGTAGTCCTGTCTCCATTTTCCATCCACACCACCTCTCACCTGTCTCTATACCTTCCCACTCTGTAGGCCTCTCATTTTCTTCTCTGACCTTCTAATTTTCCATCACTTCCCTACATGCCCTTCACCTGCATGGTCAGTCGTAAGCATATTCTTGAGGGGCAGGAGAACAGGACAGAGAGATCATGAAGACCTTCATCAGTGAACAGAGTCCTCTGAGGCTGAACTGGTGGTTTCAGTTTGGGCTATTTGAAGAATCTACCTATTCTTGGCAGAATAATAAGCATTCAACTTTTACTTAGTATAGTGGCTTCTGTATCCTTTAGCTGTTTTCTTTTTCAAGCATTGTCTACAGTCACCTATGGTAAAATTTTTTCCCCCTTTGTATGAGGAGCTTATGTGGTATCTCTCCTACACTTTACCCTTCAGTCCTACCTTATGATTTCCAACTCATTTTTTTTTTTTTTACTTCCAAGAGGCGCTGGTAAGTAAGAGCTCTTTGCTTTTCTGAACTGTTTGTGTGACCTTGAACAAATTACTTAACATCTCTGAATTTCTTATCTGTTAAGTGGATAACAATACCCACCTGCTTCCATCAGATGGTTGTTGTGAGACTCAAATGAGATAATGGGCCATACATATGTGTATATGAATAAATAGAAGAAAGAATAGAAAGGGTTACTTTCATCTGCCATCTCATTCCCTGTGGTGTGTGTGGACTTAAGTATGGATTGTGTTTAGGAAATCTGTACTTTTTCTAGATCCTTCTTATGCACATGGGTGTCACCTAAATAGCAAACAGAGAGATTCTCCAAAGATATTAAATGTTCGGGAGTGTGCAGGGGATTTGCAGATCTGGAATATGCAGTCTATTGGGACCATATGCATATCTGAAGAGGTAGAGGAAAGGGCAGACTTTTGAAAACAAAAAGAAAAAAGTACACGTAATTTGTTTTGAAACAAAGAGAACATTGGTTACCGGGGTTTATCTCGGGAGTTGATGCCACTTTATTAGTGGAGAAAGTGTCAGGCAAGTGTTCTTGTGCATCAGGCTAGTTGTCCTTGTGACACATGGGGCAAGTTGCAATTTAGAAGGTACTTGGCAAAAGTTCTTGTTACAGGCATGTGTGCATAAGAGCCCTTCAGAGAGTCTTTTTTCTTTTTTTTTTTTTGTCCTTTTTTGTGACCAGTAAGGGGATCGCAACCCTTGGCTTGGTGTCGTCTGCACCGTGCTCAGCCAGTGAGCGCACCGGCCATTCCTATATAGGATCCAAACCCGCCGCAGGAGCCCCACTGCGCTCCCAGCGCCGCACCCTCCCGAGTGAGCCACGGGGTTGGCCCCAGAGAGTCTTTTAGTGGTTCTCATAGGCATGTTTGTGTTAGGGCCCTCCCATGTTAACCTCTTGGCTTTATTTTTTGTGAGGGTTTAACACAAGTGACTCTATTTTGATTCTGACTACTTTCACACTGGAGTTAAAAAAAATCCCTAATTGCTGTGTGTTCTGGAGTTACTATTTTGTGTTCAGTTGATTGCCAAATCTTCTCTAAATCCCACCCTCTGGGGCCCTCACTTTCGAACTTAGCTTAGCCCTTTCTTATGTTCCTACCATGTGTCATGATAAATTGCTTATCCTTGCCTGGTGGCCATATGTTGCACATTGCTTATACAGATAATATATTCTTACCAAAATATTTGGGGTATTCTTTTTGGACTTTAGATGTGTAGAATCAAGGACCTTTTTTTTTTTTTTTTTCCTTTTTCTGTTTCTGAGTAGTTTCCCCAATAAAACATACTATGATGAAATGCTCAATAGATACTGCTGACTAGACATTTAGGTGTAGATGTTTTATGAATAAATTTGTTATAAGTTTGACTTTTTAACCAATGGGTTTCTGTTTAATTTGGACAGAAAAAACCCAGATGTTGAGTTTGTCAGCATCTGGCACTCATGTATATTACATAGTCTATAAAAATTTCTGAGGACATTACTGTCAGAATTAATTTCTTATTGTCAGTCACTAGTCCCATTATATGTATATGGAATAGAAGGGTTTATATTATTTGGATTTCCCTTCTCCTCCCTAAGTGATTAAAGTCTGAATGTTTTAACTATCATGAACTTATTTTTGAATAAGAAAATGTTTCCTTGGTATAGTTATAAAATTATTTTTAATTTCTGAGATATTGTATCTTCATAAAACAAGATATCTTCTCTTTGTGCTCTGAATGAGATTAATTAGAGTTTTCTGATCATAGAAAATTTAGTGTATATTAGTTTTACAGTGCTCTTAAAAGCACTTTTGGATAAAGATTAAAGTTAATATTTAGATTTTATTGAATTAGTTAGAGTTCACCTACAACTACTTTGTTAGTCAGTAAGACTTTTTATCTTAGAAACTGTATTTCTTAAAAATGTTTACTACCTTCTTCATGCTTTCCAGGAACCAGATCCTGAATTGCCAGTGTCTCAGGTAAAGGTTTAGTTGCAACCTTTAGTTTAGAGAATACTGTAATTACTATTGTTTACTTGTTGCTATGGGTTAGAAAATTTGCTGCATATCTACTTGTGGTACTATAAAATTAGCCATATCTATCAGACATTCTGTACCTTTTTATGTAATTAAACTATATTTCCAATACTTTTGTGTATATGGATAGCCTTGCATAATGCATTCTACTCAATAAGATTTGGAGCTTAAGTAGAAATGACCACGATGGACCAGAAAGATGAGAAAAATAAAGGAGGTAAGGGGAACCATGGACTTAGAAAGGGAGCTGGAAAGTCAGCAGAGCCACGAGTATCTGAAGAGTCTGTGATGGATAGGACAGTATTGCCTTGGGTGAAGAGGTGTGTAAAGCTACACAACTATGCCAGTTGTCAAGTAAGGCAAATCATAACTAAAGCCAAAATGTTTCATTATTTTAGTTATAACCTATTGTACAGACTGGGTCCCCAGACCCCTCAACACATGAGGCTGCGTCTCCAGACCTTCACACACAGGTCCACCCTAGGTAATTTGGAACGATCCTGGGAGCCGTTGGCAGACGACATGAGCTCAGTCCTCAGCAGCTGCAGGTCTGGCGGTGTCCACCTCTTGGAGTGTCCCTAGGACACTGGCAGCAGTAGCAGCCTCCCCATGACCCCCCCCACCCCCCAGGGGCATCTGGGGGCAGGGGGCGCCGTGGATCAGAGCCACTAGTCCTTTATACTTAAGTCCATAACCCAGGGCACCTGGGTGCACAGGCTCAATAACATTAGACAATAACCAAGGAACACCTGGGTGCACGTGCATATTTGCATCAAATGCTCAGCAAGATTCTGAACATCTGAGGGGCCCTGACCATTTTCTTGTATTTTCCCAACAAGGTATCTGACTCTGCTAGGGAGAGTCTTGATTTTAACCAACCTGGCAGCTCTAAAAGGGAGGAGTCTAATGCAGTGAGGAAGGAAGGAAGAGATACTGGCCAGACAACCATGTCCACCAAATGAACTTGGTTAGTGATGGGAGGCAGCCAGACAGACCTGCTAACTGAACAAGACACAGGGGAATGAGGCAGGAGGAAGCCCTGAGACAGAGGAGGTCTGGTTAGTGGGATACCTGGCTAGTGAAGCTTCTGGCCGAGGAGGGTTTCCAAGTTAGTCTGAGAATAAGGAGAAGGGATGTAGAAAGCCGTGAATCAGAGAGCTTAAATATTGCCAGGTGTTTGCCCTGCCAAGTGAGGTAGAAAGTTAACAATGACATTTTTAAGGTAAATAAATGATTTGAACCTCACATGGGGTTCATATGAGTAATCATCAAACCTCTCAGAAGAAAGCAATTTACAGAGTACAGTGGGGAGTCTTCAAAAGTTCATGGGAAGATTTGTATTAACTTTCAATTCTATTTTTCCACGAACTTTTTGAAGTACCCTCGTAATATGGAGAGCTGTGTAGTATTAAACAAACACTGTAAATAGGTTAAAATGTGGCACTTCTTTAAAAGGATGGCATTTGTCTTTTGAATGTTCATAATCTTGATTTACAAACTGATAGGTAAAAACTATTTTTTTGCACGATATTTATATATACAAGTCTAACAAGAAGGATCTAAGTTACAAATAAAGTAATGTGGTTTTTGTTCTCAGTAATTTTGGAAGATTTTGATTAAAATTAAAATGTCAGTAATTTACATTGTAGGTATGGCTTAGTAAAAACTAGAGATGACATTTAAAAGTTTCAAACTAGCTCAGGGGCTTCATGAAGAACCTGTATTTAGCATTACTCTCCTGTTCTGTTACTGTAGACTTAATTATCCGCTGGGTAATAATCTAAAAGGGAACAAGGCTGACTGGATTCATTTAACCTCACTATTCACACTTTTTAGGATTCTTCTTTTTGCCCATTGTTACAACTTCAAAAGAAATGAGGCTTTATAATAACGATTTAATATTGTGTGCCTAAATTTTCATTTTCATAGAGTAGGCAGAATGTTAGACGTTACTGATCCTTACAATGTCTAAATCAGGTCAGACAGACCTTTCTTTTGGTAGCTTTATTCTAATAGTAACCTAAAAACATTGTTTTGACATGTGTTATACTATTGGCTTTGCATTCTGTATTAAGAGGAACAGAATAATTTAAACACGTTTTACTCAAGTCAGTAGAGTTTTTCCATCCTCATGTGTTTATTTTCATAACTAGAATTGGATTAACCTCACAGAAGGTAGAACAAGTAAGTCAATATTTCCCTGGTGTTAGCTGGCTGATATTTGCCTCAGGAGTAATGTCCTGTGGATCAACTCAGTAGGTGAATGAGATGGGATTATGTTTCACAGATATAAAGGGAAATAATTGATATGATTATTCATTTCAACTGGAAGAATCTATACTTTTCTCTTAAAAAGAAAAGTTCCTAAGCATGTATTCTTATTTTTATTGATTTTACAGTACTTATAATACATAGCTATTTAAATATATTATAAAAACAACTATTTTTTTAAACTTCATGACTCTACCATTTATTAATAAGTTAAATGTATCTGATAACAAATTTATGTTTTTATTCAATTCAGGAGGCAGTTTGGGATTACTGTGTGTGCTTTGTTATGCATTTTATTTTAATCACTGATTAGTTTTGAACTTTTTTTGGTTTAGTTTTTTAAAACAGGCAGAGGATTTTAGGGCTGTAAAATATAGTTGGCTTGTTTTCAAAATAAAAAAATTTTATTATTTTTTTAATGCCAAAGCCCCATCTGCTGTTTTCATTAAAATCTCAAGAATTGTTCACATCGCCAGGAGCAGTTCTCGAATACAGTCTGATGTTTAATCAAGCAGTGATATGTGATTTTCAAGGTTGTTTTTTGTTAGGACAGAAGAAAAGTCAAGAGGATTAATTTTCTCACTGATAAAATTTCAAATTGAATAATAGTTTAAGTAGATTTTATTATAAATCTTTAAATATAAAGAATCCACACCATTTGTAGAGCTAGGGCTGGGTCTGGAGCTCACAGACCCCTCAAACCTGTTGTCCAGACTGGGTCACAAACTCTTCACAGGCAGGTCTACAAGCTAGGTAACCAGCAAAAGGTCCTTGGAGCCTTGGTTAAAGAAAGAATAGTCTTTATTCAGCACACACATGTCTAAGACTGCTAGACAGTCCAAAGAGAAACTCAGAAACTCAACTGCTATTGGCAAAATCCAAAGAAAAACTGAGCAGCTGCCAGCAAAGAAAACATGCTCTATTTTTACATGTGAGCTCTCTGCCGGCCAGCTGCTGCTTCACAAACTCTAAAGAACACACACTAGCAACAAACTAAAAAGATACATGGGTGCACATACACACCAACTCTACCCCACACAACTTGTTTACAAAGAATGTGCTGTACCACCCCCAACTGGACCTAAGGTGAGGGGGCCTGACTAAACTATTCTATTTTCCTCACACCATTATTTCTTAATTTTTAGATTTTAGAAATTGAAACAAATATAAACCTATTTATCTTTTTGAAAAAATGGATCCTTATGGAATAAAATTTTTTAAAAATGTTCCTATTTGACTTCTGAAGTATTTGTTCAGGAGGAAATAGTGGATTTACTTTCCTATGTTTTGCTTAGTATATTATAAAAAATTTATAATAGAAAATAAATAAGGAGGTACATAAATTATAAATTATATTTATGTACCTCCTTAATATTTAAGAGCTTAGTAGGAGGATGGATGTCAAGAAGCATGATGGACTGGACTATGAGATGACAGTATAGATGTGAAAAAAAATATGTGCCTGGGTAATTAATAACTATATAAATGATACTATAATTATAAAAACTTGGCTTTAAAAAAAGTTGATTTAACTAGGACTCCAAATTATAATTTTGAAGCTTCATTACCTTGTCATCAGAATAAAAATCCATAAAAATCCATATACGTCACTGTGACATCCAGGATCCATCATCTGGTCCTTGCCTTTTTTTCCAGCTTCTTCTCTGACTGCTTTCTCTGCTGAACCTGATTCTTCAACCATACTCAACTCTTTTGGAGCTCCCGAACATGCTATGACCCCTCGATCTAGCCTGCCTTTGTCCTATTGTCCTCTTTGCTTGGCACAAACTCCTCTGTTTTGGCCACTAGACAAACTCTTCTCTTCTACCCTTCCTTCCACCCCCAGCCAGCTGGGCGCCTTTCCTCTGTTCTCCCACGGCATGCTTTTTATTTCATTTTCCCCGTTACACTGAAATTCTAGGACAGTGATTTACTCATCTTTGTATTCCCACGTGACATGCAGTAGATGCTCCCTAGTAATATGGGAATGAACCAGCAGGGCCCAGATCCTGCTTTACTGTTTCAACAGAAAATGCAGAAGTCCTCCTTCCTGTCCACCAGAGAATGCCGAGCAAAGAATGCTATTTCGAAAAATTAAAGCCATCGGATACTTGCAGAGAGTATGAACTGTGGAGATTTAAGATAAGTCAGGATTGCTTATTTCCATCTGTAAAGTTAAATTAAACCATTAGTCTAAGCCAATGAGGACTTCCCTGACCCCTGGGAATAGCTGTATAGATCTGGCTTATTTCCTGATCTTTTATGCATGAAAACCTCAGATTGTTTCTGTACATTGGTGTCTCCTGCAGTTAGATGCAGTTCCAATTGAAATTGATTTTTTTTTCTTTTTTCTTTATGAACAACTCAGTTGTATTAAATACACATAACATATAACATTTGAAAAATTTTGCTAGAAGTTACCTGGTAAGAATTGATTAAACCTCAACCAGAAAAGTCAAAAAAAGCCAATCATTTAACCAAATGTAATTTCACTTTAGGAACCTAAATATCTTGTGAAGGCAGCCTTTTATATTAACATTAAAATTAAAGCATGATGTTTTCCTTTTTAAAATTTTCTTTTTTAAAAAAATTTTCATACATGTGTTCCTAAATATACCTAAATATATTGTAAAGGCAGCCTTCTTTATTAACATTAAAATTAAAGCATGGTGTTTTCCGTTTTTAAATTTTCTTTTTTTTAAAAACTCTTCATACATGTGTTCCAATTACTTTAGCCCACAAAAAGATCTCTACTTTCCAATTTCTATAAAACCTATTTTCTCCCCCACTCACTTGTCACCTATCACACACTGCTTTCCTTGCCTTGTCATTTAATACAATAGGTGATGTGTTCAGGGAAATTAGGACCCATGTTTTAGTGTTCTTGTGTTTCCTTCTCAGGACCTAGCCCAATGCTGTATAATTAAGAGGTGTTCAATAAATGCATAATGACTGACTGCATGCATCTTGGGTTCTTTAAGTGAGGACTTTCCCTGACTCCTGTAGCTCTCACCTGGTCATGGCCAGATCCCTAGTGAACTGAGCCCTAACCCCTATCCTAATTTCCCTTGAGGCTACTTCCTCTAGGCTCTAGAGTCAGTTCTGTGCATCTGCTGCTTCAAGTGGCCTTCTTCCCAAATCCTCCACAGGACATCGAGCTTACTGTTCCCTGGTTCTATTCCATAGGGAAGCAGAAATGTAAAAATTTTTGATAAAGCAGTTCATATGTTTAATCAGAAATTTAATCGTGCACACCTTTACATTGAATTTCTCAAGCTAAAGCAAAGCTATTTTTAAGGTTAGATTTTTTAAATACCTTTTCCTTTTTTTTTTTTTTTCACTTTCTGGCAGGTTTCCTACTGACTAGATAACAAAGTAACCAGTGCTGTTTAGTTATTGGGAATCAGGAGAAACTGATCTTAGTTCAATTAAACCAACATTTCTTGAATACCTATTATGTACAAAAACCGTAGGTATTATGGAAAACTTGAAAGTGAACAAAGGTAAAAAATCTTGCATTCTGGGGAAGGGACGGCTAACATATGCCCAAATAACTGCTGTGATTGTCAAATATGGTAAGTACATAATAGTAGAGGTGTAAAGAGAATACTCTTTGAGAGTTGGGGAATCAGGGAAGGCTTCATGAAGGACTTGGCCCTGAAAAAGGAAGACAAAAGAGCACATTATAGCTCTTAAAATTTGTTTTCAAATTATTATTCTAGTAAAATTTTCTCTAAAGATCTTTTTTGTTCTTATAAAAAGAGATGTTAGAAGACTAGCAGATAATTACCACACTTTTATTTTCTAGGTAATTGACATCTGAGGGTACTTCAAAAAAGTTTGTGGAAAAATAAAATTAAAAGATGATATGAATCTTTACAAAAGTACCTTCATATTGGTTGTTTCTTGATTAATAATAACCTTGCCTTCTTGTATTAGTTTTTTGACATAGCACTTTAAATTAGTATAATGCATCAAATGGTAAACATGTTTAATTTAAAAAAATGAAATAATAAAGGATAGCTAATTTCTATAAGCTATGTAGTATTTCTAATGCTATTTTATTTATCCATGTTTTATTTATCCATGGTTTCTAGGCAGCTTGGATTTTAAAAGCACGAGCACTAACTGAAATGGTATATGTAGATGAAACTGATGTAGATCAAGAAGGAATTGCAGAAATGATTCTGGATGAAAATGCTATTGCTCAAGTTCCACGTAAGTATTGTTTTCTCAGTTAAGTTGGTGAAATTCCATTAGGAGGGGGAATACTATATATGTAGGAGGAATGTGTGTGTGTGTGTGTGTGTGTGTGTGTGTGTGTGTGTGTGTGTGAAACATGTATATACATGAACAAAAAACATTACCTCAAGTAAATGGTATTTCTATTCTACCTTATAGCACAAAAGGCTTTCCTTCTATAATTCAATTTTATCTTAAATTTAAGATGTGAGATTGATGTACAATAAATTTCCAATAAAATCTATTATGCATTTAAAAATATTTTATAAAAATGCATTCTGTTTGAATTGCTAGTCTAATTTATCAGAAGATCATTTATCTGGCAATCCTAACACAGGAAGCATCCAAATGACAGAAGTGTTCTAAAAGGATTTTTTTAAAAAAATGATCATTTGAAAACATTACTTCAATGTTATAATGGAATATGATTTGCTCTAATGCATGATGTGAGGTTTTGTGGTAAGATGCTGGGCTGTGAATGTCTGCAGGGATTGTTACAGAGGCCTAGTCTCTATTGTAGGTGAGGTGATGCAAATGGTACTGGATGGCTACCATGACATATGGTGGTTTTGCTGGTAATTTATTAGTTGTTACACGTCTCAGTCATTCGTATGTTTTACAGCTTCAAATGGAAATTGAGAAAAAAAATACGTCTCATGTTAAAATGTCTTCTCTATTATTGTGCTCTTTTAGAATTAAAATATCTAAATTTTAGATATTGTGGGTAAATGATCTTTTACTGGAAGAAGTTTGTATGAAAAATAATTAAACTATGAGTATAGAACCATCATTTTGAACTTTGGAGCCTGCTAGTCTTGAGTTTGAATCCCAACTGCACTAATAGATTGACCTATTTACTTAATTCTGTAAACCTTTATTAAAGGGGCTAAAACTATCTACCTTACAGACTTAGTGTGAACATTAAATGTGACAACATAAATAACATGAAAAGTACTCATTAAATATTAATCCCAAACACATTTCCCTGAAATCCATTTCCTTCTATTAATGTCTTTTTCACTCGGCCAGCACAATTCTGAAAATTGTTATTAGTTGACGGTTTTTACAGATTTTTAAATAATATATAATAATTAAATAATATATAAATTGAATTTGTCATCTCATAGGCCCTGGAACATCTTTGAAACTCCCTGGAACTAATCAGATAGGAGGGCCGAGTCAAGCTGTCAGGTATTTACTTCTGTCTTATCCCTCTGCCACTAAATACTCATATGGACCAGACTGTGTGAGAGTCTTTCCTTACTTGATCTTCTTTGTATTGCAACAATTTGCAATCTTCACAGGCCAATTACTCAAGCTGGAAGACCCATTACAGGTTTCCTTAGGCCCAGCACACAGAGCGGGAGGCCAGGCACTATGGAACATGCCATCAAATCACCAAGAACTGCCTACACAGCCCGCCCTGTCACCAGCTCATCTGGACGATTTGTCAGGCTGGGAACGGTAAATTCTGTCCGCTTTTCTTGTATTACCAAATACCTTTATGTTATGCTCCACCATTTTCCACTGTTGTTATAATGGAGAATTATATGGAAGATTTTTGAAGGTGATTCTTTTTACTTATGTTGCCTTTATAGTCTTTATGCACATTAAACTCAATTTTATGTTTCAAGAGAAAGTTTCAGATTTCTTTTTCTATCATTTTCCCTCATAGGCTTCCATGCTTACTAGTTCTGATGGACCATTTATAAATTTATCTAAGCTGAATTTAACAAAATATTCCCAGAAACCTAAATTGGCAAAGGTATGTATTTAAAATGATTTTAAATTATAAAGTAATGTTAGAAATATGATGATAATGACATTGTAGGAAATGGGTAAAAATTTGTGAAGGAAAGGCCATGTCTTGATTGAAATGGAAATGTTTAATTACTCTAATATGTAAAATTTCTTTTAGCATTAAGTTAAGGAAAGTCAATCAGAAATAAAGTACATGCACTATTATTATAGGAAATCTTTTTTCTCTGAGAAAGAACAGTAATTTCTAACAAAGAAAGCAAGTATGAAGCATTGTCTTCGTAGAATGAAGCTTACGAGGTCATCTGTATGTGTTTGTGTTTTTTCTTTTTCAGCTTGGACTGTTCTCAGAAAAATAATTTTCTATCCTTGCAGGACTTTAGGACTGTCAAAAGGGATAATAAAAAAATATGTATTCCTAATTAGTAATTAATCAGGCATCTCATTAAGGATTACTCAAGGCAGACAGGGGCAAGCCACTCCGTTAGTAATTCTATCTACTCAAAGATTAAATGCTCCTTTAAATTAAAGAGAAAGTGAGAGGCAGAGGGAGAGATGAAAAGGACAGAGGGAGAGAAAGAGAGAGGAGAGGGAGAGAGTGGGAAAGAGAAAGAGAAAGATAGAAAGAGGTGGGAGGGAGTTCATGACTTTTCCAGTATTAAAAACTTGGGGGTGAGTTTGGAAATTCAAAGACAGGAGCACTTACCTTCTGGAAACTGGTTTAAGCCTAGCCCAAGTTTTTAGGTGAAATCTCTGTGAACTCCTTACATGAGTGCTGAGTGCATTCCTAATTTTAGTTCTAATGGTGTTTAACATACTTACTAAATATCAAACACCCTAGGGAAAATAAAAAATGGACCCTAGCCATACAGACTTAAAGTTTAAATCTGAAAAAGAAGTGCCATTTAGTAGACAGGGAATCAGCCTATAATAAAGCTAATGACTTTTTTCTTAAATTTTTGTTTGACAGCAATCCAGTCAGCTGCATTTAGCAGAATTGTAAGGCTTTACTTATTTCCCTTTCCTTTATGAGAGTGGAGGATTAAAAGCAACTCATATGGGATATCTGGTTCCCTACCTTTTTAGGCCATTTACTTGAAGTAACTGGCTGGCTAGTTAGTACCATTGCTATTTTTTAACCTGGAAGTGCACTCAGTGGAGGTATTTTCCTCAGTTAAATTAAGATACATCCAGGATAGACCTGGTATATGTTACTAGATTTTGTGCTTTTTTCAGTGACTTGTAGAAATAATGCCAGATCTTTCTATCTTTGGCCCCCAACTTGCCTTGACTTATCAGGACTCATTTCTAATATTGGTGTATTGCTTGGAGTGTCTGTCATGGCTCTCTGACACTGTGTAGGGTGTTGCAATATATTTTTTTCATGGCAATAATAGCACCGACTGCCCTCTTTTAACTTTTTTTTTTCTTTGTAACAGAGCAAGTGGAGGTATAGTTAATAGTTTTTTTTAAAAGGAATGCCTTATCCTGATTTCTTTCTTCCTTTATCGGTTGCTTCCAAGTCTTTTCTGTTAATAACCTTGATATCTTCCAGAGGCCCTAGTATCCTTGCAAGTGTAAAATAATGGTATTATGGGCAAAGTTATTACCACCAAGAGGAAATCCAGTAAATGCTTATTTATCCAGAAGAGTTGGGTGAAGTATTAAAAATACTGTTTCTCAGTACTAGTTAGACATTAGAGTAATCCAGGGGCTTTAAAAAATTAATGCCAGGGCTTTACCATTCCCCTAATTCAGAGATTCCAATTTAATTGGTTTGGTCTGGGGACCCCAAGAGATTACAATGTGCAGTTAGGCTGAGTAGCACCCTGTTAAAAAATCTGAATATTCTGAGTCATAGAGTACTATAAATACCATATAAGGAGAAATAGCTTTAAAAATTAAGCAAAAACACCCTACTTTACACTTATATGCACTTTATAGTATCCTGTTTTCTTGGTTCAATCCAGTTTCAGAAGGAACTGCCAGATTTTCCATGTTTACATTGTCATTATTAATATCATAATCACTGTGTAATATATGGAGAGAGTGTAAAAATTGTCTGAATCTGTTTTATGGCAGTCTTAAAGTTGGTCTTTAATAAATAAAATAAACTTTTCATTTTTCTCTTTCTAATAAAATAGTATGTTTAATTTGATAAAAGAAATCAGTTTTTTGAGCTTTACAGTTTGTATTTTTTAAAAACACAAATCAGTAGTGCATTGCGATATTTTAAAATAGTTGATTGTAACAAATGATTATATTCTTTATTTACACATCCCAGGCCCTTTATAGTATCCTGTTTTGTCTTGGTCCAATCCAGCTTTGAGTTTTAATATAACAATGGGGTGCTTTTGTTCAAATAAAATCTAATGTATTTTTGGCATTTTCTTCTTCACAGGCTTTGTTTGAATATATTTTTCATCATGAAAATGATGTTAAGACTGTAAGTTTTGAATTCATGCTATTTTCTTTTGTAGTTTTTCTGACTTTGGGAGTTTAGATTCTAAAATGTCCTATTTCTTATTTAAGACTGGAGAATTACTAATACTTTCAAATCTACTCTCAGTTTTAGTGGGAAAATTTGTATGAATATAGAAGTGATAAGAACTATGCCTAGTTCATAGACTATGTAGATCTTCATTAAAAGGCAGGCTATAGATAATTGAGAATACTGCATAACATGATTATATTAAAGTTTTTTATACTAATAGTTAGCATTGCTGACCTATTTTTTTAGTCTATATAGTGTATTATAGGTTTACTAATATGTGTATTTCTGGTTTCTTTGGCCCTCACCTTTAACATTTTGTGACTGAAGATTTCAAATGTACAAAAGTAGAGAGAATAGTACAATAATTATGTATCAGCCATAACCTATCTTCAACAATAATCAATCGTCTTGGTGGCCTCTTAATAGAGAATTTTGAGGTTATATGCATATGACTTCTCAAATTTGTTTCAATTTTTACATTCTAAGATGCAAATGAGCAGTAACCTTACAAATTTTTCAAATCAAATGTTAATTCTGCAGTGTCTGATAGTATTTTTCCTTATTTTTCTATTAGTTAAAGAAAAAAGCTTTATGTCCATATACTAAGTATTCAGGAAAATAAAAATATTTTCTTCAATTGTATTTTCTATGTGTCAACCACTATGCAGTGCACGAGGAGAACAAATAAAAATATGACATTTTTCCTGCCCCTGCTAGCCATGAAATCTAGCTGAGGAAATAAAACGGATATAAATGAAAATGAAACAATTAAAGAAGTAATTGCTAAACTGTGAAATTTTTACCAACTAGAAAAGGGAGAAATTCACAATATGTGATATTAGTAAAGATCCATAAAATCAGCAGGATTTACTGGAAAGGAGGGGAAAAGAAATGTAAAAAAAAGGCAAAAACATGAGTAGGGTATGGAATGAGAAATAAATAGGCGTTACCTTCAAAAATAAGGAGCACTGAAGAGGCATTTTAAAGAAAGAAGTGACAGAACTTGATGGTAGATTTTGATATTGGGGACAAAGAAAGAGGTACAGGTCAAATCTACTTCCTAAGGATGCTGCAAGAAGAATGATGGTTTTACTAACAGAAGTAGGATAATTCGGGAAGGAATTCAGTTTGTAAAGAGGCTGAATAATTCACTTGAAGGCATTTTGAGTTTGAAATTACAAAAGGCTATCAAAGTGGAGATACTATTGCAAGTATTGGGAGATGTGACACAAAAACGTAGGTGAGAGCCTGGGCCTGTTATACAGAATATGGGAGTTACCTTTTGACGAAGTGTTTGTAGATGTGGTCATGTAGGGAAAAGAGGAAACTAAGGTTGGGGCAACTGAGAAACCATGTATATTTCTGTAAATAAAAGTCAGCCATTTCCACTTAATGTAAAGCTGATCAGAGGCTATTAATGTAATAATATATAAAATCACATAGTCGTACTGTCATTAAAAAGAAACATTCAAATACTATTCCATTTCATAAATGAGTAAAACTCTAATTACTAGTATATTTTGTTTTTTTGAAGATTAATTCATTTATTGAAGAAACATCTATTCTTCCATCCAATATTTTTTTGAGCTACTACAGTGTGCCAGGCACTGTTCCAGCCCTGAGATCACAAAGAGAGACAGGCAGACAAAATCACTGCTCTTTTAGAGATAATATTCTGGTTGGGAGAAACAATAAACAAATGAAAAAATGTATAAAGTGTTGTGGGATAATAAGTACTATTAAAAAATGTAGGAAAGCAGGTAAGGGAATAGATAATGACATGGGGGGGAGGATGCTATTTTGGATGGAATGGAGGGCAATCAGTGAAGTCTATTCTTAAGAGAACATTTAAACAGAGACCTGAGTGAAGGGGCCCAGGAGCCATATAACATTGTGTAGGAGGAGCATTTCAGTCAGAGAGAACTTTAGCTGCAAAGGCTCTGAGTAGCAGCAAGCTCGGGTTGTTTAAGGAACAGGCATGAAGGCCAAGGTGCTGGAGTGAGGTCTATAAAGACTTGTAGGCAATGAGTCCACAAACTGGACAGATCATATACCATTTTGTAGGTCATGGCGATGATGTCTTTATTAATAAATTCATCTTGAGGATATCATTCAACATCTTGGAATTTACATAATATTGTTGAGAAATGGGAACCACATTGAAAAAAACAGTAATGATTCCCTGCCCTACTGAATTTATATTCTGAAGATTCTAAGGACTAGAAGGCTTTTAACCTTTCTATATGTGAGTGTTATAGAATGCTTTTACAGTTCTTCATGTCCACTGATTTTTAAAAATTTGATCTTAAACAAATAGAGCAAACTTTCAAACTTTTCATTTAAGCAGCAAAACCTTTTTCTCAAATGAAGAAGCAAACTTAGAACAAATCCATCAGGCCTTCTCTTTGCTCTTCCCGTTCTATGAGCTTCTGCCTCTCAAACCTTAGGGCTGGTGAGTAGTTCCTAAATCAGGCTCTGTTTCTGAATTATGTGGGAAAACTTAAAATAATGGGTTTCTGGATCTATGTTAGACTTCCTTAATCAGAATCCCCAAGGGTACATCTGGTGAATCTGTTATTAATAAAAGCTTGACAGGCAATGCTAATTTTCAGGCAGGATTGGAAACTACTGCTGTAGAATATTGTTTAAAAACCAATGGTTAATAGAAGGCTGTAATGCTAGGCCTTCTAATGTAGGAAAATAGAGCTGAGGAGCTTGAGCCGGACTCGAAGACCGGAACTCTCTGTAGCAAACTAACAAAGAAGGAGGTGTGTTTCCTGGATCAATGAAAGAAATCAGGGAATTAAGAGAAAAGAGACAACAAACATGACTCACATATATCTCAGTAACAAGGAAGTGATACAAAATACTGTTCAGAACTGGAGTCCCCATTTATAAATTTTACATTTTTATTCTTAGGGCTTTCTTAATACACTAGAAACAAGCAATGTTGAACAAAATTTTTGATGCTTTTTGAAATAGATCTTTATAATTTATTAAATGACACTGTTGAGAAAAGTTGTTTAGGGTCTTTTAGACATTTGATCAGCGAAGAACTAAACAAATTTAAGCTAACAAACAGTAGGATATTTCATAGATTTGGTTGGATTTATAAAGCAATCACAAAGGAAAAAGACTTGTCGATGTATAATCAACAAGTATATAATATATATAATCTCTATATATATCTAGAGATATATATAATCTCTAGTGAACAAACAAAACTAAAAGTAAAGGGACAATAGAAGGGGGAAATATGAACATCAAGCATGATTTTAAAATATTAGTGTTTGTCATGGCTAAAAAAGCTTATTATAATTTTTGAAAAATTTTTATGGAAATAGAAATGACTCAAATAACAGACAATTTGTATTTGAGAAAATGACAGTAAACATGCACATTAGAGATGTACTTCCTCACTAACAACAAAATGTAAAATAAAGAGACTTTTTTTTTTTTTTGTCTTTTTTTGTGACCGGCCACACTGCGCTCAGCCAGTGAGCGCACCGGCCATCCCTATATAGGATCCGAACCCGCGGAGGGAGTGCTGCTGCGCTGCCAGTGCCACACTCTCCCGAGTGCGCCACGGGGTCGGCCCAAAATAAAGAGACTTTGGATTTACAATTTTATATTTGTGAATTTAGAAAAAAATTCTAAGGGAAAATGCAATAAACTGTTATATGAAGGGTCTTCAAAAAGTTCATGGAAAGATTTGTTTTATCTTGTAATTTCATTTTTCCAAGAACTTTTGGAAGTACCCTCGTATATTATAGATGATGTTGTAAATGGAACAACAATTTGGAAAACAATATGATAATATAGAACAGGTAGCCTTTGAGATTTTTATTCAATTTGTTTCTATAATTTCACTTCTCAGGAAATTTTAGGAAAAAGTAAAGTGCTGTATGTGCAATGGTGTTCATTGTAGCATTAGATATAGTAGCAAAAATACTGGGAAAATTAAATGTTCAACAATACAGGATAAGTTTAGTAAATTATAATTAATAGCATGATGGAATTTTAGGGAGAGACATGAAAAATGTTTATTTTATAATGTTAAGCCGAAAAGTATATCATTTAGAATATTAAATAGAATTATAACTCTGAAAATATATATTTATGACAAATACTAGAAGACATTACTTAAAAATGAAAGTGGTATATTTTTAGGTTAAGATGTATTCATTCCACAAATATTTGTTGAATGCATTGTGCCAGTAGGTTGGATTATGACAGTAAGTAAAATATCTGTGCCCGATGGCATTCATGGAGATTAAGTCTCATTTTACCTTCATTTTCAAAATTTTTAATAATAATGTCACAGCAACTTTTCATTTATAAATTCAGTTATAAATTAGGGGCAATGATGCTGTGCTGTAATTGTACCCTGCTTGTTATTAACATCTGCTTATCCTCAGTACACACACATTATTTTATAGAACACAGAATGAAGAAATTTGTTTTGTTTTCATTTAGAGAAAAGCACAAAAAATTTTGGTTCTTCCGTGTCCCTTTTTATTCACCAGTTCATTTATTGATCTAGTAATTGATTGGTTTATTCTTTAAACAAATAATTACTAAGCACCCATGTGTTGCTACTCTGAGGAATGCCAGGAGTACTGAGTAGGACAGATGCCCTCTGTTTTCTTGCTGTCTTATGGGCTTGCCACATTCATAATGCTCTTGTGGATCAGCTTGTTCCACTAAAATGTCATTTTAGATTTTATCACAAGTGTTATTTTTTTAATGAAAGAAGGATTTCAATAATGAGCACAAAGCATGCATTTTTTTTTTTTTTAGCTAGAAAAAGAATAAAGGAATTATGCTTTTTAACATACTTAAGAAATCAAAGATGCTTTTATGTTAGTCACTTTAGGTGGCCTCCAAATTTCTTTTTAAATAAACTATTTCACACAAAATAGAGAATATTATAGGCAAATATAAACAATACTGTGATATGAATACTACTATGAAGTAGTATTTAAATGTTAAGAAGTAATATAATTGATCATCCATGGAAAACTATATTTCTGTCTTTGAGTTCTTAATACTTTTCCCATTTTGGGGGTATATTAGTCAGGGTCCTCCAGAGAGACAGAATCAACAGGATACGTTATAATTATATGAGAGGGATTTATTAGGTGAATCAGCTCATGTGACTGTGAAGAAAAGTCCCACGATAGGCCGTCTATAAACCGGATGCCGGTAGCGTGGTTCAGTCCAAGTCCAAAGGCCTCAAAACCAGAGAAACTGATGGTGTCCTTGGTGTAAGTCCTGGAACCCAAAAGCTGAAGAGTCTTGAGCTCTGATGTCCAGGGACAGGGGAGAAGAGTGTGTCCCAGCTCCAGCAGATCGGGGGATTCACCTCTTTTCTGTGTCTTTTGTTCTCTCTGGACCCCCAGCGGATTGGATGGTTCCCAGCCACATTGAGGGTGGGTCTTTCCCACCCAGGCCACTCAGACCCTCACACTAATCTCTGCTGGAAACACCCTCACGGACACACCTAGAAAGATAGCTTCACCAGGTTTCTCAGCATTCCTTCATCTAACCAAGCTGACACCTAGAATTAACAGGCGCAGAAAAAACTAAAATAGCATGTGGGTTGGTGATTCTGTATTTTTCTATAGATGAATAGGGTGAATACTGTAGATAACTATAGAGAATACCATGAAGCAGAATTTAAATGTTAAGAAAAGGTCAAGTTGATCTATGGAAAACTGTATTCTTGCTTTTGAGTTTGTAGTAACTTCCTTTCCTCACCTTTTTCTTTTTGGACAGTATTAGCAGTATTGACAAAACTAAAGTGGCATGTGTGTTGGTGATTCTGGAGTCTTTTTTTCCATATGCTCTTTAATTTCATGATCCTAAAGTTGTCACAGCTATAACCATAGTGAAAGGATAACTTTTTAAAAACTTTAGTGGTTGGACATATTCACAAACCTTTTGTTGTCTAGATCTGCCAAGGTTCCTTCTACTTTTACAAACTTATGGCTTTGTAAAATGACATTCTAGGTCTTTATTAATATCTAGATATTGGTTTTATTAAATTATTCAAAGATCCTTAAATATAAGTGAATAGTCATTTATTTAAAAAATTAAGGAAATATAGTATGTACTTTAAATTTTTAAGGTCTTTTCAACATAGATGAGAAACAAAGAATTTAATGAATTCAATCAACAAATAATTCCTAAGTGCCTCTTAGAGCATAGCAACATTTCAGAACAACAGCAGAGACATAAAAGAAATGAGAGCTTAGGGTCCCTTTGAAATTGTCACCAAGTGTTTTTCTGTAGTGCAGCATGAGTCTTCATTTGAACAAAGATTATTAAAATGTTCCTTTTTTTTTTTTACCATGTTTATTCTAGTTTATGTTTGTTAGTTTATGTTAGTTTATGTTAATTTCCTTAATTGGATTAGCACAAACATATGGATCCTCCATAGGAAGACTTGTTTCAGGATCGTGTCTGAAAGCAAAATCAGCAGTCTGTAAATAGCTAAATCTAACCTTGGGAAGTTAGAATATGTAAAAAATTTTTGAAAGACATCCTTTTCTAAAAAATAGAACGTCTGTTTATATTAAACATGAAAGTGAATATGATCCATTTGCTGGAAAAGTTCTTTGTAAAGATTAGGTTAAATTAATATGTTCAGATATTTACAATGCACATCTGAATTGAGCTGATTGAAAATATATTTTCCTGGTATTTCCAGAGATAATGCTAATAGAAGTTACACTTTTCTCATTTTTTGCTTTCATGTTTATGTCTGGCTGGGGACTGGGGAGAAAAATATGCCTGTGAAAGTAGTGCGTGGCTTGTTTTTGATTTCCGTGGCTTTCAAGTAGAGATGTTGATTTTTCAAGTCCATTAGTGGCTCAGCATGGTGACACTATTCCTTTATAAGTAGTTTGCATATTTAGAGGTCTCCCCTGGAGCAAGAGAAGATGAGGAACACAAGGAAAAGTAATTAATTTAGCAGTAGGAGACTCAAGGAACTCTTCTAGCATTCGTTTCAAAAAAAGGGCTAATATTAAGAAATGGACAGTCATATGAGATGCATTTTGAGATAGTAAAAGTGAAAATCTAAGAGTAACTTTAACTGAGCTGTTGGATGTCATGATTATATTAACACTGGCTAAGGAATAAGATTTTTTCAATCTTGAGAAAAGGAATAATAAGTAATGTAAAAAACCAGAACTCTCTTTAACTAATAACTCCAGCTTCTATTCACCAAATCTTTATATGAGCTTCAAATTTCTACAAGCTTCAAATTTGTATCAAGCCTGATTTGCTTTCCTCTTTGTCAAAACGGTTTCAACTTCTTTTGTATAAAATCCTAATTCTGATTTAGTCATCTTTTGTTTGATCTTGAATAAACACTAGAAGGAACAAACTAGAAGATATGGGATAAACAGATAAAAAATATGAAAGCATTTAAGAAGATCTTTTGCAGTCTGCAGCAAAGGGAAGTCTGACCCTTAGAATTACCAGAGCATAAGGTGATGTCAGAATAATGCAACGATGCTTGTTGAAGACAGCAGTTGTACAGATACCCCAGCTCCTTTCACTCTTCTTCATGATCCCATTTTCCAAACTTTGTTTTCTATCTGCTTACTTGATCTTTCTCTATTTCTCTACAGCTGACTTTATAAAGTGAGGACTGCAGTTGGACCTGGTTTACACACCAAGGGCTTGACTGCCACTGAGTTTGGGGGTATTTTGAACCATTAGACAGTAGATAAATGGTAGGGAGAGGGTAAAAACATGTGGTTTTTAATAGCAATTTTGTGCCTTGTATATTAAAATTGTATTCAAATATATTGTACGTCTGCTTACCTTTGATCAGTGTTTCTGTCTCATCTGCTTTTAGTCCTCTGGTCTGGAACTGATTATTCAGGGAAAATTGGTGGGGCCATCTGGAAACATGAGCAACTTGAATTTTGGTCGAATTTTTAATGCATGTTTTGATTGATGCTAATTATATGCTTTATTTCGTTATTTGTTTGTCTGCTTATCGTTAGAAAAGAAAATTCTAATCTAAAATGAATTGTTTTCAAAGGCTTTGGATCTGGCTGCCCTTTCCACAGAGCATTCTCAGTACAAGGACTGGTGGTGGAAAGTGCAGATTGGAAAATGTTACTACAGGTAAAATTTGGATTATTTGTGAAGGGCTTAGAAGTGGTGATATATTCTAGAGTCCAAATCTTGTACCTTGTTTTGTTTAGTATTTTTGATTTCCTCATGAAGAAATGAGAACTGTGTCTTTAGCTTACCTGAGAAAGCATCTACTTAGTAATTACATGGTAGCAATAAGAACTGATACCTTTAGACTAACAAAAGTTTAGAGCTGGGAGACGGAAGCCTTGAGATTTCCCTTTTCAGCTGAGAAAACTGAGGCCAGAGAGTGGCTGTGATTTGCATCAGGAACTAGTTAGTAACAGACTTGGGTCCAGAACTGAGTCTGTTGATTCCTAGTCCTCTTGGCTGTCAGGTCTTTTTTATTTACATTGATGCCTCATATAAGCTCTTTACAGTTAGAAGAGAGTTTGTTCATATGCTACATCATCTCACAGCACCTCAGAGGTAGTTGCTATTGTTTGTCCTTTTCCCAGAAGAGAAAAATTGAGCCTCCAAAGATAAAGTGGCTTGTCCAAAGTCATATAGCTGGTAAGTGGCAGAGCAAGAGTTTGAGCACAGCTTTCTGACACCAGTTATCTCACTATTTCCACAATTCCATATTGTTTCTTTAGGACCTGAATATTCTTACATTCACTTCATGTTTAAACACATTTTAAAGCAAATTATCTGAGAGTTCAGAAAAGTTGTAATTTTATGAATATCTATATAGCCATAGTAAATAAGATCTGAAACTTGTTGCTGATACTGAAATGCATTTAGAGCATTTGGAAAAATAGAGACGGATGAACAATTTTATGTTAAAAGGTAATATGTCTTTTATTACTCAGAAACAAAATAGACTTTGGTTACTTCAAGCACTAGTTTATGATATTTATAAACTTTAGCTGTCACTCAAACACTGCGAGGAAAAGGAAGAATGGAAATGGAATGAAAAGGGTGCTTGTTGTTGAAATTAAGACTGCTTTCCATTTAGATATTTCACATAGAACTCTGAAGTGTTTTTTTCCTACTGCTAGATTGAGGAAGTGTTTTCTGCTAAAAGGTAATTTTAGACCATTATAAGATTAAACTCTTATGAATATAATTCCGGAAGACAATCTTGAGCTTCCAAGTAAAACCTTCAGAAATCTTTAATAATTAAAGGAAAGCACACTCTGATTCCTTCTGCCATCCATATATGAAAGCATTTAAATGAATGCCCCTTGTCATATTGAGTTGTCATTCTTCTCTGTTCTTTAATACCCGTTCATCTTCATTCTTTTCTGTTTGTTAATACCTTTTCATTCATACATTCATTCAATTTAATTCATTTAATTAACAACTACTCTGCCAGGCAGTGGAGTTACAAAGATTTATTAGATCATCCCTTCTTTCACAAGGTTTACAACAGAATGGGGGAGAGAGAACAGTAAATAATTACAAGCGTGCTTTCCATTAAGTGACAGAAGCAAGTGCAGGGCACAGTGGGAGCCCAGAGAGAGAGCTCTTCACTTCAACTGCAGGGGTCAGGGATGAATTGCCAGAGGATGTAGTCTGAAGTTGACTTCCGTCCCTTTGCTCCTGATCATTAAGTTTTTACTGATTCTACCTCTGCAATAGCTCTCAAAGTTGCTCTCTTACTACCCATCCCCAGTCCAATGCCCTAATTCTGGCTACTAGTATCATTTGTTTGAATTGCTATAGTAGCTTATCTGGGTTTTCTGCCTCCAGTCTCTTGCCCCGTAAATCCTTCTTATATGAAATAGAGTAACTGTTGTGAAAAAACAGCTCTTGTTGGATTCTTTGGTGAATCTCCTTTACCTCTAGAATGAAGTCTGGATTTTCAGTGTGGCGTCCATGATCTCTCAGCACTCCCATTATTAAGTCCTTTTCAATTAGACCAAACTCCTCAGAATTCCCCTAACATGCTGTGAGCTTTCCTGCCTGTGTGGTTATGCTCAGAGTTTCCTTCCATCTGGAAATATCTCCCCTTTCCCCTACCATATCTAGCTGTTGAAATCTTGCCTGTCACTTCCTCCCTGAAACTATCTTGTGGTCTCAAAGCTCCCTCCTATGTGGTCTCAAAGCACTTTTTCTCATTGGCTATAATAAAATTAAATGTATTTGTGAACACATTTTGTTTTACTCTTTGATAATCATTCCTTTAAGGACATCGTTGTTATCTTCTTCATTTTTGCATCTCCTTACCATCATGAAATGTGCCTGCAGTTGATGCTTGACAATTTTGTTGAATTAAATTGGAGAGAAAAAGTTGGCAGCTGGTGGGGACCATCTCTGGACTCTTGACTCTGATATTAGCTTGTGTTATGAACTTGACTGATGTTTTTGTTATTCCTGGATTTTCTTTGAACATGCCCACTTCTTTTTCTTTGCACAATAATTCATGTGGTAAATTGCTTTTTGATTCCTTTTTTAAATAACTAAAAGAAGTTATTTCTTGAGGATGCAATAATACAAAATATATGATTCGTGTTTCCTTTCTTTGTCTTCTGGGTAGTTCAGTAAATCTGATTGCTTTTTTGTTTGTTTTTAAATTTGTTTATCCTGTCATGGTTTTAAAAAAATCTATTTCCACTTTCATATTCTTGCTTTATATATGTCTTTTTATTGTGATCCTTTTAAATCACTTTTGAAAGAGGCTAGTTATTAGATAAAAACATACAGTCTCTCATAGGTAATTAGCATTCACGGGATTCAGTGACTGTGCCTAAGTCACATGTGTAAGACTTACGTGCTCAGTTGGTGTTATATACATACATACATATGTTGTTTCTCAGAACTTTAGAGCTCTTTGGTAACATTTTAGAAATACTCCTTGTGAAATCTGTGGGACCTTTGAAGAGGTAGGAGCTTCTGCCACATTATATATCTTCCAACTTTAGGCCAGTCTTTTGGGGTCACCTTTAAACAGTGTAATCCCAAATCTTCCAAAAGCTATTTGGTTATCAGCACTAATACTTGAGGTTTATGTTACTAAAACGATCAAAGCTATTCTTTCAAGCATTTAAATGAAAGTAGCACAATGGAACATATTGTCTATCATTCTGATTTTACCTTACAAAACAAAGCATTACCATATCTATGTTGATCTTAGATTGCTACGATGAGTAGTTATTGGAAAGCCTAACAGGTCTATTAAGGACAGGCTGAATGAAAACTGTGTGTGCTTTAATGATTAATTTAGTGGGAACAAAATGTTTCCTGGACAGAAGAGATGGGCACTGACATCAGGATAGTCATATTTAGGCAAGGAGCAAATCTCAGATTCACAGACTAGGACAGTCAGTATCAGATACCTAATAAAGGAAAAGAAAAAAGATTTATAGAATAATAAAATGGTATAACTGCATTACTTAAGTGGCAATTGTGACTTACATCGAAATAGCTTAAGGATAGATCTATAAATGGGCTTTTGTCTCAAAGCAGAAGATGTTTTCAAAGAAATGTCATTCTTCAGCTCTTCCAGTAAAATGGAGACTCTAAGCATTTATTCAGGTCACTTGCCTTATGTCCAGCTGATCGTAAGCTCTTTGGGTGGTGAACTGATGTGACCTGGCTTACTGGCAGCTATTAGTCCTGCTGTGACTAGGCTTCCGACAGATTGGGAGTTAGATAGCCGGTGAATGTGGGAGATAGGCAACTTTTTGTTAAAATGTATCCACAGACATATTAATATATGTGTGCGTACCACATTACCTTCTCTGGTGCATGCTTACTTTTACAGATGTAATTTGTCTCTGTTCATATCCTCAGGGGATGAAAAAATGATGTAGGATTTATTTTTAAGTTGAATGCCTAATTTTTTTAATGGATGTTCTTAGGTTAGGAATGTATCGTGAAGCAGAAAAACAGTTTAAATCAGCTCTGAAGCAGCAGGAAATGGTAGATACATTTCTCTACTTGGCAAAAGTAAGTAAATATTCTTAATTTGAAGGAAATCTGTGTTCTCAGAAAAAATATTTAAATTCTGGCCATTGCATGGGGAGAGTTGCCAGTTTCTTCAGGAATATTTGGCAAGTTAATATGTTCAGATTTAACTTATTTTTCTTTCTAGCAAGGGAAAAAGTGAGAATATATGGAGGGTAACCATCTCAGGAGAAATTGATTGCCATGAAAAATAAGAAAACCCCTTTGAAAGATTCCCATTATGACAGAAGGAAATACCATAGTCTCACCACCCCCATAGGTAACAGGCCCCAGAAAGGCCTAATTTTCTTTAACATACTTTTCTCCCACCTAAGCAGGTTGTAGAGAACAGCGGCCATTTATGTAGATCCTTAATTACTTTAATAATAATATTTCCTCTTTATTGAGCATGTACTCAGTGTAAGGTTTGTTACATATGCAATTTAATTCAACCCTCATAATAATCCTGCAAGGTAGATTCATCATTTCTTTTGTACTGTTAAGGAAAATGAGATTTAAAGAGTGTAAGTAAGTTTTTCAGGATCATTTTGCTGTGAAGAGCCAACATTCAAACCCAGGTCTTTGTGACTCCAGACCCACTCACCTACCACATAGTGCCACCCAGAGCCAGGGAGAAGTGAACAGTAACCTAGATTTTCAATACTGGAAGAAAGTTACTTCTTGACCCTCACCAAGGCTACTTTGAAAGAAAAACATTTGATGCACTGGTGGTTATGACATCATCTTGCTGTATCTTTAAGAGTTTTTAAAATTAAGAAGTGCAGTAAAGGAGATTAAAAAAAAGATGAGATGTAAAAGAAAGTACTACCAGTTCCTAAATATGGTAATGAATATTAGCATGCTAAAAAGAAACAAAATGAAAGTTGTCCTATATAAATTTGCTGTGCTAATCTTAGTATGTTTGCAGTGATTTTCAAAAATGTTTGTAACTATTCGGTATCCAAGTTTGTCTTCTATATATTATGTATTAAACTTCAATTCTTAAAGAAGTTTTTAAGCATCACAACAAACTTTTCTGAAAGAGAGCTTGAAACTAAGGCTCAGGTCACACTATTTGATGCTCATCTTCTTTTTTTTAAAAAATTTTTTATTTATTTATTTATTTTTTTTGATGCTCATCTTCTTAATTGATAATCACCTGCCATGTAATTGAAAGAAATTGTGCTTTTAATTTTAATTATTGTTAATACATAGAGTATTAGTCTGTATTCATTGCTTATAACAAAATACATGGAACTGGGGGATTTATAAACAAATGAAATTTATTGCTTACACTTTCTGAGGCTGGGAAGTCCAAAGCCCATCTGGTGGTGGTGACAGTGACACGGGGGTCTCACATTGCAAGATGGTGGAAGCAGAGAGAGAGAGAGAGAGGGAGAGAGAGCAAGAGGGAGACTCTCCTCTTCTTTTAACACCTTCAGAACCACGCCCCTGACAGTCTTTTTCAATCCATTCAATACTGTGTGGTCCTACAATCCAATCACTTCTTCAAGGCTCCACCTTTCAATTACCATAATAGGATTTCCCACCCTCTTAACAGTCACAGCGGGGGCTGAGTTTCTAATACATAAAACTTGGGAGACAATTCAAGCTTCAATGAGTTTTGGGGGCACATATTTAAATCCACTACGCATAGTTTCGCCTATTTTTCTATAAATTGAATTGTTTAAACCCATTATTGCCTACATGACTATACAGAGGTAAAATTTACTTTTTTCCTTTAATATATGAAGGAATGGTTGCTATGTAATAGAGATCAAGCAGGTTTTAGGAAAAAATTTTAAATTGTTAATTAAAATTTTAAATATTTTATATTACTTAGTATATTAATTGTATTGCTTATTATATTTTAAAAACCAGTTAAGTATATAAGGCAAAAATTGAAAAGTTTTCATCCATACCTTTCCCTCTAATCTCATACTTTAGCGATAAATCCTATGAACAGTTTCCTGTGTATTCATTTGAATCTTTTTCAAAGCACAACCAGTTTAGAAAGTGGATCCAAAGTCATGAAGAAAAGTATCGTAATCTTACGTTTCTATACGTGGAATCATAATTCTCTGTTTTAGAAATTCCTATTAAGTATACGGTTTATCCATGCTAATGTTCTAATTGCTAATTAACTGGAAGCCATCAAGCACTGTTTCCTCTCTCTGACCTTGTTGCCTCTTTCCTCAGCATTTTCAACTTCAGTGTCCTAATTGGTTCCTTAATGCCAACCTATAGTCATACTCACCTAAAAAGATTTTTCCTTGATCCTTCCATGTCTAGTTTGTGCAATAGTAAGCCCACGATAAATATTTGTTGGAAGAATATATGAATGGATGCTTCGTATACAACATGTGGAGATGAAACTATAACACCATTACTAGAAATTAATCCTGCACATTGTTGAAAGTTTTTTATTGTAGTATTTAGGAGATAATTTGTTTCTAATTAATAAGTATAAAGTTATCATGATAAATACTATTATTTTAAGAACTGGTACTCATTGAAAAGTATCTTACTTTTAGGTTTACATCTCATTGGATCAACCTGTGACCACTTTAAATCTTTTTAAACAAGGCTTAGATAAGTTTCCAGGAGAAGTAACCCTGCTTTGTGGAATTGCCAGGATTTATGAGGTAAGGTTCATATTATTTTAAAAGTTGATGTAAAATTGAGGGCATGTGCTTCTTGAGTAAGATTATAGTCCCTTGGGGTCCTAGCAAAGAGAATGGTATATAAAATTATGATGGTTAGCCCTGGTTTACCAGTAGAATAAGAGATTTTAGTGTATGCATTTAGTCAAACTAAGTTTTTATTATAAAGTATTTCAAACACACAGAAAAGTATAGAGTATGGCATAAGATAAGGATTTAAAATATTTTCCCTGAATGGATAACCTATTGTCACAGCACATTTATTGATCTATTCCTAAGGTCTGTAATGTCAAGTGTCAATTTTTTTCCATATGATAGATATGTTTTGGGGCTTTCTATTCTATTCCATTGGTCAGTTTGCCCATCTTTGTACCAATATTATACCACCTTCATTACTATAGATTTAATACTATCTGGTAGTGTTCCTCTTCACCAGGAGCACCTTGGCTATTTTGGATTTTTGCTTATTCTTGTACATTTTAGAGTCATATTGTCCATGAAAAGCCCCACTGAGGTATCTTCCCTGCTGTCTAATTACTATAGCTTTACAATAATTCCTGCTATCCAGTCAGGCAAATTCTACAACTTTGTTTTTCTTCTTCACAGTTGGTTATTCTTGGCCCTTTGCTCTTCCATATTGATTTTAGAATTGACCTATCAAGAACCATAAAAAAACCTGTGCAGGCATATTGTTTTAGTCCGTTTTGTGTTGCTATAACAGAATACCTGAACCTGGGTGATTTATAAAGAAGAGAGGTTTATTTGGCTTTGGATTCTGAGATAGCTGCATCTGGCACAGGCCTCAGGCTGCTTCTACTCATGGTAGAAAGTGGCAGGCAGCTGGCAGATACAAGCAGATCTCATGGCGAGAAGAAGCAAGAGAGAGAGAGAGGAGGTGCCAGGGTCTTTTTAAGCAATGAGCTCTCACGGGAACTAATAGAGCGAGAGCTCACTCATTAATCCCCCCGCCCCCAAGGAGAGCATTAATCCATTCATGAGGGAACCGCCCCCATGACTCAATCAGTTTCCAACACTGCCACATTGGAGATCAAATTTCCACATGACTTTTGGATGGGACAACACATCCAAACTCCATCACATATCAATTGGAATTACATTGAATATATGAATGATGGAGGGAGGATCGGTGGGCTGCTTTTCCTCCCATTCTCAATCATGATACAACTCTCCATTTACTTAGGTCTTGTTTTCTAGCCTTCAATGAATGTTTTCTAATTATCTGCAGAAAGATGTTGTGTTAGGGGTTCCCAAAACCACCCTGAGATAGTGATTTATGAGAACTCAAAAGACTCAGTATACAGTTGTACTCAGCTAAGATCTACTAGAGCAAAAGAATACAAAGAATCAGCAAAGGGAAAGGGCTCATGGTGCAAAGTTCAGAGGAAACAAGGTGCAAGCTTCCAATAGTCCTCTCCCAGTGGAGTTATACAGGACACATTTAATTCTCTCAGCAACAAATTGTGACAACTTATGATAAGTGTTGTTTACTAGGGAAGCTCACTAGAGACTGTGTATCTAAGGTTACTAGTGCAGGCTAGGCATATAGACACCCTCTGCTTATCACATACCAATGTTCCAGACTCCAGGAAGTAAGAAGGTGTTCAGCAGAAACCATTGTTTGTACAAACAGTTTAGGTGTAGCAAGCCACTCTTATCATTTAGGGAAACTTTTACATCAATGTAGGGAAACCGCCAAGTTCCCAGATGTAGGCCTTTCTGAGTATAGCAGTTTCAGGCCTGCTGTGTTAAATATTCTTGCACAGATGAATGGAATCCTTATTTTTTTTTTTTTCCTCATATTTTCTGTTTATTTCTGGTGAATAGGAATGCTTTACTTTTTAAAAGTTGATTTGATACTAACAACTCTTTAAACTTTAAGACCTTGTCCGTAGATTCTCTTGGACATTCTAAGTAAGTAAAATAATCATCATCTGTAAATTTAGACAGTTTCATCTCTTTATTATAATTATTTTACCACTTTTCAAAAAACATATCATATTGCTTAGGACTTCCAATACAATATTGAACAGAAGCATCTCTGTTCTCTTTAAATTCCTTGAAAATGCTAGGTATGATATTTTAAAATTATTTTGTTAAAAAAAATGGAATATATACTAATAGTAGCTATATCTAGGTAATAGTGTATGAATAATTTTTATTTTCTTCTTTATACTTTCGGTATTTTCCATATTTTCTGTAATGAATATGTATTACTTTTAAATGAAAAAAAAATTTATTGTCTAGAAAAAATGATTCCCTTTTGAAATAAAATTTTGATAATGGTATAAATAGAAAGCTTTGATTAACCAATAAATATACTTTATCAGCATCTCTCTATCTTTTCTTGTTGTGACCCTAAATTGAATATGGAGAAAAAAGAAGCTTAGGAAGGAAGTAAAATAGAATCTATTTTTGAAACCAGTAAAATTCACGCTAGTTCCAGTGGTGACTGTCCTGATGCAACTGGAGCTCTTTTACCTTTAGGCTTTGCTGTCTGTACATTTCATTGCTTTTGTCCTTCACTTCTTAGGCAGGAAGTGCTAGTGGAAAGAGCTAGAGATGAATGTTTAACGTGTGGTTGCTGATTGGAAGAATTCCATCCAAGCCTCTGTTATAGTCACTGTTACTACGGCTGGAATAGGGTGTGGCTCTGGAGCATATTCTTTTAACACCTACCTCTTCCTTTCCCTGCTCTGAGTTGAGATTGTACTTGAAGGAAGAAACAAGTGGAGAGGAAAGCATCCTAGTTTTAGGGACAATATGTCATCCATAGATAAGGTAATCAAGGACTAAGCACAGGCTTTATGAGTTGGATGCAGTATTTCTCCTTTGGATTTACATAGTCAATTCTCTTATGCCAAAGTTACTGCACCAAAGTCAGATTTCCAGCATACTCTTTTTCTCTGTATATGACACAGAATTTAGAGTTAATTAGTAAAATTTGTTCCTTAGCATTGCAGCCTAGGCTGTGTATGCCTTTAGGGATTTTTGTTATGTACATCATGCTTTTCTCTGAAGGAATGCTCTTCCTTTAGGTTCTCTTCTTTTTATTTATCACTTTCATTTTGGTATTGTATCTTTTAAATGTTTTGTATTTTAAAATGAACATGTTATATTGCACATTGTTTGCTTCTTGTTTTGTATAGACACTTCTAAAAAAATGTATCCATTTTATTTAATTAATGAGGGAAATGTAATAAAAAAAAGCATTGTAACTTGCCCTATGACTGGTATGAAATGAGTAAAACTAGAGGTCAGGACTCTTCACATGGTCCCTGGTCCTCTCTAACTTATCATCTGCACTGCCTTCACATATGGTTTGTTTTACTAGATAGCCATCTACAGTATCACAAAGCTCAATTATGTTCACAGTAACTTATGTGATATGTACATATCTTTGGAGATACAAATAAGATTGCCATATTTGCAGGCATTATTGGATGACATCAACTAATCAATTTAGATGTATGTGCAGGTTCATTTACATATTTTTAGAATCACAGACTTACATTAGAAAGATAGAAAGGAAATGGGCAAGCAACAGGTCTGCTGCAATCCATTCTGTCCCATTCCTGGAAGGCCACCCCAGGGAAAGAAAGAAGGTAATCCAATCAAATTTTCCTGTAAATGTGCTAACTCTAGACCTCCAGGCAAATAATCGAAATATATTCATAAGCAGGAAGATCCTACTGTGGAATTCTTTTAGCAGGATACACTTAGTTGTCTGGGATTGCTTACTCTAAGCAAGCCTAGAACCTACAGATTTATGGGGAATGGCTTTCCAGATAATGTCACCTAAGTTATCTGAGTATAAATGGAGGTACTGTATGACCTAAATGGCTCCTCTGTGTAAGTGATTTGTTTTGCATTTTTTTTTTGGCACTGACTATCCTTGTCTTCTTTTAAAATTTTTAAAAAATTTTAGCATTTACTGGTACATATTTGTGGGGTCTGGTGTGTTGTTTCAATACATGCATATACTGCACAATCATTCACTTAGGGTAGATAACATAGTTTTGTATCCATTAGTCCACCACTTCTCCCCCCCACCGCCCCATTGCCTCTGGTAATCATTACTCTACTCTCTATGTCTGTGCTCTTATGAGTTTTTGTGTTGTGGTTATCATGAGGCTTACAAAAAACATGTTATAGTTATAACAGATTATTTTAGACTTAACTTTGATATCTAAGAAAAAAGAAAAAAACCAAAGTCAACTCTACGCTTTGCGCATCATTTCCCCCCACTTTTTGACAATTTGTTATTTCAAGTTACATCTTTTAGTATTGCCTATCTCTTACACGGTTGTTGTATATATTAGTGTTTGTTTAGGTTTGTTCTTTAGTCTTCAAACTAAGGATTTAAGCTCTCTATTCACCACTCTTATGACGTAGGAGTATTCTGAGGTCGTGAGCTTACTTTACTAATGGATTATGTACTTTCAAAAATTTTCTTGCTGCTCCTTAGTGTTGTCATCTCTCAGATTGAAGAGCTCCCTTTAGCATTTCTTGTAATGCAGGTCTAGTGTTGATGAATTTCCTTAGCTTTTGTTTGTCTGGGAAAGACTATTTCTCCTTCATATTTGAAGGTTAGTTTTGCTGGATACAGAATTCTTGGCTGACAGTCTTTTTTCTTCATCACTCTGAATATATCATCCCATTCTCTTCTGGCCTGTAGGGTTTCTACTGAGAAATCCACTGAGAGATATATTGGGGCTGCTTTTAATGTTATGTGATTCTTTTCTCTTGCTGCTTTCAGTATTCTTTCTTTGTCTTTGGTTTTGATAATTTGATTATGATGTACCTTGGGTGTTCCTCTTTGGGTTGAATTTGATTGCTGACCTCTGAGCCTCCTGTACCTGGATGCTGTCGTCTTTCTCCATACCTGGGAAAATTTCAGCCATTATGTCCTTTCTACATCTCTTCTTCTTTCTTCTCCTTTGGATATGTCAATTATGTGAAGGTATTTTGCTTGAGGGAGTCTAATATTTGCTGTATTTGTTTTATTTTTTCTTATTCTTTTTTCTTTTTGCATATGTTCTATCTTCAAGCTCACTGATTCTTTTCTCTGTTTAATTAAGTCTGCTGTTGGAGCTTTCTGTTGAGTTTTTCAGTTCAGATAATGTATTCTTTATTTCTAGAATTTCCATTTTTTTTTGTTTGTTTGTTTCTTAATTGATTCAATTCCTCTGTCAAGTTTCTTGTTCTGCTCCTGGATTGTTTTCCAGATATCATCTAATTTTCTATTGTGTTTTCTTGTGACTCCCTGAACACTCTTAAGAGAGTTATCCTGAATTCTGTCAGATTTATTTCATAAATCCACTGCTCCTCTGGGTCCATTGCTGGTGTTTTGTTTGTTTCCTTTTGTGATGTCATATTCGTCTGTTCTTTCTCTACATTTGTGTCTTTACATTGATGTTTGGGCATTTGAGGAGACTGCTACCTCTTGTAGGTTTTATAGGTGTTCTTTGGTTGTGTTCAAACTGTTACTGGTTAATATCAGAGCTTTGTCTCTGGTCTGTGGTTTTGGTTAATTCCAAAATTGGGGGAACTTCCTGTGGGGAGCAACTCTTGAGCCCTGTGGTGGAGCTAAATTTGTGCTTTGCTGCTGATTCTTTGGGGAAGGCTTTATGTGCAAATCAGATTTTAATTTTTGGCCTTTTAATCACTTCGGGGTCTTGTGAGGTCAGATACACCTGGGCTGTGGAATTATTCTGGCCTGTGACTGAGTCTTCCCCGCATATTGCACCCCCTGAAGTTCTGTTGCCCTAGCCAGTCTCCACTGAGTGGGCCTGTGCTGATCAGGAAGGCAGATCAGCTGCGCAAGCTGTACCCCAATGTTCCCCAGGCAGACTAGCCTCCCTCCCACACTCCAAACACTTCCTGTGGGGAGGGCTGTGTACAGGTCCCCCAGGATGACTCACTGGCTTCTGGGTGGGTTCCTTAGGTTGGCTGCATGTGAGTCCATGGGAACCCTGTCAGTGGTCTTGCTGGCCCAAGGGCTGGTAGGGTATGCTCCAAGGCCCTCTTCTCCCCATGCAGACTCCAGGCAGCTTCCCACAAATGGATCAGTTGCAGCTTTTGCTAGCTTCTGTTCCATATGCAGTAACTTCTTGCCTCTCACAGGGCCGGCCTTGAGGTGGCCAGGGCTTGAAGTGGTTGGAATGGTCCCTTCTTTCTCTCTCAGCGTCTTCTCCCACCTTCACAAACTCTGCAGGTCTCTCCACTTCCTCTGAGCTCCAGCGGTCCCAGTTTGGCACTTCACTTTTTAATAGCTGTAAATTGGTTGATTGTGGGGGAGAGTGATGCTGGAGACCGTCTATTCTGGCACCTTGATGACATCTCTAGACACTTCTTTAAAATGATTTATTTTTGCTAAATTTCTTTGGTTTTAGTTTTGGTGTTCTGAGTTTTTCTTGAGGCATTTTGTTTATCCATTCTAAAGACAGGCCTTTATTTTAGGTGTTCTTTGTTGAGAGGTGTTTGAAATTAGGAACCTTACCCCACAAATTTTATTGTAGTGGTCCTCAAACTTTACTATTTATTATGAAAATTACCTTGGGATTATGTGAGAAATACAGCCCATCCTCTTCCAAATCAGGAGTCCTGAAAGGTGGGACTCAGGCATTTGCATTTTTTACAAGCTTGCTAGGTAATTCTGAAGCATAATGCAGTCTGAGAACCACTGCAACATTCACTTTCTTAGGTTATTTCCAATTTTATTTTAAATTAAAAATCTAATTATGGTTAGTATTTTGTGAATTGGTTCAATAATAACCACTGTAAAAATCACTTAAATGATACCAAATTTATTATATACTTGAAGTGAAGAAATGAAAGTGAAAGATAATGTGACTCTTTCCATGAATATTTTGAAAATATATACTTATATACTTGAAAATATTATTTTAAATCTACACTAACAAAATCTACTCTAGAGCTAGTCTAAGTTAAACAATTCTAATGCAGGAATAACGTAAAGAACCAAAATAGAGTCCACATATATTCATACATGTAGAAATTTAGGATGTGATAAGGATTACTTATTAAGCCAATTGGATTATTGGATTATTTAATAAATAGTTTAAAAATAGAGCTGGATGAATAATGATGTCTTATACTAGAAGAGTCTATCACTGACACATTTAAAATTTCAGAGATTTAAAACTTCAAGAAATGAAACCATGAATGTTTCAGAAGAAAACACAGATGAATTGCTAGTATCAATGTGAATGGAGAATATCTTTCTAAGCATAACACAAAGTCAGAAAGCCATAACAGAAAAGATTGATAAATTTGAGAACATGAAAGTTAAATTTCTGTATTGAAAAAACAAAAATACAAATAAAGCCAAACCAAAACAAAACAAAAGGTAAAAATATCAAACGGGAAATACTTGCCCTACCTGGTACAGACAACAGACTGCTTTTCATTTCCTCCAGCTATACATTGCTTAAACATTGCTAAAAATGGGAGAATTATACATATATACACAAACACAAGTGCCCATGTCCATAACTTATAAATTCTTATTTATTTAGCCAGGAATGTAAACACTTATGGAAGTATTTCCTTAGAGCAGTTGTGGGTCAGCATATCATGGTATGGCTTTTCTCTAGGCTCCTGTTTTCCTATTAGCCTACACAGTGGTCATTGGCCCTCTTAATGCAAGTAGATTTACCCCAGAAATGAGACAGCAGCCAGGTTCCAGTTGCATTCTGAGTACACCATCATCTTTTTGTACTTAGGGTTTAGTGACACCCATCTGGAAGAACTTAATCGGACCATCTATACTTTTCCTCTGAAGGGAGTGTTTATAAACACTGAGACTAGACACTTCTTGAGTGTCACTTCTTGAGACTAGACACCTGTTTTTGAACTGAAGTCACCATCAGCACATACTTGTTTCATTTGGAATGAGAAAGCAGAGTCCATGCCCAGGGACCTTTGAGCCACTTCTCTGCTTCCAGCTCACCTGTGTCCATGAGGGCAGTTCCCCAGAAAAAATGCACACAAACCAATAATAAAAGGACAAAAGATAGAATAGGATGAAAAACAGTCAAAGGACATGAATTGGCAGTTCACAGAAAAAATATGTGATATAAATATCTGATGTGTTAAATACCTAACCTCTGCCATAATTAAAGAAATAAAAACTAAAACAACAGTGATATGCCATTTTTCACTTAATCAGATTAGCAAAGATGAAGTTCCATGGTATCTAGGGTTATCAAGGTTGTAGAGAAACAAAATCCACATATGAACATTGTTGTTCAGCGTGTGCATTGGTACAACCACTTGGAAGGTTTTTGAAATTACTGAAAAGATTTTAAAATGTTCATGCTCTTTGACCCAGCAATTTTACTCTGGGAATTTTTCTTAAAGATGTTGTCATACAAGTGCACAAAGACATGTACAAAGATGGTTTCATAGTATATTTTATGGTAAAGAATGGAAACAAACTAATGATTCATCAAAAAGGGAGTGATTAAATAATGGTCTATGTATTGATGGAACACCATGCATAAGTAAAAAAACAATGAAGTAAAGCTCTTTGTTTTGATATGGAAAGAGAGTAAAGAAACAGAGAGTGAAAAAAATTAATTGTATATTAGAATGTATAGAATGATACTGTTTATGATTAAAACATGCATGCCCATATGTTTGCTTATCTGTGAACAAAATTTCTTGAAGACTACTCAAGAAACTATTAACAAAACCTCTGCTGACTGGGATTTGGGGAGGTGACTTTTACTTTTCATTTTGTACCCTTTTGTGGCGTTTAAATTTTAGTATAAGCCTGTATTTTATAAGTTGTAAAGCTTAATTGAAAAACTACATATGAGGTTACTAACAAAATAAGTGTTTCAGTCTAAAATTCTTCAAGATTGCATAAATTAATTTCTGTGCCCATCAATCAAGTATACAAGTCTTCTAAAGTAATCTTATAGAACTCAGAGCATTGAACCAATTGGCTATTGAGGCTGGAGTCTCCTTTGCATTGGGCATTGCCACCTTTGGCAGCTGTAGCACTGAAGATTTGTACTGTAGGATGTTGTTGCCTTTGATAAGCATTTTAAATATAAAGTACATGAAAAAATATGTATATAAAGTATGGATTTGTATCAACCGTTGCATATTTTATTAGTGTTTCCTATGACTGATAAAACCTTGTCCTCCAAGTTGAGGACCAACTGAGAGATAAATACAAGATTTAGAAAAATGGAGGATGAACTATTAACTTTATTACTGATAGAAGCAGAATTGGAGCATGTGGCTTTAGATTTATGGCCAAAAAGATGTAATAGTCTTTTATTTCTGAGTTAGACTGACTAATTCACCCTGTCACAGACATGCATGTACAACCTACAGACCTTTTCCACTCAGGAGAGCCTGTTTTTCATAAAAATGTTATTTATGTTAACATGTAATTACTTATATGTTATTTAGAATAAATTAATATATAAATATTTTAAAACATCTCAGTTTCAATTCCTAATATTAATTGTATAACCTTTATAAACAAAACTTCTTTGGGATTCTTAGCAGTTTTTAAGAGTTTAGGGAGATGTCAAGACCTAAAAGTTTGAGAACCTCTGTTCTAGTAGAAACATGAGAGGCTAAGAACAATTTTGAGAGTTGTTTAATTCTCATTTATTAATTTTTCAGTATGTAGAAGCACTAAATTTGATGGTGAAAAAAGGTATACCATATGATCTTACTCTCAAGGAACTTACCATATTTCATGGATTCTAAAAACACTATTTTTTCTACATATTATCATCTTTGCAGTTGGTTTGCATCTTACAATAGGTAGCATCTTTTGGTCCCTGATGTCGTGTTGTTGTCATAATTAGCTTATATGGAAATTTAGAAATTATTCCTGGCAACATGGTGAACTTAGTAATTATTCCTGATTGTTTGAAAGCTTTTGTGACACCTGCTGGTTAGATAAGAAAGCACAGGCATCAGCATAGCAAAGTGACTACGGTAGCTTGAAAGAAAATTCTAAAGACAATAATGGAGCACGTTGTCAAGAAATTCTAAGTGGATTTTAAGTGTTCTCACCACAAAGAGATAAGTATGTGAAGTGATGGATATTAATTAGCCTGATTTGCTCATTCCACAGTGTATACATGCATCAAAGCATAATATTGTACCCTATGTATATATACAATTATTATTTGTCAGTAAAAATAAAATGAAAAAAAAATGCCACATCACCAATGACTGGAACAATACTGCGTGGAGAAACCCGGACATTGATGACCAAGTCAAAAAGGGATTCAGGAGACTTTAACTCTAAATGTGAAAAAGTTATAGGCATACTATACTCAATTTATTTTGCTTATGTGTATATGTAGACTTTATAAAATATATCCAAAAGTGATCTGTGATACAATCCATGTCTGAATACATCTAACTAAGTCTATCAGTGAGATCAAATAAAAATCCTATGTTTAGAAAAGCATTGTGTGGTGCTGTGTAAAATCGGTGGAGTCTCTTGGATTTGATAAAATGTAATTGAAATCTAACAAAAAATGTGGGTCCACATATGATAAGAGCAGTGAGTGGTTCACACAATAAACATCACGTAAGTTGAGAGGCAGAAGACGCTGTGTGGAGTGAGGGCACTGGGGAAATCTCGGAGGATGCGGAGCCTGAACTGGGCCATGAAGATGGATCTGACGGGTTGTAGCGTTCATTAGTAACACTAGATGCATTTATTTATGATTACCAGTATTGTAGAAAAAGTATATAATAACTGTAGGAAGTGTCTTTAGTTTTTAACTGTGCATGTATTTCTGGACTCAGTCTGGGTTGCCGTCATTTCTTTCCTGGACTCGATCTCCCTGCTACCATTCTTTCCCATTTTGGTGTGTCCTGCACTAAGCAGCCAAGTTATTCTTTAAAAATCCAGGTTCGATTATGTTACTCCTCTGCTCCTCATCCTCTGATGGCTTTCTCTCATCTAGCAAGAAAACATCTGAAGTTCTTTCCATGGCCGACAAAGGCCCTGGCTGCCTCGCTGGTCTCCTTTTGTGCCACTCTCCCTCTTTCCAGCCTCACTTGTCTTTGTGTGGTTCTCACACATGGCCATTGCGTCCCCATCTCAGGCTTGTACGTGTGCTATTCCCTCTGTCCAGAGTGAACTTCGCCAGATAGGCTCAGGTCTTGATCCCTCACTTTACTCAGGTCTCTCCTCAAATCGCGCTGCTGCCAAATGACCCCTTTGACCCCCCTTCTGAAGCAGCACCCTCCTTCCCTCTCTCTTCAGCCTGCTCTGTTTTTCTTCACACTGCTTGTCCTTACCTGACATTATATTACATATTTGTTTATTCGCTTGTCTTCCCTACCACATGTAACCTCTTTGAGGTTCATATTGTGTCCCCAGGGCCTAGAACAGAGACTGGCACATGGTAGGCTCTCAATAAATATTTATCGAATGAATGAACTTAAATCAATCAGAAAAAAATAGTTTCTTGTCCAGTATTTTAAAAGTATTGCTCTTCTTCTGTCTTGATGGAGAATAGGATATGAACAATATGTCATCAGCAGCTGAATACTACAAAGAAGTTTTAAAACAAGACAATACTCATGTGGAAGCCATTGCATGCATTGGAAGCAACCACTTTTATTCTGATCAACCAGAAGTAGCTCTCCGGTTTTACAGGTGTGCTTTACATTCAATTTGTAGAACTACTTTCCTGTGAAATGTTGGTGAGACAATACCAAAGATGTAATGCAAATAGTAATAATATGTAGTCCATGTCTGTGCGAAACTAAAAATTCCAACACCCAGATGTCTTGTGAACATCAAAGTAACATCCAATAGTTTGGAAACATGCAGACCATCTGGCATCTTGCAAAACACACCTGGATAATTGAGTTTTTAACACCATGTCATTGTATGAGTTAGCCACTTTGTCATCAACTAAGAACAGTTTAGGAGTTACCTGAAAACTTCTCATCATCACTGCCTCCATTAATACCATTTACACAAAGACTGAAACCGAAGTAGTGAAGAGATTTGCAAAAAGCAGTTGACCCCATGTTCTGAATCTTGATGCGGATCTGAAACAGGATAAGCTGTTTTGGGAAGTATTGTCAACTCTTGTCCAAATGTTTTTTCATAGTATAAATAAATTGTGTTCACTTGTTCTCTGTTGACCACATATTTACGTTATCCTACAGGTGGCTTTTGAAATTAATTTTTAAATTATGATTTCCTCTCCAGCCCTTGGGTAGTATACAAGAAGATGACTGGCAGCTGACAAGAGCTCTTTCCAAATAGATAATGGAAGCATAAAATATAATGATATGAATGCTGTCCTGTGCACATGCAGCGGACTCTATTCTCCCACCCCCAAAGTCATGGGTCTCCCAGGGCAGCTGGGCTGGACTTTCATTTGCTTATTTAAACTCTTGTCTTTTGACCCTTGGGATTAATGATGTATAGAAGCAAAATAGGGATCTTGAGCTGCATTGTGAAAGCAAAATTGATCATGTAGGGATCCACTGATGGTTTTGTCTTTCTCAGTGGCAGCTTATTGGAAGTCAGTAGACACAGCTTAACCACAAAGTACAGATAACCAAAAACAGGATCCAACTCAATTGCAAACTTAGAGATTAATACTAAACACAGTCCTCAAATTAGATTAGGAAGTCTTAGGAATTTACTTATGGGCACCAAAACTTTATAAAGCTAAAATGGGTGGTTTTTACTTTATGTGACTATTTATTTTTTATTTTGGTTCTCCAACAAAGCTTTTGAGAAAAAAACTGTAGATAAGTGTTTCTGACCTTGCCTCTGGATACATTCCCATGACTAGTAGTACCATTACAAAAGATACGCTTTTGTATTTGCTTTAAAAGATTTTTTATTTGCTATAACACTCTGTATTTATATTCTTTGCGGGTGTTAAAAATTAAAAGTGAATTTATTTGTAGCTCTAATACACACACACACACACACGTATATATATACACACACACATGTCTTAACATTTATAAAGTTGGTCTGACAGTCCACAGCCTAGCATAGTGATTATAAAGTTGGTCTGACACCAAAATTTGTGTGCTCTGTTTTGAAAAGGCGACTCCTGCAGATGGGTGTTTATAACTGCCAGCTTTTTAACAATCTGGGGCTGTGTTGCTTCTATGCCCAGCAGTATGATATGACTCTGACCTCATTTGAACGTGCCCTTTCTCTGGCCGAAAACGAAGAAGAGACAGCTGATGTCTGGTACAACTTGGGACATATAGCTCTGGTATGTTGTTTTTCTGATATAATTTTTGTTATGGAAAGTCAGTTTGAAGAAATTTTCAGGTATTGTAAATCCAAGTCGGGTTGTTGTCTTAGGAGGCAATTTAGAGATTTCTGGAAGTCACCATAGCTCATTTTATATTCCCAAGTAAGGTCACTTACATGAAATTCACCCTTGATTCCTATGATCCGGTTCTTGTTGCTTTATCTATGAAAGCGGAAAAGATTTATATGAGGAAGGAAGGGAGGGGATGGCAGGAGGAAATGTGTGGATTCACGTGTGTGAGTATGTGCTTTTCTTTTGTAGGGAATAGGAGATATGAATTTGGCCCATCAGTGCTTCAGGCTGGCTCTGGTCAACAACAACAACCACGCCGAGGCCTACAACAACCTGGCCGTGCTGGAGATGCGGAAGGGCCACGTGGAGCAGGTCAGTGAACGAGCAGGGGCACGGTGGGCAACCTGCTTTCCTCAAAGAAAAGCTGTCAGGTGTGGCTATCGTTCTATGTAATCAGTTGAAAATGAGCCTTAGAGTCTGAAAGGCCTGGCTTTGAATCCCAGCTCTGTCATGTATTAGCTACGGGACCTTGGACAAATTACTTCACCTTTCTGAGTCCATAATAGAACATTTGATGTTATTAGGAGAGATCTGCGCCTCCCTGGTCTTCCCTGTCTAGTGAACTGTTTCACCATTCACCGTCCCCCATCCCCCATCCAGCTGCTCAAGCCAAAATCCTAGGAGCCATCTTTGAATCCTCTGTTTTCCTTCTGCTTCCCCTAACACCCCCACCCTCCACCCCCCATCATATGCAGCAAGCCCTGTCAGTCCTACCTCAAAGTCACATCCTGAGCCTGGCCACTTATCTCCTCTCCCACCACCTTCTCAGCTCTTGTCTGGACTACTACAAGAGCCTCCTAGCTGGTCTTTTTGTTTCCATGTACATCAGCAAGTAAGTGCTCCCTATAATATGTCTTCAGAACAGCCCAAGGGATTTTTTTTTTAAACCTGATTATTTTATTACTGCTTTGCTTAAAGTCCTCTGGTACCTTCTCTTTACACTTGGAATAAGATCAGAACTTCAAACGTATAAGGCCCCCACATAATTTGGCGTCTGTCTCATTCTCAGACTATGTCTTTTCTGCTTCTTCTGTCCCTTGGACTTGCGGACACATCAGCTGCTGTGCTGCAGGGCAGACACACGGTGCTCAGCCTTCGTTTAGGGCCTTTGGAATGATCTTTCTTCAGATGTTGCAACGACAACTTTCTTTTTGTCATTCAGGTCATAACTTAAATGCCACTTCCTTAGAAATGCCATCCAAACATCAGTCTAAAGGTGCCCTTGGGTACTCTCAAATCTCCTACTTTTCTTTAAAGTGATAGTACTTATCACTTTATCAGATATTTTCATATTTATGTATAGAATGTAGAATGTTATCTGCATGAAAGGAGGGGCCCTATCTGTCATGTAACTGCTTTATTCTCAGCATCAACAATAGTGCCTGGCACATGGTAGGTGCTTAGTCAGTATTTGTGGAATGAATGGATGGTACCGAAAATACAGTAATAATATTACTGACCTAAAGGTATTTTTGTGAGGATTGGATCATGCATGTAAGGGACTTGGTATAGTAGAAGCATAGTATTAAGCACATGGTTGATGCTTAATAAATTGTATTATTATTATATACATAACAAAAAGTTTAAAATGCTAAATACATTTATACAATATTAATGGCAAGCGTGAATCATTATTACATCCCCACTTCAGAGATGAAGAAATGAGACTTGGGGAGGTTAAGTAACTTTACCATGGCATGGTGAGCAGCTTGACGGGACATTCACCTACAACCTGGACTCCTAAATACAATGATAAACTTTTAACAAAAACAAGAAAAGAAACATCATTGGATATTGCCTTCATTTCCTAAATTCTCCAAAAGTAAATAAGATGGATTAGTAATTTATAAACAGAAACTTAACTATTCTCAAATGGATACTTGTTCTGTCATGGACTTTGCCTATATTCATATGAAGCAAGTGCTTTTTGTGATTTTCTGTGTTCCCATATTGGTGATTTTCCTTCCCTCATACTTAATTGCATTTTCTCTAGTATACAATTGATTTGAAATGGGTTAGTATCATAAAAGGTGTTATGATACTAACCCCATTTTATTATTAGAAATTAATATCTGATCTGTCATCCTATATGAATTATCATTTTATTTTCCATTTAAAAAGAGATATACTCATTTGTCCTTAGTGTCATGGATAGAGGTTTTGAATTCAGCTACAAATTGAAGGGTTGTTCAGCAGCTTGTAATGCTGAGTTTGTGTTTTTAACGAAGCGTGTATGAACAGCTCATGCCACTCAGTGGTCTCTGCAATGGGTGATCTTTTGAGCCTACAGGGGACAAAAAATAACGTGAATTTTGTGTTTTGAGTATTTTAGAGAACAGAAAGCTTATAAGTATAATAAACACTTGCTCACTGTCATCCAGCACAGAGCTTTGGACTTTGAAATTTATTAGGGTTTTTTGGTTGTTTTTTGTTGTTATCATATTAGAGAACAGGTAATTAGAGCCTGTTAAATCAATCAATAGCAACCAAAACTAGATTAAGAAGACTTTTCTTTAGCATTGAGAAGATGATAAATTGTATGTGGTATTGAAATATGAACTTTATGAGAACAGTGGTTCTCAAATAACTTTAAGCCTACTCTAAATTTTTAATTCTCTGTCTTTTGAAGCATTTATTATTAACATAATTTTGGCAAGATATCAATAGTTAATTGTATTTCAGTTCGTCATTGTACAAGTGTTTCATGAGGAATGTCATCTATATTTAACACAGGGTCACGTTTATTAAGGTCCTTCCTAGGTAAGGAATTCTTTTAACAAAAAAAAAAAAAAAATCACAAATATAGTGCTGATATATACTCATATGCCACTGGTTTTTCTTTTCCTTTCTTTTTTTATACAGGCAAGGGCACTGTTACAAACTGCATCGTCATTAGCACCCCATATGTATGAACCACATTTTAATTTTGCAACAGTCTCTGATAAGGTATTATCTTCTTTTATGAATTTATCACCTGATATGTTTCTTCTTCTTTCTTGGTTTTTAAAAAAAGAAAAGTGCAGATAAGTAAGGAGATTCAAACCTTACCTTTCTGAAAGAAATGATTTTTTTAAACTCTTAATTATTATATACACAAATATCTTCACTTCAAGGGAAAGTTTAATAAAATTTAATTTATCACCGAATATTGACTAAACTGAACACCATTATAGATTGCAGAAGAATTATTTTATGTTTTAAAATATACTATTTGGTCATTGAAGAAATGCTTATTAAGTGATTACTGGCTTGGGAGGGATGTAGTACTAATTGGCTTTTCCAGCAAGGAAATCCTGTATATTATTTGTAAAATCATATTGCCACTAAGTCTCTGGCACGATTGCTGTAAAATTAGGGTTATTAGCGAAAGCTATTTTGGCTATGAATGGTATGGGAGAAATGGAACTGTTAATACTTTGTTGCAAGTCAATTAATATCCAAAAGGTAAAAGAAGTCATGTGCCATTTTTAATAAGAAAACAAACAAACAAAAGGCATCTAATAACTAACTTTTATTTGGAAACCTTTCTTTGACATGGAAGGTAAGTCTTTCTTGAGGATAAGCAGATGGCTAAAAATGTTTGTGATGTAAGTAAGAGTCTTTATAGACTGAAGACATAAAAATGTTATTTTTCATAGCATGATATGAAGCCATCCGAACTCTCATATCTGTTTTGAAAATAAAACAAGCTGTCACTTACAATTTGTAATTTTTGAGGGCTTAAGTATGAGCTAATGTTCTAGATGCTTTACACACTTCTCTAGTAATTCTCCCAACAACCCTGTAATGTAGGTGTCCCTTACTTTCCTTACTCATTTTTTCATACAACTGATGTTTTGTTTATTGAACCTCTGCTATATACCAGGTGCTGTTGTCAGCACAGAGGATATAGCAATGAATAAAACAGGCAAAAGCCTCTACCTCGTGCAGCTTACATTCTAGTGGAATGGGAGGCTCCCAGAGGTTAAAAGACTTCCCTAGAGTCAGTGGAAGTGGCATTCACACTCAGCTCCTAGCAATACCCACATGTTCTCCATTGCATTGTCTATAATCAAGCAATTTGCCTTTAAGAACCTGTTTAGTTTCTACAGCATGCAGATAGTAGGTCTTTTTTTCACTTCCTTACTCATTTTTTCTGGTCTCACTCTGTGGTCTTGTATTTCTTACAGATTGGAGATCTACAGAGAAGTTACGTTGCTGCACAGAAGTCTGAAGCAGCATTTCCAGATCATGTGGATACACAACATTTAATGAAGCAATTAAAGCAGCATTTTGCCATGCTTTGATCGTTCCTTAGACCAAATATGTTCCTATGAAAAGGCATTATACTGGGGGAAAAAAGTAGTGTGTGTGTGTATGTATATACATAGGATATATATATATATATATGTTATACAAACCTATGCTCAATATTAGTGAAAGTGATACATAAGGGAGTTTAACCAGAATGTATAATGAAAATTTCATAATAATAGTAACTTTGTAAGATAATAGTATAAAATAAAGGATTTAAGCATTTCTAAGTAGATCATGAAACTTTCTCCCACATTATATGGTAAGTGTTTGTATATAATGTTTATAAAACATTTTAATGAATATCTTCAAATTTTTATATATGTACATTTTTAAAGTTCTTAAGCTGACTGTTAGCCATCATGTAGATTAAGAGATCTAAAGTCTGCCTTTAAAACTACACTGTTATGGCTAAAATGTGTATTTATCCTAAGTAGAGACTTTATTTAGGGCTTAAAAAATGCATTTAAAACTACTTTTTATCAAATACTTTGTGATTAAACATTATGCTTTAAAATAAATCAGCGTGTAAAGCCATTATTCTGTTATTTTTCATGAGTTTTTATTTTAGTCATCTCAGATGAAACAAGTTTTTCAGAAGTCTAGTAATCCTAGAAATCAAGTCAATCTTTCAACTTTATTTCAAGTGATATATCACCAATTTTGTTTTTTCTGAAAAACTATTTGTCTTAGTCCCTGTTATGTTGCTATAACAGAGTACCACAGACTGGGTAATTTATAATGAACAGAAATTTATTTGGCTCACAGATCTAGAGGCTGGGAAGTCCACAGTCGGGGGGCCTGCGTCTGGTGAGGGCTTTCTTGCTGTGTCATCCATGGTGGAGGGCAGAAGGGCAAGAGAGATCAAAAGAGCAAGAGAGGGCTGAACTCGCTTTTATAACAAGCCCGTTCTCACAATAATTAACCTACTCCTGCGATAACATTAATCTGTTCTCTGCCCTCATGACCCAGTCACCTCTTAAAGGTCCCCCTCTCAACACTGTTGCATTGAGGATCAAGTTTCCAACACTTTTGGGGACACATTCAAATCATAGCACTATTTATGTGATATCTCATTATTAATATAAGAATAGCAGTATTAGAAATAGTCACAGGCCAAGAATCCCACCTGTGGTCAGTCAGCCCCAAGAAAGTTAAGCTCTATCCCAATGACACGGTATTATAAAGTCCTGGAAAGGCTCTCAGACTTTCTCTGCCTTGCTTAGTGGATCTCTCATTAAAATGTTCACACAAGGAAATGCGCTAAAGGGATAGGGCCACTCAAACTCATACTTTGGACTTTGAGATCTGTCCATGTTTTTTTCATTTCTTTAACTTCATGCAAAACTATTTGATAGATATTTATGTTCTTTTCAGATTTGTATAGATAGTACTACTTAGCTGACAAAAAAAAATTCAATTCAAAAAATTGAATAAATCGTTAGAGCCTAGAATTCACTTCAGACAATATGTAGTCAAATCTCTTTGTGGTACAGATGAAGAAAGCAAGGCCCAGAGTCACACAGCTAGTTGGTGGCACAGTCACGACCAAAACCCAAGATCATGTTCCACCACTTCAGACTTAAATCTTTCTTTGTTCTCCATGACCTGATAGTGTTTGTTTAGCATTTCCTCAAGCACTATCAAATTTCTTAATATTATATTCAATATTGAGATTCATATTATCAAATGTAAATTACTTCCTTAGTTAACTTAAAATAAGAGTTAACAATAATGGCTAACATTTATTGAGGGTGTTGAATAAGCCCAGCACTGTTCTAAGCACTTTATGTGAATTAATTCATTTCATTCCCATTGCAGTCCTAGGCAGTGCTGTTGTTATTCCTGTTTTACTTATGAGAAAACTGAGGTAGAGAAAAAGATTGTAAAACTAGTGTCAGAGTTGAGATACAAATATAGGCAGCATGACCCCTGAGTATGTGCTCTTAGCCAGGAAGTTAAAAATAGCCTGTCAGCGTTTCTCCTATAAATAAAGCTAATAGCATTTAAAATGAATGTTGTGTGCATTAGCAAAATTGAATAATAAGGAAATACATGGCAAAAAGTAAGTAAGTCGGTATTTCTAAAATATGGTGAGATTTTTGTCTTACATTTATGTTAATGTCACGTGAGCATCAGTGCAAAGTTGAGTCAGGGTGGCTGAGGGCAGGACGGTGACATAATGTAACACTGCGCATCAAGGGCCACACTGTTCTTTGTAACGAAATTACTTCTGGACTGCATCACTTCTGGCTTCTATGCCAACATTTCTATAGAAGGATTGTTAACAATTGTCTTCTACCATGGCTACAGAAATGTTCTATCCCTAGATCCAAATTGTTCAACCAAAATTCACATCGTTGAGCTTACTTCCAACTGATGACAATGAGACCTGGCAAGAAGGCTGCCTGCACTGAATAATTGCTGAGGTTAGAAATTCTTTCTTCTTCACCAATGTGTCACTTCTGAGCCGGTCCCCTATGGTAGTAACTCTCCTGTTACATTCCTGAATGGTATTTCCCAGCATCAGAGTATACATCACAATATTTTTTTTATCCATCACAAATAATTTATGGCCTAGAAATAGGAAAATTAATAAAGATAACACATCAGTACACTTTTAAAGTAGTTTCCACCACCACCTCTGGACTAATGTGAGGGATTCTGTCAAGAGCTTTCAGCTAGAACTGAGTTTAAGCATTCAGAAAACAAAGATTTTAGAAAGACTGTGGTAGGACTCAATCTTGGAAAATGATGAACCTGGAAATTGAATTTAGGAAAAAGCCATTAGCAGATTTAAATTCCAGAGAATAGTTAAATTGGAATGGTTCATGGATATATTCCATAGTTCCAAAGTAGTTATCTAGGCTCAGATATGAGGGGGGGGGGGAAATTAAGCAATGTGAAAATAACTGCAGTTTCACATTTTTCCATATAGATGGCATTAGTCCTATTTTGGGCTGAATAAAAACTTAAACATTTTTGAGAAATACTGTCATCTCACTGCTTTGATGTCAAAGCCAATTCTTGAGATTAAAGAATAGGTACGTCGTATAATCCTTGGGGACCATAATATTTCTTGCAATATGATCCTTTTCCTTACCCAAATCTAATTCAGAAGAATACGGAAAAACTAATTGTTAAAATGAGAATGATGAGAACTCTTGGAGGAAAAACCATGTTATCTTGAAGAATAAAAGGCTAGACCCAAGCAGATTTTAGGAGGAAGGACAGACCCTCTTCTAGTGTTTGCAGCTCAAGGATCTATGGGCTCCAGCACATGACAGCTGTCATGTCTTCCCCCACCCCCTGCCCCATACCTCTTCTGATCTAATATCTTTAATTTCTTCCTCTCTACAGGACTATCTCCTTTTTAAAAATTACAGTCCCTTTAAACCTGCCCCCTTTCTAGTACCACCCTATCTCCCTTGTCACAACATCTTGAAAGGACAGGTGACATTTGTTACCTACTTCATCATTTCCAATTCCTTCCTCAACCCTTTTTAATCTGGCTTCTATTCCCACCTTTCTACTGAAACTGCTCTTACCGAGGTCATCAATAACTCCCAATCCAGAGGTTTCCTTTTTTTAACATAAATTTTTTGAGACATTATTCATGTATCATATAATTCCTCTTTTTTAAAAGTGTATTATTCAATGGTTTTTAATATATTCACAATGGGGGAACAATCACTGCAATCAATTTTACAACATTTTCATTGTTCCCAAAAGAAACTTCATACCCATTAGCAGCCACTTCCCATTTCCCCACAACCCCATCCCTATCCCCAACTCCAACCCAAGGTAACTACAAATCTACTTTCTTTCTCTATAGCTCTGCCTACTCTGGATATTTCATATAAATAGAATCATACGGTATAAGGTCTTTTGTGACTGTCTTCTTTGACATAGCATGTTTTTAAGGACCATCCGTGTTGTGGCCTGTACCAGTACTTCCTTTTTATTGCCCAACAATACTACATTGTATGAATATACCACATTTTCTCTATCCACTTGTCATTTGATGGATATTTGGGTAGTTTCTACTTTATGGCTATTATGGATATTGCTGCTGTGAACATTTATGTACAGGTTTTTCTGTGGATGTGTTTTTCTCTGGGGCATATACCCAGGAGTGGAATTACTGGGTCACATGATTACTATATGCTTAATATTTTGAGGAACTGCCAGACTATTTCCCAAAGTGGTTGCACCATTTTACAGTCCCACTTTCAGTGTTTGAGGATTCCGATTTCTCCGCATTCTCACCAACACTGGTTATTATCTCCCATTTTGATTATAGTCATCCTACCAGGTGTGAAGTTGTATCTCATTGTGGTTTTGATTTGCAGTTCTCTGGTAGCTAATGATGTTGAGCATCTTTTCATGTGCTTATTGATTATTTGCATATCTTCTTTGGAGAAATATCTATTTGGATCTTTTGCCTGTTTTTAAATTGAGACATGCGTCTTTTCACCATGAATGATAAGAGTTCTTTATATATTCCAGATACAAGCCGCTTATCAGACATATGATGTATTAGTCCGTTTCTGTTGCTTATAACAAAATGCCTGGAACTAGGTGATTTACAAAGAAAATGAAATTTATTGCTTACAGTTTCAGAGGCTGGGAAGTCCAAAGTCTGTGGAATACATGGCCTTGGTGGTGGCAACAGTGACCCAGAGGTCTCATATGGCAGAAAATGGCAAAGCAGAAAGAGACTTTCCTTTTAAAGCTCTCAGAACCACACCCTTGACCACCATTATTAATCCATTCACTAAGGCATGGTTCTGCAACCTAATCACCTCTTCAAGGCCCCACTTTTTAATTACCATAATAGGATTTCCCACCCTCAACAGTTACAGTGGAGATTAAGCCTCAGTGAGGTTGGCGGGGCATCCAATCTACAGCACGTGATTTGCAAAAATTTTCTCCCATCCTGTGCATTGTGTTTTTTAATTTTGATGAAATCTAATTTAGCTATTTTTTGTGTATCACTTGTGTGTTTGGTGTCATATCTAAGATGGCTTTGCCTAACCCAAGGTCACAAGTATTTACTACTACATTTTCTTCTATGAGTTTTACAGTTTTAGCTTTGACATTTAAGTCTTTGATCCATTTTGATTAATTTTTGTATATGGTATGAAAGCATCTAACTTCATTCTTTTGCAAGTGGATATCTACTTGTCCCAGCACCATTTGTTGAAAAGACTATTTTTCCCCATTGAATTCTCTTGGCACTCTTGTTAAAATCAATTGATTGTACATGTGAGGGTTTATTTCTGCACTGTCAATTTTATTCCATTGTCTATTCTTATGCCAGTACTATGCTAGCTTTGTAGTAAATTCTGAAATCAGAAAATGTGAGTCCTTCAAATTTGTTCTTCTGTTTTGACATTGTTTTGACTGCTCTGGGTCCCTTAAATTTCCGTATACATTTTAGGATCAGCTTGTCAATTTCTGCAAAAAAAGACAGCTGGGATTTTGACAAGGATTGAGTTGAATCTGTAGACCAATTTGGGGAATCTTGTCATCTTAACAATGTTAAATTTGACCCATGAACATAGGATGTTTCAGTGTTAAAGACTAAAGAGTTTAGTCTTTATCTCACTTCACCTGTCTCAGCATTTGCACTGACCACTCTCTTGAAATGCTCTCATCCTTTGCTTCTTTAGTGCCATCACTTTTTGGGGGCCTCCACTTATACTTTTTAGAGCACTCAACCTCATAAAAGACTCCAAATTCCCTAATAGTTTAGTTCCTTTTTGTTTGCTTGCTCTTTAAATATTGCTTTCAGGATCCCACCCTTAACTCTTTTTAGCTCTCACTCCTTTTGCTCTTCCTCATGGGCTCATTCTCTCAAAGTACGTTTAACTACCATCCATATACCAGTGGTTCCCAATATATGTATTAGGTTCCATCCTCTCTCCTGACTCCAGATCCATATTTCCAACTTTTGTTTGTATATTCCAATTGGATATCTCAGAGGCACTTCCAATTCAAAGTAAAACACATACTTATCAGCAGCCTCTTCAAATCTTCTTCTCCTTCAGTATTTTCCATCTCAGGGATAAGAATTTTGTCCCTGAGGAGCTTACAGTTCAGATGGGACATGAAAATATAGAAACTGCAAAGTGAAACACAGACGAAGAAAAGAATGAAAACAATAAAGCATTAGCAAGTTGTGAAACAACTTCAAGTAGCCTAACATACATGCAATTGGAGTCTACAAAGGAAGTGGGGGAGACAGAAAAAATATTTAAGAAATAGTGGCTGAAATTTTTCAAGTTTGATAAAAGCAATAAACTTACAGATCCAAGAAACTGAATAAAGCCCATGCATAGGAAATATGAAAATTACACGAAGGCACATAAAAATAAAATTGCTCAATATCAGTGATAAAGAGCAAATCTTAAAAGCAGCCAGAAGAAAAAAAAAGGGACTCGTATGTACAGAGGAAAAGATACAAGGATGACAGTGAATTTCTTGTCAGAAACAAGGTAAGCAAGAAGAGAGTGAAGAAACAGCTCTAAAGTACTGAAAGAAAAAAGTCAGCACAGAATTCTATGCCCAGTGCCAGTATGTTTCAAAATTAAAGGCAAAATAAAGACTTTTTTAGACATGCAAAAGCTGAAAAAATCAATCACCGGATGTCCAGCATTGTAAGAGCCATTAAAAGAAGTTTTTTAGGAGCAAAGAAAATGATATCCAGTGGAAATATGGAACAACATAAAGGAAGGAAGAGCACTAGCAATGGTAACTATGTGTATAAATATATAAGGTATTTTCTTATTTCTTACTATTTAAACATTTTTCAAACATAGTTTACTATTTAAACAAAACTAATAATGTAGTATAGAGTTTATGACACATGCAGGAATCAAAGTATGACAGTATAAGCACAAAAGCTAGGATTAAATAAATGAAAGTATACTGTTGTAGGCTTCTTATTCTATACATGGAGTGGTTGAATTTCAGTAAATGGTAGACTGTGATAAGTTAAAGACATGTACTATAAACCACAAAGTAATTATTAAAAAACAAAAGAAAGTGTTGCAGTTAATAAGTTAACAAGGGAAACAAAATGGAGTAATAAAAATACTTGATCAAAAGGAAGGCAGTAAAGAAGTGAAAGACAACAAAGAAAAGATGGGATAAATTGAAAACAAATAACATGGTGGTAAATTTAAACCTGACCATATCAATAATTATATTATATGTAAATGGTATAAATTAAACACAATTATACCTAATAAAAGGGCAGAGATTGTCAGAGTGGTTAAAAAATCAAGACCTAGCTACACGATACCTACAAAAAAACACATTAAATGTAAAGACATGAATAGGTTAAAAGTAAAACTACAGGTAAAGATGTATCAAGGTGGCTTAACTGACATGTAAATGTATATAGAACATTCTATAGAGAACTATAAAAAACACTCTACAACAATAATTTTCAAGTTGGAAGGGTATAGAAACTATCTGAAGTTTCTGCTCAATTTCTCTGTAAATTTAAAACAGCTATAAAATAAAGTCTATTAAAAATAATTTCAAGTGCATATGGAATATTTACCAAATTAGACCATGTTCTGGACCATAAATCCAGCCTCAACAAATTTAAAGATGGAACCACTGCTGGAAGCCACCAGACTACTGAGCCATGGGGGGGCTTGCAGACCTCATCCACATCCATCTGCCACTGCTTCTACCCAGGCCCAGGATGATGGAGCCACCACTGGCAGAGGGTGGGAGTGGGGCTGTGGGCCTCAGCCATGCCCCCCCAAGTGTTGGCAACCAGGCCAGCAAAGGAGCCAGCTGTGGCTCCTCCTCCTCCTCCTCCTACCCCTCCCAACAACATCTCAGAATATGATAAAAAAAAAAATACTAAAATAAAATTACTTTCACACACACAAACAAATTTAAAGAGATTTAGGTCACATAAAATATGGTCTATGACTGTAATGGAATTAAAATAGAAGTCAATAACAGAAAAATATCTGAAGAAACCTCAATTATTTGGAAATTAAATAATACACTTCTAAATAATGCATGGATTGATGAAGAAATCAAAAGGAAATTAAGAACTATTTTTCAAAGAATGAAAGTGAAAACCCACCATATCAACACTTGTGGTATTCTGCTAATGCAGTACTTAGAGGGAAATTCATAGCAGTAAACTCCTATATTGAAAAAGCAGAAAGATCTGAAATTAATGACCTCAGCCTCTAACTTAAGAAACTAGAAAAGAAGGACCAAGTTAAATTTGAAGTAAGCACAATAAAAAATTAATAAAGATTAGAGTGGAAATTCATGAAGTAAAGAACAGAGAGAAAAAAAAGCAATAGAGAATATCAGCAAAACCAAAAGCCAGTTCTTTAAGGAGACCAATAAAATTGATAAACCTCTAGTCAGAATGATAAGGAAAAAAGAGAGAACATACAAATTGTCAGTATCAGGATTGAGAGCTAACATCAGATTTTACCAATTTTAAAAGGCTAAAGGCTAATAAGGAATATTATAAACAACTTTATGTGAATAATTCATAATTTAACAATTTAGATGAAATTAATAAATTCCTTGAAACACATAAACTGTCAGAGCTTCTTTGAGAAGAAATAATTAACCCAAACAGCCCTATATCTATTAAAGAAATTGAATTTGTAGTCAAAAATCTTCCCAGTCCCAGATGGTCTTACCGGCTGATTCTATTAAATATTTAAGAAAGAAATACTACCAATTTTACAAAAATTCTTCCATAAAATTGAAAAAGAACAAGTACTTTTCAACTCGTTCTATGAAGCCAGCATTATCTTGGTACCAAAAACCCAGGCAAAGATAGTACCAAAAAATACAAGACCAATATCCCTTATGAACACAGAGAAAATAATTCTTAACAAAAGTGCAGAAAATCAAGTTTAAAAATATATAAAAATGTTGGTACATCCTGAGCAAGTAGTGTTTATTCTAGGAATACAAAGTTGTTTTAATACTCTATAGTCAAACAATGCAAGTCACCATATTAACAAAAAAGAAAAAAGAAATCATCTCTATAGACTGAGGAAATGTATTTGAGAAAATCACACATTCATTTTTGATAAAAACACTCAGCAAACTAGAAATAGAAGAGGTATTAGCCCATTTTCTATTACTTTTAACAGAATACCTGAAACTGGATAATTGGTAAAGAAACAGAATTTTTTTTATCATAGTTTTGGAAGCAGGGAAGTCCACGTTGAGGGGGGCATCTGATGAGGGTCTTCTTCCTGTTGGGGACGCTCTGCAGAGTCGTGAGGTGGTGCAGAGCATCACATAGCAAGCAGAGCAAGAGTGGGCTAATATGCTTCCTCCTGTCTTTGTAAAGCTGCTAGTGCCACTCCTGTAATCATTCATTCATCCATTAACCCATTAATCCATGAGTGGATTACTCCATCTAAGAGGGCATAGTTCTCATGATCCAATCACCTTCTAAAAGCCCCACTTCTTATCACTAGTGCATTAAAGATGAAGCTTCCACATGAGCTTTGGAGGGCACAAACATTCGGACCATAGCAGAGGGAACTTCCTCAATTTGATAAAGGCACCTACAGAAAAAGCCTGAAGCTGATGTCATACTCAAAGGTGAAAAGCTGACGCAGTGTCTGCTTTCTTCTATGATCAAGAACAAGGCAAGGTTGTCGGCTCTCACCACTTCTATTCACATTGTACTAGATCTTCTAGCCAGTAAAATAAGGCAAGAAATAAATAAATAAAAAGCATTCAGGCTAGAAAGAAAGATATAGAAAGATCTTTATTCATAGACAATGTGATTATTTATGTAGAAAAATTCCATGAAATTTACAAAAAGCCACTGGGACTAAAAAGTGAGTTTAGCAGGATTGCAGGATAGAATATCAATATACAGAAGTCCATTACATTTCCATTTATTCACAAAGAACATTTGGAAATTAAAATTACAAAAACAATCTATGGCCATACCACCCTGAGCGTGCCCGATCTCATCTGAAATTACAAAAACAATACCATTTACAACAGCATCAATAATATGATATATACTTAAGAAGAGGTATATCCTAAGTATGTAGAACGTTTTGATTCCAAGCTAAGGAGTTTAAGTTTTTCCTAAAGGTTGTAGAGGAAGCAGGTATTTTGTAAGAATTGATCTGGAGACAATATTTAGGATCATTTGGAGAATACAAGCTTGATATACATTTTAAGTCATTTTCTAGGAAGAGTGTGAAAATAAATATATTTACACAGGATAATAAATAAAATTTTCTAAACCACATAGCATATGCAACTGATCAGATAATTCATGCCACTCTTCTGCTTGGTTACATCCTTTCTCTTTCCCATCTGTGCTAAAAAGCATAAAAATTTGCCTAGATAGTCACAGCTCATGCAAAGAACACTGAATCTCACAGATGGTGCTTCATTAATTACAATTTGCAACAAATAGTATTCTTAACAAGATCGCTGTCTTTTTATAAATGCAGAACTAGTAGTTGTGTGATGTTTCTATATTCCATCAAACACGAATTTGGGGGAAAGAAAAACATTAATATTTACCGTAGGCTACACTTTTTTCCATTGTAATATTTGTTACAACATTCAAATTAGTGTCTAGGGCTGTGGGTGATTCTGATATACCCTAAAGTTTGAGAACCACTTTGCTAGATGGTTTCTAAGAGCACTTTCACCTCTAAATTTCTCAAAACACACAAACTATTGAAGCTCCCTCAAGAAGAAATAGACAGCTTAAATAGCCCTATATCTATTAAAGAATCTACCTGTTAATGTAACTCCAATGGCTGGTGTCCCACCTTCAGGCTACCTTCTGGAACATTTATAACATACTTGTGAACAGAGGTAGAGAGAACATCATAATAGTATTATGTGTTAAAAGTGCCTGCTGCATGTAATCTTCACAACTCTACAAGTTATCTATTTTCCGTTCCCATTTTCCTGGTGATGACCTCAGAAAGTTTACATAACTTGCTTAAGGTTATACAGATAGTAAAAAGCATAGCTATGAATCTCATCATCTTGGAATGCTATTTTCTTTTAGCCTGTTAAGAACAGATAAACACTGGTAAAAGTAGGAGGCAAGATAGCAACTGCCCACAAGTTGGATAAACTGAGATGCGACAGGGAATAAATGGTTCACAAATGATGAGATGTCTTCCATCAGAATGGTTCCCTATATTTCTATGAGTTCTGTGGGACGCAATGTGCCTTCACGATCTTCTCTGATACTTTCAGCAACCTGTGGGGCTAGCAGCCCAGCAATTCATATCTCCATCTTCCAGAGGAGAAAAACAAACTTCAGAGAGATAAAATGATTTACCCACAGTCACGCAGCTGGTAAGAGACAGATTGGGGACTTAAATACAGGTCTTCTGTTCCCCACTACACCAGTACCTTTCCACTTTCCCAACCATACAAGCCTGTTCATAGTATACAGACTAACTGAAAGACAAAGCTGAATTTATTAAACTTGCCAGGAAAGGGAGCCCAGTGACTGGAAACACAGTCATCTCCAGCAGTACTGAGCACGTCTTAGATACATTACACAGAGTGAGCATTGAGAGTGTGTGTGTGTGTGTGCGCCCATCTGTTCTGAAAGCAGCAGGACAAGATCCTGATCGGCTCTGATAGAAACAGGCTACACTAATGTACCCTGCATTCTGATCTGTCCAGGCTTATGGTTGGGCTTATTTTGGCTTTAAAGTCTTTGATAGGGGTTTCAACCAGAAAAAAAATTTCCCAAGGACTTTGATTGAAACGAATACATGTTCTTAGTACTGTACTTTGTTCTTGATGCTGATTCCCCAGAACAATGCTTAGTTTAATATCTTTGAAGCTCACTAACAAGCAGGTCTTCCAGGTATACAGTGACATTCACTAGAAGCAGCAGGCGAGGGGACAAGGCTGAGAAAATCTGAGATGTCTGAGTCACCATCCAAGAGGTGGACTGTAAGAGTGAAATTTGAAGTTAGAGCTTCCTATTTTTTTCTCTTTAAAATAGCCATGCAAATCTTGTAATTAACCTCAAACCAATCTGTATTTGTTTTAATGTAAAAAAAAAAAAAGTCTTATTCATATCTTCATATAAAGCAGCTGTCCCAGGACAAATGTCTATATTTTATCTGAGAGTTTCCCCAGCAGTGGCCACACCCTCTGCTCCTATCTTCTCGGCTCTAGGTAGTAGCGTTAAGTAGGTGCAGTTTTCCCTGTTTTGCACGTTTCTCTCCCCACCTACCCCCTTGGCTTCCCCACTCTCCTTTCCTGTGCCTGTGGCTCAGGATCCTTCCCTGCTTTGCTCAGGACATCCTTTTCTCCCCTCACCAAAACTTGCCACTTCTGTGTCTCCTTCCCTCACAATTATGCCAAATCACTGTCTAATGTGGACAGTTTTATGAGTTTCTCCCTACTAAGTAAAAGACTTGCATTTTCACATAGGATTTCTGGCATCATGTTAGACTTATATGGGAGAGATCTGGGGGCAAGAGGAGCTTCACAACATCCTTCAACTCACAACATGAAGGAAACTGCAGGGATACTGCTCTCGCAAATCCCAAAGTTGTGAGAGCGGGTGGTAAAGTTACCATAGCAGAAAAGCCAGAAAGTTTTAGATCTTATTTATTCAATTACATTTTCAGGCTTTCACCATGGGTTGCTTGGAGCTTACTCAGTGGGGTTTTATTTTCAAATCCGACATGACAACAATGACAGAAGGATTTTAAAAAGGGTCAACCTAAGCCCATATTGATTTCCAGGTTCCTAGGAGACCAGAAAACGGTGGCTACATTGGGTTTACCCTTTGGGGAAGCCACTGCTCACTGAGATTTGAATCTGTTTCTAGTATGTCCTGTTAAAATTCTCAGGACCTACCCTCCCATGAATAAAAGCGTTAATTACATTTTCAAAGCTGTAAGTGCCACACAATGTTTTTGGAAGCAGTGGGAGGATGAATAAGTGTTTGAAGACACTTTCTGCTCCGGCTTTGCTCACACTTCCATTTCTGCCCACATGGTGCCACACGGATGTACACCTTTGGGGCTCAGGATGTTTTCTTTGTGCATCTGTGTGTGTGTGTGTGTGTGTGTGTGTGCATGCACATGCATTTACCCACACATAGGTTTGTGTATGGTGGAGGACACCATATTCTCTCTCTCTTTTTTTAATTGCAAGTTTATCTGGAAATCCTGAAAGTTGCTAAGTGGATACCATTTGGGAAATCAAAATCTTCCATTTGCTTTTAATACAGAGTCATGAGGCCTATTAGCTGCATCAATCGACCCATGGTATAGACATGGTTTTGCAGTGCCAGCAGAGGCCACGAACTCTCTTGGAGTTACCTGCTCCCTGTACCCAAACACTGTTTCACCATGTCCTTGCCCCCACCCCTCCTTCCACAGCTAATGGAACCAGGAGTAGCAAATTTATTGGCTGGACAGCACTAATCTGATCCTGTCTCCTGATGGTGTGCACTAAACTGAAAGGTAGAGAAGAGACAAGCTGGCCCAGGAAAATAGCTGGAGAATATTCTCTTTAGCTTCTCTCTACTGATTTGGAAGTTTTACAATCACTTTTGGTGTCATTTTAGTACTTTTTCTTGTGTTTAAGAGGCATACTCAATCTAGGTCTCTATTTAATTTAATATTTCTACCCTTTTCCTGTATAAGAGTCATCAGAATCAAAATGGAGTTGCTTGTGTCAAAAAAAAAAAAAAAAAAAAGAAAAAGAAAAAAGAGCAAAAAACAAAACCCTGACAAACACAGTGGGGGAAGGCCATGAAGGAAGGATGCTCATACATGAATTCCTGATAAAAATTATCACAAAGGACTCCACAAAACCACAACCTTGCACAAAGGCCATTGCAACCTTACACAAAAAATACTTCTGTGAGGACATCTGCCCAGAATCTTAGACTGGCATTACCCTTGCTATTGACTCTTGTAGCCAAGGATAATTATCCCCAAACAATTATGGAATCCTTTATTACTTTTTCTTTAAAATCCTCTGTCGGGAGCCGGCCTGTGGCTCCCTTGGGAGAGTGTGGTGCTGATAATACCAAGGCCACGGGTTCGGATCCCATACAGGGATGGCCGGTTAGCTCACGGGGTGAAGCGTGGTGCTGACAACACCAAGTCAAGGGTTAAGATCCCCTTATAGGTCATCTTTAAAAAAAAATTCTCTGTCTGGAGCCATGGGCACCCCACTGCCCAACAGAAAGCAGGAACTCACTCAGGGACCTCACCAGGAGCTGCAGACAGCCCCCACCCAACAGAAGGCAAGAGCATGCCTGGGGACCAAGCCTCTGCCACTGCTGCAAACATTGCTTCCACACAGGTGGTCCATCACAGCCAATGCCACAACCAACGATGGTACAAAGGTGGCTCACTGCAACAGCAGTAGCCACAGCCTCTGTGCAGGCAGCCTGCTGACCACTCAACTGCATTGACACAAGTAGAGTCTCCAGCAGAGTCTGGATAAAAGAGGAGGAAGTCTCTTTTCTTAAATCCCAATCCTGAGAATAGAAGCAACTGTTCTACCAGATAACTGGACATCAATGTAAAGAAACTAGAAATATGAAAAAATAAGAAAATATGACATACCCAGGGACTGCACTAATTCTCAAGTATCAAACCCCATACAGCAGGAAACCCTTGAAATGACTGAAAAGGAATTCCGAGCAAAAATCTTAAGGAAACTCAATGAGATATGAGAAGACTCAGTTAGACAATACAACAAAATGAGAAAAAGTATACAGGGTATGGAGGAGGAAATTTAAAACAGATTAATACCTTAATAAAGAATATAGCAGAACTCCTAGAACTGAAGGATTCATTCAATGAAATAAAAAAACAACTGAGAGCTTAAGCACAAGGTTAGAAAAAGCAGAAGGAAGAATTTCTGATCTTGAGGATGGCCTTTTTGAAATAACCCAGGCAGGTAAAAATAAATAAATGAAGGAAGGAAGGAAGGAAGGAAAGATGGATGGAAGGAAGGAAGGAAGGAGAAAGAAAGAAAGAAAGAAAAGAAAGAAAGAAAGAAAGAAAGAAAGAAAGAAAGAAAGAAGAAAGAAAAGAAAAAAAGAATTAAAAAAAACTAAGAAAACCTAAGAGAGCTAGAAGAAAATGTTAAGCACACAAATATCTGACTCATAGATGTTCCAGAAGAGGAGGAGAAAGGAAAAGGCACTATAAACCTATTCAATGAAATGGAATGAAAAACAATGACATATGGACCTTCAGATCCAGGAGGCTCAATCCTCAAGCAGATACAACCCAAAAAGGTCCTCTCCAAGACACATTATAGTCAAACTGGCAAAGTTCAAAGACAAAGGGACAATCTTAAAAACAGCAGGAGAAGAGAGTCAAGTCACCCATAAGGGAGGCCCCATTAGACTAACAGCAGACTTCTCAACAAAAACTCTACAAGCCAGAACAGAATGGGATGATATATTCAAAAGACTAAAAGAAAAACACTGCTAGCCAAGAGTACTATACCCAGCAAGGCTATCCTTCAGGAACAAGGGAGAAATAGTGTATTTCCCAGACAAACAAAAACTGCGGGAGTTCGCTACCACATGACCAGCCCTGCAAGAAATCCTCAAGGGACTCCTGCATCTGGAATCCACAAAAGGATAACCACAGCCACGAATACAGAAGAAAGAACAAAACCCACTGGTAGAACAAAACTTGTTACTTGGAATTTCAAGGGTTTCCTGCTGTTTGGGGTCTGGTACTTGAGAATTATTGTGTTCCTTTGGAGGTGCCTTTTTTTGTATTGATTGTATCTCTATATTGATGTCTGGTCATGTGGTGGAGCAGTTGTTTCTTCTGTTATTATGGAGTGGCTATGGAGGACAGAAACTTCCTCCTATAGATGTGTTTTATATTGACCACTGGGTAGGGTGGTTTACTTTTGGTTCCAAGTAGACACAGTAATTTAGTGTCCATGTGGTTACTCCAACTGTAATCAACATCAGAGCTGTCTGCGAGTGCCTCTGTGGCCTAGGCCCTGGGGCACTCAGTGATTCCTTGATGAAGTGAGTGGCACTGCTTTGAGTCACTGATGAAGTGGGCAACATCTTGAGTTTTGGGGAGAAGTGCCTGGGTGCTCCTTGGCTTAGGTGGGTTTCCCTGGATAGACTCGTTGGTACCCTGGCTAGTGTCCTGGGGTAAACTGAAGCTCGTCAGCTTGAATGGGTGAGCCTGAGTGTGGTTTCTCTTTCCTCTTTCCTGAAGGCAGAGGCTCTTCCTGGGTCTTTGCATCTCCTGGTTGGGGGATGGGTTGATGTTTACTGTGTATTTTCTTTCATATGCTATTTGGCTATCCTGAGTTTCTGTAGGCACTGGCAGCTCTGTCCCCCCCACCCCCAGGTCAAGGCAGTTATGTGGCTGTACTTTCTCACCTCTTTCTAGTGGCTCCACTCATGATCCTCCCTGTGTCAATGCAGTTGTGTGGTCTCTGTGAGTAGTTCCCACCACTGGCTGCATGCTTGCAGGAGCAGTGCAATTTCCCCTGTGGGTTGGGCTTCTGGGTTGTGAGGCTGCACTCTCTCACCTCTTTCTGGTGGCTCCATACATGACCCTTTCTTTCTTTCTTTTTTTTTTTAAATTTTTTTTTTTTGTGACCACTAAGGGAATCGTAACCCTTGGCTTGGTGTCATCCGTACCACGCTCAGCCAGTGAGCGCACCAGCCATCCCTATAAAGGATCCGAACCCACGGCCTTGGCGCTCCCAGCGCCACACTCTCCCGAGTGAGCCACGGAGTCGGCCCCATACACGACCCTTTCTGAGTCAATACAGTGATCTTCGTGGGTAGTTCCCCCCACTGAGTGTGCAGGGCTGTACCTGCTCACCTCTTTCCTCCTGCCTGGTAAAACACAGGAATACCTGGATCTTGGCAAGGTGGAGCTGGTGGCACCTGGGCTGGGCAGCAGCAGCAGCAGCAGGGAGTAGAACAAACTATTGTGTGGTGGGGAGTGGGATGGAGAGTGGGACAAACTGCTAGGTGGGAGCAGCAGAGGCAGGAGCAGTGGCAGCTGTGGTGGGGAGTGGTACAAACTCCTGTGTGGGGGAGATGGGTGGTGGCTCTGGGGAAGGACAATGGTGCTGGTGACTGTGGGCCACCAATGGTGGTGGCAACAGGCTGGGGCATGAGAAAAAGGAGGATTATCACTAGGATTTGCTTACACTGATCAGATTCTTTTCACTACAAGGAAAAATTCCTCCTGCACTGATCCTGGTGTTCGAAATGTGGAGGCTGAAGCCATGTGCCCCTTTCTCCTCTCCATGCCACCCTGCTGGGTTTTCATGCTCCACAGGAACCTCACCAGGTTCCTGCTGCCATCCGACATTCTCGCACCGATGCTCTAGTTAGTACTTAGCTGTCTGTTCCTTGTTCTGATATTTTTCTGAGCACCTCTAGTCTGCCATCTTGCCCTCCTCTCTAGACTAACTTTTCAAACTTGTTAGATTCTAAAAGCATCCTACTGATACACCATCTCACAGGGCTTTGATTTTATTAAATAAAACGATGCATGTGTACATGTAAAGCATTTAACTCAGTGCTTTACTGTGTGCTCTGTCTTTTCTTTCCTTCTCTTTTCCTTTCCCTTATAATGGCCCAAGACTTTGATGATGTTCCATTCTATAGTGTCATAGTACAAAATCCAGAACAATATTTTTTTCACCTTACTATAATTCTATTTGGGGAATCCCACAGTGCTGGAAGCTTGAAGTCCAAAATCAAGGTATCAGCAGGGCTATGCTCCTTCTGATGGCTCTTGGGAAGAATCCTTCCTTACCTCTCCCTAGGTTGCTGGCAATCCTTGGCATTCCTTGGCTTGTGACTGCATCACTCCAGTCTCTGCTTTGGTTGTCACATAGCCTCCTCCCCTGTGAGTCTGTCTGTGTCCTCTCCTTTTCTTATAAGGACTCCAGTCAGTGGATTTAGTGTCTACCCTACTCCAGTATGACCTCATCTTAAGTAATTACATCTACAAAGATCCTATTTCCAAATAAGGTCATATTCTGAGGTTCCAGGTGGACATGAATATTTGGAGGACACTATTTGTCCCACGACACGGGATGATGTGTATGGAGGTGTGGTGTTCCAATTGTCTGAATGAAGTCTGTCATTTCCCATCACTTTTACTGGTCAATAATCTTTGAAAGAGGATTTTAAGGTAATCTTGGGAGCAAAAGGTCTTCGTAGATGGTGTGTTACTCCGGGCATAGTGGGCCAGGATGGGAAAAGTATTTAAATGAAAGAGAGACTGAATTTGTTTTTGAGAATTAGAAAGGCACTAGCTATACACCCTGCAGGGACTGGAAAAATCAACCTCCTCCTCCCCCTCCTCTTTTTTCTGTTTTTGATAAACAGCTCTGACTCAAAGGAAGAGTACATCCCCAGCCAGGACGAAGCCCACATGGGAGTAACAAAAGCCTGTGACAAGGAATAATTGTAGAATTGGGGCCGGTGTCTTTGTTTGTGTTGAATGCATAGGCTCAAAGTTATGAGGCAAGATTGGCTGGCAAGTGAAGGGACGTTAGCAGGCAGTGGGGAAGGGATTGTCTTGGAAAGAATATTTAGGTGACAATTATTTATTCATTTAACAAACACTTACTGAACGTCCACCATGTGGCAGGCACTGTATTAGATTGTGTATCTCTCCTTCAATATAAGTCAAATATCATATATAGGCACAATGTCTTATGGTTATTTACTAAAAAAATATTTTTTTGACTACAAAGTTACAGCTAGATTGGAAAAATAAGTTTTGGTGGTGTACAACAGTGCTAGGCATCTATAATTAAGAATAATTTATTGTATATCCTCAAATGGCTAGAGGAGAGGAGCTCAAATGTTCTTATTACCAAAAAATGATACATTTTTATGTCCATGAATTTGCTAACTACCCTGATTTGATCATTACATATTGTATACATGTATTGAAATATAACTCCGTACCCCATAAATATGTACAATCAATATGTTTCAATCAAAAAATAATTTTTCTTTAAAAAATGTGAGTAAGCTCATGTGCAGGTGACATAGCATAGCTTCAAGCACTGAGTTAACCAAAGCATGGGTGTTTATGTAAAATAACTGGGCATTGTGCCTGGAGTTAAGTGGGACATGTCAGGGTTTGTAGGAGGCTCAGAGAGTCAGACAAGATCAACATGAAGTATAGGAAAGGCGATACTTCAATCTGCTAATCCAAGATGATTCCTTAGCCAGGGTCACATTAGGTGTTGTGGGAAGAGCACAGTAAGAAAAAAGAAAGAGTAACCTTTATCAGATATTCAGGAAAATGTGTTGCTTTGGGGGGTTATGTAAAAAAAACAATTGATAAAAGAACAAAAGTTGAAACGTCTTCCACTAAATCAGTTTTGCACACAAACTTTAATAGTTTTGCTTCTCAACTAGTTGCTAGGTGACATGAATGATTCTTTCATCTCAAAAGTATATACTTTGGTAAAAGGCCAGGGAAGCTCACAAAGGCCAGGGGGTTTCGTTCTCTCCATAGGCACCTGGTAGAATCATTCATTTGGCCACATTTTGGGGGTGTCCACAGGAGCCAAGTGCCAGCCGATTGGGAAGTCAGTGTTTGGGAGTCAGAAGAGCTTGCACAGAGCATTTCGTCCTTCCCTTTATGTTCCAGATGTGGCTCAAGACCACTGCTGGCCGGGAGAACCAGGTCTTCTGAGCCATGTGAGAAGCTCTTTCAGCAGGGTCCTCCTGCCCTCTCTGTGCCCTCATCACTGGACGCATCCTGGGATGGAGCAACCTGGAGGGGACCAGTTGTACCTTTGGAAGGGCCTTTTGCATCCTGGTTTCGAATTGTGCTAAAACATGATAGTGAATCAGGGAAGAAGCAGGACAATGAAAAGAGGTAAGAACCCATTACAAAGTAGGGGGAGCATTGAAAAAAAATGTGAAAACAACGACAGAGTACTTCATTTACCCTCATCTCTTTTTAGGTGGTGTTAACAACCAAAGTAAGAATCCTAAGAGTTCACTTCTAAAAACATAATATAGTTAAACCTCAAGTCTAGGCATGACAATCAGAATCAATGAATGTAAGTAATAGGAATGCAGGATCTCTTAGGTCATTTCCAACCTAAAATTTAGTGATTCAATATTTCTGCCTTTAAAAAACCATGATTTTGTCTATAAGGTATAACTGACCCATATGTTTGCTCTTTGATAAGGAATAATTAGAAACAGATTTATTTCAATTCCAACAGTTAATTCAATTCCATCTATTTCTCTGCAGCTCAGTATAACCATATGTGTAATGATTTTAATTCTTTCACATCAAAATGTGTATGCATATACACTTAAGGCATAGTTACAAAACTTCATCAAACCTATACTACTTCTTATTTTAACAGGTCTAAAGAGCAGGTGATATAAAATCCATTTCTTACACAAACTCAAAATCAGGCTAGGAGTTTGGGCTTTCCTTTCACAGGAGAATAGAAGTCTTCTCCTAAAATCATTATTCCAACTTTTCTTTAAAAAGTAATGTCCATTTTAATATGAAGCAGTGTGCAGTTAACTTTTCTTTTCTCTCTCTCTCTCTTTTTTGCCTGCCTGTGTACTTGTTTGATATTCAGGGGTTAGTAATTTTGTATCACTTATTCATTCACAAGCATTCTCGGTCTCTCCTGCATAAAAGAATACAGAAGAGAAAAGGGAAGTCATGTTACTAGCTCAAGGGCACATAGCTCAAGCAGAAGTTCCTACTGCAGCAGCCAGGTTCTCCTGCGTCAAAGTCAGCTGTTACTCACTGACATTTCACCAAACCTGTGACATTTTACTAACCTTACTCATGGGAAATACTTTTGGGTGTGTGTCGTCTCTCACACTGTAGTGTGAAGACCACTTGTATGAGAATCTTCTTGGGGAGGCGGTGCTTGTTAAAAACACAAATTCCTGGGCCTTATATGCAGCCCTACTGAATCCAATCCTGGGGAAGGGTCCCTGGAGTAAACATTTTAGACATGCTCTGTAGTTTTGCTTATTAAGCTGTTGGAACTTTTTATAGAAGGGACATTGACTCATAGCTGAGTAATCACCATGGCAACCAAAGAACCCATCACCTGAACCATATTCCAAATCATTCCATGTTTACTGCCTTCTACTTCAAATGATAGATTGGACAGAAAAACAAAACCAAAAAACCCTACAAAGATCTGGTCAGAAGTCATCATTTATTCATTAACACAACCCCAAGTCCAGAAACAACCTGACCTGACAACTTCCCTATCTTGGTTACTGTCCCTTCCAGATGATAGAGTGACAGGGTCGTGGGTCCCCTTCCACAGACCAGAGATGTGCTTGTCCCAGAGTGGCCTCGTCAGGGACACTCCATCATTCTGCCAGCCTTGCCAAAGTAAGATATGTGGGGCGACCCGGCAAGGGAACTGCTGTGTGCTAATGCTATCCCAGTCCCTCACCTCATCAAGCACAAGGATTCATGAATCAGACAGCAAAGCTGAGAAAGAAAGAAAAAAAAAAAAAGGAATTCAGAATAATTTTAGGAAGAGGAGGGATGGGCCACTTTGAGAACTCCAATATCAAAACATGAGAGAGTAGGAGAAAGAGGGAGAGAGAGTATGAATTTTTCATCTTCCATCTTCTGAGACTGTCTGCAATTCACTCTCGATAAATCAGTTTGGAATAAAGCTCAGGTGATGGGCCTTCGGTTGCCATGGCAATTACTTGGCTGTGTGCAGCAGCCTACCGCATCTCTAATTTTCCTACAGAAGCACACACAGGTCAGCAGAGGATACGAAAGGCTTACCCAGACTCTGGGAACAAAGATGGACTCTACCTGGCACATGACCAACATTTCTTTCAAATCCATCCCATTTCCTAAAATATTAGTGATTATTTTTAAACATAAAATAAAGCCAGTTTGAAACAAGCATGTGGGGAATATAGTTTTATCTTTACATAATTCAACTTAATTATGATTTCTACCTTTATTGCAATGGGATAGCAGAAAAATGTAATCAGTCTTTAGAGATCGTTCTACTTTCTCGAGGTCGTATGAAGATTTGGCAGGGGGACTTGTCACATACTGACAAGGTTTTGAGAGGGGACAACCTGGGCATAGAGGTGGTCACTGAGACCTCCCTCCTCTCTGTCCAGGTGGACATCTTTGGTCCTGCACCTCTTGCTGCTGCTCCACTCCCTCCTGGGTGTGTAACTCTCTGCCATGCTGTTTGTGGTCCTCACTACATAGATGCAGCACCCAGGCAAGCCCTCTCAGGGGTCTTGAGGCTTCCCTGGAGCTCTGTCCATGAAGCAGAGTTCTGCTCTCCAAGACTCACCAAGCTCTCTACTTTCATTGCTTTCCTCCAATCCCCTCAAATATTTTCTAGTATGCGGGTAGAGGGGAAATCCTCTCCCTTTCATGTTGCTCCGAAACATTTGGTCAACATCCTATCCTTTCTGTTGCTCAGAGGCTTAGAGTTCTAGAAACTCAGGAAGACTTTATTTTTTGCCCTGCTATATTTCTCCCCTGAGACGTTCATTCATTTATTCAACAAATATTTATTGAGCATCTGCTAAAAGCTAAATAATATTCTAGGCTGGGGGGATATGGCAGTGAACAAAATACATCAAAATCTTGTGATAATGAGGCTTCCATTCTAGCAGGGGATACAGAAAACCATCCATAAATGTGATAATAAGTAAGGCACATAGTGTGTTAGAAGAGGATATATACTAGGGAAAAACAGCTCAGGAGTATGGAGAGGGAGCAGTGAGTTGCAATTTTAGATAATGAGGACAGAGCAGGCCTCATGGAGAAGATGACATTTGAACCCAGACTTAAGAGGGAGGTTGAGAGAATGAGCTAAGTGGGCATCTTAGAGAGGAGTGTTGCAGGTGAGGGAACAGCTCAAGAAAAGGCTCTAAGACGGGATCATGCTTGGGATTGTTAAGGTGTAGCAGCAGATGAGAACAGCTGGAGCTGAGTAACGGAGACAGTGGCACAAGGTGAGGACAGAGGTGAGTGTGTTGCAGGGGGAGGGAGAGAGGGGGCGGTCAGGGTATGTGTGTGTTTGAGAGTGTGCGTGTATGTAAGTGTGTGTAGGAGTGTGTGCAAGGGGATATTGACAGTTCATTAGGGTCCTGTAAGATGTAGTAAGGACCTTGACTTTTCTCTTTTTAAAAATTTTTTATTGAATCAAAATTGGTTATACATATTTTTGGGATTCAACATTGAGATGTCTTGATCAGATCAATATTACTAGCATATATATTGTTACAAATTGTACTTATTCTTTATTGCCCCTTGTCCAATCTCCCCCCTTCCCCTCTACCTCTCTCCTCCTCCCTCTAATTACCCTAGATTTCTTTTCTCCCTCTGAAAGAATAATGGTTACTGTTAATTTGTTGCCTAGATGATCTGTCCAATGCTGACAGGTGTGTTCAGTTCCCCCAACATTATCATAAGCAGATGCTTCTTCTGTCACTCTGAAATGGGCTTTGTGGAGACAGACATCCTCTTCTTTTCTTTATGTGCTGGTGACTCTCCTGTGTCAGTGCACTCCATTGTGGCTGGTGGACCATCTGTGTGGTGCTTGTGGCTCTCATGGCAGCCATGGTTATTGTGGTGGCTGTGGTGGGCCACCCACATGGAGGTGATGTTTTTGGCAAGATCCTTGGTGCTGTCATTGTGCCTGGTTGTGGGGAGTGTCCGGTCTCCAGCTCCATATCTCAGGTCCCTGGGCAGGCCCCGAGGTGCTGGCATAGTGTACCTGGTTGGGGGAGGGGGGATCCAGTCCTCTTCTCCATTCCTTGGGTCTCTGGGTGGGCCCTGAGGCTCTGGCACAGTGTGCCTGGTTGTGGGAGTGAGGTCTGGTCCCCGGCTCCATACCTTGGGTCTCCTGGCGGGCCCCAAGGTGCTGGTGGTGTGCCTGGGACAGAACTAATTTTTTGTCCTTTGCTTACTTCTAACACAGGGGAACTTCCTATGGGAATCAGTACTTCAGCGATGTGGTTGAGCTAAATTGCTGCTTTGCTGCTGTTTCCCTAGGAAAGGCTTTTTGTGCAGCTCAGGGTTTAATGGTTGACTTTATAGGTACTTCCAGCTCTCCAGAGACTTGGTGCACCTGGGTTGTATAGAAACTCTGATCTGGGCCTGAGTTTTTTCATCAAACCGCACCCCATGCAATACTGCATTCCTGACCAGTCTCCTCTGAGTGGTCCTGTGTTGATTGGGGGATGGATTAGCTGTCCTTGCTGTGTCCCAGTGTTCTCTGGATGGGCCTGTCTCCCCCACTGCCCGTGCTCCAAACACTTTCCATGGGTCGGGCTCTGTGCTGGTCCCTTGTGATGACTCACCGGCTTCTGAATGGCTCCCGTTTTTCAGCTGTTCTGGCTCCTTGCTCCTGTGTGGGTCCACAGGAACCCTATTCGTGGTCTTGTTGTCCTGGGGACCTCCAAGGCTTTCTTCTCACCTGCCACCTCCAAGTAACTCCATCTGAAGGGCACAGCTGCAGCTTCTGCCAGCTCCTGCTCCATGTGCTCAGCAGTTTTAGCATTAAAGCAGCCACGGCCCAATATGCTCAGAGCAGTTTTTCTTTCTCTCATCATGGTTTCTCCCACCTTCATGAACTCTGTAGGTCTCTCTTCCTCTTCCCCTGAGCTCTGGCGGCCCCAGCTTGGCTGACGTTACATTTTTATAGTTGTAAATTGGTTGATTTGTGGGAGAGAGTGACGCCGAGGACCGTCTATTCCACCATCTTGACTGGAACTCCAAGACCTTGACTTTTTTCTGACTTGAGGTTGGGAACCATTGGAGAGTTCTGATTAGAAACATAATCTGACTTACGTTTTAAAAGGATCACTCTAGCTGCTGTGATGAGATAGATCATAAGGAAATGAGGAGATGTTAAAGATCAAACCAAATCGAATTAAAAATTTTAAAGTTTATTGTTATACCATTAAAAAAAAAGTACAGATCACAATCCAAGAGACCTCACATCAGGTGGTGAGCAGCCTGCCTTATAGCAGCAGCCAGCACAGTTTATAAAACATAGACAAGGGGGTATTTTGACCTTTTTCGTGATTGGCTGTCACACATATCATTCTTTTTAGGACAAATAGAGCTGTTTATGCTGATTTGTTGACAGCTGATTGGCTGAATTTCACTGAGTCATTGCAGACAAAGATGTAAAGTTTATATTAGAGAGAGCGTTTCAGGGAAATCAAGGTGACTTAAGTCTTGCTTATATGGCTATGGGTGGTTGGCCATGGGTATATCTAAACTGTGGCCTCCGTTTTAATTTTATTTTATTTTTAACAAGGAGGACAAGTTAGAAAGCCATTGTAGCAATCAGGTGAAACATGGACCTGGAAGAGATGAGAAGAGGTCAGATTCTGGGGTAAAGGGACATGACTGTCCTCCACCTGCTTTTTTATTATGTTCCCAAAGTTTCTTCTCTTCTCCACTGCTAGAGGCAGTTGTCACAAACCCAGGTTTTATAACATGGGATAGGTTTTCCAGGAGCTTTGTTTCATGACAAGCAGAACACCCTTCAGGGATAATGCAGGCAATCGCTGGTGCTATAGCACTTCCTGGTGACATGAGTCATTTTTTAAAATGCTGTCTAGTAACTCAATTTTGCAAATGGCCTCACAATTTGGTTCAGAGAATCTAAACATTATTAAATCTTGGAGGACATGTCCCATCATGTGCTGCACCAATTAAGCACTTTTTTTTTTTTTAAAAGAGAACCTTACTTCTAAGTTCCATAACCATTTGCCTCTCATAACTCCTGTGTATCAGGCCAGCTTTTATCTCTGGGGGCTTTCTATGACTTTTGAATAAAAGCTCAGCTTTTTTTCTAGGTATATATCAGCATCCGTTCTACACAGTGACCTGGCTATTGTGCTCTGGTTTAAACTACAGGAATACTGTGAGTATCAAAGCAGGATGGGGGTGGGATGGGCTGGCATCTTACTATTATCCCAGCTGCTTTTCATTAACTTCCATTCTGAATACAGGCATTTCCGCCCAGGAACCATTTAAAGTGTAGTTGCAACTACCATGTACTTGAAAGAAAGCTTACCTGTTTACTTCTATGACTTTGAATTCTTCCATTAACAATTAAATTTTTGGATGTTTCATTTTTGGTTTCCCTTTTTACATTTCTTTAGTTTACTAGGTGCTGAGATCAGGACTTTCTAGTTGCAAATAGTAGAAGCCAAGTCTGCTAACTCGAGTGCAAAGTGAATGTATCAGAAGGACACAGACCACAGAAATGATGCGATAGCTGGAGAACCAGGCTCAAAAGACAGGTGGGAAAGGGGTGGTCAAGGCCACACTACAGGAACGAGCTGCCCAGCATGTGCCTCCAACACCATCAGTGTCATTGCCCTGGCTCTTGATTTCTGCCCCTTAGATTAACTCTGCGGTGCAGCTGTGCTTGTGTCATCTCTGGGGCCAGCACAAATAACCTCTCTATTCCTTCACCTTTGCTTCTTCACCTCCAGATTCAAGGTTGGCCAGGAGCACCTGATCAGCTCAGGCTGGATCACATACCCAGGTGGTACCTGCCAGGGACCTGGGAGGGGACCTTTTGTCTTCCTCTGGCCTTCGCAGTGGTGGGTGGGCTGCTGCTTCCACCTGACTTAGGATACCCACAGATAGAAAAGGTGTTTGGATGACGGGAGCAACAGTGACGAATATTCATTTCTGGGGCTTAGCTCATTTACTACATTAGTTCGTTTTCTGTTGCTTATAACAGAATACCTGAAACTCAGTAATTTGTAAAGAAATAAAATTTATTTCTTACAGTTTTGGAGGCTGGGAAGTCTACAGTTTTGGGGCACATCTGGTCAAAGCCTTCTTCCAGCTGGGAACTCTCTACAGGGTCCTGTAGCTATGCAGGCAATTATATGGCAGGGATGGCAAGAGCTCTTTCATGTGCTCTCCTTATAGAGCCACCAGCCCATGCCCATGACAACCCATTTCTCCACGAATGGATTAATTCATTCATGAGGGCATTGTCATCATGATCCAATCATCTTTTAAAGGCCCCACCTTTCAACACTGCCAAAGTCTGATTTCCCATCCTCTTAATACTGTTACAATAGGGATCAAGCTTCAGTGAGTTTTGGGGGGACATTCAATCCACAGCATTTACCTTCAGATCATCCTGTGAGCTGGGTACTGTTGGTCCTACTTGAAGCATGAGAATCTAAAAGTCCAGCGAGGTAAAGCAACTTGGACCTCAGCCTGTGTTGTTTCCATTTACTGGAATCTTTCCGCTTTCCCTCCCACCAATCCATACTTGTCTTCAGATTCCTGCTTTAATATCACTCTCTCATAATGGCCCAAGTTGAACCTCCTGGTAATGTTAAATCCTGCTATCCAGTTCTCATCACGGCCTGTATTTTCCCTTTGAGCCCCATCACATGTGTAATCAAATAAATATTTAGTGTGTATCTTCCCCTCCACCAGGTAGAAGTCCCAGGAGGGCAGGGACTATGTTTTGTTCCTTGTGGTATCCCCGGTGCCTAGCACAGTGCCAGGCACACAGAAGGTCCCAATAGACGTGTGTTGAAAATTGACTAAAATGAATGATTGAATGGTTGAATAAATAAAGCAAGTACTAAACCTCAAGTTACCAGTCTCAACTCCATAGCTTACTACAAATCACTGAATTCTCAAACTTCTCAAAAAATTTCCAACAGTCTGAGTTATAGTTCTACTGGATGTCCTGCTGCTGCCTCAGATATGTGTACATTTGTGTCAGGACAAAAACGTATCAACGTTTGCTATTTGTGTCATTTCTATATCCCAAACATACTTCTGCATGCCTGGCTCATAATAGGTGTTCAATAAACAATTGAATGAATGAATGAAAGAATGAGCAGGTTCACAGACTTACCCCAATTCCCATCCTGCTGACTGAATAGTATCCTTCCTCCTGAAGAGGGAGGATTCTTTCTTGTTGGGACAGAAGCTGTCTACATCCTTCCGCATAAGAGAGCACTGAGTGGGAGGGGAGAGTAGGAAGGTGAAATGTAACAGTTGGGGGGTGGTGACTTGAGGAGAGAGGAGATATGGGGCACGAGGGCAGTGCTATAGGGGAAAGGGGATTGTCATCTACATGGCTCATTGAGATCCCTGCATTTTCGGTTCCTTTTCATGTCCTTAGAGAGATTGAGCAAGAAATGGATTTCTTTGTGCTTACTTTGAGTTGTTGAACTATGCTTTCTGAATACAGGGGTACTTCCAAAAGTTCATGGAAAAATGGAATGAAAAGAATACAAATCCTTCCATGAACTTTTTGAAGATCCCTCGTATGTCACCATTTTGAGACTCAATTACTTGGGTTTCTCTCTGAATAGGTTACATGTAAAACCCAAATTGTCATCTTCTGCACAAAAGAGCTCCTGATTTTATAGCAACCCCATCAACCTCTTAGTTTCAGAAGCCTTGAACTTTGAAGTTATCTTGACCTCTTCATTTTTCTTTGACCCCAGTGGTCAATCTGTCACTAAATCCTGTTAATCATTTACAGTGTCTCTTGGTCTCTCATTTGTCATAGTTTAGACTGTACTGACATATCATCTGGAGTATGTAAAACTCCTAATAGTCTCCCTGACTCTAGTTTCTCCCTACCCCAGTTCATCTTACATGGTGTTCATCAAATCCATGTCATGAGCTGGCTGCAGCAGATCCTATACAAGGTCCTCAGCCAGATGTGAAGTGCCCCTTCCTTCCATCAGCTGACTCTCTTTATCTCTGCAGGTCAGTCTGCATGCATCATGCTCCCATCTCGGTATGTTTCCTTTCTACCTTTGATTAAAACCTTTCGAATGCTCCTCAATCCCTGCAGGAATAAGTTCCCACTTAGCACGGCATGGCACACAAAGCTTTCCTGACCTGTGCCTGCTTGTGCTTGGCTTCTTCTCCCAGGTGCCAAGCTGTTGTATTCCTCAGTGCCAATCACATATGCTCTTACTTTCTCTCTGACTAGCATTCCCATTCCCATTTCCCTCCTTTACAAACTTCTATGTATTCTTATGATTTAGTCCATTCATTTCTTCTGTGACTATTGAGGACGTGATGTATGTCCCACACTGTTCTGGATGCAGTGAACCGGCCAGACAAGTTTTCTGCTCATGAATCTTGCATTCCAGAAGGAGAAGACCAACAATGAATGGGAAACAAATAGAGATGAGATAACTACTGATAATGGCAAGTACTATTAGAGCAATAAAATAAGGTGTGATGCTAGAGAGCAGAGGGATGGGAGGGGCCTTTTATCCTGGTGTCCAGGCAAGGCTTTCTTGGAGAAGATTCTATTTGATCCGAGACCTGAATGAGAGAAGGAACTAGCCATGCAAAGATCAGGGGGAAGATCATTCCAAACAGAAGGAACATCAAGTGCTAAGGCTCTTAGGCAGGAAAACTTGGTGTGTTAGTGGAACAGAAGAAAGGCCAAGGAGGCTGAACTACAGCAAATAGAGGAAGAATAATACAGATGAAGCCAGAGAATTGATAAGGGCCAGATCATACAGTGTTTTCTAACTCACGGAAAGGAGTTTGGATTTTTTGCTTCCTCTGTGGACCCTTCCCTGACCTCAATTATTTGATCCTGAGTAAATCTACTAGTGAGTAAGCCTGGCTGGCCACCCAGCATTCTCACGTCAATTTGCCTTTGTGGATCTCTGGTTATTGTCTCATGTATTCTTAAAAAAGAAAACGAACTCTATTTCTTTGTTTAAAAATAGGGCCAACGAAAGAGAAAATATAAGTGAGAATTGAAAGGTCATAAGGATATGCACAGGAATCATGTGATTCTCAGTGAATACATTATTCATATTTGGAATCTAGACACCCCAAAGGTCTCCAGATATTGCCATCCTAAATGTCCAGTCTGTTCTACTGTGAATTACCACCCCCAGTGGCTTAGTCCATTACCGCTGCTATAACAAAATACTTGAGACTAGGTAATTTCTAAAGAACAAAAATCTATTTCTCACAGTTCTGAAGGCTGAGAAGTCCAAGGTCAAGGTGCTAGCAGTTTTGGTGTCTGGTGAGGGCTGCTCTCTCTGCTTCCAAGATGGTGTCTCTTTGCTGCATCCTCTGGAGGGGACAAATGCTGTGTCCTCACATGGCAGAAGAGCAAAAAGGACCCAAGCTAGTTCCCCCAGCCCTTTCATAGGGCACTAATCCATTCATGAAGGCAGAGATCTCATGACTTAATCACTTCCCCAAAGGCCATCTCTTAATACCATCGCAATGCAGATAAAGTTTCAACATGGAAATGGAGGGGACACATTCAAAGTATAACACCTAGTTATTATCTGGTTGCCTATTTTTTTCAGCTAAATTATAAGCTCCTTGAAGCTTATAATTCTGTGTATGAAGCTCCTTTGTCTATGCATGTAAACTTCCACAAAGCACCAAACATATTTCTGGTTTCATGGTAGGTGCTTCTTAAGTCTCTACTTAATTAATACCACTTTAAAGATCTTTGCTTACACTGACAGAGGAATTGTGTAAAGATGATGCTGTGGTTTGGATATGGTTTGTTCCCACCAAAGCTCATGTTGAAATTTGATCCCCACTGTGGCAGTGTTGGGGGGTGCGGCCTAGTGGGAGGTGTTTGGGTTGTGAGGGCAGATCCCTCATGAATAGATTAATGCACTTCCTGGGGAGTAAGTGAGTTCTTGCTCTGCTAGTTTCTGTAAGAGCTGGGTGTTAAAATGAGCCTGGCACCTCCCCTCTCTCTCTTGCCTGCTTTAGCACCATGGGATCTTTATGCACATATGCTCCGAATTTTTAAACCCAGTATATACAACTTGAGATTTCTAGATGACATGCTATGTCTGGATCCAGCTATAAGCAAGTCACCTTATAAAGACATTTTTTTCCCCTCCCTGTAATTCTAAATACCTCCTTACAAGCAAGGTGATTTACCTGAATTGGCTGTCTTGCTTAATCAAGCTATGAAAAGCCAAACTGCGGTGTGAACAAGTGCAGGCTCAATTTAGGTGCCAACTCATTGCAAAATTGGCCTTTACAGACTATAATTAGGAGAAAAAGAGCCCCGCATTGATCCAAGTGGAATAAAGGAGCAGGAGAGTGAGCTGAGGACCCAGGGGACAAGGAAGCACCATCCCCAGATGCTTCCCTCTTGGAAGCCCTTTTTTTCCTTCTTCCCCTGTCATCTCCGCCAGCTGCAGCCCCTCCTGCTCGGGAGCTGCCTCCATCCTCGTGGCCCCTCCATTGAAACTGTAGGGTGCAGGTGCGGGAGGCTTAGGGCAGAACCTGACATCCAGTGTTGGGGTGAGTGGGGTGAGTCTGGGGCTCTGTTGAAACCGAGGATAAATCATAGAGGGAGCCTCTCCTGCTCTCCCTCCCTACCCACTTTCAGGATTTTGATCCAAAGCAAAAGAAGCCCCATTGAATGTCAAGTCAGACTTCAGAAGAAACTGAAAAGGAAGATACAAAAATGATAGGAGTGGAGATAGGAGTCCCTTATAAGGCACTGCTCATACTTGAATGTTATTGAATGGCTTTTAAAACTTCTCTCTAGTTTAACACAGCACAGTCCAATAGAACTTTCTGCAGTGATAGAAATGTTTCTGTATCTGTGCTGTGCAATATGGTAGCCACTAGCTACGGGTGGCTATGAACATTTGAAAATGTGGCTACAAACTGAATTTTAAATTTTACTCAATTCTCATTTATTTAAATTTAAATGACCACACGTGGCTCGTAGCTACCATAATGGACAACACAGCAAACACCTTGCCTCTCACATTATGGTCTATGGACCAGCAGTGTTGACATCACCTGGGAACTTGTAGAAATGCAGAGTCTCGGGCTCCTCTGCTGACCTACAGAAGCAGAATCTGTATTCCATCCTTGTGACATTGTACACACATAAAAGTCTGAAAAGCTCTGCTCTAACTGACATTGGCACTTTCATGCACTTCATTTCATTTGGCCTCATAAAAAAATCCACATCGTGGGTTATCAGTCTTCCCATTTTATAGATGAGGAATTGGACCTCCAAAAGAGTATGTAATATTTCTCAAAACCACAGCGTGGAAAGGAGCATCTGGGTCTGCCAGCCCAGCATGTCTTCTGTTTGGTTCTCTCTTCGTACTGTTGGGATGAAAGGCAGAAGAGGGGATCCAGGCATTTTCAGCACCACCATTTATTTCAGTACTGCTTTTAAATGGGATAAGATCACAGCACCTACTGCTGGAAACATGAGATATACATAAAAGTGATAGTGAAGATGGGCTGTGGAATGAGATAGAACTGCAGAAGCAGGTAGGGAATTAGCTACTAGCTCTCAGTCTCTTCAAGTATAACTAAGTGAAAAGGAATTAAGATATGGCCCAGATGTACTAGTAGGCTCGCTTTTAACCAGAAAAAGTGGTGCTTTTGTTGTTCCAGATCTATTTGTATACATATTGCAAGTTCGAGCTATTTTTCTTTTGTTTGTTATGTCATCATGTGAGGGATTTGAGAGATTTTTAACAATTTGGAGATTAAATTTTGATTGGCTTGATTAAACATCAAGGTCAAGGGGTTCACATTCCCATACTGGCCAGGCAGCAAAAAAAAAAAAAAGAAAAGAAAAGAAAAGAAAAGAAAAAAAAATATCCCTTTGGGAAGTCCCAGGGGCCAGGGGTGAGGATGGAGCTCCCTTCAGAATGACTGAAGGTGAAATACAATGACAGACAGAAATCAATAGTGGTTTCAAATATGCACCTCAAATCAAAAAAAGGTCAGAAGGACTGAGAACCAAATTATAAGACTTGTTTTTCTATCCAGCAGGCTTTCATGGAGGCGTCTCTCTGTGGGGAGCTCCAGGTTTCCCTGAGTGTTCACTGTGGGCATTTTCTTCTTCAGAGCAACCTGTTCCTGATCAGCCTACACTGGCTCCTTGGCCCTGTCCCCGTAGAACTAAAACCCTCAAGTGAAGGGACTTGTTACAAAAAAGCAACAACTGAAGACAGACGCATGCCCTCCTGGTTTGCAAACAGTAGAAATAAGTAAACCAATGAAGAGGAAAAAGTAAAATAATAGCAAGATTCAGATTTATTAACCAAGCCTTGAAGTAACAGGCATCAACTCCTCCTGGCCCACCCCCCGATGACCTGTCCAATGTCCTCTGGCAGGGACAATAGCTCCTCCTTTACCGAGCACCTGTGCCGGGAGCCCTGCTTTTGCAGCCTCTCTCGATTCCCCTGTGTAGGTGTTCTTGGATCGTTCCTCTCTCTTACCCTCCATGTTTAATTGACCATCAAATCTGGCCAATTCTAGCTCTTTAATATAACTCCATTATTTCTCTTCTTAGGGTTATAGTTCAGGTCTGTATCATTTTACCTGGAATTCCGCACTTGCCCCCTACCGCTCCCTCTTTAATCTCACCCCTCACCAATCCATCATTTCTGCAAAAATAGAAAGCTAAGTACCAAGGATAATTAAACAAACATCTATATTTCCATCATCCAGAACTGTCAGATTTGCATTGTCTTTTATAAAATTATAACACGGTTCTAGATAACACCCCCTCTATTCTCTGACTCCTCTCCCTGCGCCCCTACCTGCTCCCCCAGAGGCAGTCACCACCGTGACTTCGGTGCATGTGGTAGACTGTACTCGTATCAATGGTTCACGGTAATTTGCTGCCTCCTCTGTGGTGCTTTCTTGGTGGCAGAACAAACTTGCGCACTGACTTTGGGCTTGGACGTGTGACTTTCTTTGGCCAAAGGAATGTGAGCAAGTTGGAAGCATGCCGGGCTTTAAATGTGTTCTCCTGGTTTCACGTAACCCTGCTTGAGTTCTTGTCCTCTGCCTTGATGACAGCTATTTCCAGATAGGGCCTGCTCCTCCAGCCCGTGCGGTGGAACGAGAAGCCACAAGATGCTGAGCCCAGCTAAAGCCACCATAGTCCAGTGCAGCCTGACAGTCGTACACAGACAGGGCCATACTGCAGCGCTCCTGTGATGCGAGGAAAAACAAAGGGCTGCTGTTTTAACCCACCAAGATACTGCTGTTTGTTACACAGCAAAAGCTGATTAAAAAATATTTATGTATACCAAGGCTTACAAAGTGAAACACAAATATATCTATTATGTTTTTTTTGTGTGTATATATGCATATACATAATATATAGTTCTGCTCAGTGTGTGTTCCAAGGCTTACACAAAAGGTTGCATTCTGTATAATTTTTCTATGTCTTGGTTTTTACACTCAGGGTTTTTTTGGCTATCTCTCTACGTGGATGTGTGCAGATCTAGTTCATTCCCTTTAAACAGCTGTCAGAGAAATCTTTCCAAATCATAAATTTGGTCATGTCACTCCTCTGCCCTGAAGGGCTGACAGCTGAAGTAGTGTTGGTGACAGTACTCCCAGCAGCGGGGGCAACAAGCCCTTCCTGAAAGGGGAACAGATGGTGCCTCACAGTGTCTGGGACAGTCCACCTTTGTGCACTTGGGTCCATCCTTCATATGCATTCTGGAAGCGGCTCCTCCTGGCTCTTTCCAGGGGGGACCTAGAAGAGGATGGTCAGGAAGACAAGCTAAAGTCCCTGCTGCTGCAACTGCTTCTAGAACCATAACTGGTATTCATCGTCTCTCTCTCCTCTACCACCCTTTCTTTCTTCTTTATTTTTTTGGTGGCTGGCCAGTACAGGGATCAAACCCTGGACCTTGGTGGTATCAGGACCACTCTCTAACCAACTGAGCTAACCGGCCAGCCCACCTGTGCTGATCTTGATGGCTTACCTGGTGGAATGACCCAGACCATATCCCTGAGGGGCCTGTGCCCTGGTCATTGTGCCCTTCTGAGGTTTAACTTTCTGTCTAAATTACTTACTGTCAAAATGCTGCAAGTGCCAAGAAGCACCCAAGTGGGTCAGCTGGTGCCAAACATCCTTGACTCCACTGTACAGCAGCAACCAGTCAGGTTTGCACAGAAAGAAGCAAGTGAAACCCAGGAAACTAATACTAAACCGTTTCCTGGCTCCACCCCCTGATTAGCAGTTCACTAATTGGATTTCCTTTCCATTTCTGTCCTTCAAACTAGGCTTGTTTTTAGATCCTGGCTTTTAATTGTATGTATATGTGTATAAAAGCACATGTGTATATATGGATATTTATGCGTGTATGTGTATATATATGTTATGTATGTGTATATAAGTATATATATATCTCAGAAGCTATTGGAAAATAGGAATACCACAAAAACACCCAGAATCCCACCATCCAGAGGGAAATACTGTCAACCTTTAGTGTCTTTCTTTGCAATCTTTATGTATTTCTTTGGTTTTTCTAAAATGAAAAACTACATGTGTTTATGTAAATGAGTATCTTATCTCTTTTTTTTTTAACTTAATAGTATATTGTGAATATTTCCCAACCCCTCTATCTTTTTAGTGTATTCAAAGAAGGGCAAAGGAATTAGGCTGATTGTGATTACTTCCAGATAGCATCACCCAAAGTAATTTTTATGGTGAGAACTGTTAACTTTAAATTAAAACAAAAACAAAAACACCCAAAGTGATTTACGTTTAGAAGGCAAAAATCAGCATATATAATGCGGGGCATATAAAATAACAATGACTACAATAATAATAAGTGTATTGTCTCTTCTAACTCAACAGCCATCTTATGAGTTTTGGGTATATTACTACTGTCATTACAGACGAGGAAATTGAATCCTTGCCAGGGTCACACAATTAGAACCTAGAATTGAAGTTCAAACCTAGATTTCCAGATCTCAAATCCCACTCTCATTACTGCTACAAATGGTTAAGACCAGTTTGCAGGGGCAAAGAAAGACCAGGAGGCAGAGCTTTTGGTGATGGATGGAAGTCCAGCAGAGCAGGCGAATCATGGCATCCCATGAGGACAGGGACAGGCCAGAGCTATCAGTCGAGGTTAGGAGTCTGCATTCAGAGGGCACACCTGAGGGCCCAAGAACTGTGACCTGCAGGTGGGTGAGAGAGGATGTGGCAGCTTCAAGGCACAGGAGCTGGAGCTCCGAGGGGGAGCCACAGGGAAAGACCTCAGTAGGTGGCAGGGAGGCAGCCCCTGAATGGAGGAGGCAGAACCCCACATCCTGAGAGATCAGGTGGAGGAAGGTGCTTGGGGAGGAAAGGCAGTGGGAGCCAGAAGTCAGGAAGTCGGGATTTTCTTCCCTTCTAGCCATCTACTCTGGATTACCCTGCCTGGCTTGGACACGGAGAGGGCGGCTTGTTAGAAGGAGGGGGGATAACACAGCTGTACAACACAAAATAGATTTCACACATTCACCAAAAGACATGTACATCAAGGTTCCTAGCAGCACTATTCAAAATCATCTCACGCTAGGCTGGCTGGTTGGCTCAGTTGGTTAGAGTGCAGTCTTGAAACACCAAGGTCAAGGGTTCAGATCCCTGTACCGGCCAGCTGCCAATTAAAAAAAACAAACAAACAAAATAGTCTCAAACTAGAAACTATGCAGATGTCCATCCAGTGGGCTGGATAAATAAATAGAGGTATAATCACACAATACTGCAGAGCAACGAGAGTGAACGAACTACAACTAAATGCAATAAAATGGATGAATCTCACAGTCATAGTGCTGAGTGAAAACAGACACAAAACTATACATTCTATGAGATTCCATTCCTGTGAAGTATCAAGACAGTCAAGACTATTCTATGCCCTTGGAAGTAAGGTCATGCGTGGGGTGGGAGAGTGGCGACTGTAAGGGTCATGACCACGGGGCTTCTAGGGGGCTTGTAATGTTCTTTAAAAAAAAAAATCTAGGTGCAGTTTGCGTTCGTGCATTCTAACTATTTTATCTAAACTTGAACAGGGATTTATTAGATTACAAATAAGAAAAGAAGTAAGAGAAAAGAAAGAAGCAAGAGTAGCCACAACAGAGTAATTCAAACCATTATGATGAAAAGAACTGATTTTTCTCAGCTTCCATCTATGGGAAGAAAATAGCACACTTTTGGCCATTTTGTTTCATTTTGTTTCTATGTGGTTACTCCAAACCATAACCTGTGATCAGGAGAATTGGCAAAGAAGAAGTTTCATGCTGTCGAATAATTTACGATCTCTCCAACTCGCTTTGAAAGGTTCAGAGCAATGGGCTGCAGGGCACGGTTCTAAGTAGCTTTGAAGCTCATTACATTATTCCTATGTAATGCAAATTGACAAGGTCTCTAAATTAGGCAACTTACTAGAAAATGAGGTCTGAAAGCTGGTTTTATGAGCAGCCAGAAGTCTGGTCTGAAAGACTTATCTGCTTGTGGCCAGGGCATGGGTGGGGAGTCCATTTTCCATGCAGGGAATCGGATGGTGGGCGGAACCAGGAGAAGACCAAAGTGAGAAGCCAGGGAATAGATCTGGGGACTGAACATTTCTCTGGGTTTTGTTTAGCAAATATTTATGCAGTGCTTTCTACGGGCCAAGCGCTCGCTTAGTATCACTGTGTGAATAAGGACTGATTTAATCCTTCCCACAAACCTATGAGGTGGGTGCTTTTGTCATCATTCTCACGTGAAAGTTGAGGAAACTGAAGCATAGAGGGGTTAAATGACATGTGTAAGGCCACACAGTTGCTGAGTGGCAGAGCCAGAATCCAAATCCAGACAGTCAGGTTCCAGATTCCTCGTTCTGAACACTGAGCTTTGCTGCTTGTCATCAGAATGGCAGCATGCCTCTAAAGATGGGGACCTTGGCTTTTCCCACTGCATGCTCTGCTGGAGAGACTGCTAAGAAGACTCTCCCTCTCCTTCTGCGCCTGCCCAACACATCTGCATATTGCAGTACTGCTAATGCCTGAGCTTCCAGCATTGATGCTTATTCTTCTGGGTTAAGTGCTCTGCTTTCCCAGTGTTCCTTATAGAAGGGCAGATACTCCTGCAAAAGGTCTGTGAATCAATGTCTGAGTGTAAAAGTTCACCTAGCTCTCCGGGAAGGGAAGGATGTGAGCACGGGGGGCCTGGAAAGGCAGGAAGACACCCAAAGCAGTGGTGGGGCTTGAAGACCAATTTCACGGACTTCACTGTTCTGTCTGAACAAAATGGGCCAGAGGCTGGCTCGGGCGCGTTTCTTTATCCACTCATTCATTCCTGATGTTTGAGTCCTTGACCTATGCAAGACCTCGTTCTAAGTGTCATGTGGGATGTAATGGCTTTATAACCTTCATCAGCCCTTGTGTGCCTCCTGTTTTAATTCATAAAACCCTTTCTCACACAGTCTTCCAGAGCTGGTATTATTATGCCTCATTACCTATGGAGAAAGTTAGGCTCAGAAAGCTTTCTGCCCAGGGCCACACAATTTGTGAGTGACAGCTCTGGGAGTAAAACCCACACCTTCAATTAATCTCTGTGCAGTAGCTAGAGAAAGTAGGGAGACTCACCCAATAAGTGTTTTTGTTTGTTCAATTGTGGTAAAATACATATATAAAATTTACCATCTTAACCCTTTCTAAGTGCCCAGTTTAATAGTGTTAAGTACATTCACGTTGGTGTGCAACCAATCTCCAGAACCTTCTAGTCTTTCAAAACTCAAACTCTGTACCCTTTAAATAACTCCTCATTCCCCTCTCACCCCCAGCCCCTGGATACCACCGTTCCATTTTCTGTCTCTATGAATTTGACCACCCCGGGTACCTCAGAAGTATTTGTCTTTTTGTGAATCATTTAGTGTAGTATCCTCAAGGTTCACCCATGTTGTACCATGTGTCAGAATTTTCTTCCTTTTAAAGGCTGAGTAATATTCCATTGTATGTATATACCACCGTTTGTTTATTCATTAATTTGTCAGAGGACACGTGGGTTGCTTCACCTTCTGGCTACTGTAAATAATGCTGCTATGAACACAGGTATACAAATACCTCTTTGAGACCCTGCTTTTGATTCTTTTCAGTCAATAACGCTTTTAAGATCAAGCATTAACATGAAAATAAATAAGCCTATGATGGAAAAAACTTTAGAGCAAGCATTGTGAAAAACAAAGTCAGTCTGATCAGTGTGGGATTCAGCCATTAGGGATCAGACCACGAGGCTCATGGGGAGGTGGTCAGAGCAGGCCCTTCTTTTTTCGGTGCTGCGCCCCACCCTCCAACAGTGCAGGCCCCATCCTGGGACTTTCTCCTCCTTGTGGGATAACTGGGCAGTGCCTCTAACACCTAATTCAGTGCTCTTTTCTGTGAGCAATTTGTCCATTTGAAGATATGGTCCAGGTCTCCAAGCACTGCCCTGGACACCTTGGCTGCTGCCTGGTCCAGTGGACCTATTCTTAACCATCCGTTTTCAGTTCCACACATGGCTGACCCATCATGTCCAGCCTGACCCCAGCCACCGTACACAGTTGGGGTCACAGCAAGTGACATTCTGGACATTTTTCCAGAATTCTGGACAAAACTTGAAATTATAAGAGGAAGAAAAAGAAAATAATTTCACCTAACCCCATAGTATCTATTATGGGCAAACTTTAAGACTCCATTAAACACACTGTGTCCCAAACACAGCTATATATAAGCCAGAGTCACACTTCCCATTCCTGCCTTGGCCACTTGGCTGGTGAGGGAAGAACATGTCTTTTTCATCATCAGAGACTTAACAGAGAAGCTTAGACTGTCCAGGAGCAGGCTGGCCACAGCAAGGATGGAGAGGGAGGTGTGGCGGCCTCAGCCCCCACCTGGAGAAGACTCCAAGCGTACACTGTGCTGAGAGCCAGGGATGCCTCTGTGACTTTGCTAATGTCCTCTGCTCATCTGCTTGGACGCATGAGTGTCTTAGTTTGGGCGTAGATTCATAAAGACCGGGATCACACCTATATTTCTTATTTCATCTTGGGCAGATTGACTTTTTTGTCTTGTCTCATAGCAAGATCTACCTTTGCAGGATCTCAGCATGGCAAATGGGATCAGAAAGGACACAGTCTATACAGTGTGTTCCCTTTGGTTTAGAAGTCCTAAGCAATCACTTTTAGTGGACGTATTGATCAAGGCCTGGTCTTTGATGTACAAAAGGCTACAGAATTTAGGCCAGCACTCAACATTTCCTTTTCCTCCAGCTTTTTTAATGCCTCAGAAGTAGATCATCAAGACTTACCTGCAGGCAAAGGAAAGCCCCTAACAATATCAAGGAACCAGGGAAAGGGGCATTGTCTAGTGCCTGATCAAAGGAGTGGGGGGTCCAAGGCTTCACCCCTCATCAGAGCAGCCGGGTGTCGGGCCCTCCGCCCATCTCCTTGTCTTTCTACTGCTCTCTTCTGTAATGGAAATACAGTGCTTTGGAAGCAGCAGATGAAAAAACAGGCATCTGTGCTGTAGGATGGGACCATGACCCCTCTCTATGAAATCACTGGGGTTGTTTCATAGCCCCCCGTGTCTGTGGCTCTCATTAGTCACTAATTGAACACTCAGAGGTGGCTGACAGTCAGGGCCAGTGCATGTATTATCAACATCTCCTCTCAAGCAAAACAAAAGTAACATTCAGGTCCGAGGCAGACTGGGGGCCTCCGCAGAAAGTGAGATTTAAATAAAAAGTGAAAATAGATACTTTGAGAAAGGGCATTTTATTTTTAGAAAAGAAAAAGAATTAGGAGAAGATAATGGTTGCCATGACAACAGCAGAACACTGCATATATTCCATAGGCCTGGCTTTCATCTGGATGCAGGGAGCAAAATAGGTGCCCTGGTGACTTTCTGAGAAAATTCAGAAGGAAATGAAAAGGCTGCCCAGAAATAGTATCTCACATTAGTCTAACTGCCATTTCACTGCCGTTTTATAGGCTTCCCAACACCACAGCCCTGTATTAACTTAAAAACCCATTTTCATGTTTGGCACAAAATTCATGTTAAATGAGAGTCTCCATTTCGTTTTTCTTTCTAATTGTGCTTTAAAAATTGAACTGAGAACAGCAGGCCCAGGAGCATGACCTGGAAACCCATAGTTCTCAGTTGAAAAGGGAGATGGTCCAAGCCTTTGAATTCACCTAGAAAGACCAGACGAATTGGTTGCTAACATTTAAACATATGGAGAAAGCACATAAGAATTCAAATTTCTGTCTTCTTTTGAAAATTCAGAAAACCTGACCATCCCAGATGTTCCCTTCCATGTGACAAAAATCAGCCACAGTCCACTCATGTCCCTATCACATTCTCTTCTGCCTAATACCCTTTATATTATTGCCTGGTCTCTATGAGCATTTGGGTTTGGCACCCCCATCTTGTTTTAGCTGAAATCCTCCTACATCAGCGCTACAAACTTTAGCACACATCAGAGTCACCTGAAAGGCTTTTCAAAATATAGATTGTTGGATCCCACCCCCAGAGTTTCTGCATCCGTGGGTGGGAGGCGGGAGGGCTGTGTATTTGCATTTCTAGAAATTCCCAGCTGTTGCCCTTGCTCCTGGTCTAGGGACCACACTTTGAGAACCACTGCCCTAGATTAACGATTCCTATACTTTTGTTAGCAAGGACCCCTTTCTTGATGATTTTCCTCAAATAAATGTACATTAAATTTAATACAGTGGGGAGCATATTCATTCTCGGCAGTTCATCAGAGGAAGAGAGCCACATTTTGGGGGGAAAGAAACACTACACTCTAGCTAAAGGGGTGTTGGCTAGACTGGCTCACTGAGACAAGGCAAGAAATGAGAAAGGAAAGGAGAGAAGAGGCAGACAGGGAAGAAAGGGGGTTTTAGCAAGAAGTCAGTCGGAGGGTCACCTTGCCTGTGACCCTCATCCTTGGAACCCCCAAACATACATGGTGTGAGTGGATTGTGTGTGTGTGTGTGTGTGTGTGTGTGTTTAAGTGGCAACAAATCCCTAGAGCTCTGTAGATGCTTTGGTGAAGGCTTTGGACTTTCTCAAACTATGAAATTGGGAAACTTGAGCCAAGTTTCCTCAGATATCAGAAGAGCGGGGAGACTCCAGCTGACATCTGGGTTTCATAAGAAAGATTTCATCGGAGTCAAAGTGTGTAATTGATTTTCCTCATTTTAAATCATCCAAGTGGTGTATGGCAGAGAATCTAGGCTTCTCTTCAACGTGAGATAACGCCCTGTGCTGTCTTAATTCCAGACAAAAGCCACAGCACTTGACCTTTTAGATAGTCTGTGCAGATTTATAGAGGGAAAACTCTTTGTTGGTCTTTTCTTGAAATACTGATCATAGCTCTCGGACCTTCTTTATTTCCTTTGAAGACCTTTGAGGATCTGGAGATACCTGGGAATGCCTCCTGGGCTGGTGTCCAGTCTAACATGGATTGGGAGGAGTCCTGTGATAACGGGACCTTGGAGGGCCATGTAATAGGCCTGGTCTAGAAATATTCAAAATGGACATTTTATGATATGTGTCTAACATGTCTTATTACTGAGTTATACGATTGCATATATGCAAGCATTATGTAGATGGGAACATGCTATTCAGCTATCTTTCCTATTGAGCACCTACTTACAACATTTTATGTTCATTTTTTAGTTTAATAGTCACAACACCCCTGAAAGGTAAGGATTTTATCCTCATTTTAAGTGCAGAAAAAAAAAAAACATGCTCAGAGAGGTTTAATAACTTTCCAAATGTTATTTCAGCTGAGAAGTGGTGGGGCTGGGATTTGAACTCAGATCTGTCCAACTCCAAATTCCCTGTTGTTTTCTTCTGAGCACCCCACTGCTTGCTGCTTCTCAAATAAAAGGGGTTGCCTTTATTTTTATTTCTGCAGCTTTTGAGTGTGACAAGCAATATTCAGATTTGCTTACATTTGTTTGATGTTTAAAACCTATCCCTCCAGCCCCAAGAAAAGCATAAAGGAAGAACTTGTGCTATATTCCTTTGAATGACAATATTTGTATTCCTAAGCATAAACTCTAAAGGAGTCTTCTCATAAGGGTAGTGTATGAAAACGGCTGCATGCCCCCAGCTCCCCAGCTCCCTATGCTTTTTCAGCAAGAAGTTCCAGCAGGACATGGACAGGCTTTGCAAGGAAGAAAGTTCCAGTTGGCTTTCCGCTGAATCTGATCTCTCAATTTTCCTTAGTTGTTTTGACATGCTAGAATGAGATTCAAATGAGATGCTATCATAATGACCAATTTTCCCTGCCCCCTCTCTTTCGTTAGCTACTCTCACAGCTGGGCTTCATTTATGTGCCCATAAACTAGCTCCTCTTCCCAGCACAGTTGTGACTACAAACCGGGAAACTGAGCTAAACCCAAAATAGCAGCCAAACTCTACCAGTTCTGCTTTGCTCAGCTCTGGCTGCCATTTTGCTTGAAGAAAAGAAAATAAATAAATAAATAAATAAAGGCCAATTGAGAAGGCAGCTGTTCATTTTTTCCTCTGTGTAGAACACTAAGAAAGAGCTGAGGAGGGTGCTGTCATTTTGTCGTGAGGTTTCTGTCCGGCCCTGGGCATTCTGTTAACCAGAACTCCCAACTAATCAGCATTCCTGCCTATCCGGAATGAACTACTGATAGATGCGTAGAATGTTGGTCCTGAGGAAGATTCTGAAGTAGTTGACCAGTCACTCACCTGGCTTCCTTGCCAGAAGTCTCCCCCACCCACTCATTACCTGGAGGTGATGCTCCACAGCTGATACAGGGATCTTTCTAGACTATGAGGGCTGAGTGAGTTTCACCCTGGCTTCAATTCTTCCCTGTGAGGTCTGTTATGACCATATACCTGCTGGCTTTTCTGGTCTCATATTGTAACGTCTTCCTGCTTCCATGTGCTGTGGATAACCTAAGTTGGATCGTGTCCCTCCTGATCAATCCTCCAAACCCCCTTGGCATCCCACTGCATGCAAAATAAAATCCCAGGTCCTTATATGGGCCTGCCCAGGAGACCCTCTGCAATCAGCCCCTTACTGTCTCTCTCATTTCATTTCTTACTGCACCCCCCTCCCCTCCCCCACTCTACACCAGCTCTTCTGGTTTCTGTACTATTCCAAGCCCATCGCAGGGCCTTGGCACTTCCTATTCCCTTGACCTGGAGCACTCTTCCCCCAGATATCCACATGGCTCCCTCCCTTAGCCCCTTGAGATTATGGATCAAATGTCAGAGAGGACTTCCTGGACCTCTCTTTATGGAAATGGCAACTCTTGTCCCTCTTATCCTTTTACCTTGCTTTAGTGCTTTCTTTCTATCACACCTGAAGTTACGTATTTGTTGCTTATTTTTCTTACTGCTGTCTCCTGCATGAAAATGCAGTTGCCATGAGACAGTATCCCTTGAGTGGAGACTACTGTGTACCCCATGGTAGGTGCACACCTACCACATTTTAAATGAGTGAATCTGCTCCCATACTGCTCTCAACACTATACAAACTTGACAGGAGTTTTCACACCGCTGGGTTTAAAAAATGTCTTTGAAATTGAGGAATAATTCCAGTAAAGTGCACAAATATTAATTGTACAGCTTGATAAATATTTTTATATATACATATACATATTACGTATGTATCCAACTAATCAAGATATACGACTTTTCCAACATTTCTGAAAGCTCACTCTAGCCTCCCCTCAGTCAGTACCCACTAACGATAACCACTATTCTGACCTCTATCATCATAGATTAATTTTGCTTGTTTTTGACCTTGATGTAAATGCAACCATACAGCATGTATTCTTTTGTGTCTTAATGCTTTCTTTCATTGTATGCAGGCATCAGTAATTTATTCTTTTTCATTGCTGAGTAGTATTCCGTTCTATGACTGCACCACCATTTATTTATCCATTCTTCCATTGATTGACATTTAGATTGTTTCCAGTTATAGTTAAGTGAGTAAAGCTGCTGTGGACACTATTGTACAAATCTTTTGGTGGACATAAGCAATCCTTTCTGTGGGGTTTATAACTAGGAGTGAAATTATTGGGTCACAAGATATACATATGTTTAGTAGGTACTGCCAAATTTTTTCCAAATTGATTGCTCCAATTTACACACCAGTGAAAAAAGAAAATTCCAGTTGTTCCATATTCTAGCCCATATTTGACATTGCCACCTTTTTTTTTTTTTTGAGGTGGCTGACCAGTATGAGGATCCAAACCTTTGACCTTGGTGTTATAACAATGCACTCCACCCAGCTGAGCTAACCAGCCAGCCCAAATGTTGCTGCTCTTAAATGTCAGCCATTTAAAAGTATAGTGCTATCATATGGTTTTAATTTACATTTCAGTAGTGACTAATGATGTTGGTACCTTTTCACATATTTATTGTCCATTTTGATATCATTTTTTATAAAGTGCCTGTTTAGTTCTTTTGCCAATTTTGTCTGTTTCTTATTTACACTCTAGATACAAGTCCTTTGTCAGATATATGTATCTCTTCCAGTCAGTGGCTTGTCTTTTTCATTCTTTCAATGTTTTTTACTTGTTTGTTTTTGCTAAAACTTTAAATTTTAAGTTAACCCAATTTATCAACTTTTTAAAAGTTAATGTTTTTTTAATGCCTCATTTAAGGAATGTTTGCTTATCCCAAGATCATGGAGACATTTTCCCACTTTTTCCCCTACATACTTAATGGTTTTTACTTTCACATTTAGTTCTATTGTGAGTTTATTTAGCTCTATTATGAAACGATCTGTTGTGAATTGATTTTTGTGTACGGTGGGAGGTAGGGATCAAGGTTCTTTTCTTCCCCATATGGATATCCCACTGATTCAGCAGTAATTACTGAAAAGACCATTCCTTCCCTACTGAATCACCCCAGGGTTTTTGCTGTAAATCAGGTGTTCATATATGCCATACCTCTATGCTTTCACCAAATCTTCTTCCATCTATCTGATTTGCCTTCCTTGTCCTTGTCTATTGTTTGAGCGCTTCTCACCTTTCAAGACTCATAAACATCATCATATAAGCCTTTCCTGTGAAGACTTTCCAGACCTCACCACCTACCCTGCTTCCCTGTAGTCTTTAATGCCCTTGCTGAGCCCTGCCGTGTGCACATACTGCTATACCAACAGCATTGTGATGTTTTTGTGTTTGCCTCCACCACAGGACTGGGAACACCATGAGGGCAGGGTCTGGGCTGTATTCATCTTGCAGCTGGTGCCAAACACTGTGCCTGATGCAGATAATCAGTAACTGTTTACTGAATGAGCAAAGTCAAGAACTTCTAAATAACTAAAAAAAGGTTACATTCTCTTCAATGCGACATTAGAAGTAATCTGTTGCAAGAGTTGGATTCTTTGAAAAAATAATTGGTATTCAATGTCCAGTATGTGGTATAACACAGGTGTATATAAGGCTAATTTGTAAACCACTCAGCTGATAAAAGGGAAGGCTTATCATGAATGGGGGAAGGGAAGAAAGAAACAAAGAGGAAGGTGTTTACCCAGAATATTCCTAAGAACATAAAATAGAAAAAAATCTAACCAGTTATATATGCATTAATGTCTTAAATCCCTTCTGTTGGAGTCACGATTTCTAGGGAGGCATTTGTATAGTGTGCCTGCTAAAAGCATGGAATTTGGAATCAGATCTGAGTTCTATATGACAATTACGTGCCCTAATGTTCTCTCAATTTCTCTCTGCCTTAGTTTCATCATCTGTAAAATGGATTTTTGTTATGTTTTAATGAAACAATGTATGTGATGCACACATAACACAGTGAGCACTCCACAGATGTAAAATTTGGGCAAGCTCCTTCCCCAGTGCTTTGCTCATGATCTGCAAGGATGGCTAGTTGCAACAAGAATGCTTTCAGGAAGCATATAAAATTACTAAATGGTGTTTATGTTATAGTCATTTTAACTGAGCCATTTACTGATATTTATTCTATATTTGTTAGTTCAATGACCTGTACTTACATGCTGGGAACCTTTCCGCTTTGTACAGAGACTGTTGTATCCCAACACCCATTCTTTCTATCTCCCTTTCAGTGTAGAGCTTGTTCCCACTCCTGAACAAGATTTGTCAGAGCACATGGCCCTCCTGCTGGAGGCCACATTTCCCAGCCTCCCTCATAGCTGGATCTGGCTCTGTGATTGTGTTCTTTCCTATGGGGCTTGCTAACTACTTCCTTTTTATCTCCTTTCATTGGGCTGAAATGATGATGTGGTTTTGGTGGAGAACCGGCTTTGACTATGTGGATGAGGAAAGCTCCTGGTCTCCTAGGGAGATGGCTGAGTAACAAGATGGAAGGAACCTGGGTTTCCAAATGGCCTAATGGAGCATAGTTGCCTATTCAACTTAGGTGGTTATTACAGAGAGTAGTAAATTGCTATCATCAGGGTCCTTGTATTTTGAGAGTCTTTTGTCATAACGGCTTAGCTTTTATGTGTGCTGTCCACCTCCACGGCTTAGCTTTTATGTGTGCTGTCCACCTCCACCCCTGCCAGCACATTCTCCCTCTACCCTTTTACCTAGTTAACTCTTTCTCTTCCTTCGGACCTCAGCTCAATGACTCTTCCTCAGGGAAGCCTTCCCTGACCTCCTCCTGTGAATTTAATTCCCTTAGTATTTGCTTTCTTGGAGACCTTATTACAGTTGGAATTGTGCATGTAATTGAGTATTTCTGTGATTACTGCTTGTCTCCCTCACTATATCATAAGCCCTTTGAGAACAAGGACCATGTCTTAATTTATTTACCATAGTATCCAGAAGAGCTTACATAGTATACAGTATACAATAAGCATTGAGTACATATCATCATTTAAAAAATCATCGATGTACCTGCCACCCCTGTGGTAATAAATGATCCTCCCTGTCACTGTTTTTCATTGCTCTCTAGAACATGGGGTGGGTTAAGTGACAAAGAACCAAAGGTCAAGCAAGGCCATTGGCCTATTATGCTGTGGGAAGAGATTCCCTTCTGTCCCCTGCATAATTCCTAATTTTAATTGACAGCACATCAGTGTGAGGCCAAGACTGGGGTTGCCAATTGTATCTATTAGGATGTGAGATGGCTCATAAAGTCAGAGGACGGAGTCAATATACCCTGGCCAACTGCAGGAGCTCTGAGTCACTGGATGGTAATTAACCCCCTTGTTGTTATTTTGTATCCAAGTTGACCAGTTGCTAAATATATGGCCATTTCAGCCTTTATTCACCTTTTCCCCCATGTGTTTAATGTCATTAGAACAAACCTCTACAGGTTTTAACTAAATTATATGGCTGCTAATCTCTAAATAAAAATATTTCCCTAGAGGTAAAATGTTGGCAATTATTTCTGCTAAATCAGATGGTGTTTTATTCCAGAAGGAAATTGTTTCTTTTCAAGTCTAGGCCAACCAGGCCATGATAGCAACTGCTGCGGAAGGTCTCATGTCCCTCCGGGGGCATTGTAAAGGGAGAAGCTGCAAATGCTGGGAGCTCTAACACGGTCTCACTCAGCACTTGTCCGCACGTATCATTTTGGGAAGCATGGGGCTTCCGTCTTCCCCATCACCTTCTTGAATAACCTCACCACATCTCTGAAGAACACATATAAACCAATTACCTTCCTAGTGGCCTGCCTCTGCAGAGATGGGTTATATATATGAAAATAATTTTCATCAGCTAAAAGGCTTTCTCTATGATGTGCCAGGAAATAATGCCGCAATATTGCCAGGAGAGGTTTCTAGAAACCAGTAGTGCCTGAGTCACATTAAAAACCTTTGAGCCCAAGCATCTGGCCCCTGCTTAAAGCCCATTTTCTTTTCATTGCTCCAGGGGAATCATTTGAAATTCCTCAAAGCTGCCTGCTTCATCAGGATTTTCAAATTGCTTTGAAAGTATGTGAAGTTTGTGAAAACCCAAATTTCATTTGCATTTAGACTTTTGCTCGGAGACCTTTCCAATTTAAATTCCAGAATTTTGTGAGAATTACAGTCTGTGTGTAACCCAGGGTCTAGAGTTACTTGAAGGCTTTCTATAGAGTCAGTGTCCAGAGAAGGATTTCACGAGAGTGGTGAGTCATGGGGACAGACGTGGTTCGCTGTTTGCTTCAGCTTCTCATCTGTGGCTCATCTCGGTGTCCTCTTTTGGTTCTTCCAGCCTTCCAACACCTTGTAAACAATATCCTATACCAAATCTTCTTTGTTTAAAATATCTTATGTGGTTCATAGTTTTCTTTCTGACTCCCTATATTTTGTGTTTATCTGTGAAGCCATCTAAAATCCATTTACAAACACAAGGCAGGGCACAACTGCATGAACAAGTGAATCAAAACAAATGGTGAGACTTCTTGGGGGCTCAGTTCTCCTTTCACACTGTGCAGAACCAGAGAAGACTAAACCCATGGGAACCATATTTTCTAATCTGACAAACTGGCTTGTGAGGTCTGATGATCTGACAGTAGAGGCAGTATCTGAAGTTGGGATTATTCCAGGAAATCTAGGGCATTTCATTGTTGCCATTAGACCAGACATGAGAAAATGCAGCACTCCTAACAAAACACAATGAATGCGAGAGTGTATAGGCCAAGAATACAGGATGACCCAGGGCGGGGAGCAGCCAAAACTACAGGCCTGTGCAGGTGACAGGTATGGCGAGCACAGAGAATGCAGCAGAGGGTAAGAGTGTGTGGTCAAAAGCAGCCCAATCCTGACATGAGGGAAAACGAGGCAATGGAAGCCAAGGCAGCTCAGGAACAGCTGTAAAAAAATCATGATAATAATGATGATAACGGTAGTGAGTACTTCCCACAAAAAGGGTTATGCCCATTTAACTCATCAAACAAGCCTGAAATATATGACACCTTCCAAAAGAATGGCTTCTCATCAGGACAAAATGAGACCTGAGAGATGTGGTGGTTTTCATAAAGAAGAGATGTAAGTGAGAGACAGACCAAGCCTCCAAATGATGATGTCCCTGGGAGGAGACACTCGAGTTCAAATCTCAACCAATTCTGTGGAATTGACCTAGGTGACATTATCCACATACTTAACTATCAATCCTATTAGACTCTTTGCTTGAGGACAGGAAACACACCTTCTCATCTTTGTATCCCTAGGACCTGTCACATGCCTGGCACAGACAGGTGATTGGAAAAAAGGCTTTTGAATGAACAGATCCCTCATTAGTTGCATATGTTACATGTAAATGTTTTGTTCACTGATGTAATATCCACTATGTGCCATATATCCTGCAGTTAATCACTATTGTTCTTATTAAGCCATTCTCAAATAATCCATCCCAACACTCTCCGTCTTACTTTTCTCCTTAACGCTTATCCCAACCTAACATACATATTCCATGTTTTACTTATGAGTAGTTACTATTTTTCCAGTAGAAAGTAAGATCTATAAAAGTAGGAGTTTTTGTCTGTTTTGTTCATTACTTGTGGCAGCCGTGACAATGTGTCTCTCAAATCTCTGACTGTGAGAAGCATGATTGCCCAAAGGCCCAGCTGCTGTGCTCTGAAATCCATCACTGCATTTGCACCAAGGCCATGCTTCCTGGGGTTGCCCCAGCCAGGGACTGAGCATGGCATTGGATGCTAAAGCACAGCTGTCCTGGGGAGAGGTGGGACTTCTCTGATGGGTGGGTGACCTTGGCTTGAAGACTCCCTGATAACTTTGCCAAACTCTCTTGGAAATGCACTTCAGTGTAAGATGCTTCTGCCCAGCCTTCCTTCTTTTCTTTATTAGCCAGGGTTCCCCAGAAAAACAGAACCACAGGATGTACACAAACTCGTGTAGAGAGAGTGAGATTTATTTTAGGAATTGGCTCACAGGATTGTGGGGTGCAAATCCAAAATCTGCGGGGTAGGTGGGCAGGCTGGGGGCCCGGGTAAGAGTTGCGGTCTGAGTCTCCGGGCTGTCTGCTGTCAGAATTTCTTCTTGCTTGGGGAGGTCTTTGTTCTAGGGAAGGCCTTTAGCTGATTGGTGAGGCTCCTGCACATTAGGACGAGCAATCTGCTTTACTCAACCTACTGATTTAAATGTTAATCTCTTCTAACAAATACCTTCACAGAAACACCTAAAACAATGTTTGACCAAGTATGTGGGCATCATGGCCTAGCCAAAGTGACACATACAATTAACCGTCACTCTTCTCTCTCCCCTTCAGCTGGGATCAGACCTGCACTGTGGCCTTACAGCTGTCCCAGCCTCTCAATGGATCCCTCTCCATTATCCCTCACAATTTCCTCTGCCTGATAAATCTTCTGCATAGCGAATTCTGACTTGGTGTCTACTTCTCAAAAAACCTGGACTAACACATTACTGTCTCTCCAGTGCCTAGTACATATAGTACATTCTCAATAAATATTTGCTAAATGAATCAGTGAATCCCATGGATGAGAGAGATTTGGCTGTGGCATGTGACACTCCGTTGAGCCCCAGAGTTGAGTCATCTGATGTGATTGGTAAGAGGCTGCCCCTTCCCCCCTCTCATCTCCTTGACTTCACTTCCAAAGTCTTAAGATGAGAGAGTACCTACTCAAAGAGAAGAGAGCCATGCTTCAGTCGAGAGTCTATGAATGACTATACTTCTTTGCCTGAGATCTCCAAGCCTGCAAAGAATCTCTTTTTCTTTGAAATCTCGATATAGTAATATAAACCAATTATTTATCAGTTGACCTCCTGGCCTTCCCCTGATGGTCACCTGGCCATGGTGCAGCTTCAATAGGGGGACAAGCTATTGCTAGGTGAGTCTACTTGTATCCCTGATTTACGGACAGAGAAAAGGGGTTTATAAATATGGGATGCTAACGACAGGCAGGGCTGTTCTGGGGATGCAAGTCTCAAGGGGAAAATAATCACATTTCATGAACTTTTGGGACAACCCAACCATTTACAGAGTAGTCAAATTAGAGTTAAAAGTACAGGAACAGGAGGCAGAAGTCAGAAGAGAGGCAGAAGACAACGTAAGGAGCAGGTGCAGAACAGCCCAGGAGCAGCCCACTCATCTTGGTGACAGGAGAGGTGAACGAGAGCTGGAAATGTACATCATCCTCACACTTTTTAAAAGATTTTAATGCCAACTGAGTAAGCCATGCCCAGGATCCTCCTGTTGCTCAGAAGGGTGGTTTCCCTGGGTCACTGCATTCAGGGAGGGAGACTCTGCAAAGTGCAGGTCCTGGGGCCACTGCCACAATTTGCTGGTCCCCCCTTGCCCTCCACCCTGTTGTGTCCACAAGAATCTGACCTCCAAACATATTCGTTCACGGCTGGTGGACGGCCATCTGCTCCGAAGGCAGCCACCTCTCCACCAGTCCCCCACCTTTAGAAGCCTAGATGGGTTTCCTTCCTTCCAGCTCCACAACTCCAATCAAGCTCTCGAGTGGCCCCTTTGAAGCCACTGTCACTGGGTGGAGGCAAAGGGAAAACACTTTCCTCCTCACAGCCATGGCAGGTCGAGGGTGGGGTGAGGGGGTGCCTCTCAGACCCAGCAGGCTGATAGCTCTTGCTGGAGAAATCCTCAGTTCTACAGAGCCGCGAAGAGGCAGTGAACTGACACTCCATGCAGCAACATGAATGAATCTCACAGGGTAACAATGAGCAGAAGCCAGCCATGAAGGGCAACACACTCTGTATAGGTCACGGATATGAAGTTCAAGGACAGGCAAAAGGATTCTATGGTGATAGAAGTCAGAACAATGGTTACCTCATCAACTTAAGATTTTGTACTTCACTGTATGAGTATTTATGCCATACCTCAGTAAAAAAATAAAACTCTCTCCCCTGGCTTCTCTTTTGATAAAAAAAAAAAAGTCTGGAGGTAGGCGATCACTGCCGCAGACACAGCCAGTTTCACAGGCTCTTTCAGACTCTCCCGTGTGGACAGTCTACACCTTCCTCTGAGTCATGGGCCAGCAGGAGGGTTTGCATTTCTTCTCGTCCGGCCACAGCAGCAGCCTTCTTCGGTGTAAAGCAACAGTGCAGGTGCAGTCCCCTCATTTCTGCCCCCACCCTGCAGTGACAGCAGTGCCCTTGGGGGCCCAGTGCCCTGGAAATGTCTGGGGACCTGAAGTTCCAGCATTCGGGGTGGGGGCGGGGGTCTGAATCCAGCCCCCATGGCATAGCTGTGCCAGGGACAGGTTCCCTCCAGTAGCCCCACTGGCAGCAGTGGTGAGGACCACCCTTCTGATAGGGCTGGTGCTAACAGTAAGGACAACAGCAGCCGCCATATGGCAGCCAAGAGGACTATTTGCACATTCACGGAGACACTCCCAGAAACTTTCTCTCTCTTCCTTTCTTTCTTCTTTTGAAACACCATGTCCTCCAAATTCAATCCAGTTGTCTTAAGCAAGCTAGGAGGGGGAAACAATTCCAGACACTTAGACCTTTGCAGTTCCCTGCAAGTTCAACTCTCTGAAGCATTAAGGGGGAGGCTGTGTCAGATTACAACCGCTGCACAGCTGCTGGGGGTGAGGTGATCCAAAGGGTGTCCCTGGGACACAGCTTGCACTCAGCTTCTGGTGCCAGACTCCTTGGCAGTATATCCTCCTCTCTTCTGTCACTGCCTTCATGGAGTGGGCTGTGCGTGGGCCAAGAGACACCACTGCATGGAAAGAACTCTGAGGATGACCTCCCAAATGGCAACACTGACCACTTCCCTGGGTCAGCTCTCGTAATAGAAGCTTTTGCCAAGTGCAAGTTTGTTTGGTAGAGCTGGGACTGCTAAAATTGTACAGCTGCACCATGGGGGCTGCCCCGAGCCACATTTTTCTTTCACTTCTCAGGAGGTGCAACCAGAAAAGAGACCATCTGCCTCCTGCCAAGCGACATAGAGACACAGAGCTTTGCCACATGAGGGTAACAGGGCTCCCAGTGGCAGCCTGCAGGACATGGTGTCCTTAGAGGGAGGAACAGGCAGGTGCTGGGGTAGCTTCAGGGCTCAGACTATGTGTCATTGTGATTGACCTCCTGGGGACCCAGAGGTGACAGCCATGCAGAGGCAAGAGCATGAACTGGAACAGATCTGTTATGTGGCCTCCTGTCAAACACTCAGGTTCAGACAAATGGGCCTCGTGGTTGCCTCTGCAGAAGCAATGTTCTCCCAGGCCTTCTCTGCTGGCTGATCAGGCAACAGGTCTGGTGAGGGGACAGTAAAAGAGATGGACTCAGCTGCAGCTGCCCCTGTCCAAGTGTCAGGAGGTATGCATTCTAGTCCCAGTTCTGGCCCTTACAGCTGAGAAAACTTGGGCAAGTTATTTAATCTCTGTGTGCCTCAGTTTCCTCATCTGTAAAGTGAAGGTAACAAGCTGCCCCCCTGACTTTAACCAGCAAGATGATATGAGAATAAAACCAAATAGTACATGTAAAATTAAAAGCCTTGTGTAGATGCAAACCTTTGGTTAAAATAATGCATTTTATTATTGGGATAACAACAATATTCTCAGAGCCTTTTCAGAGCATTCTTGCATGAATTTCTCCAGGTAAGCAGATCCATGGAACATTTTAGGGTTCACTTGACAACCCCATCAGTACACCTGGGAACATCTATTACAAGTTGAAATAAAACAATATTAATTCAATGATGTGTATGCAAAATTGACAAAACTCCCTTCCCTCATTCTAAAAAAGTCCTGACTTTGTTGTATTAGTGTTGCTTCAGTAATACTGCAGTAACAATTAACCCCAGAATCTTGGTAGCTTAACCACTTTATGTGTCTGGTGTGGTTTGGTAAAATGCTCTGCTCCACCCAGTCATTCAGGGACCTAGGCTGATAGAAGCTCTTCCCTCATACAGCTGTGCCATCTGGAACATGCAGCTTCCTCAATCACTGGAGAAGGGAAGAGAGAGTTTGAGAACCTCTCATGGGCTTTTCACTACTTCTGCCTGGAAGTGACAGGTCACTTATGCTCATATTTCATTGGCTAGAGTTAGCCACATGCCCCAATCAATGCAATGGGGCTGGAAATGTAGGCGAGCAGATGGAATACCTGGAGAATACACTTGGGTTGTTCAGCTTCCACAAGACTGAGCAAATGAGCTGGTCATACCCAGGTCACAGGGTCAGAGCTGCTGTGCACAAGGGTGTAGCTCATGCCCTGCCCAGAGGCACTAACTGGGGCTAAAGAAGGCCTGAAATCCACCCTTTACTCTGCTTATCATGCTGTGCACACATGAGATTGTGTCCTCTCAACTCTACCTGGGTCATTTTACTTCCTCTCCATCTAGGATCCACCCGTCAGCTTCATCATAGTAGTTTCAAGCTACTTTTAACCACTGTAGATGCACTTTGCTTACTCTTAACCCCAGACTTACTGGCAGCATGACCTCGGACAAGAAACTTAACCTCTCTGAACTTAATAGTTCTGCATCCATAAAATGGGGTTGACAATACTTGACCGGGTTACAGGTGAGGAGCAAAAGGTAAGTATGAAAACCCCCTAGCCCAGTTTCTGGAATGTTGCATGTACAATTAGTAAATAGCAGTTATAATGATATGGATGATGATAAATCCTATAGCTCAGCCTTCACAGAATGCGGGCTGTGTTTCTCTAGAAGGGAAATCCTGCTTTATGCTCATGACCACCACCTTATCCTCTCCTTCTCTTTTCTGGGACATCACTAACTGTCCTCCTGAGGCTCTGAGGCTGGTACCCAAGTTGGAGCTTGCTGTGAAATTGGACAAGCCAGGCTCATCCAGATGCCCCAGTGTGACTGTGGTGTGGGATCTGGGGTGCTGAGGACTGTGTAGCCACTGCCTGTGTGTGTCGTCAGCCCAGGGGCTGAGGCAGGGCCTGGGAGGGCGGGGTACAGAAGCAAGGACCATGTGGAACCTGCCGGGCCCCTCTGCTCAGCATGGCATCAAAGTTTCTCAGATAGTAATGGCTGTCGTTTCTAGAACTTGCACTGGTTCCTTTTTTGGCTAACTCTAACCCGAGAACTCAAAGGAAAGCAGATTCTGGAAAACAGAGGTCCCCATGTAATCAAGCAGAGACTGTCCAGCCCCCACAATGACCCACTTGTTAGGGCTGTGGGGATTCACTGAGATGACATGGGTTGAATATCCAGTACCACTGGGTACGTGGCGGCTGCTCAGTCAGCAGCAGCTGTGTTGATGTTGTCGTGATTGTAATTCTTTGTCCTCGAGGAGAGTAGCTAAGGGATTGGTGGCCAAAGACGGGAGAGAGACTTCTTTTAGTCTGTTTCCTTTTGCACCGTTGGAAAACTTTACTATGCGCATGCATGCATCACTTGAAAAGACACTATTTTTAAATTGTTTAAAAATAAATTAAAACATTTTGCTGTTCAAGTCGACATTCTCGTTGCTGTAGGGAAGCCAAGAAGCCAAAAGTGTGGGGGGGTTTCTTTCTGATTTTTAAAAAATAGCTTCAGACAACTCATGGCTCCAGGGCCATGCCTCTCCCGGTCTATTTCCTGAAGATGATTGAAGGGGCGGCAGGGTCTTATTTTCGTATCAGTAAGGGCTACACCAAGATCTTTAACTGGCAGCAGGAGCAATAGCTTGGCTACTTTTGATCTGGCTCCATCAGCAACAGAGGCTCATTGGGGCATCCATGGGGGTGTTGGAGTCAGTGAGGGTGGGGGGCAGAGTAATGCTCCCTCCTTGAAGATGTCCACGTCCTTATCCCCAGAACTTGTGAATATATTACCTTCCATGGCAGAAGGGAATTAAGGTTGCATATGAGATTGAGGTTGCTAAGCAGCAGATAGGAAGATTCTTCTGGATGATCTGGGTGGACCCAGTGTAATCACCAGGGTCCTTACAAGTGGAAGAGGGAAGCAGAAGAGGAGATGAGAGTGATACGATGTCAGAAAGACTTGACTGGCCACGCAGGCCTTGAAAATGGAGGAGGGGGCCAGGAGCCAAGGGATGCGGTGGCCTCCAAGAGCTGGAAACGGTAAGGTGACAGATTCTCCCCTCGAGCCTCCAGAAGGAGCACAGCCCTTCTGACACTGTGATTTCAATCCTGTGAGACCTGTGTTGGACTTCTAACGCACACCAAGGTAACATAATAAATTTGTGTTGTTTTAAGCCACTAAGTTTGTGGTCTTTTTTATGGCAGCAGTAAAAAAAACTAAGACAGTGACCTTAGGACCCTCGCTGTGTTAATGTGTTACAATTTCACTGTGCTGTGGTTGAAGAAATAATCTATGGAGTGGGAGAGAGGGTGGGAGGTGAGGTATGGAGGGGCGGGGGTGAGAGGGCATCTCATATATATTTTTGGACCACATCACAATCTTCCATCAGGACCAAGGTGTGTAAGGACCATGCCATGCTGGGGGTAGGCACTAGAATTAGTGGCTCTGGGAGGATTGCTCTGGGAGGGAGTGTGACCACGTACTTCAGTGTGGAGTCCAGGAATCTTTTATTATTATTATTTTTTTGAAAATTATGATTATATTTATTTATTTATATTATTTAGATTACAATGCAATTTATCCAAACTTTCTAATACCCTTGAGCAACATTTCTTAAGGAAATCTATTTGTTTTTTAATTGAAACATATTGATTGTACATATTTATGGGGTACAGAGTTATATTTCAACACAGGGATACAATGTGTAATAATAAAATCAGGAAAAAAAATAAAATAAAATAAAATCAGGATAGTTAGCATATTCATCATTGCAAAATTCAATGTTTCTTTGTGATGAGAACATTTGAGCTCCACTCTTCTAGCCATCTGAGAACATAGCATAAATTATTGTTAATTATAGACACCTAGCACTCCTGTCCACCACCAGAACTTATTTTTCCCAGCAAGCTGTAATTTTGTGTCCAGGCAACATTATTGACCGTGCTCCCTTCCACTTTACCTCCCCTTCTTTAGACAAATCTTTCTCTCTCTCCGAGCCTGTTTCTCCAAGGCCCATCACATCCTAGGGTAAGAATCATCTGTAGTGCTTATTTAAATGCAGATGTCTGAGTCCCCTGATAGCCCTGGGGAATCAGGATATCGGGGTGGGTCCCAGGACATGCATTTCAAAAAAGCTCCGCAAGGGATTGTTGAGTACCCTGAAGTCTTGGGGCCACTGCTCCAGGAGTTACAACCCAAAGCAGCAGGCTCAGCATTGTATCAGCAGGGCTCACCTGCGGGATAGGGTGTCATCCCAGGAAGCCAGGAGCACTGCACAGGACACTGTCAGAATTGAGCCTCTGAGATCTTCAAAGCAGGACATATCGCTCCAATTTCACTTCTCCTTAGGGCCATCTTCTCTGCCTTTGTAGCCTTCAGCTTGGCAGATCTTGGCCTGGCTGCCTCGGCTTTAGGGGCTTTCAGCTTGGCTGGACTCTTGGCAGCTCTCTTTGGTTTGGCTGCTTTCACCTTTTAGGGGCTCGGCCCCTTTGTTGGCCCCAGCAGCCACTGCCAGCTTTTTTGCTTTCTTCGGGGTCTTCTTGGTGCTCTTCCTTGGGGTGGTGGTGCCTGTCACCTTCTTGAGCTTAGGTTCCCTGGAGGCCACCTCACTGAGTTTGGAGGAGCCTGAGGTGCTGGTGCCCTTGGTCTGCAGCAGCACCCTCACTTACCCGGTTCTTGAGACCCAGCCTGATGCTGCTGTTGTTTTTCTCCACGTTGTAGCTGGTGGACACCAGCGCCTCTGTGAATGCTGCCAGGGAAACACAACTGTGATCTTGGAAGTGGTCACCACCTTAGTAATGACCTTGGACATGGTGTGGGGGTGGGGGGAGCAGTGCTGGACGCCTTGTGTTTTCCAACAGTGCACCGTTTTCTTCCCCTTCTTTCCAACAGGTGTCTTCTCTGTAGGTGTGGAGACAGCAGGAGCGACCAGAGCAGTTTCTGACATGTTTCCATTTTGCCAAGAAAGCCAAAAAGTAAGCTCAAACTGTTAGAATGGTGTGTCCCCTGTAGGTTTTTAAAAGCACTCTCAGGGCATTCTGGTTCTGTCCTGAGGATGAGTGGTGCCTCCTCCTAGCAGAGAATCAAGAATCTACTGGATGGACTGGACAATCAAAACATGATATTTATAGTTTTCGGGAAAAATTACACAAGTTGCAAAGCACTGGAGGGTGGTGGAGAGAGCACAGGCTCTGCCGCTGCCCGCTTCTGCATGCCAGTGTCCCGCTTTCCAGCTGTGACAACGTGGGTGTGGTGTTGGCAGCCCTGATCTTGCCGGTGCCTCACTAAGCTCAGGCCTTGCTGTGGAGTAGGCTGCCCTGATCACCCTATTAAAATAAGCTCCACCCCACAAACCCTTTACCTGGCTTTGTTTTCCTTTTACATAAATAACGTAATTTACCTTTACATTATTTAAGTATTTGTGTACTGTCTTTCTCATCCACTCACAGGTGAGCTCCCTGAAGGCAGCGACCTTGGCTATCCTGTTCACCATGTCTGCTAAGTACCCGGATCTGTGCCTGACACGTAGCAGGTCCTCCAGAATTAGTTGTCTTAGAAAAAAAATTAAGATTTAAGAGAAATAAGATATGCAATGTGGTTAGCACAGCGCCTGGTGCATTGTCAATGTTCAGCAGGTGTTGACTGTCTTACCACTAGTATCACCATCATTAGTAGCTAGAATCTGGAAATCTGTGCTTTTGAGCTAGGGAAACCCAGGTAGAAAGACCTTAAACTAAGAGTGAGTGCTTCAGGCCACACTCCCTCCCGCCAACCTCATCCACTCCCACCTGAACCTCTCAGCCCAGCGTCTGATCCACCTGCCGAGCCTGCCTGCTCACCTGGCTGTTCTCTGAGTCAGCATCACTCAGTTGCCCAGGGCTCCTGCTGAGGCTGGTGCACGCAGGCAGAATGACTCTGGGAAACCCTCTTCGTGCTCCAAGCAAGGACGGTTCAGGCTCCAGCAAGGACACTTGGGGGCAGGTAGGCAGGGCAGTCTTCATGGGTATGTGACACGTGTAGTTGCATAGAGCCCCATGTTCAGAAGGGACCCATGCTTGGCTTAATTCTCTGCTGTTCCCATCTTGAAATTCTTAATAATGTTATCTTTGAACTTGTATTTTGTATATGAAGTTTGATGAGACAATGGAGCATGCACATGAACAGAGGAGACACGTGCAATATTCATGTCCCCCATTCTTTGTCACCCATTGCATGTAGAGTTTACAATGCTCCCCGAGCACAGAATTCTGGGGGACCCACAATGTGTGGGAGTTCAGGGATATTCTAAGTGAGTACAAGAAAGTGTGTTACATCCACAATTTAGTAGGTGGGTGGACTTAGAGCCCCAAGATGCCACACTTTCCAATCAAACCAGAACTTGCTTCAAACATAGAAAGAAGGCAATGATATTCTAAGAAACACTGATGACCAAGGTACCCTATCCTATCATGGTAGACAGAATAATGGCTCCCAAAGATGTCCACGCCCTAATCCCTGGATGCTGTGAATATGTTACTTTACATTGGCAAAAAGGACTTTGCAGATGTAATTAAGGCTAAGACCTTACAGCAGGGAGATTATCCTGGGTCATCTAGGTGGGCCCAATTTCATCATGTGAGCCTTTTAAAACAGAGAACTTCCTCCAGCTGTTCTTCTCCAGAGAGAAGTCAGGGGGACTCAAATTGAGAGGGATTTGACCTGCCATTTCTGGCTCTGAATGGAAGAAGGAGGCCATGTGCCAAGAAATGCAGGTGGTCTCTACTTGCTGAGAATGCCCTATGGCTGACAGCCAGCAAAGAAGCAGGGGCCTCGGTCCTACAACCACACAGAACTGAGTTCTTCCAACTACCTGAAGGATCCTGGAAGTGGAGCATCCCCAGAGCTTAGAGAAAGGAACACAGCCTCATCAGACCTTGATTACAGCCTTTTGAGACTCTAAACAGAGGACCCAGTGGAGCCGTGCTATACCTGGACTTTTGACGTAAGAACCGTGATATAATAAGTGAGTGTTCTTTAAAGCCTCTAAGTGTGCGGTAATTTGTTAAGGCAGCAGTAGAAAACCTTCAGTCCCTTATGCTGAAAATGATAACATAGAAGGAAAGGGAAAGATAGAGAAACCAATAGTTTTTCTTCTTAGTGTTTCCTTATTTATCAGTAAGATGAAGGTAGAGAGTGTTGGTAGAATGTGTGTGCATCCAGAAGTGAAATAAAACAGATGAGTTAGTTTTATGCATTATTCCCACTGTCTAGTAAGACTGAAGTACATAATCATGTATGAGCAATGAAATGCAAATTGTATAACTTGGTGTTCCATGTAAGAGTTAAATGTTCTTACTTGAATTTAAAAGCTGGCATTGCACAGTATAAAGGTGACTGCTGGAATTCTTGCTAATATTCTTCAATTTTAATTTGTATTTACTTAGAATGACATTAAATAGTGAATAAAAGACACCATGACAATTTGAGAGCAAGAAACACAGAAGAAAAAAGCTTTATATTTAGTAGTTTTAATGGCAGTTTCCCCCTGCTTTTTGGACAAGGGGACCCACATTTTAATTTTGCACAGGGCCCCACAAATCATGTAGCCAGCTCTGCATGCGAGGTGGAGGAGAGTGTGACCCAAAAGCTTTTATAGGCAGCACATTTGAGTTAGCAACACTCCCAACCACTTGCTCAGCACAACAACAATAGCAACACACACACACACACACACACACACACACACACACACACACACATGCGGACTCAAAGTTGTCTTTTGATTTGGGGGCAAGGTTTGGAAAAGATTCTGGTGTCCCCAGTATCAGGCATTTCAGGAGATTTCTGTGGCACACACTGACTGAGCTCTGAGGGGCTACCCCGTGAGGTATGGGGGGGTTCCCTAATTTATCACATTTCTTGATTTCATGAGCAACCCTTCACCAAAAATCAAGCCACCATTGTTCCCTTGTAATATTCATTTATCGAGCTCCCGCTATACATCAAGCTTTGCACTTTTACAAATCTGATTTCCTGTAAAACTCACAACAATTCTGAGAAGCAGCTTGTAAAACTACAAATGAGGAAACGGAAGCTCAGTGGATGTATGTGACTTGCCCAGGGTCAAACACCTCTTTATTTGAGAGACATATTTCTGATTTCCTGAGTGTTTGCTCAAATCTCTCCTCTCCATGGGGCCTACCCTGACTGTTTACTATTACAAACTGCACTCTGACTGCAGCACTCCCAGACACCCCTGCCCTGCCCTACTTTTCCCTCTTTTTCCATAATATTTATCACCTGCTAACATACTACGTAATTGACATGTTTATGTTTGTTGTCTATTTCTGTCCCCACTGCCAAAATATAAGCACCTTGAGAGAAGGTGCTTTCTCTGTTTTGTTCACTGATTGTTTTAGTTTGTTCAAGCTGCTGTAACCATAGACTGCGTGGCTTAAACAAGACACATTGACACATTTAGTTCTCAGTTCTGGAGGCTGGGAAGCCCAAGAGGAAGGTGCTGGTAGATTGGGTGTCTTGTGAGGGTCTTTTTCTGGTTCATGGACTGCGGTCCTTTTGCTCTATCCTCACGTGGTGGAAGGGGTGAGAAACCTCTCTGAGGCTTCTTTCATAAGGGCACTAATCCCATTCATGAGGTTTCCAGCCTCATGACCTAATTGATATCGGAGGTAGGGTCTGGGGGTCCTGATAGTTAGCCTCAACCCACCCTGTCCTCTTAATCAGGTTCTTGACTCTGCCACAGGAAAGAATTCAAGTGCAGAGTCACAGTAGAAAGTGAGAGTAAGTTTAATATAACAGATAAGAAATGCAGGTTCCACAGAGAGAGTGCGGTACAGCTCCAGAGACTGAGTGGGTCCCACACCAAGTTTAACACAAAAGCAAGAACTACATACTTAAAGTTCAGTACAGAATGCAGGCTGGCTCAGAAAGCAAGCAGCTGCTTGCTGGAAGTAAGTCTGATACATAGTAAAGTATACACTCCTGAGCCAGGAAGTGCAGGTTGCCTCCAGGAAAGTGAGCAGCAACCCTGCCTTCTGCTGGGATTTGGCTTTTTTAGTTTTTCTATCTAATGAATATTCAATTAAGGGAGTGGTTCCCAATTACATAATATTTATTCTTGCGCATGTTCAGTCAGTCTCTTCCTGGAACATGTTCATTAGTCATACCCTATCATGTGCACCGTGCGTATTCAAGAACATTCTGTGCTCTCTAGCACCTCTAGTGGAAGGTCATTCAACCACCAGGGTTACATAACCCTTCCCTACTGAGCATGCCCAGCCACTGTATTTGCATAAGACAGACGCTTATGGTCTCACTTTCCCATGTTGGTGCAGAAAATAGGTCTAACTGGCAACATTAACTTTCCTCTAGGGGAGAGTCAAAAGGAGGGGCCTGAAACCTTGGGGAATGTTCATCTATATCCTTTGTAATAAACCAGTTAAGGTACGTAAGTGTTGCCCTGGGTTCTGAACGGCTTGTTACCCAGAGGCATGTCCTGAAACCCACGCGCAGGGAAAATGAGCACCTCCAATATCTAGTCACCTCCTAAAGGCCCCACCTCCTAATACCATCACACTGGGGATTAGGTTTCAAAATTTGAATTGGGGGGGGGGGACACAAATATTTAGTCTATGACACTGATATATCCTTCAAGCCTAGAACAGTGCCTGGTGCATGGTAGGTATTCAGTAAATATTTATTGAATGACTATTTGTTCCAATTCCTGAGATATGGAAAAATGCCTCTCCACATTCTTTGACACATACATCATCTTTCTTAGTTCATAGGATAGCCATAAAGGACATATATTGTCCCCCCTTTACAGATGAGACAAGAGGTTCAGCAGCTTGTGTTAAAGTTACATAATTAGGAAGAATCGATGATGAGGTTTAAATGCAGCTCTGTCAGTACTTAAAGTCTGTACTTTCTTCTTTATTCTCCAGGTTTAGTTTTTACTCGAATGTCAAGTTCTTTGTTCACCTGCTGACCTGGCAACGTTTCCCCCATGCTTCTGTTTCCCAGGCCTTGCATCTCCTCTCACAGTGTGTGGAGAGATGGCCTGCCAGCGGAGGGAGTGCCCCACAGCAACCAAAGGCTGGACCTCCCGGCCAAGGGTAAAGGACTCCACTGGCCAGCACTGAAGAAGCACCAGCATTTCAGAGCCCTTCTGAAGCTCTTCATCTGTATCCTTTGTAATAAACCAGTAAACGTAAGTGTTTCCCTGAGTTCTGAGCAGCTCAGCAAATCAACTGAACCCCAATTTATAACATGTCAGCCAGAAGCACAGGTAAAACAATCTGGGCTTGCAATTGGCATCATTAGTGGGAAGGGGGACAGTCCTGTGCAACTGAGCCCCACTGTGGGATCTGACACTATTGTCAGGTAGATGGTGTCGGAAGTGAATTGGAGGTCACCCAGCTAGTGTTTGCTGGAAAATTGGCTTCCTTGCTGGTGGGGGGAAACTCTCATACATTTGGTCATAGGTGCCTGTCTTCTATGTTATTAATTGGGCTGTAAGAGCAGAGGAAAACACTTAGTGTGTGTAATTTTTTTCTCCACACTCAAAAACATGAAAGTGATATGAAATTAAAATTTCAGTGTCCATAAATACTCTCACTGTGACACAGCAATGGTCATTTGTTTATATATCATCTGTGGCTTTGTTAGGGCTACCACAGCAGAGTTGAGGAGGTGCAATGGAGACCATCTGCCCCAAAAAGCAGAAAATGTTTACAATCTGGTCCTTTACAGAAAAAGTGTGCCAACGCTCCCATGAGACACTCAAGAGATTGATGTTGACTAACGATGAAATAGTTGGATGAATGATCTCTGGTGCTCACACAGCCAAGCTGCCTTGTGCTATCAGCTATTTGTATGTGTGAGGTCCTGAGGGCAGGGATTGGGTCTTCTGTTCCTTTGCTGGCTACTCCACAGGGTCAGCAGGTCTTAGAAAACATTGGTGCTGGTTGATAGCACAAGGCAGCTTGGCTGTGTGAGCACCAGAGATCATTCATCCAACTATTTCATCGTTAGTCAACATCAATCTCTTGAGTGTCTCATGGGAGCGTTGGCACACTTTTTCTGTAAAGGACCAGATTGTAAACATTTTCTGCTTTTTGGGGCAGATGGTCTCCATTGCACCTCCTCAACTCTGCTGTGGTAGCCCTAACAAAGCCACAGATGATATATAAACAAGTGACCATTGCTGTGTCACAGTGAGAGTATTTATGGACACTGAAATTTTAATTTCATATCACTTTCATGTTTTTGAGTGTGGAGAAAAAAATAACACACACTAAGTGTTTTCCTCTGCTCTTACAGCCCAATTAATAAGATAGAAGACAGGCACCTATGACCAAATGTATGAGGGTTTTCCCCCCACCAGCAAGGAAGCCAATTTTCCAGCAAACACTAGCTGGGTGACCTCCAATTCACTTCCGACACCATCTACCTGACAACAGTGTCAGATCCCACAGTGGGGCTCAGTTGCACAGGACTGTCCCCCTTCCCACTAATGATGCCAATTGCAAGCCCAAGTTCTTTTACCTGTGCTTCTGGCTGACATGTTATAAATTGGGGTTCAGTTGATTTGCTGAGCTGCTCAGAACTCAGGGAAACACTTACGTTTACTGGTTTATTACAAATGATACAGATGAAGAGCTGCATAGGGCGTGGTGTGGGGAAGGGGCATGAAGCGTCCATGCCTTCCCCAGGGCACCGCCCTCCGGGGTGCTCCATGTGTTCAGCTATCCGGAAGCTCCCCAAACCCTGTGCTCTCAGGTTTTTATAGAAGCTTCATTACACAGTGTAGGGGTCAAGGGAAAACTTCCTCTTCATTCCTGAAGGTTCATTGATAAAAATCACTGAAAAATTTAGATCAACATGAAGAAAAGGCATAACAAGTTTTATTATTTAACATGCTGGGAAAAGGCAAAGCACAGGGGAATCACAAGAGAGTAATGTCCCAATTTTCCACTGAGGTGCAGAGCTTATATACCATCTCCATAGGGAATGGGAGATGGGGTGCAGGAGTAATGATTCTTAGGGGAGGCAATGGGCCTGGAGAACATACAATGGGCTGGAACAAAGTCTATTTGGCCTGCAGAGCAGATGGTGACTGTAAATGATTCTCTTTGAAATACTGAATGGGACAGAAATAAGAGACTATGGTCTGCAGCAAAAGTTAGTCCAGGCGTGTTGACAGACCCCAGTCCTCCTTCCTGTGACATGAGTTAAGTTAATGAAAATTCAGGGAAAGGACCAAGAGGTAACCATCTTCTTCTTTGGTGTGTCTGGACTTTAGACAGATACGGGAACAGCTTCATGCTGTGCTTTGGAGAGTGACAGAGGATTGAGGGACGGGTGGTGGGGGTGAGAGTAGAAGAAAGAAGGCCAGGGAGACCTCAAGGCTGCTTCTCTATTTCAGTGTGCCAAAGCATCATATTTTGGGGTAACAGCTTTCTGTATCCCAACAATCCGTGCGTTTGAAGCATGGACAGCCATGTGTAGAAAGGTGATCGGACAAAGAGAGTAGGATCTGACACTAACAGGCTGGGTGGGGAAACCCAGCGAGGCCTGTTTGTTCAGGTTCTTCTCGGCCTGTCTGTGCAGCATCCTCCCTCCAAGGTATGGGGGGGGACTCCTTCTGAAATGGGGGTCCTAGGACCTACAGTCAAGTGAGGTAGGTCAGAGCATTTCTTTATGGCCAGCTCCGAAACAGAAAGGCAGGGGAAGATTAGAGTCTTGCCTTGGGGAGCCAAGAACTGTGGATGGAAACCAATATAGAAATAGATAGATATGTTTAAATATAGATGCATATACATGTAGATATATAATAATATCACATATGTCATGAAATATTACTCATCTTTAAGACTTTTCCCCAACCAATTAAAAATGTAAAAACAATTCTTAGCTCACAGGCCAATGACAGGTGGTCGGTGGGATTTGGTCCAGGGGCCATAGTTTGCTGACCCCTGGCCTGGTTGGGAGGCAGTCTCTGGGCTGGGCATAGGAAATAAGCAGTGACTGAGACAATCCTTGTTGTCAGCAGCTTATTGTCTGGGGTGGGAGCAGCCGTGACACACAAGCAGACCACCCATGGAGGGGTTCTGAGAGGTTGGGGCAGCTGGGAAGGACTTCTCAAAAGAGGGAGTCAGTACACGAGCCAGCAGAGTCAGAAAAACCCCAGGAGCTGCCGCCCTGACTCGGGCTTGAAGGTGAGCTTTCCCCGCAGGGTGGGAAGTTTCCACTTGAAAGGTCTCTGAGCCTCTGCAAAAGCTCACCTCCCTCGGTGTCTGTGGAGACCAAGTCCTGCCATGAAAAGGGATGTGGCACTAGTGCGGACAGCATCTGCATTGCCCCCACCCTGCTTTGCTCCATGGGACAGAATGGAGGGGAGGCACTGAGGAAACCTTCGTGAATAGAGTCATACAGGTACACTGGTCCTCTAGACGAATGCAGGGTGGCTCTGTCACAGCCAAAGTGGGCCATATCAGTGGGTCCTGCTGTGTGCTTGTCAGGTGAGGAGATCCCGGCTGATATGGGTTCCACTGTATCCCCCAGAAGTTCATGCATTGAAGTCTTAAACCCCAATACCTCAAAATGTGGCCTTATTTGGAAATAGGGTTGTTGCAGATGTAATTAGTTAAGGCGAAGTCATATCGGAGTAGGGTGGGCCCTTAATCCAGTATGACTGGTATCCTGATAAAAAGGAAATTTGGACACAGACACAGGGAGAACATTATTTGAAGACTGGAGTTACTCTGCCGTGAGCCAAGGAGCGCCACAGATACCAGCAGACCACCAGGAGGTAGAGGAGAGGCCTGGAATAGATCCTTCATCAGAGCCTCCAGCAGGAACCAGCTTTGTCGACGCCTTGATCTTGAGCGTCTGTCCCCCAGAACTGCGAGATGATACATTTCCATTGTTTATGCCACCCAGGCTGTGGTTCTTTGTTACGGCAGCCCTAGCAAACTCACATGCTGACCCTGATCAGGGCATCATAGCAGGGCAGCGCATGCCCAGACGTCTTCAATCACCCCCTGCAAGTGCCACCCCCTCCTTGATTCCCACCACAAAAACTGGAGCCTATGTGGAGCTCTCCTCTCCGGGCAGCCACATGCTATGACTTGTTGAATTTAGTGATCAACAGACAGATTACTTTCCTAGCATGAACTTCTGTTACATATATTTGATTTTTTTCACACTTGTAGACATGTTGATGCTTTGAGACTGGAGCTAGCATTTTAGAAAGGAAGACAGTAAACAGTTAATAAACAAACAAAGAAAAACTAGATTGTGATGATAGGAAAATAAGGACAGGGTATAAGAAAACAAAATATAGTTTGGCAATTACTGTCAATACAGAGTTTTAATGTTTTCCTGCCTTATATGGTTCTCTACTTTTTGACTGATTATTCTCAAGTTTTTCTGTTGGCCTCTCTGAAAGATTCTGAGCACCTTGAAGTCACAGGCATCAACTAGCTCCTTGCATGTTGCTAGACACATGGAGAACTCTAGGCAATGTTCACCGAATAGAATACGACAGATTCATTTAACTATCAATTATTCATCACATTTTTTTTTTTATTGAACTCTGTATAAATGTTTCCTATGGCTGCTGTAACAAGTTACCACAAATTCAGGGCCTTAAAACAACACAAATATATTCTCTTACAAGGTGCTGGAGGGAGGGACTGTGGTTGAAGGGGAGGTGGAAGATGAGGTAGGAGCAAGAGGAAGGGACGTTATAGCAAATTTAATTTAAGTGCTGGGCCCGCTTGGCTTTCTGATACTTATTTTGATTAAATTGTGTTTTATCTTGTCCTCAATGACTGTATTTTTTTCCTTCTCTCTTTTGCTGATTTCATGTTGGTATCAGGGCCAGCTTTATGGGCCTCTGACATGTGTAGTCACACAAGGACCTATGCTTAGAAGGGCTCTGCACTTGGTTTAATGCTTTACTGATGCTGTCTTGAAATTCTTAATCATTTTTGAACAAGGGATGTTCATTTTTATTTTGCAGTGGGTCCCACAAATTATGTAGTTGGTCCTGGTGTGTATATTGACAAAACTGAGCAAAAAGCCCCTCCTCTCAGGGGCCTTCTCTGAAGGACCGCGTCCTACAGTTCACTCCTACCTTGCACAGTGGTTTGGAGCCTTTGGTAAAATAGTCTCTTCCCCATGGGAATTGTGCATTTCGAGAATGCTCTCCAGACAGAGCTGGATTGGTCTAGACTTAGATAGAAATGCAGGGTTTAAGATATTTTAAAGCTACATTAGGAACTAATAGGATGCCCTTGTAATTTGCAAAAATGCATTTTGGACAGTGAAGGTAATTCTGCAAAGGGCCAAAGAAGACTGGTCTGAACAATCGCTCGGACCAGGCATGGGCAGAGAAGACCAAAGGTCTGCAGGAAATTTCCAAGGAGGACTGGTAGAGAAAACTAAAAAAGGAAGAAAAGGTATGAATGGAGCCCTTTCTATATGCCGGGGGCAGGACAGAGTTTCACAAGATAGGGTCCCTTTCTTTGGGGGATCAGTAATAATAATAGTGACAATAGGAAATAGCAGACATTTATTGAGCACATATAGGAAGACTTGACATCCATCATCTCACTGAACCTTTACCACGTCCTATGAGGGGACACGGTTATTATTCCCACCTTTTTCAATAAGAAAACTAAGGATAGGGGACTTATTCATGGTTCCACAGCTTGGAGGAAGGCAGCCGGGACAGAACCCAGGTCTGTGGGATCCAGAGTGCATGCTGAGCCATGTGCTGCTCTGTGAAGGGGGATGAGAAAGCTGCAAATTATGGTGCAGTTTGCCTGCTAGCATGATCCTTGTGACATGCACAAGGGGCACACAAGAGTCGAGCAATGCATCTTGCCCCAGCTGTCAGCTGGGGGGAGTCAGGGGAAGGAAAGGAAGGCAAAGTTCCTGGAGAATCTACAGCAGGAGTTAAATCCAGAGGCGCTGAGCTCAGTCCTGCTGGAAACAGAATTGCAAGCAGGGGAGGGAGGTTGAGAGAGGTAAGAGAGAGAAATAAAGACGAAAAGAGTGCTGGAAAATGCAGTGTCTGCATCCATTCCTCCCACTGAGTAGATGAGGTGTGGTAGGCACAGGTAAAGCCTCTGGTTTAAAACTGGGCTGCCCAGAATGGATGCACTTAGAGAAAATCATGTTAAGCGAAATAAGCCAGGCACAGAAAGAGAAAGACCACATGTCCTCACTCATAAGTGGGAGCTAAAAAATAAACATATAAATAAAAGAAAGAAAGATACAACAATCACAATAATACACTGAACCTTCAAAAGGAGAACTGAGGTTACTCGAAGTGGAAAAGGAGGGGGAAGGGAGGAATTGGTAAAGGGCCACGATTAGCGATAACAGTGTATATTGTTGTGATTTGAGCATCACATGTTATACACAGGTATTGATATTCAACTCTGTGCCCCACAGATATGTATAATCAACTGTTACAATAAAAATAAATAAATAAATAAAACGTGGCTGCAAATTCTTTGACATTCCTCCCATCAAGAGATGGAGTCCATGTCCCCTTCCCCTGAGCCTGGGCAGGTCCTTGTGACTCCCTTAGTGAATAGAACGACGGTGTGTCACTTCAGAGATTGGGTTAGAAAAGGTCACATAACTTCTACGAATCTCTCATGGGACACTCCCCCTGGGAGCCTTGGGCTGCCAGCTAAGTCCAGCTGTCCCTACGTGGAGGGAGGGAGAGGAGGAGGAGGGGAGCGTGAGGTGACAGGGAGGAGTAGGAGGAGAGGAGGAAAGGACGAGGGCGAGGTGGGAGAGATGACTAAGGAGCCCCAGCTCTTCCAGCTTCCCGCCCAGGTGCCAGACAGCGAGTGACGAAGCCCTTGAGATGACCCCAGCCCCATTGTCATCTGATTGTCACTGCATGAGACACCTCAAGTTATCACTTACCCAGCTGCACCCAGTCACCCCCAGGTCCATGAGCAAAGGCGGCGGAAAATGAACCCATCAGCAAACCCTACTGAACTCCTACAGTGCCCAGGGGTGGGGAGAAGGCCGCGGGGCCAGGGTGACCCGTGTCAGTCCCCTGGGCTCCTCAGGGAAACTGTCGCCTCAGCCAGCAGCGTCCCCATCCCCCCGCTCTCTGGGGCCCCTGGGTGTAGATATACAATTTTTCTCACCAAAAAGGCACTTTTATTGTAATTTTTTCCCCCACAAGGTATTTATCGTAGACATACAAGAAAATATGAAAAGCGCAAAGAAGAAAATAAAAGTCACTCATATTCTCACGACTCAGACATTTTTTAAAAAGTAGTTTTTATTTTGACACATACATAGTTTTGACATGAATGGGATTACACTGTGATATTTTTAACCTGATTTTTTTTTCATTTAACAATATATTGCAAAGATCTTTTCATGTCTTCTGCAATTTCCTTCTGCATGGCTGAAGAACATTCCTTTCTAGGAATGTGCTGCAGCCTCCTCCTTATCCAAAGCCTCAGCATCTGCTTAGTTAAGAGAAAAAGCTGATGAGATTTTTGTGGAATCCTGGAAAATTTTACATACATGCCTGACACCTCTTAGTTCAAACTAAAACACGTAAATGTATATTCAGTCACCAGTCTTTTGCAAGGAGCACAGGACTTTTCTTTAACTAGATGGGGTTCTAGACCTTTGTCTTGCTGAAACCACACCCGTGATGCCATCATCTGGGTCTCCAGTTTCTTTGTCTTTAATGCGGAATGAGAACTTAAAGATACAGCCAAGCAATCCTGGTGCAAAATCCTTATATATTCCTACTCATTTGTAGTTATCCAACAATTGTCTAACCACTTTCCTCGTGTGAAGTCTTTCCCAGGCATTTAACACAGTTTTCATAGAAACGCTCTTTCTCTCTGCACGCATGTTGCATCAGTTCGCATAACATTTAGTTATATTATGAGATAAAATTAATGAGCACAGCTGCCATAAACTACTCTGGGGACAATTCCAACAGACTCTTACCAAACACACACCTCAGCCAGCGGGAGCAGGAGTATGAATTGCATTCACGAACAGGGCCACGGTCTCGGTCACCAGGTTTTATGGAGGAAAAGGAGTTCAGTGCAGTTAGGTCAGTGCAGTCCCCATGATTGATTCAGCCCCATGCCTGGAGACTTGGGCAGTTTCCTAATATAATTCTTTATTATGAACAACGCTCTACTGGGCATTCTTGTTATGAAATCTTTGATTTGTCATTTCATACAAAATTAATTATTTCTTAGAATAAATGTATAGAGGTACAGAGTCCAATGGTCTGCATGCATTTAAAGCTTGTGGTAAGATCTGCAAAATTGTCCTACATGTAGTGCCATCAGTGCTAAGCGTGACAGTTTTCCCGCCCCCTTCTCAACTCTGGGTAGCACGGAAGAGTTGCATCATATTTAACTTTCGAAAATTCAACTCTGTGTAACTTTGGGAAATTCAACTCTATGTGTTCAGCAAGCCTTCCACAAACAAATGATTATTTTTAGTATAAGCCAACTGCTTCAACTGCTGCTCTGACTTTGTTGGAAAGACAGTCTGTAGAGATTCACTAAGAGGTGCTATAGTGATCGGCCTGTGCAGGTTGCCACTAAGGTGTCCCTGTTTTTATCCACAGAGGTCCTGTGGGTCTGGGTGCTTTCCCCACTACTGTGGGATCACAGTAGGGTGCCTGTCTAGCCTCCCAAACCAGCCATCTCCTCTCTAGGGTCTTGCTGGATGTACCAGGAAGCAGACTGCTGGCCCCATTTAAGAACCTCCCTGCCCTGTACTCTCATCACTTCCTCTCTGTTTCAGGGAATACTGGTTTCATCTTCAGGCAAAGCCTCTCTTCTTCCAAAATTTGGCTGCATCCTTTTCGACAGCCTCCTAGCCAGAGGGCTTCAGGCTTTTGGGAACCAAAGCCAGGAGGAGGCTCCTGGGGGCTTGTCACAGCACTCCTGGGATTGTCTGGCTGCTTGGATGAGGAGAAGGCAATGGAAGAAAATATCAGGGAAAAGAAAGGAAAGTTATTATTAAAACAAAATTATCCTGCCCCACATTGCTTAGTTCACAGCAAGCTGCAAATGTGGTCCTTTCCTTTAGGACATTTAGCCTTTTCATGGGAGGTCATAGTGTTAACTGTATCATCACTTGGAACCTATTATTTTCAGTGGCCTAAGATACATTTAGAATAGTATGTAAAGCAATCTTTCATTCAGAGAGCAATTAGTCACCAAATTATATTATCTACAGGCTCTACTGCTTTGAACTTATGATAAAATTAACACAACTTGAACTGTTTTCAGTGTCATATGGGGCTGCTGAATAGAACTTTATTTAATTCAGCAAAATTCTATTGCTCACCTGCTTCATGCAGGAATCTGGGCTAGACCTGGTGGGGGCTACAGAGGTGAAGGGGATACTGCCTTTATCCTAAAGAGTATGCAAATTTAACTTACTAATTAGATTAATTGAGAAGCCAGTTTAAACTACTAAATCTTCAAAGACTAAGTCTTGTTAGAAAATACGCAGTTAAAATACTTTTAAAAGAAAATAAACAGAGTATGACCGTCAACAAACCAATACTCCAGGAGATCATCTCAAAGAGAAATCTTGAATATTTTGCCATTCTGTCTTCCATCTTCAGCATTCAGATGAGATCGGTGATATTTCATGAAAGGAAGATTCAGAAAATATTATATCCACCCCGTAAAGGATTCTAAGTTCTAATCTGGACAAGGTCAGACCACCAGGGGTGCACACTTCTACCTCATTAAATTTGCCCTTGCACAAATGTCTTCATGGAGTGGAAAGAACATTGGGAATGTTTTTGGAGTTGGGCAGACTGGGGATCCCATTGCAGCTGCTTTGACTACTCGCTGTGCAATCTTGCGTAAAGAACTAGTACCTCCTTGTGAAAATATCCCTGAGTCCTGCCTGTGCTGGAAATGAGTCACTCCTTCCTCTGTGCTGGAGTTTCTGTTGCTGCAATGCTTGTATCTTCCATGCACATTCGTTTTATCACCAGCTCGTCTCCTACTAGCACCTGTACCTGTATCCCCGAGACACAGCACAGAGCCTGGCGCACAGCAGATGTGTTAGGAGGCGCATCTATAGCCGATCCTCTGCAGAAGCTGCCATACCTCTTGGACAACAATGTCATTTATCCACTTAACTGTGATATGGCCTCTCCTGGTGTCATTCAGTATTTCAGAGGTCAAAGTAATGGGAGGCTAAAGCAGAACCAGATTATAGCCCTAACCCTGTTATTCAGTGAGCTGCTTTGTATCTATCTTTCTTACCTGTGATGTGATTCTTAATACTGGTCCCTGCCCAGTCCCTCCAAAGAGGAGGCAATCCTGGTAGGAAGTCTACCTGGGGACCAGGTGGTTGTGATGAGCAAGAAATTCACTTTTTATTGCCCTCTCTCTCCTATACCTTATCAGTGAGAGAATGCTAAAAGTTTGTAGGCAGAGGCACTTGGCAATTGAGTTGGCGTGAGGCTGAGTATGTCCCATGTTTAAGGCTCGTAGGGTTTAGGTTTGTTCTCTAAAGAGTAGGTGCTACCCTTCTCATCCCCGTCCACATCTATTCTGTGTAGCCCTCAATTACTCTTGAAGTGTTCTGGAACAAAACCCAACCTCTCTGTCATAGATTGAATGGTGGATCCCAAAAGATATGTCTGTATCCTAACCCCCAGAACCTGTGAATGTGACATTATTTGGAAAATGTGTCTTTGAAGATGTAGTTAAGGATCTTGAGATCACATCATCTTGGATTACTGGGTGCTCCCTGAATCCAATAACAACTGTCCTTATAATAGAAAAGAAGGGGAGAAGACACACAGAGGAGAAGGTGATGTAAAAACGAAGGCAGAGATTGGCATGACATAGTCATACCAGAAGCTGGGAGAGGCAAGGACGGTTGTCTCGCAGAGCCTTTGGAAGGAGTGCAGCCTTGCTGAAACCTTGTTTTTGGACTTCGGCCTCCAGAACTGAAGGAGAATACATTTCTGTTGTTTTAAGCCACCAAGATTGTGGTAATTCGTTGTAGCTTCCCTAGGAAATAAATACACGTTTCAAGTTTTGGTTTTCTTAGCTGTAAGATGGGAATAATAATATTTCCCACAAGATTTATTGCATGGATTTAATGAGAGACTATTAAGTAAAACTTCCAGATCAGTGGCTGACACAGTGGGCCCTCAATAAATGGTAGCCCCCAGACTCTTAGGCTATGCTCTTGGCATTTACGGAAGGTCATTTGAAGACCTGTACTTGGGGACTTCAGTGTGATGCCCCCACAAGAACTTGGATTGCCCTCTCAGAGTTAACCCAACAGAGAAACACTTGATGAAAAAGAGCAAAGAAGTGAAAGCTCACCTGAAAGAGACAGAATCTTCGCAGGTAAGCATGACAGGAGCTATACTGATTGACTGTAGTAACATTATTAAAGAATGCCGTGACCCAAAAGGGGGTCGGGCAGCCACAAGGGCCTAGAAAAAAAAAGCAGAGAAGCCAATGTTGGCCATGTCTGTTCAGATACTGTCTAGGGGAAAGGAATCTTAGCCAAAAGATTTCTATCGTTTCCAAACTGTAGGCAAAACTATCCCGTCTATGTGGTAATAGGTGGTCTTAGCTTGATGCCCTTAAATGATTAGTGTATCATTGATCTTCCCCTAATTCTGTGTGTTTATAGCAAGCTTTTGATTTCCATGTAGATCTGCCTACAGAGGAAAGTGAACTAATGGTAGGGGTTCTGACCCCTGTGATAGAGATTTTTCACGACAAATCCAAAGTGTGGCTTCTGATGAAGATTTGGCTTCCCAAGTGTCTTAACTAGAGGGAGAAGGTGTGAGAGGGTGCCAGGGAAGGCACTCTTGGTCTTCCTAATAATCGTCTTGCTGCTGGTGCTCGTCCCCGTCCCATGTGCGTTTCAGCTAGGCTCAGTCCGTCTTCTAGGACTTAATCACGCCTGGCATCGTCAAAGCCCCCCGGCCTACAAACAAAGGCCTGATGTGGATGACACCACGATGACATTTCTGGTTCATCCCTTCTACTGATTCCCACAGAACCACTTTTCATATTCCCTGTGAAACTTACCAAGAACATTCAATTATGCCGCTCACTGTTTGCAATACCCCATGGTGACCATGTTTTCTAAAGCAGAAATTGGACATGCATGGGTCCAATTATGACAGTAGTTTTAAAAATTCAGAACATGTGGCTCTTACGCTTACCTGTGGTCCCAGTGAGAGAAATGTTAAAAAGAATTTCATTCTGGGATAAACTTGCCTGTATTAAGGAATTGATATATTTGCTTTGTTAGTAAAAATAATTCTTGCCCTTTTGTCCTGGTAGTCAAGCAGCTCAATGTTCAACCTGTTGTTGAACTATAGTAAGAGCATAAATTCTTTTACTTTCTTTGCTCCCGATTTTCTATTTCTCCGCCTCTGATTGTACCACAATTCCAGCTGCTCAGGAGAATGGCCCAGGAGGACTGCTCAAGAGTTCTTCCAAGAACTCTTCTATTCATTGCAGGGACTGGTTGGCTCCACCCCATATTCATTCTCTTTGAAATAAGCTTCCTTTTACCGAGGTGTGGCCATGTGAATAAGTTTTGGCCAATGAGCTGTACCAAGTTTTGTGTGGGATTTCCAGGAAGTTTGCTTGAAGTGTGTTGACCCATTCATTGGAAGAGGATTCTTTTGTCCTTCCTCTCTTCCCCCTCCCTGTGAACTGGGTACTATACTGGTGCACCAGTAGCCATCTTGGACCCTGAGGAGTCCCAAAATATGGAAGCCAGAGCCAGGATGATGGAGCAAAGAGATGAAAACCTGCAACCCTGATACCTAGGGAGTCACCCTACCAGTGTTGTCCTGCACAGATAGAGCTTTCTCTTTGTTGAGTCAGAAATAAACTTTTACTGTGTTGAAGTCACTGTTGTTTTGGGCTGTCTAATAAAAATGCTACACTAACGTTTTGCAGCACTTTCAAGAACTCTTCAAAATGAATTTCACATTCACACATATTTTAAGATAGACCATTCGGAAAATATCTTCCAAATTTAGTGAAAGTCTGTGTTAACATTTCTGTGCAATGCAGTAATCAGACAAGCACTTGATTTTACCTTTATAAATATGGCCTTTGTTGTAGGCTGGCTTAAATCCTTTTTGGAAGTGGGTAGCGTACAGATGAAGAAGCAACAGTAACAGCAAGCCAAGTAGAAAGTATTGTCAAGTGGTAGTTTCCATCCATTTTCTTTAATGAAAATATTAAAAATTTTGAAACTAGCAGAGCACTTGTGTGTAAAAGAAAGTATCTCGTGAATATTTATTCTATCATGTATATAGGCTCTTCCTATAAGACCTTATTTATATCAGGAAAATCACTTTTTCACAGACTAAACTGAGATAAAAACCAGCCTACTCTCTGTCCAAAGTGTCATGAATTCTGTGTTAGTGAGCTAATGAGATTTAATAAAGCCCAAATTAAGTCTTATAGCACTTTGGAAAGAATCCTTCTTTTCTGTCAACCCTAGGTCTTTCCACTCTTCTTCAAAGGAAGCAGTAATGAGAAGCAATAAATCCCAGCATGATTGTGATTAAATTTCATGAATTAAACAGAGGTATTTTTGCAAAATGATAAATTCAATAAAAAAAAAATTTTTTTTTAAAGATTTTTTTTTTTTTTCTCGGCTCAGCTAAGGGCCAAATTTTCTCCAGATCTTGGTATTAATGTCCACATTTTGATTCTTTCTATAAGCAAGTATAATGTTTTTAAATACCTTCAAGGGCAGACTGCAAAATTGTAACTCCTGCCTTCAGAAACAGGGTCCCACGCTGCCTTTTCTTCCTACCTGTCCTTCCCCTCAACACACACACACACACACACACACACACACACACACGCACGCACACACACACACACACACACACACACACACAAACTTGGTGGCTATTTGGGCAACACAGAAGGATAATCATGGCTCTGAGTGTAGAATGATAGAATGCAGTTTAAAAATCTCGATTCTCTGTTTTAAGAGAGAAGCATTAGCTTGGAAAATGATTTCTCCTAGTCACAATAGGTTTTCCTGTGTCTTGGCAATGTGAAACAGCGGCTCCTGACAGCATTTTCAATGACCTACATTTGTGTGGAAAGCCACGTGGTTCAGCCCAGCAGGATTAGAGAGGGGAAAGATGCTCTGGCACTGCCTGCCTATCAGACAAGCAGATTCCAGATCCCTCCTGCTTCGCTTCTCTATCTCACCATCTGCATAACTGCTGATTCATTAGGCAGGTGTCTCTCCTGCTGCTGGAAGAGACATTTGCTTTCTATAATTTGCCACTCTTCCAAATGGTTAAGGGAAATTGGACCCATTGCTGGATACCAGAGACAAGCAAGACTGGGAATAATGTGGGTAAGCTAATGCCAGCCCTGACCCGTGTAAATGCAATTTATGGGTCAAGGCTCAAGTGGCAAATGGCTTTCCAGCTAACAAGGAGTGGACACCTACAGGAACAATCAATGTCCACCATGAAATTTTTGGAATGAACCTCATTTAAATGTTGAATACTACTGTCCCCATATTTATCAGACTATGCAATTTGAATGTTGGTTTGGAGAATATTGAGACTGTACTCAAGGTTGAAATATATTTCTCAGAGATTATATGTCTTAAAAGTATGTCCAAATCACTATAACTCAGAAGCTTAGGAGGCTGGAGGGCACAATGCCCACCTATTTCCAAGGAGAGCTCAGGACCAAGAGTACCTCATATTTGGCAGGGTCTAAGAAGCTACTTGTTATGTTTCTTTGCCCTTAATGTTGGTCAACGGTCTCCTGCTCACCTGCAGTATTTTTCTGTTTTACTTCTGCTCTGTGTCTCCTCCCAACCCTGGACATAGCGGTGTGACTCAAAATGAACCAATCGTAGCACTTCAGACCACTGGACACAGTGATTGGACTCGGAGATGACCATACTGGGACTGAATCCTTGCCTATTACATAAAGAAGCCATTCATTCATTCATTCATAAAATATTTACAAAGCCTCCTCTTAGAGAGAGGCACTATTCTGGGTGCTGGGGAAGTAGTAATGAACAAGACAAATGCAATTCCCTCTTTAGGGAGTTTACGTGATGGGGAGGAGGGTGGGAAGTAGGGTGGCAGATAACAAACAAGTAAATAAGATGGTTTGTGAGAGTGTTAAGTGTTATGGAAGGTGTAAACAGGTGCCCGATATACTAGGCTAACACCCAGTAAGAAGTGGAAGTTGGAGGGGAGGAGACCCTAGGAGCTCTTGAGTTGCTGGCTCTAGTTATCCCATAACACCAATCCCACCCCTGCTTTTCCTGAGTTTGTATATCATGAGCCAATAAATTTCCCTTTGGGGTCAAGGCCAGGTCAAAATCTTGGCTCATTCATTTCTCATCCACTCTTCAATACCACCAAGACCCTGGCTTAAGAAGTCACCATCTGTGCTGACTTGGCACTGTGCTAGGTGCTGTGATGGGCTTAAAGATGAGCAGGTTGTGCTCACGCCCCTCCCTCAAGGAGCTTTTAATTAACTGGGGGCTGGAGAGTAGGAACAGATGCATGTGAACAATGCCAAACTGTGACTGTGTGGGCCACAGTGTTGACCAACCCACCTGCTTAGGGGCTGGAGTGATCATGTAAGAATGACTCTTTGGAAAAGGCACTGGATTTGAGATAGCACTTGCTTTAATCCTCATTAAATCCCCGTGGCTGAATAAGAGAACACTGAAACACAGGTAAGATCTCATATTTGAAAACATTTATTAAAATTTTTTTAAGTTTATTGATTAATTGAATGATTGATTAAGGGTTGTCTTAGTTCGTTTTCTGTTGCTATAACAGAGTACCTGAAATTGGGTGATTTTTAGAGAAGAGGTTTATTTTGGCTCACAGTTTTGGAGGCTGGTAAGTTGAGGATCTGGTAGCCACATCTGCTCAGCTTCTGGTGAGGGCCTCATGCTGCATCATAACATGACTGAAAAGTGAGCAAAGGGACAAAGCATGAGGGTGGCCTCTCATTTTAACAACCTGCTGCAATGGTAATTAATCCAGCTCCAGGAGACTCACTCACTCCCTCAAAAATTAACCCAGTCCTACGAGACTGTCATTTATCCTGCTTAATGACCTAATCACCTCTTAGAGGCCCCACCTTCCAACTCTGCCACACTGGGGACCAAATTTCCAACACATAAATTCTGGGGACACACTCAACAGTAGTAAGGGTAGACTACGGGGAATACTGGCAGGTGAGAGAGACTGGGCTACAAATCTAATGGGTCTAAGGAAATGGGGGAAAGCCACATTCTTGTCTCTCTTTATTATCTCCCTTGGTGGTTTTATCCAGTCCTGAGCTCTAATTACAACTTGAAGGCTGATGATTCCTGAACACGTGTCTTCAGCCCAGACCTGTCCTCTGTACTCCAAACTCATATAGCCAACCTTCTTGACATTTCCATTTGGAGCTCAAGCTTAACATATTCAAAATTGAACTCTTGCTACACCCGCCCCCAACCTGTTCCTCCCTCATCTTCTCAGTAAGCAGTTCTACCATCCATCATGTGCTGAGAGCAGACCCTGGGAGTCTTTGACTCCTCTCTCTCCCTCATCTCCCATTTTCAAACCATCAAAACTACTTCTTGAGTCCCTCTCCATTGACACCACCCTGGGGCAAGCCATCAGTATCTCTTACATGGAATATGGCAAGAGTCTCTCGACTAATCTGAGGTGGAGTCAGTTCCTTGGAACCACTTGAATCTCCAAATAGGAATTAATTGCAATGGGAAAAGGAATCACGGAAGCTGGGAAGGCATCCATTACCCTTTCATCACTGACCCAAGGAAGTCACAAACTTTAATGCATTCCTAGACCAAATAGAAATAACACTTGGCTCTTCCACTGCTTTTGATGTTTGTGATATGACTCTTTCTCATTAGCACACATACTCATCTGGTTAGAGTTGAAAATAATTCATGAAATGTTAGCATTGGAAAACACTTTGAAGTCACCCAGACCAACTACCTCATGCTGCCAGTGGGGAAACTAAGATGTAAAGAGGTTAAATGGCTTGTCTGAAATTGAAATCATCCTGATTAATAAATTACTGTGTGTTTATATAAGATATGTATATATTGTCCCATTCCAGAATGGACTTAAGATATTTTATCTGCAATCTAAAAGACTATATGCATAATACTCCTTCAAGACATCTTTCATAAATATTATTTCCACAAACTGGGCTTTTTACAAGAATTGGGTAGCAGGGAGTTCAAGGGTATGCCCTGATGAGAACTGGAGAACATATATTATGGTATGGATTAAGTTTGGAGCCATATGCTCTAGCAGTCAGTCAACTCTTGAGGAGAGTTGACATCCTTTTGTAAAAATGGAGCCATTTAACCTATACCTCACAAAACTGAGTGCCCTGGATATGGCCAAGATTTTCTTTAGAAAACGTCTATGGTCCCACACTACACTGGAAAAACACATGGTTGAGGGACTTAGTTTTGTGCTATAGAAAATAGCTATGGTCATATTAGCTTAATGATGTTCGAATTATCACCATCTCAGCCATAAAAACAATGCTCCCATTGAATATCCAATATTAAGCAGTTAAATCCTTCAAGGTAAACCAATTGCAAAATTTGCAAATGTGCAAATAAATAAACTGACTTTTTTTTGGAGTGGAGAACTATAAACCAATAAAAGATTAGAGCGCATTTACTCAAAATGAGAAGTTTTGTTTTGAAATGGTAATTTTATATCATTATTTCCCACTTATTTGTTAATAGGACAAAAATTGACCTCTGAGCCTCAACTTATTTATCTGTACGATGGGTCAGTAATAATACCTCTGTCATAGGATTGTTGGGAGAAGTAGATGAGATAATTCACATAAATAGTTTAGCATTGTTCTCAATAAACAAATAAGCAAAATACAGTTAATATTTTATCATAAATGTGCTGATTGTCTATTAAAGTCATTCATCCAATGGCAATAAAATCTTGTTATCGGTATACAGAAGTTTGGGGCGAGGGATGGGAACGTATCCATGCCATGCTAAAAAGGTCTAGGCACTAAGTCAAAGTGAAGACTAAGGCTAATTATCTGGATAAAGCAGGACTTTTACCTTCAGTTCAGCAATCTTGGGGTGACAAAACTGAGTAAGACACCATCCCTGCTTTTTGTGCCTTCCCTTCTAGAAGGAAGGTAATACACTAATAAATTGAGGTCTTTCCTCTACAGAGTGTTTTCTTAATTAAATTGGATATTGAGCATAAGGTCAATAAATTAACAAACACGATTTGCATTACTCTGATTGCCATTGGTTACCACAGGCTTGTCACTAGGAATTAGTCCACAGTGAGCAGGACGAGAGTTACTAGGAACAAAGCACCAGGACCCACCGTGCTAGGAGTGATGCTTCCTTTGTGCCCTTGTTCAGGCTTGTGTCCTTTCATTTACTGTGTGTTAGGACTCGTGATGCCAACAAAGCTGCAAGGTCAAGGCCAAAGATGATTGAAGTTTGGAAGGCTCATGAGTGTGTGGCTTGGGAGGCAAATGAGACATGTCTTTCTTGATCGAGTAATTTGGTATTTTAGCTTGCAATTAAATACTCCGATAGCTACAAAACACCTTTCTTATTGAAATTCCTGCAGGAAAACTAACCTTATTATTGTGAGCCTTAAACATCCTAACCTCAACCCCTTTTATCTCTCACTGAATCAGTAGGTTTGATAATTCAATTTTGATAAAGTAAATTTCCTTAGGAACTCAATTATCTCTCCATAGTGTATCATAGTGTATAAATACACAATGCAGGAGCTACTACAGCAGAGGAAGGCATAGAATGGCACGGCAACCCAAAATAATTCTGCCTGGGGCTGTGTGGGTGGATAGAGGGAGTGTCAGGGGAGGCCATAGAAAAGAGGTGACATTTGAGAGGAGATTTTAGAATAAGTACCCATTCCTGATCAGCTGTAACAGGAAGGCTGTTCCTGGCAAAGAGAATGGCTTGAATGTACAAACTATGGGGACATGTAAGTGCATGTTGTCGGCAGCAGACGGTGACTGGTGCACCTAGTTAATATTCACTGGACAAATATAACCGAATGTGTAGCAGGTTCTGTGCTAAGCAATGGCCACTGGTGGGAAGAACGAAGATGATTTGGAAAAGGTGGCTGGAGCCGGGAGAGAGTCTGGAAGCCCTTCTGCGTCCTTGCTTTAGAGTTTGCTCTTGTTTCTAAGGACAGTGTGGAGTTCACTGTGGCTTTTAAGCACTGGAATGGGGTGGTGAGACCTAAGCGTAGAAACAGAATGCAAATAGAGGCATAAAGGGGGGACTGGAGAGAGGAGCGACTAAAAGCATGTTCAGCAGTCCAGGTGGGGGAGGTGGGGGGCAGGGGCAGTCGTGATCTGTGATTTGAAGGAGCCCCTTTGACACCTGGCCCTGTTTCCTGGCACCCACAGATTCCATTTCCCCAGCTTCCCAAGTTACTTGTCATTACCTACTCTAATTTGCAAGGAGTAAGGAAGAAAAAAAAAAAAAAAAACCCTAAAAAGTTAAATTGGACTCTCTCTCCCAGAGCTGAAATTACTTTAGCAAAGATAATGGCTCCTTTCAGTTTGCAGGGTCTCATCTTCTCTTCTAAAGGTTAAAAATAGAAAACAGATTAAAATACTGAGAATAAATCCTAAAAAGGATTTCTATTCCCTCCCTGTGGGATAATAAATGTAAAGGGCCCTGGGATCTAGAAACTGTCTGAGTGACACTCCTCCGCTTTTTTTAGTTGAGTCAACAAAGACATAGCCGTGAGCTTTACAGAATGGGTCCTTGTTGTTAAGCAGGTTCATTCTGTTTTGCACAGCAGACCTGCTCCCAATCACTTCTGTCATGATTTCAGGTTAAGTGGGGGTGGGGGTGGTGAGAAAGGAGAAGAGGGGAAGCCTATTTTAGCCATTGCTTCAAAAATTAACTCGGTTTCCAATGAAGATGTCTATTCTATTAGCTTCAGTCCCTTGGGGCATGCCCAGAACAGCAGCATTTTCTTTCCACTCCCTGGAATGCTCCTCTGCCCTAGAATTGCAACCCACTTTGTGCTGCACCCCACGCCCCCCACCGGGATCAGCACTCAGTAGCCCCCGGCTGGGGGTGTTAAGTGGACATTTAGGCTTATGTTGGTTGGGTGAGCCAACTAATCCGGCCTGCAAATAATGAAACTTTGCTCCCAATGACTCATCTAAAAATCTCTCCTAAGCCTTCTTAGCCCTGGACTCAGTGATATTAACTGCAGGGAAGGGGTGGGAGTTGGGGACTCTGGGCTAAATGGCCCAGAGCCTCAGTGTAAATTGGAAAGAGAACCCCAGCACACTCCAAGGCTGGGGGAAGGGGGAAAGGACTGGTGGATAGCAACCCTGATTCCTTGGTGTCCCCATGAGAAATATAACCTTATGTTAGAGGTGACAGGGCACATATCAGCATGCTTCAAGTCTCCTTTCTCATCCTTTCTGAAACTGCTGATAAAATCAAAAGTTGTCATGATCTGTTATCTCAGGAAGGTGTTGTTTTAAAGAACAGGTTCCCATTGACTTCACCTTTCAAAACTCCTATGATATATTATTATCATTATTATTTAAGCCCAGAGACAATTTTTTCCCCTCGAAGACCAAAGATTTTTAGAGCCAGAAATAGTCTATTTGGGATTGCAATAGAAATATGTTGTTTTTCCCTACCTGGCATCCCTTCCCTTCTTTTACAGGTAATTGATCCCTAACTTTCCTTTGGAAAATCATGCCACCTTCTCAATCACTAAGGCGATATTTAGGCTTTCCTCGCTAATAAAATCTCCATTCTGTTTGGAGAACAACAGACAAAATGTGAGCTTCTTCGATCTCCCTTCTAGCTGGAGGCAGGTATGTGACACGATTCTGTCCAATGGGATCTAAATGGAGCACTTCTGGGAGGGCTTTTGCATTTCATGAAAAAAAGGGACAGATGCACCAGAGCAGGCCCTTCCTCCTTTGTCCTCCCTTGAATGCAGATGTGATGGCTGGAGCTGCAGCATTCCATCCATTGGAAAAGGCCAGTAGAATCACAGTTCGTGGACCCTTGATTTCACTGAGTCACTAATTGAATGCTGGTGACTGCTTACCTCTAGATATAATTCATTACTTGAGAACTCATGCTTGTTCAAGCCACTGTTAGCCAGGTATTCTATTATTGTGGATGAGTGCATTTCTAGCTAATACACCTGAACTTTTTTAACCAAAAATTCTGCTCTGACCGGGTCAGCTAAGATTGTGGGAGATATGGCATAAATCAGTAGTCATGCCAACCTGTCCTGGAAAATGTTACCATAAAACCATTTTTCTTAGAAGCAGATAGGATGGCACTAGAATGCTTCTTGTAACCCTTTTGCAACTTAGTAAAAATCCCAAATCTGTATGTCATGTACAGCCCATGGAAAACCTGATGAAGTAATTAGGTGGGGCAGTCCTTCTCTCTCCTTTGATCTTTCCCCCTTCTTGTGATTATAAAATGCTGAGTTCTGCTGGCATTCTTTGAAGCACATTTCTCAGGGAGACCTGAACTATGTATCTCCCTGGTTGCAACCATCATATTGGCTCAATAAATCCTATACTTTATATGTTTGGCCTCAGTTTCTTTGAGGCCAACAACTTACACTAACAGGAAAGCAGCTGCTGAAGAACTGAATTCCCAGAAGGGCAATTCACCCCAACACCCATCTCTCCTGTGCCTGTGGATGGCACCAAGGGGAATGAAGCCCGAGAAAGCTGGGTTGGCTAGGTGAAGAGCTCATCCTACCACCAGGGCAAGGGGCTTTGCTCTCCTCTCCAACAGGATGTGGTATACGCCATAGACTGATAATCACTATTTGTTGTTTCCCTTTTTCAAATGAATGTTTTAATACCAATTATCTTGTTTTTTTCTCCACTAGTAAATATATTGGGAATGTTGCTGGAAGGTTCAATGTCATTTACTCAAAGGCTGCAGATCATAAAGAGCCACACTCAACCCGATGGAGAGGAAAACACATCGTGAGGAAAGCCTGGACTTTCAGTGGGTGCAGTAACCAGACAAGGCTTTGGTTGTGTCTCAGGAGCCTGAGATGACTGACATCAGTGCTGCGCATGGAGCAGTTGTATTACGTTTGACAGCGTGATTTTGAAGTTGGGTTTATGGGAGGAAATGTGGTTGGGAGAAGAGCATCCTGTGGGGGGACTGGAGTGGATGCCTATTTTTGTGTTCTCAGCATCCATTCTCCCTTCCTCTGGAAGCCATACCCAGACTTTTCCTTAGAAATCTATCCCTTCACCCCCTGCTGATGCCAGCCGTATGCCCAGCTGTGGGTATGTATGAAGTCTACACAAATCAAGATACTTATTTTTCTGGTCACTGTGATTGGTTGGTGCAGCGATAAGCTCATGCCCCACTGAAGTCTAATGAGAGTCAGCCCTGGGAGTTTTTCTGACATGACTGGGAAAGAAGCTAGTTATCTTTACTGCCAATCTGGTAGAAGGAAAACCTGGAGCTACTGGTGGGCATTTTTTATATTGATTGACAGAAGCTTGCCTGAGAATAAAGCTAACATAGAAGAAAAAAAGATAGATACAATTATTATTGATGATAGTTTGGGCTCCTGGGTCTAACTGACCTTGAATCTAACCTTTAACTTTTCAGTTACATAATGCAATAAATACCCTTTTTTTGTTTAAGATAATTTGAGTAGCATTTGTGTCACTTGCAACAGAAAGAACCCTAGTTAGAGAATTGTCTAGTTTCATGGCCGTATTTTATAGATTTAGTAAGTGACTAAATCTATGGATAAATGTCTTGCCAAGGGTCACATAGTTATTTTACAGCAGAGCCGGGGATATAATCCATGTTTCCTGACTCCTGGGCCACAAAGCTCTTTTCCTTCCACCAATTAGCACAAGGACCAAAACTATGGGAGTCCACAGGAAGAAGAGATGATTTCCAATTGAGGTGAGCAGGAAATAGTTCACAGAGGAAATAACATGGAAACCAGGAAGGACCTTGAGGTTTTAGATCAATGGGAAGAGGGTGAAGGGGACTCTAGAAAAAGAAGGTGACATAAAGACATGTGGGGAGATGGGAAAGCCTGAAGGATGTGCGGGAAGGAGCGGAGTCAGCACAGGGCAGTAGTTTATTTGTTACAAGTGGAAAGAGAGAGAGAGAACAAGAGAGAAAAAGCTTGAGGAAGGGAAAAAAAGAGAAGGCAAAGGGGAGAGAATAGGAGAACAATAAAGGGAAAAGGTAGTTAAAGAGGAGAGAAATAAGGAAGCTATAGTAATGTTTATGCACCTGTTACGTGTTTCAGGCACTGAATTAAATCCTCCATGATCGGTTTTTCATTCTCATGAAACTTACTGGGCTATTTCTATTCCCATTTTACTAATGGTGAGATTGAGTGACTTGCCAGCGGTCACACCATAGAAGCCCATGCTAGAAGGCCGGGATTCCAAGCCAGGCCGGCCTGCTCACAAAGCCTTTCCCTCTCCGTCACTGGGGACCTTAGCTACAGAGCTCAGGTCAAAGAGAGAGAAGTGATATCCTGGTCAATTCTACAAGGACGAAAGCACTTTCAATAGAGTTAGCCCAGGCTAGTGATTCAAATCAGAATCGATTCACTAGATTTGCCCTTTAGAAGCCAGCAAAGCCACTGTTTTCAGCTTTAGGAGCATCCATAATTTATTATTTTAATGTACTGAGACTTGCTCCTTGCCTGTAGAAATGCATGCTCCTACCTTCCGAGGCAGTGGATATGAGGGCTGATAAGCACCTAAGGGACTTCACCGTAACAGGACTCAGTTTTGTCTGAGAATGCTGGAAATTGTGTTTCTGTTCTAAGCTCTCCTGGGACAGCTCCTGTAAGTTGGGCCATTGTGTTTTGTTGGAGTTGGGAAAATAGAATAATTTAATCAGGCTCCCCTCACCTCAGGGCTGGTTGGGGGTGGTTCAGTAAACAAATTACATGTGAGGGTGGGTGGAGTTAGTGCTCATGCATGGCTCCGGGGTTTGCACTGCTGCTCCAGGCAGCCATGCTTTCCAACCTACAGCTTCCAAGGACCTGTTTGCTGGTTACCTAGCTCATAGACCTGCATGTAAGGGGTCTGGTGACCCAGCCTGGCATGTGTGGGGTTTGTGACCCAGTCTGTGAACGGGCTTAAGGGGTCTGTGAGCTCCAGACCCAGCCCTAGCTCGACAACTGGCATCACGAACAGGATTACAGGCAGGTAAAAGAGCCTGACAACTGGCGTAGTCGTGTAGCGTGACAGCTGGGATCACAAAGGATCCATGCTCTCCTTTCTTCACCTGTGGAGCATTTAAGGTGACCATGTTCTTTGAGGTGAGCATGTTCTTTGGCATTGCTTTCATTGAGAATTGGGTCTGTATCCTTTCTCCTTGAATCTGGGTCCAGTTTCTTGATCGCCTTGACCAGTATAACAACAACAACAACAACAACAACAACAACAACAACAACAACAACAACAACAGTAGACTACATGATGCTGTGCCAGTGTCCAGGCCTAAAGGAATGGCAGCTCCCACTTTCTGTCTCTGGGAACACACGGTTTTGGAGCCCTGTGTCATGACATAAGACATCTGACTATTCTGCTGGAGACACCACATGAGAGGCCCTGAGACTACATGGACAGAGAGTGCAGCCCAGCTGTGCCCACTGAGGCTTCCTGGACCCTCCAGGACAAGGCAGACACAGCTGAACACCAGATGGAGCAGAACCGCCCCACTGAGCCTCGTCCAAGTTCTCCCAGAGATCATGAACATAGTCAAATCATCGTTATTTTAAGCTTCTGCCTTTGGGGGTTTTGCTACATAGCGGTAGAGACCCAGAGCAGAACATCACCAGACAACAACGCTTTTCTGGAGAGAGGGACAGAGAGGAGACCTTTTAGGAATGTCTTCATTTGAGAGGAGGGATGTCACCATTGTTCCACTGCTCCTTGAAATAGTCTTGGAACCAAAGGACTGTGGGAAAGGTGTAATTAGAGGCCTCTCCACCCTCCACCCTCACACCCAGCAATGCAGAGGAATTTGGAAAGGAGGAAGCCTAACTGCAGGTGTCCTTGACACGAGCCTGTCAGCACGTGGGTTGCCTGAGCTTCTTTTGTCCTTTGAAAAGGTCTCCTCTCCTGGTGCCAAGAGTGTGACTGGATGGAACTCTGATCTGGGTCTCCTGCCAGTCTGTGAGCTGCGCAGGAGCAGGAGCCTTACTGTCCCAGCTGAAAAATAGGGTGCATTCCCGCCGGGCCCTTGCAACCTGGGGCTTGGTGAGAAAAGGCTCTGGCTGGGGCCAGACTAAGCTCAGCAGACTCAAGAAGAAGAATCCTCTGCCCCAAGAGAATTTGTATTCTGACGTGGAAAGTGCTTTGGCATCCCGAAGCTGTCAGAATGTATACCACTCACTCATTCCTTCCACAAGTATGTACTGAGCCACTACAGGGACTTCTTAGCTCTCAGACAATTATTTAACTTTTTAAGGAGTCCTTATACACATACAGATGCAAGTTAAAATAAATTTGAATGAAATGATAGTATACCTGGGATTTGCTTCAGAATAATGCTGGGATGGGGGAATATAGAAGCTGTAAGATTAGCCACGAATTGACCAGTTATTGTAGTTAGGAGATGGACATGTGGGCCTTCAGTAAACTTTTCTCTCTACTTATGCTTATGTTTGGAATTTTCCATATTAAAACTAGCATCAAAGCTCTGGCAAGGTGTGTGTGATTCATGGGGAAGGGCCAGGAGACTTAAGTGACGGCCTAAGTGGCTTCCAGCCCCTTATCCATCTACAGGGCTCCTTGTGTTCACTCTTGGCTCCATGTGTCCAAAAGACACATCTGATTGTACCCCCACTCTTGTCTTAGGCAGGACCAGGCCGCGGAAGCACTGCCCTTCCTCCTCTCCAGCCTGCTCTCTCACCATCCCCTCCCTCCCCCTGTACTCCAGCCACGCTAGCCTTCCTCAGAGTCCTCCAGCCCATCCTGCTCCCTCCTGCAGTGGACCCACCGTCTTCTTAAGGAACTTCCTCTTTAGGAAGTAAACACCCTGAGAAGGCTCTGAGATGGCTTCACCCTACGTGCCTGTCATGCTGTTTGTTGACCCTCTGCTAGTCACTCGGCTGACGGTGCACTTACTTTGACTTACTTTGACTTTATCACAACAACTTTGCATCCTCCCCCATCAGCAAGAAGCCTTGAGCCAAATGGTTTCCGTGATGTGGGCAATAGTGTGAAATTCCAAGGACCCAGCAGAAGTGAGCTCCTGAGCAGGAGATCTTTTAACCCCTCAGGTTCACTTCTCAAGTGCAGCCACTCGCTGGCTTTCCTTTTGTTCAAATTATCCTTTGGAAACAGAAGGGAGAAGAGGAGCAGTCACCTTAAGGTGACCAGTAGTAATTTGACCTTGGCTCACAATCAGACCGAGCATCCATTCCAGTCCCCATCTGTCCTAGAATGGACTCGGCCACATCAGCTGCCTCCAACAGTTGGGGTCAGGAGTAAGAAAGATACAAGTCCCTGAGGGCAATCCACCTACTAAAGAAGATGCAGCATCTGATCAGGAAAAAAGTACGGATCTAGCAGTCAAATGGTAGCTATTATTTAGTATATAGAATCACAGAGCTGAAGTGGTAGAAGGTCTGATACTACATTTTTCAGATGTAGGAAATGAGGCCTGCAGAGGAGAAATAAGAATCCAGCCAGTTAATAGAAGTCGCTAAGTCTTTTCCAGGGCAGGGCTATTTCCCATTGCAACTCTTTAGGCTGCAAGTGTAGAAAATAGTTGGCTTAAAAAAGGGAATTCCTAAGTGACTTGGATTGAATGTCCCTCAAAACTTAATCCCCACTGTAACTGTTGAGGGTGGGAAATGCTATTATGGTAATTGTAAGGTGGGGCCTTGAAGAGGTGATTAAATTGGTGGTTTAATGGTGGTTGTGGGCGTGATTCTGGGGCCTTTAAAAGGAGAGTGCATGAGGAGCTATTTCTGATCTGCCATTATCTGCCATGTGAGGCCCCTGTGTCACTAAGGCCACCACCAAGGAAGACCACCACCAGGTGTGTTTCCTGGACTTTGGACTTCCCAGCCTCTGAAACTGTAAGCAATCAATTTTGTTTTCTTACAAATCATCTAGCTCCTGGTATTTTGTTATAAGGAACAGACACAGACTAATACACTAAGGTAAAATTGGCTTCTGGTATGGCTGGATCCAGGAATTCAAGTGATGTTCCAAGTCTCTATTACGGTGACTTTCTTTGTTTATTGACTCCATTTTATCTCCTTCTCTTTGTACACTGGCCTCATCGTCTCCTGCCTTGGAAAAGACCTCCTCACAGAGCAGGGGAAACGGCTTACAGTTTGAGATCCAAACTATAAGGAAAGACCTTAAGTTTGAAATCCAAATGGAAAAGTAACTTTTCTTTCCTAGTGTCCATCCATCAAATCCTTAGAAAGACTCTAATTGGAGCCGCTGGGTCTCATGCCCACTCCTTGAACCAATCACAGGGAATAGGATGTGAGCTACCATGATTGGGCAGCACTGGGTCATTTGTCCAGGCTGTGACTGAGGGTGGAGGGACACTAAGATTGGCTGTCCCACCAGAATACATGGGTAGGGGAGGAGATGTTCTCCCGTGCTGAAGGGAGTATTTTGCACACTAAAGAGAACAGAAGTCCTGTTCAACCCCTCGGGGGACCTCGCCAAGGGAGAGCAGAGGTTGTCTCTGAGTGGCAGCCAGGCCCTGCCTGAGCATTGTCCAGCACAGTGCCTGAAACCTACTTGTTGACTGCATGAATGAAAACTGTCACTTACCAGCTTGACAGATGCCTCTCAGACCCAAACCTCAATCCCACTAGTTTCTCTACAGCCCCGTGTTGAATCAACTCAAAGTTCCTTGGAGGATGGGCTGTCCTTGGAGGCCTCTTTCCCTGGGAGATCATTCTCCCATAAAGGCTGGGGAGGTCATGTTTTCCAGGAGCATCCTGGGATGGTATATGCAGCATAGAGCACCTCCTCCGCATACACAGAATCTCTGTTTTCCATATATTTAGCTTAGGGATGCTAGTGTTATTTTTTAACATACAACTACCATATACTTCACTGTTTATAAAATTAATTACTTAAAACTATTACAAGGAAAAAAAACTGTTACATATACTGATTTTTAAAATAAGCAAATGTTATAGAATGATAGAAGAGAAAAAATGAAAATTTTCTTTTCCTCTCCCCTTAATCCTTCAGCCTCACTCTTTGGAGATGACACTGTTAAGTTTCCCCTCTACCCTTTTAGAAAATTTTCTATGTGTAAGTGTATATCTAATTTTTAAAGATACAAATGGGCTCATACTACATATATAAGTATCACAAATTCAACTATGTTTAAGCCAAATTTATTCACTAACCAAACAATATCCACTGTGCACCTGGTGATACAAATAGGAATAGGATGTTTGTTTCTGTTCAAAGACTCCCTATGGTACCAGGGGAGTTGTAAGTAAATAAATGGAGACTATACAATATAATATGTTAAAATACAAGTATGCACTATGGTCAAGGTTGCTTTGTGTTGCTTCGCTCCCCACGGATTTGTCACCCCACTTCCCCTGGGGGATGGAGACACAAAGGATTACTCAAAGCCCATCTCTTCTGAGCAGTGAGAGACCCTGGAGTGGTTAACTTCCCTTGGGAATGCTCAAGGAAGAGGCAACCCTTCCTTGGGAAATTAACCCCGAATTGGGGTTCTCTTCCTGCATTTATTTTCCAGGAAAATACCAGGAAGTTACAGAAAGAGAACATAGGTGGGATTATAGTTTAACAATATAGGCTGGTAACTTTCAGTGAAACAAACCAGATGACAGTCCAGTAGACAATTAAGTGATCTTACAGCAATTTCTCAGTATCTTTACATAACGATTAGTAACTAATCTGTCCTTGAGCCAGCAACCTGCTGTGCCACAATTCTTATCTTGCAACAGAGACTCAATAGCCTGGGGAAAATTTCCAGTCCTCCGCAAGGTCAATATTTGAAACTGCAAGGCTTTGGAAAACCAGGCCTTGTGAGGTACATATGCTTTATACTATATTCCATAGGTCAAGACTTTAGAAAGAGACGAACTTTGCCCAGAGAGAGAGCAGAAGACTTTGGGGAGGAAAGGCCATTTGGTTTTGGGTCCTGAAGGTTGAGTAGAGTTCAACCAGCTAGGCACCAGGTGGACAGTCCAGGAAGAGGGACCAGCACGTGCAAAAACAGTGTATGTTAGGAAACGAGCCCAGTGTGGCTGCAGAGCAAGAGTCTGTGGAGATGAGGCAGGATATTAACTCAGAAAGAGGGCCTGAGGCCAAGGGGTGAAGGACTTCCAGGAATTTGGGCTTTAGCAGATCTTGGTAGATATGAAGTTACTACATTTTTTTTTCCAAGCAGGGGAGCCGTGTTTGGACTCGTGTCTAAGAAAGATTAATTGGGCCCAGTAAGGAAGCTGAATTGGAGGTGGGGTGGTCCCAAAGGCAGGAAAAACAGTGGGGAGGGTCTCGTAATGGTCTAGACCTAAAATGACAACAGCATTTAGGGTACTGGTAATGGACGGGAAGAGGCCGGGACATATTGGGGGCCTATTTAAGATGTACGATCAGTTGCACTTGGTGACTGATTTAAAATGGGGTTCCTCACTGAACAACAAGTGAACAGTGGCACCATTTACAGAGGAAGAGGATGCAGGAGGCCTAGTGGCTCCGGTGATCCTGTGGCCAGTGTCCCTTTGTTTCTCTGAGCCCTTTGGAGGAGACCCCTGGATGCTGAGGCCCATGAGGGCAAGTGTCCTTCCTTCCTCATCTGTGTAGACCTAGGACAGCCAGGGCAGAATAGTGTACAGAGTCACTGGGTGCTATTTGTTTAATAAGTTGGCAGGGGGTAGGGGGCACAGTGTCCTCATTTGCTACATGGGCAGAACAGATGGACCAGGATGAAATGGCAGGAACAAAATCTAAACACCTGCTTGGGCTACCAAGGCCTGCATGATCCGGCCCCTGCCTACCTCACTGACTTCTGCCTTGACGAGCACATCCCAGCCTCGGTGGCCTCTCACTGTTCTTCAGGCAGCAGACTCATTCCCTCCTAGGCCTTTGCTTCTTTGGTTCATGCACTTCCTCCAATAGGCCTTTCCTGACTTTTCTAAAACAACTCCCCAATCCCACCATAACTCTCTCCTCTGATCTTCTACTTTCTTCATGGCACTAATCACTCCTGATTTATATGTTTACCATTTTATTGCCTATCTCTCCCACTTGTTTACATGCTCCATGAGGGCAAGGACCCCATCGCTCCTGTTCCTGCTGGATTGCCAGGGCTGGCACACAGGAAGAGCTCAGTCAAAAATGTCAAAACAGAACCTGGCACACAGGAAGGACTCAGTTAAAAATGCAGACTGAGCAAGTGAGTGGTCAAATCGGTCATGGTGGTCTCTAACATTCCTTCCAGGAGTCTTTTCTCTTTTTTTTTTTTTCAAGCTCCCCACAGGGCTTTGTACCCAGGAGGTGTTCATATATTTGTAAAGTTGACTGAAGGCTAAATTCCGGTTACTAAAAAATTTAAATGAAACCTGTAAGTTTGCTTTAGCCCCCTGCCTGGCTGTTGCTCTTTCTTTTTATTCCCAAATAGCACCTTTCCTCTCGACTCTGCATGAAGTGCCTTAAGAATTTATCAAAGAGAGCCTGGCTGAGCTGCCTCGCATTTCCTGCCTGTTCCCCAGCCTGGGAGCCCGTGGGTAAGAGCTGAGGAAGGGAGGAAAAGAGAAGGGGGGCTGTTTGCCCGGGCTTAGCACTGGCCACTGGCTGTCAGTCCAGGTCTCGAACAGCTGGAACCTGGCGTTCGTCTAAAATTCATGCCCTTGTCAACACTCCTGCCCTCGTCCTCAGACTCATCACCATTTTCATGATCTTCCCCGCTTGACATAAGCCCTTGACCTGTTCTGATCTGTCTCCATCTGTGAATTTTCCCTGCGTGTTCTAGACTGACTTATCATGCCAGCTGATTCCCAACTGTGTCCAGCTTTAGCAGGAGCTTGGCAACAATTCCTTGTACAATTTCTCTATGAAACATCTTTTTTGAAGTACAGGTACCAAGAGATCAGAATGTGGACTTTGGGGTCAGAATGTGGACTTTGGGGTCAGCCAGACTTGAGTGAAAATTTGACTCCACCACTTTCTCACTGTATGACTTTGGCCAAATAAAGTGTCCTCTCTGATTCCAGTTCTTGCCAAAATGTAATTTTCATAAACATGGTTCTCACACAAGTATACAGTGAACATATGTAAAAGATTTACTTAACTCACTAAGGAAGAAAACTGCCGGGTGGTACAGGTGGTCTAAAGAGCGTTCAAAAACAAATATTTATCCAAGATTTTTAGGAATGGATATTCAGTCTATCAGGAAAGGAGAGTTGCAATAAAACTGCCAAATGAGATAGAAAAATGGTAAGTGGCAACACAACTGGACTCTTTGAAAAGGGCCAAAAAACTGTAATCTTTAGTGCTGCCTTTTCTACTGGGTGGAGGTGATTTGCATCTCTATTGAAGAAAATTATTTGCAGCTTATGAATCTTTCTCAAGCTAAGGTAGAAGTTTGCACAATCTAGGCCCTAATTAATAATAAGTAGTAAATAGTTCAATTAAACAAATGTACATTTCCTAGAGAATTAAGGTAATCCTTGGGAGTATCTGTTAGATAAGGTTCCAATATGACATTAAAGGACATGTGACATTCTTTGCCTTTTTCCAACTTTTGAATAATTCTCCTTAGCAGTTTTCTCATGTAAAATAGGGATACAACAAGATACCTCCGTTGCATAGTATAGAGGAGATAGCTTATCAAGCCACACACGAGGCCCTTCTTTCCTGGTCAGTTAGACCAATAGTTTGCCAAGCTATTGTCTTTCATTAATTCCTTATTTTGTAGTAATAGCATCGAAAGGCAGAGAGGTGCCCCTCTGCCAACCGTTGAGGCTGTGAAGACACCAACCTCTTTCTTTTGTTGATCCAGCCCTAGGGGTTGGCAGCTGCTTCCTGCTGTTACTGTCTCCGAGTTACTTCAATGTTCTCTTTTAGCTTTATCCTTTCTTCAACACCTGCTTAATAAATTCATATACTATATTTTCTGTTAAAATAACAAGCATGGTTTCTGTTTTCCTGACTTAACTCTGACTATTACAGGTGGAGAAGGAACATATATTTTTTGAACTTTTGATAAGGAAGTTTCCTATTGAAAATACGATATGACTCCTAAAATTACACTCACTATTACATTCATCTTATTAATCTATTTTTAAAAAATTCTTTATTTAACTAAGAATAGGAGAATACGCTTTTTTTTTTTTTTTTTTTTTTTTTTTTTTTGCGGTTGGCTGGTACAGGGATTGAACCCTGGTTCTTGGTGTTATCAACAACACGCTCTAACCAACTGAGCTGACCTGCCAGCCCCACTATTACATTCACAACTGTTACTTTTACTGCTTCTGGGAAGTATTGTTACATTTTTACTACAAACAACACATTCTCACAGCACTTTGCCTACATTATCTCATTTAATCTTCAAAGCAATTCTATGAGCTGTTTGTCACTCTTGTCCTCTCTTTAAAAATAAAGAACTGACATCCAGAGAGGCCAAGTAGCTCTCCCAAGATCCCACTAGTTAGTGGTAGGTCTGGGATTCAAACCCAGGATGCCTGAATCCACTCTTCTTCATAAATTGTGACACATGAGTCATGGCTCCTATTTGTGTTGTGACAACGTGCATACAAGGGGAAAACTTTTCATCAAGATAAAAAATAAAGGAAACCTATGAGTGGTGGGAGCATTCGACAAGAAAAATTGGGGACCCAGATATAGAAGACACGATGCCCTTGCATGCTGTGATTGTTCAGCACCACGGACAGTGACCACAGCCTTACACCATCACCCACCCCCATGGCGATACAAAATACATTTCTTACCGTGGGGCCTGTCCTGTATCACTCTGTAGGTTGTGCCCTGCATGGAGTGCTTGGCTAGTGGGTAGAGGTGGGCTCTGACTGACAAACTGGGGTAGGGACACCTTTTAAAAGTTTTCTTATAGAAGCCCTGTGAATTATAAGTGATCCTGTTACTCTAGCTCATGGTCAAAATGTTTGAAAATGATTTTAGAGTTTGGTGTAGTAGATTGAATTGTGTTTCCCCAAAACTCCCTGAAGCTTGAATTGTGTCCCCAAGTTTTATGTGTTAGAAACTTAGCCCCCACTGTGACTGTTAAGAGGGTGGGAAATCCTACTATGGTAACTGAAAGGTGGAGGCTTGAAGAGGTGATTGGATTGTAGGACCTTGCAGTAGTGAATGGATTAAAAATGGTGGTCAGGGGCGTGGTTCTGAGGGCTTTAAAAGAAGAGGAGAGTCTGTCTTTCTCTCTCTCTGCTCTCTCTGCTTCCACCATCTTGCAATGTGAGACCCTTGGGTCACTGTTGCCACCACCAGATGGACTTTGGACTTGCCTAGACTCAGAAACTGTAAGCAATAAATTTCATTTTCTTATAAATTACCCAGTTCCATGTATTTTGTTATAAGCAACAAAAATGGACTAATACATTTGGTAACTGTGAAATGAATATAGCAGGAGTGAGACCCAGCAGGCCAAGTTTTGGTGAGGAGAGGAGAGAGGAATAATATTTGGGGAATTCCAAAGGCAAATTTGAGAGAAAGTCTTGGGAAGTATGAAGGTGTTAGGTGCTTGAGGGGAAAGGAGGTTAGGGAAAAGGTTGAGAGGAGGCCGCTTCGTGGAAGCAAATTTCTCAGACCTGATGATTTTGCCTAAGGTTGGACCCAACCTTAGATCTGAGACAGTGGAGAAAAGAATTAACAGTCATAAGACCTGGTTTAAACACCTGGCTCCATAATTGCTAGACTTTGAACTTGAAGGCAGAGTTGCATTTAATTTATCTTTGTGTCCTTAGCTCTGAGAATGAGGTGTGAGGTGATTGTGTATTGAACTGACCTATCTACAGATCCTATGCAGTCTTGGAACAGTCCTTCCAGAAATGTCTGAGGCTGTTTCCTCACCTACAAAATAGGATCCTCTTTTGTTGACAGGGTTCTTGCAAGGACCAAATGAAATAAAGTGATGAGCTTTGTAGAGTGCAAAGGTCTAAATAGCAATTGTCTGTTGTTTAATTGTTATGATGCAAATTGACTGGTCTCTGTTTTTAATTATGGAGAGTAGAATATACCATGAAATCCATAAGAAAGTGTTTTGGGAAATAGTAGTATATTTAAAGTCTGCCACTCCAAATGCTGTATGAAAAATCAGAATTCTATAATAAAAGAGAAGGATTCGTGAGGTATTTTTATAATTAATATGGTGTAAACACATTCTGCTTCACAAACTTTGTTCAACTTGTAAATGCAACTTCTACATCTTCAGAATGAAAGCTTTCTCCTGAATTTTTTATTTGTTCGAAAAGTCACTAGTTGACACTTATTTAAAATCCAGCATTCAAAACAAACCCACCAAACTTCACCAAAAGATGCAACCCCTTGATCTTAAAATCTAGGCCAAGACACAAGATGTGTAAGGTCAAAACTACATAGTCATGGTGGGCCTGTGGTGGGTGATGAGGAAATAAGCAGGTGGGGGAGGGGAAGGAAAGGAAGAGACAAGAAAAAAGATCAAAAGCTTCCCAAGCATAAGAAAATTTAGAAGTTTTTCTATTTCAGGACACGTGCTGTTTAAGACTAAAATATTCACTTTGAGGCTTTAAATAGATGAGTACCAAAGTGACACCACGGATGTCACTCTGGAAAACGTTGATGCATTAGGGTAATTTTTCACAGCATTCTTTCCACAGATGTAAATGTTATTTGTTTTAAATGAGAAAAGAAACACCACCAGTCTGAGTCACACTTCCCTGGCTATTCTTTTTACAGCATAAATTAATGATCTCACTGTTTGCACTGACAGATATTCAAAGGTGTTTAATCAGCTGTCTCTTACAAAACACAGCATTTTTTAGGCTGGCACATTTACAAATAAGGAGAAAACAGCCTGTAATTCCTCATAAAGTGGAGCCATGGTTCAGCTCCATTTGATGAAATGACATTCTCTTAGGCACTGCCTCATGAATGCATAAACAGGGCACAGCTTGGGAACTTCAGGTACGTGCTGAGCATAAATGGCATAAATATTGCATGGGTTACGTTAGCCAGACTCTGCAAGGAAGGGCACCTCAACCTTTCTATCCTAGTTAAAAGGAGGAAGGTAGAGAAGGGACAGCTAAGGTGAGAGATCACCTGTTGGTTTCCGATGAGTGTAGGTCATGCAGAAAGAACGCCTTTTACCCAGCAGAGGAAGCAGGGGTGGAAGAGTGGACATTTCCTTGAGCAGGAGATCATCCGTGCATGCAAGAGACAGATGATTATTATTTGCCCTGCCCTGATTATTGCCTCCTTAGAAGCAAAAGGATGATAATGCTAAAATGCATAATGTCTCCTTGAGTTGAGCCTAGATATTATTGACAGTCTGTGCACCAGTGCAACAATTACTAAATGTCCACTGTATGCCAAAGATGATGCTGGAGATGGTGCATCCTAAGGATGTGAAAATACTGCTGTCGTTGAGGAGCTCACAGTCTCAATGGGGAGGAACTAGTCAGGGCCCTGGGTAGCAACAGAACGCATTTCTGGCTAAGTTAAATAGAAAAGAGATATATTGAGAGGATATTGGCTGGCAAATAGGTAAATAAAATGTGGTAAAGCCATATAATGGAATACTATTCAGCAATAAAAAGGAACAAACTACTGATAACATGCAATGACATTAAGGAATCTTTAGAAAGTCAGACAAAAAAGAATACACAATGTTTGATTCCATTTATATGAGATTTCTAGAAGAGACAGAGAGTCCAGGAGATGATTGTGGTTGCCTGGTACTAGAGATATGAAAGGGAGTTGACAACAAATGGGCAAGAGGGAACTTTTTGGGTTGATAGAAGAGTTCTAAAACTGGATTGTGATGATGGTTGCACAACTGCATGAATGTATTAAAATGTATTGGAAAGTAAACTCACAAGGGTACATTTTATGGCATGTAAATTATACCCCAATAAAGGGACATGACAACTAAAAAGAAGGAAGGAAGGAAGGAAGGAAGGAAGGAAGGAAGGAAGGAAGGAAGGAAGGAAGGAAGGAAGGAAGGAAGGAAGGAAGGATATTGGGAGACTTAAGGAACTGAGTGTGGAATCTGGAAGTGGAGACAGCGAGCACTAACTGCTTCTGTAGGAATCTTGGCAGAGAAGAAATGGAGAGAGAAAGGGTGAGAGAAGGGAGCCAAAGTTCATAGAGGGGTTTCTTTGAGGATATGGGAGATGTGTGGAGGCAACATTCACAGGGTGAGGAAACAGAGCCAGCAGAAAGAGGGCGTGTGGATATTTAGGAGAGAGAAGGGATTCTCGCTGGAGCAGAATTGTGGGTGCATGGAAGGGAAGAGTTGGAGCATAGGGGAGGAATTAACCTCGGCACACAGAGGTCCAGCTCAACCTCTGAGATACATGAGAAGGAAGCAAGAAGGAGACAAAGAGAAATGTGTAGAGGAATGGGCTGTTAGGGTAAAGGCTAAGCTGCTATAACAAAAGAACCCCAGAATTGAGTGGCACAAACAAGATAGAAGTTTATTTTTTTCCCACGCAGTGGTCCAGGGTCTGCATCATCAAAGCCCCCAGAGTCCCAGGCCAGCAAGACAGAACTGCCACCGTCAGTATGTCACTGCCAAGAGTGTTTCCAGCCCATGGGAAGGAAAGGGATGAAGAGTCCAAGTGAGGTCTTTGTGAGAGTGACTTGAGCCCCCTGCAGAGGACTTAGTCACATGGCCACCCCTGCCTGAAGGGAGGCTGGGAAGTGTCTCTCATTGAGCAGCCCAGGGGAACATGGAAGCAATTTGGGGGGACAACAGTGCAAAAAGAGGAAATGTACATATTTCATGATTAATAGCCTCAGATTTCCTCCGTAAGTTGGACAGGAGGAGAGAACAGGGATGGATCGGCCACTTGAGGGGGGCGGTGGAGGTGTGGCATGGCAGTGAGGGAAGTAGGACAATTAAAAGGCTGTTGAGTGGTCCAAAGATCCCATTTGTCTGGTGCTGGTGCCATGTGGGGGCAGATGGTAGTACTGATCCAGACGTGGGGTTTTGACAGCAAGGCATAGAGAAAGGATGAGACTTAAGACAAACAGGACGGAGAGTTGCTGCAGCACTGAGACCCATAGCAGACGGCGATTGGCATGGACCATGGCTGTGTGTGCTAGTGCGTGTCTAGTGGGGATAGTCAGTTGCACAGGCTAGTGTTCCAGGCTAGAGGGGGCAGCATGAGAGGCCATGCGGGAGGGGGAGAAAATGGAGTAGTCAAGCAACTAGGGGTCAAAGAGTAACCATGTCTAGAGAGAGGCTGTCTGAGAAGGCGAAGAGCAAGAGATTGCATTCAGAGTGTGGGATTCTGGAGCTTAAGACTTTGGAAGCATCTCAAGGAATAACAAGGTCCAGGGGGAGGTGAATGTGGGGACTTGAGTGGAGGTTGTTGAGGTTGAGGCCAGTCAGGAGGCCAAAGTATTGAGCTGCTAACACCATTCAGGACGATGACATGTGGAAAAAAGGAAGAGTGAGTCCCAGCTGCCAAGAGGCTGAAGAATTGGAGGAGTGGCCAGGAAGCCAGGAGAAGAGCTAGGTGTAGGCGTGAGCTGCAGGGGACGAGGGCAGAAGCTTCCACAAGAGCAGAAGTCACCATGCGGTGTGGAACCCAGGCCCGGTGAACACCGAGCCTACCTCCAGGACCCAAATTGCATGAGGCCTGGGGAAATGACCCCTCTATTGTAGAGGGCTACAGGGAAAGCCATGTCCTGGGGCAGAGACTGCTGTTAACCAAGGCAGAAGACAAAGAAGCTGAAGATGTCAGGGAAGGGTGGTGATGATGACGGTGGGGAACAGGGAGCATGGAACAGCAGGGAAAAGCAGAACTCAGGAGTGAGGTGGCCAAGGGGAGTCCAAGGTCAGCAGGGAAGCAGGGCCTGGCTGGATTAGCTGCTTCAAGGCTCCCAGTGGGGCTCTGGTGTCTAGCTCAGGCCCAGCCTTGAGTGGACTCTGCCCTGAGGTGCCTAGGTGGTTCTATGAAGGCAGCCTCTGGGTAGAAACCCAGCAATCCTGGGCTCGTCCTATCAGAGCCAGGAGGTTGGGTGGGGCACGGTCTTGATGGCAGTTTCCACCAGAGTCTAGCGGTCTGGCCTTCCTGGAGTTGGTCAGAGGAGTCTTTCATGGCAGCCTCTGGGCAGGTACTTTGGGCCTAGGGCCATACGGACAGTGTATACCTAGAGTCGAGGAGTTCTTTACTGATCTGCTACTCCTTATGGTATTTTCTTTGAAAACATATGGCGTATCTTCCGTGCCCACTGTAAATTCAGTTTAAACTCTTTCATGCATGGGGTTTCAGCTCTTCCTAACACAGATCACTGTTCTTATGAGGCAGACACAGGAACACACACAGGTGTATCCACGGTAGATACAAAGTCTACACATGGAATCAGTACTGAGGCTGCAACACTGCATCAATACACAGTCAGTGCTTCCCTAAGCCACCATGCCTGTTCCATTAACTTAACCTTGCCTTTCATTACTCACGCACTTACTTTCAAGTAAGCAGCTGGAACTCGGGATTTCAGAAGAGTGTAGCATATCTGAGCATCGCTCATTAACTGGAGATCCTGGTGGAATCAAACCAGGTTCCTGTGCCTGGTTGTCCTGCCACTGGATCAGAGCACCCAGCTTCATTCCACTGAGACTAGGACACTCATTCCATTCACTGGGAAACCCTAATGTACCCTGGCTTATTTTGCAAATTGCGGTATCAACATATTTAGAGCTGGCGGAGGCCTTGAGGATCACCTTGTACCCTTCCTCGTTGTCCAGCATCTTATATCCTGATCCCACCTCTGGCCTCTCTGCACTAGGTACATGATGTAGCATCAGCCACAGACTCTCTTAAATTCCAGCATCCTCTTTGCTAAGTCCATCCTACATCAACCGCAACAAAAAAATAGCCACTTTGGCCCACAATGCTTAGATTCCAGGTTAAATTGTCTTTGACTAAATTTTTAAAAATATTTCTTTTACCTTTGATTGAAGAAAAAAAATATCATTCTTTACAGAAAAATATGCTTCAGTAATGTGTAGTAAACCCAGACCCAACTTTAAAAATATGTTTTGACATTTCAAAGCAATGGGCAAGCATGAAACATGAGTCCTTAAGTCTCCCCTCTTACTACCTGTCCCTTTTGAATCAGGGCAGAGATGGTGAAGGATTTTCATCTTGTGTACCAACTTGGATTGATTAGCAGTGCTGCAGAAAAGGACTCTAGGGTGCTTGCAGGTTGAGTGAGAAAAGCACTGTGGCAGATGAACAACGTCTGTCTCGCGTGTCAGCGCCAGGGGTGAAACATCAGAAGACAAAGATGAACAAGCTCTTGAAAGCAAGTGAGCAGAGCGTTGGGAGGGGTCGCCATGCCACCTGGTCTTGAGGCACCCCCTGAGCTTCCCCTCCTTCTCCATGTCCTCTGCTCCTCATAACCCCTGCCTCTGCCCTCACTCCTGGGGACTGTCTTGTCCCACCATCTCAGGGACATTTGTAAACTGCATTAATCAGATTCCTAAACCTCTGCCTATCTCCTTTCAGCACAACTAGGCTGCACTAAAATATTGAGCAAGTTGAATCTTAAAACCAAGAGGAAAATAGAAGATATACACATTATAGATTCAACTAGATATCTACTGCATCAATGAATTCATTCTTTTCAGACCCTCTCTGCCCCTATTTGAGTGATTGCTGAAGCGCTATTTTACCCCTGCTCCTTAGACATGAAATTATGTCTACACTCCTTTACTGCTGCAAAGGGCAGGTCTGCCCTCAAGCATCAGAGCGTTCACTGTCCCTGGTTGTGGAGAGGGAAGCATTATCCCATGTCTCTGATTAAACCGTATCCTCTACCTAAACTCATGATTCATCTCCTTTGTTATCTGAATTCCCTGATCTCTGGTCTCTGTTGGAGCCACTGATCAAAACAGGAAATATAGGAGGATGACAATGTTGGTGGGGGAAAACTGAGTTCAGTTTGGAGCCTGTTGATTTGAGGTGTCTATGTGCCATCTGTATGGAGATGCCCACTGGGCAGCTGACTCTCCTCGAGTTTAGGAGGGAAGTCATCTAGTGGCCACCTGGTAAACCTGCTCTCTGATGAAAAAAACCATGATTTGTAGCATCTGTCCACTTCCATAGTGTAGATATGGCTACAATGTCTGATTTCAGTTTACCAATGGTTTAAAAAACCGTTTGCAAATTTCCTAAATACTTAGTAATTAACTCTTGTGAGTACATACAAGCCAGTTTCAGCACACCGTTAGAAGTTGAGACCAGAGATATACATCTTGGAGTCGATGATGGCAGAAAAAGCTCTGGAAGTATGTGGCATAAAGGGAGAAGAGGATTAGAGGCCCAATTCCTTAGCGTCCTGCACCTCTCACCACCTTCTTCCTGGGGCACAGAAGAACCTCCACTTCAGAGGAATGAGAGTAATTGCTGGGATTCTATACACAGGATGCAGAGCCGTAGAATCAAAAGCCCATCGAACTTGAGCTCACAGTCAGGGAATAAAGGTTACTCCATGAGAATCAAAGTTCTGAAAATGGGTGGTGGAGGGTAGGAGAAGGGGTGACTAACGGGCACAAAACTATACCATCTACCCCAAGTGAATCATTGTGCAGTATATGCATGTATTGAAACAACACACTGTACCCCACAAAAACATGCAAGAAAATGTTAAAAAAAAAAACAAAAAAACCCAACATCAAATAGACAATAGCCACCTGCAGAAGTTCTCCTACCTCAAGACACAGTCTGTGAATGTACTACCAAGGAGGTCGGGAAACAACTAGTCCAAGTGGGGTGCCCCAGGAACATTCTCAGGACCTAGATGTCATTGGAGCAGGCTGCCACTCAACAGCTGGCAGTTGGGCAGGCAGAAGGAAGGATGCTTTCATGGAAGGGCAGGGTCTCCTCAAGGTCTAGAACAAAGTGCAGTAAGGACAGGGCCTTTGTTCATCTGTCCAGCACTGGTTGGGCAGCACCCATGTCTTTATCTCTGCAAGGGAGAAGGTGGCTTTGGGTTATAAAGTGGCTTATCATCAATCCCCTTACAGATCAGCTGGCTCCCTCTGCATGGATTTCCACCGCACTGAGCTCCCATGCAGACTTGCAGCACTCCCTACAGTAGGAAAGGTGCTGCAGGACTTACAAATTCTAGCTATACAAGGGTACTTCAAAAAGCTTGTGGAAAAATAGAATTACAAGATAATAGAGATCTTTCTGTGAATTTTTCAAAGTACCCTGGTATATAGGCAGACATATTTCTGATCACTGTTGCTTGTTTGGTCAGCATCTTTGCGACAGGTGGAATCAGTTCCTCTTGAGTCTAATAAACTCTGGATTAACTATCACTGTCATTCCTATGACCTCTACCACAGCTAAGCCTTTGTGTACCACAGGCAGTAGCAGGCACTGGGCCAAGCACTTTGCATATATTATCTCAATTTATCTTTGTGACAACCTTATCAGTTAGGAATTGTTAACTGCATTTGCAGATTAGGAAATTGAGGCTCAAGGAGTTCAAGTCACTTGGATGCTCTGCAAATGTGATCCTGAGGATAAGACCACGGGCTGCGAGACTCCACCAAAGCCAACATAAGGACTTGCTGGGGCAGCCTGTAAAGTGAAAGCTCCTGCCCCTTACCACCACTTTTTAACAACAGCTGGTTCCATCCTCTAGGCCTGGGCGATGGCCTCTGTTGCCTCCCTTGGGGAGGACACTCATATGGGATAAATGAGGGAGAAGTCACGAAACAACAAGTGATGACGTTCTGACAAATGCAATGGGCTCTTGATTATAAGGGTTGCTCTGTGCTTACGCAGGACCCTCCAGCTCTCTCGATTGAACTATGAAGAGGACCGTCTCCTTCAGAGAGCTGCTTCCCGAACTGCCAGAGACTTGTTATTGCGTTAGGCAGCGCAGGAGGGCATCTGGCTTCCCTCAGGTTAACATATACTGACATGCTGGCATGGGCAGTAGAACTAACCGAGTTACCCAAGCCTCCAAGGCAGTAAGGGGGTTGGCCTGGTCCTAGGAAAAGTTGGGCACTTCAATAATAATAGTAACAGGGATGGCAATAGCAGTGGTAGGAAGAAAAAGAAGGAGAAAAAGAGGAGATATTACTTGTGGAACAGGCACGAAGGGCCGGATCTGTGCTAGGGGCTCTGTGGACATTCATGGCTCATCCAGGAAGTCAAGGACTTCTTAGGATGTCCCAAATAGGGCAGGAAAAGTACTGAGATCAGTGGCTCTTTTCCTTCATGAGTTGTGACCTCCTTCAACTGATTATCATAGAAATTTTCCTCTCAGGCTGGCAAGATGCCAAGGGACAGAGCTGCGGACATCAGGGAGAATGGCAAAGTGTCACCCAGAGGGCTCTGCAGCCGATGAGTCACAGAGAGGAGGTGGGTGGCTGGTCACCAGCTCCCTGCCCCGGCTGCTCTAGCACCTTGGCCCAGTTCATGCCCAGATTGCATAGGGCCCCCGAGTGGAAAGGCTTGATTTAGTTTCAGCCAAGATGGTTCCCTCTGTCTCCTGGTCACATACATGACCAGCAGCAGACACAGGCAGAGCTGCAATCTTCCTCCCTCCCCCGAGAAAGCCATTCATTGCTCTTAAGGATGACCCGGCACTGGCCCAGGTGCAATCTTTTGTGCAGTGCACACACCCTTGGTTCCCAAGCCCGTGGAGCTAGGAAGCTGGCTGACAGTGACCTTTGCCTCCTGGAGCCCATTTACTTGCCATGGCACCTTTCAGTGGCCCTCCCTACACACAACCCCATTTGGTGTGTGGCAAACACTCCTATTTAGTCAATCATTTGGATGGTTTTGCAGGGAGAGGAGGTTTCCTAACTAGATGGGAAGTTCCTTGATCCTTCCTTATATAACCTTCATGGAACCTTCTTCATGGAAACTTGAGGTCAGCACCCCTCCCAAGCATCCCTTTTTCTCTGGTATATTTGGGGGAAGGGGTTTGTATCACGTCCATGTCTCAACCACTTCTCTCTAACACTTGCATCTCTGGACTGGCTTGGCTGGAGCCTACCTTTACCCCTTCCCAAGGACACGTGGACTTGAGGCCAAGAGGGCAGCTGCTTTACTGATCATTTGGGGAGCATCAGAGGGCTTATTCTGTAGTAGACACAGAATATTCCTTAACATTAGAAACCTGTCCTAAAGGGCCTGTCAGCCCCTACTGTCAAGAATCTCTCCTTTCTCAGCAAGTCTCTGCTGTCTCACTCAGTGTCTCCTCTCCCCCAACCCGCTCTTCCTGAGCGTCCCCCAAGCCCCCAATTTGTTTTTTTATTATGAAGAGGAATCTGAGTTCTCTAAGTCATGCCTTGGAGTTGTGTGCTGAGGACTCTCTTTTCACCACCAAATGGCTCACCGAGAATTTTACTGAATAAAAGCCCGTCTAGTCTGGAGGAAATCATTCCACTCCCTTAGGGAAGCAGATGAGGCTGCAGGAGATTGTAGTTGGAGTCTCCTCTGCTAAATCACTCTCTTTCTTGAGAGGTGGCAACATGGCTGTGTGGAAACAACCCCAACAAATATTCCTTCACTAGACTCTTTTTGCTGTCATTGCTCTCTCTCAGATCTCTTTGACTGACGTTAGAGGGTGGAGGTATCTCTGTGTTAGTTCATCTTAGGCAGACCTCTCTATAGCAAACATCTCTCCATATCTCAGTTACTCAACAAAATAAGTTTATTTCTCATCAACATACAGCTCCAATGTGGATCAGGTAGGGGGTGCTCTACTCCAGGCAGTCATTCAGGGACCCAGGTTCCTTCCGTCTTGTGGTTCTATCTACCCGAGGATCTGAGAGTCCTCTCTATTCAGCAGGCCTATGGGAAAAGGGAGGTTTGTGGGGAATGGCTTGTGAGAGGGTTATGCTTAAAAGTGATGGTCATCATTTTGGCTCACATACCAGTGGCCAGAATTCACTCACATGGCTATACCTAACTTCAAGGAAGGGTGGACAATGTGGTCTAGCTGTCCTGGAACAAGTGTGGAACATGGATATTGATGAGCCCTAGTGGACTCTGCCATTTTCTTTTAAGGATACCTTCCCTTTACTCCAAGTTGGAGCTCCTTTTAGTGGTCCATCCAAGTTTGAAAAGAAACACTGGCACCTTTCATTGATATGAGACTAGCCATGAAACTAAAGTCTCCTGCATCTTTCTCTGGACAATTCCATTGAAGTCAGAGGCAAAAGGCAGGCAGAGAGCAAATATCCTAATGCTAGAAGGAGGACCATGAGTTCTTCTCAGTTAAAAAAAAAATACAGCAGTCACATAGTTTTGATAATTTGGCATCTTACTCCTTCTTCCTATTTTCCTCCAAACACAGTAGAAAAACAGTCATTTATTCTGTGTCCTCTGCTCTCTTACATCTCAAAATCTTGCCTTCAAAGCTTCAGGAGAGACTACATTCACTCCAAGATAAAAACAAAAATAAAAATAAAAAACCCTTGTAAAATCATAGCAACTTAGTGGGAGGAGAATGAAATGTTCTCAGCTATCTCTTGCTATGGAAGATGTGAAGGGAATATAAATAAACTTAGACAGTGCAATTTACTTTGCTGAAGCATAAAAATTATAGGGTTTCAATCTACAGAAAGAAACTAAGGGGCTTTTTGACACTAGGTAAGTACATTGTGTGCAGTTGGCTCCTGATTCTCCTAGAAATGAAGCTCCCTGGGGAGAAGTCTTGATATCCAGAAAGAGAAGGGGATAGGGAAGGTGGCCATTCATTCTTGCATGCCTAGGACAGCTGTGGCTATGCCTGTTCTCCCCATGGAATCACCCATAGCCCCTTTGCTTCCAAAGGCCTCCAGTGAGTTGATAAATTATATGGTTATATAGCGGCATTTTAATACAGAGCAAATTTGTTTACATCTAATACTACTTCAGCAAAAATATACTTATAAACAGCATCAGGAAAATGGTTTAATAAATCATGGCTTATTCATAAGGAGAAAGTCAGCAGGTGATGACTTTATGCAAGATTTGAAAACTCTTGGGACCCACAGTACTGCCGTGGCTCCCTAACTGGTTTCCTTGCCTTCAGTCTTGTCCCTTCTAATGTGCTCAGGGCCATTGTTACAGCACTGTGGATTATATCCTACACAACTCCAGGAGATGCCATTCCCATAGACCAGGATAGGAGTGGCGCCTACACTAGAATTGTGTACTACCTGACCTGCCCGACTGTATAGCATAGTAGTCCTGAATGTGTTTGCCATGCTGCAGTCTCAACGCTTGTTCTTAAAATGAATACACTGAACATAACATTCCCTGACCGAAACCATTGAAACCATTCAGTGCCTCCCCTTTGACCTCAGGATCAAGTACAAACTCCTTATTTTTGCTAACAGAGCAGTTCACGATGATCTCTGCCCCCTGTCAAACTCCCTAGCCTCTCCTCTAGCCTTTCCTCATCATGGAGTCTGTGATGGTTAATTTCACATGTCAACTTGCCTGAGCCATGGGGTGCCCAGATAGTTGATCAAACATTATTCTGGGTGTTTCTGTGAAGGTGTTTATCAGATAAAATTAACTTTTAAATCAGTGAAGAAGATTGCCCTCCATAATGTGAGTGGATCTCATCCAACCATTCAAAGGCCTGGTCTGCATAGAACAAAAATCTGACCTTCCCCAGCATAAGAGAGAATTCTCCTGCCTGACAGCCTTTGAACAAGAATATTAGCTCTGCAGAAGTGAGGTTTACATGAGCTAATTCCTTATTCTCTCTCTCTCTTCATATATATGTATAAATACACACGTGTGTGTGTATATGTATGTGCATGCGTATATGTATATATAAATACATATATAAAGATTATACATGTATATCCCCTATTGATTCTGTTTCTCTGGAGAGCCCTGACTAATTCAGATTTTGGTACCAGGAGTAGGGGGCTGCCATAACAAGATGCCACAGATTGGGTGGCTTGAACAACAGACATTTATTTTCTCACAGTTCTGTAAGCCGGATGTCTAAGATGAAGGTTTTGGCGGCATTGGCTTCTGGTAAGGCCTCTCTTCCTGGCTTGTAGACAGCCACCTTCTCACTGTATCCTCATGTGATCTCCCCTCTGTGCAAATGCATGGAAAGAGAAAAATCTCTGATGTCTCCTCCTGTTTTCCTTGCCTCCAGTCTTACTGGACTAGGGCCTCACCCTGTGACCACATTTGACCATAATCACCTCCTAAAAGGGCTTATCTCCAAATATAGTCACACTGGAGGTTAGGGCTTCCACATATAAATTGGGGAGGAACAATTCAGTCCATAGCAGAGTTCAAGCTTCCCACACTGAATTGCTCTCATGACATATCCTCCAAGAACTGTGCACTTGCTTCATGTGGGTCTTGCTCATGACATGAAAAACACTCTTCCCTTTGCAATGAACACTCCTCCTGACTCCTCTTCACTAACCTCACTGCTATGAATCTTTAGGTCTAAGGTTATAAAGCACCTCCTCCAGGAAGTCTTCCTTGAGCACCCCACTACATGTCCAGGTTGGAGGTTCCTCTCATGGGTTTTCACAACCCTTTTAATACAATTCCACCCACTTATCACCTGCGTTGTCCTCACTTTGTCATTGCCTGTCTTGTTCTCCATTGAAGCCCAAGCATCTAACACGGCCTCGTGCTGTAATACATTCACAGTAGATACTTCTTAAACTTAAGATGAAAAAGCAATAAAAATGGTAAGTATGCTATGATTATAACAATAAAAAACACTTGAGTAAATTATAAAAATGTTAAGATTGACATGAAAATGACAACCACGGAGGTTGTGTTTGTTGGTGGAATTATTGGTGGTTTTATTTGCCTTTTCTCTATTTCCCAAGTTTTCTATAATGTGATTACATTATTTTATAACTTTAAAAGTATGTGTTAAAAGTACATGCAACATAACATTTTATTTCTCAGCCCTAAGCTGACTTATTTTAAGCTGTATTCCAAAGGAACCAATTTCCTTGTAACAAAAGATTCTGAAAGGAGCCCTGGAGTTGCCCCTAATGAGATTTGACCTATATGTCGTTAATTGGGATGGGGGGTGGGGGTGGGGTGACCTCCCTGGAGAATGGTTCATTACTTCTCTGTGGGGTTTCAATAATGAGCACAGCAGTACTTTGGCAGGTAGGAATTCTCCAGATGGTGGGCCTGCCTTGGGGATCTGTATTACAAAGATGTCCTATAGCTCAAATGCTGGAAGACCAGTGTGGTCTGGATATCTTTTATCAAGGTGAAGATACCTGGCATTACCTCCTAGTTTTTAGGTTCAAGGGCAGAGAGGAAATCAAACACCTGAGGATATTTATAGTCCAGGGTAATAGCCTCTCTAGGTCTAAAGAGAGTCATACATCTGCTGGCATTCACTAGCCGAGCAGCCATGCTGCATCGGTGGTCTTGGGAGAGGGGCTAGTTCCGAGACAGTCATTAGAATTCCTGAAGGTCAGGGATGACCTGGTGGGTTTGTTATGGTGAGATGAGAGGATGAAGAGCAAGGGCAACTAGTACACACTCAGCTCTGTGTGTGGCAAGCACTGTGCAGCGTCCCTTAATATGCCTCCCCAACAGCCCTTACCCACCCCTTCCTTCCTGACTGCATAGCCACCTGACATTTTAAAGGATGAAAATATCAGAAATCTGCTAGAATATGTGACCCTAATCTTGGGCAATAGCACCCAAGGAGAAGACTGTTGGGGCTTCTGGGATGTTTTTCACCCCAGTAAAATGTGACAAGTGGGAGGAAGTGTTTTATTTTTCCACCAGATATTGCCATGTCTACATGCAATGGCTGGAACTGTAGCAGCCATCTTGTGAACATGAGGAAAAAAGCCTATATCCATTTGTCTTGCAGCTCAGGTGGAGGGATTTCCCTGTTAGGATTTACTCTACAGAAACTGCTGCTCACTCTCTGGCTCTAAGATTTCCCAAAGATTCTCTCCAGCCAGGAGCAAAAGCAGAAACTTAGCACAGGGTAACAGATGCTCCTGCTAAATATGATTACTTGTCTTGAGAAGCGGTCAGATTTGGGGACATTTTGGAGGTAGAGTAGATGATGAAGTCAGCTTCAGAAGACACCCCCCTTTACCCTCTGCCAATCATCCAGTGCCTGGATCAGCTGAAAACTTTCCATCCTTGAGTGGGCCATAAAAATAGATAATGTCTCTATACCCTCCTACCTCTCAGAGACTTCCTGTAGGTCCCTGGACAAAAGCTGTGAGTAGGTCTGCAAATCTCACCTTACAGTGAAAAACAAGTCAGGTCAATGCTAGTTGAATGAAAAAGTTCAAATTCTGTTGCTTGTAGCCAAAGACAGGCAACACCCTTCAACCCTCATGAGAACCCAGTGATGATGGTCTTATTGTGCCCATTTTACAGATGGCGCAAATCTCTCATTCTTAGGCACTTCACACCCTACCTTGTGCCTGATCTCCCTTTCCCATTCCCACCCCAGGTCACTCCTTGCTGGTCTGCACCAGGCCCCTCCTGACATCTAGGGTGCAGCTCACTTCTCCCTTGACTCTCGGCCTGAGCCCACCTCTGGGCCTAGCCTTGGTCTGCCCATCAGCCCCTCATGTCAGCACACTCCTGCTGTACATCTGGTGGCTCTGGGCTTCAGCCACCACCATTGCAGCATTCTTGGCTCCTGGCAGAACCCTTTGCCCTGGTGGTCCAAAGAGAACACTCCCAATGAACATGATTTATCCCGTGATTTATAGAAACTCCTGATTGTCTGACCCCTGCTTGACAAGACCTTACAGACATTAAGCCTCATTAATTCTCATTACAGCCCCAGAGAGAGGAATTATTTACAGCCCTGCCTGGGTACAAACTCACAGACATGTGGGTATTTTACCACTTGGATGGGCAAACTGAGTGTGAGAGCCAGCTTCTGGGTCTGGAAACAGACAGGCATTGCAGCTCCACCAACCACCTCTTACGAAGCCAGGTAAGGGAGGTTTTCTATACTGTAAAAATCACAGGGTTAGAACTGGAAGTAGTGTTAAGGGTAATCTACACTAACTCTCTGTGAACTACTTGAAGCCAGAAACTTTTGTTTTATGTGTTGCTGTGGGATCTGTGTCTGACACTTGCAACTATCTGGGGCATGAGCTGTCCCAGAGAAGTCAGGTGTGTTGTCCAAGCCCCACAACAGTGTAGCAGGTAGACCAGAGCCAGGACTCCTGGCCTCCAGGTTAGGGCCCTGCCTGGGATGCTGAGCCCAACCTCTGATAAAACCAGTGCTCAGCTGGACAGCATGGAAACATTCAAGAGGCATGTGATTTTAAAGAAGACTCTAATCCACACTGAACTCTAAATGCTAGATCTGGCAGTGCAGTCAAGTGAGCTGGAGGGTTTTAGGCTGCAAACCAGAAAGAATGAGAAATTTGCACTAGATATCTTTATTTATTTATTTGAATAAATAGCATTGACCTGACTTGTTTTTCACTGTGGGATAAGATTTGCATAGACTCTGTCACAGCTTTGTCCAGAGACCCACAGAGGTCTCTGAGAAGTGGGAGGATTTCGGGGCATTATCAGTTTTTATGGTCCACCCAAGGATGGAAAGTTTCAATGGATCCTTAGCTCCGCTGATCCAGACACTGGGTGATCGGTGAGGGTGGGATGGGTTGGGAGTTACGGAGCCAAGTCCATTATCATCTGCTCTGCCTCCAAAATGTCCCCCTAATCTGATCACTTCTCTCTATTGCCCCTAACCTGGTCCAAGCCACCACCACCTCTCACCAGGATGGCGTTGTCAGCCTCCGCTCAGTCCACCTGCTCCCATTCTTACCTTCTTTCCATCCTCTCCTTGCACAGTAGGCACAGCGACCTTTGAAAACAAGTAAGTCAGTGTTTCCCTCCCCTGCTTTAAATCCTCCAATCGCTTCCCACCTCCCCTCAACTCAACTCCTAACCTCCTCCCATGGCCCCTGAGGCTGGCCCTGAGCTGGCTCCTGCCTCCTCTGTCCCCTCCTCTCCTGTCACCTCCCTCTCATTCTACTCTCCACACTACCCTTGTTTCCAACCCTTGAAACCCACTTGGTTTCCTTCTGCCCAGAAACCTCTTCCAACAGATCTCTCTCTGGCTGTCCCCTTGTTCAGGACTCAGCACAAACGCCACTCCCCACCAACCACTAGCCCCCATTGTAGAATCTGATGCTATCAGACATCGTCTGGCTCACTTATTTGGTTGCACTGTTTTTGTTCTGTAAGGTCCATTGGAGGAGAGTCTTTCTCTGGCCAAGTTTGCCTCTGAGTCCCACACCTAGAACAGTACTGCATCTCATCGTAGGTATTCAACAAATAGCTGTTGAATGATTGAATTCTCTGGGAATTCAGTCTTACCACAGGTCAATATTTCACAGGATAAAATCCCTTGTAGAAGCTATGGTGTTAATAATGGTGATTGTTAGGTCTCTGGAACTGAGAACCTGACTTTTAGAAATCCCCCACCCTTCAGTTTCATTTCTCTAAATTTCCTTCTTCAAGGTCTCTGCTTTCCTAAGTCTCTGCCCCCAGGAGCAGGCTGAGCAGGCTATGTCCAGAGTGTAACACTGTCACTGCTTCCCCAGCTAGCCCAGGGTTTCTGTCTCCCCAAGTCTCTGTTCCCACCAGCAAGCTCTACCCGGAATGGAACATCATGAATGTCGTCCTAGGCTAGGCCAGATGCCAGCCTTAACCCCATAAAAGAAGACACCCAACTGCCTCCCGGTGCTGATGCCGTTTTTCAGCTCAGCCCAGCAGGTCCACTTGCCCTTGCTAATAAAGTCTTCTTTCTTCCTTTACCTGGCCAGCGTCTCCTTCCTCAGCGACCCCACAGTGATGATGATACGCATGAGGGAGATAACGCGCTCACTGAGCATTCTACCTGCTGTAACATTTCCTAGGCTACCTGGTGCTCAGTGGACTAGTTCTGCATATGGGACATGTTGGAAGTCTGGTGTGTCACTTCTGGGTGATGGCAATGGAAGTCCTGGATGAGTTTCTCCTGCCTCTCCTTCCATTCTGCTGTATGTTCCACTTGGTGTAGCTGTGAAAGGCGGGGGCCTTGTGGCGATGTGAAGCACACCCCATTGACTCATGGTGATAGCCTGAGTAAGAAATTAAGTTCATTGAGTAAAGCCACTGGGATTTGAGGGCTTACATGTCACTGCATCATACCTGGCTTCTCCTGACTAATGCAAGAGCTAACATGTTGTGAGCTCTTACTGCATGCCAGGGCTTTTGCATATATTATCTTATTTAGTCCTTACAGTATCTTATAAAGTAGATACGATTATTATTCTCATTTTACAGGTGAGGAAAATGAGAGACAGAAAGGTTGAACAACTTGCCTGGAATCACAGTTAGAGAAAGTGGTAGAGTTGTGGTTTGAATCCAGGCAGTCTGACCCCAGAGCTCATACTTTTTAATCACTGTCCTAGATGTCTAAGAAACACTAAATACATTTTTTCAATAGTAAAGATAAAATATAAAATCCTTTGTCATTAAGAAGTTTCTCCCTAATGGTTATCATAAGAACATCTTTGCGATAAAACCAATTTGAGATGCTGTTTCTGGCTTGCTTCTCTTTGTCTTGTAATGATCGCTAATTAAATAATGCTGCAAGCAGGTCTGCTTTATGGAGCCAGTCTGCTGTTAGGCCAACTAATTTAAAAATGTATAGATCTTCCTGCTTCAGACCCGAGGCCATATTGATTCTGAAATATGCACCACTAATTGCTGAGAGCCTAATGCTAAGAAGAAAATAAAAGAGAAAAGCTTTCCTGTCAATATTTGTTACTAACCTTGACAAATAAACATTTTAAGTGATGGTGACTTTTTCCTCTTTTAAAGCTTTAATTACTGGCTTGCACACACTGCAATCATTTTGTTCTTGTTTGTGGTTAATAGTCTGTAATCCATTTTAATTACATTCTTTGCTTATCAAGATTAGACTCCCGAACAAGGATAGAACAAAATTTAACTTCTGCCTTCTATCTGCTCTCTTCTTATCCAGTGCCTGAAAAATGTCCTAGGATTTGAAAACATCTCAAAGATAAAATTTTCTCTTTAAGCTTAAAGTGAACAAACAAACCATAAAGAGGAACTTTCTCTCTACTTTTTATAGTCTGTCAGTTCATTGACAAAAGGGGTTGTACACATCTGCTGCTTCTATTAAACTTAGAATGTGAAACTTGTCAAGAACTTTGGGAGGGTATATGGGGGGTGGGCTTCTAGGGTGAGGAAAATGTTCCCCTTGACCTGGGTGGCGACTACAGGGGAGTTTTGTTTTGCAATAATTTATTGATCTTGTGCATCCTTCCATATGTGTGTTGCATTTCTATAAAAATGTTATTTAAAACACTGAACATGGCTAGGTTTTCAGGTTTTCACTGAACGTGCTTTTGTTAGGGCAACCACTTAAAGGCAGCAAGCTCTTTCTTGTAACCACTTCTGGCTAATATTTTCATTTTTTAAATTTGTATTTACGAGAGTAGAAATTATAAGGAATTACGTCTGCAATGCAGAAAGATATCACCAAAGATAATTTTGCTTACCTAAGAGTCTAACGTGGAAGTTCCTGGTCAGTGGGAGATCTTCCACACAGTGATTCAGGGATCAAGTCTCATCCTGCAAAACAGATCTGACAAAATCTCGGTCAAGTCAAAGGGAGATCCAGAGCAATGATAGTCCACTAGAGGAGTCTTGCACTGGGCAGAAATGGCCAGCTCTAGTACCCCCACCATGTGCAGTCTTTGGCTGGGGGATGCCCTGCAAGAGCACAGCTTCAGCTTTAAATCTAATTGCAGTCCTTGCAGCTGACTGGCAGTTATCTCCTGAAAGGCAATATGAGAGGTACACCTCCATGACTGTCACAAACACTCTATAATGGGGGAGGAAATATTTTGTGTGTGGGGGGGGCAGGTCTGGCTAGAAAGCCTCTCTGCCATAGTAGTGGAGGCCAGATTTGAACTTCACTCCGGAACCATGCTGTCTGACTTCCCTCAGTGGCTGAACTGCCTTTCACTGCCCCTGAGATGTCCCACTGCCTCACTGTCTCTGGGCCATTATGGAGCAACTTAAATTTTATTGCCTAGCTTCATTCCTTTTTTTCCTGATCAAAACCTCCATTATTGTCTGGAGATCCAAACTTCCTCAACTCTTAATCCATGTGGTTTGGTTGGGCTTCCCCATCTCCACCGTTCCGGCTCTGTGGTTAGTCCTATTTCCTAACCAGAGTGAAGGTTTCAGCGTTGGGCACATGACCCCACCAGAGACTTCTGCTAGGCATGCTGAGGTGGAAGAGAGTGTCTCTGAGAAAATGCAGGGCTGGAGCTGTGCAGCCATCTTGCCACCATGAGGGAACAGCCTGGAGCAGTTAGGACCCCACGGGGAGCGTGAAGGAGAAGACAGCATGGTGGAAGGAAGAGCCTAGAGACGGATAGAAACCAAGTCTCAGTGAATAGGTCTGAGCCCAAAATCTACGTGTCTGTACCCAGACCTGGACTTGTCAGTCACAAGGGCAATAAATTCTCTTCTTACTCAAGCGAGTTTGAGTTGGTTTCAGTCCCTTTCAACTGAAAGTGTCTTAACTAAAATCCAACCATCAGACTCAAAACACACCCAATTTGGAAATATTTATTTTCATTTTATTTACCAAAGTCCCTAAGGTCAACCACCAAATCAGTCCCAGATAGTTAATTAACACCAGCCAAGAAGAAAAGCAGTAATTTTGTTTTAATTAAATCAACACAGTAAGGTTCCTTCTCCCCATAGCATCCCCTTGCCCCAACATGCACACACTTAGTGTTTCAGCACTTCCACCTACATTTTAACTGAGGTCTCTCTTGGAAAAAACACTAAGTGACAGAACTATTTTTAACTCTGTTTCCCAAATTGACTCTGACTCCTTGAGGGCAGGGATTTAGAGCATCTCATATTCCCAGATCCTAGCACAGAGCCAGGCAGGAAGTGGTGGTTCAATCAAACCTAGACGTGACGATGCCCAGCTGGTGTCCCCAGCCATGAGGTAGAAAGGCAGACACCTTCCCACGCCCTGTCTGGCTGTGTGTGTGTGACTCATCAGGTTTCTGCAGAGAAAAGGTCACCCAGGGCCTCCCTGGAGTGAGTCAGCAATGTGACTGGGCCTGCTAAGGCCACCCGGCATGGACCACCAGCCTCCTCCACCATATGCCCCTCTCTGCCTTACCTGCCCCTCCTTTTCTCTTTCTAGCTACTTCCTCCTCCTCCTCCTTCATTTCTTTTCTTTCTTCTTTCCAAGTCCCCTACCCTCACCCCATGAGTCTGACACAGACATGGGGGTGCTCCTTGTAATGGTCCTCAGGGATATACTAGAACTAGCCCTGCCCCACAGTCAAGACTGTGACTCAGCAATTTAAGGGGACACTGATCTGTGCAAACAGATTTAACAAGCAAGGACTCTTCAATCTGGAAAACAAAGGCTGAGAAGCAACATGTATGAAACTCTCATGGGTTATTGGTTATCTGTTTTTGTGAAACAAATTACTCCAAGAATTAATGGTTTAAATTATTTTACTTCTCATTTTGGGAGTGAAGGCATCAGGAATTTGGAGAGGGCACAACAGGAGAGCTTGCCACCTAGTCCATGCTGTCTGGGGCGTCAGCTGGAAAACTCTGAAGATGGTGGCCAGAGCAGCCGAAGGCTTGTTTACTTACATGGCTGGAGGTGGATGCTGGCTGTTGGCACAAACCGTAGCTGGGGCGGTTAGATGGAACACCTATGTGTGGCTTCTCTAAGTGGCCTGTGCTCCCTCACGAGGTGGTGGTTGATCGAGTTTGGATGTGTCGTTCCCTCCAAAACTCATGTGGAAATTTGATCTCCAATGTGGCAGTGTTGGAAACTGATTGAGTCATGGGGGCAGATGCCTCATGAATGGATTAATGCTCTCCCTGGGGGAGGGGGGATTAATGAGTGAGTTCTCGCTCTATTAGTGCCCGGGAGAGCTGATTGTTTAAAGGACCCTGGAACCTCCTCTCTCTCTCTTGCTTCCTCTTACCATGTGATCTGCTTGTACCCACCGGCTGCCTGCCACTTTCCTCCATGAGGAAAAGCAGCCTGAGGCCCGTGCCAGATGCAGCTGTCCCAGAATCGTAAGCCAAATAAACCTCTTTTCCTTATAAATTATCCAGTTTCAGGTATTTCTGTAATAGCAACACAAAACAGACTAAAAGAGTGGTTGGGTTTCCAGGGTAAGTATCCTGAGAGAGAGAATTAAAGAGAGAGAGTGTGCCCTGGGAAGCTCATTCACCTTATCCCAGTCCCAGCTCTGCAGCCCAGCCAGACATTTGCTGCAGACCCATGGACAGAATTTCTGGGTCTCCTCAGAAGCAGAGCGTCTGAAGCCAGGTTCAGTGTGGGGACCATGAGGTATCCCTGACCATGCTATAGAGGCCCTCAGAGCCATAATACCTGGATCGTAATCCAGGCGCTCTTTCCCAACTTTGTGACTTTGGAAAATTTAGTTTCCCTTGGTCCTTGTTTCCTCATCTGTAAAATGGGTGATAATCATAGCGCCTCTCTTGTCGTGAGCATTAAAGGAGTTAAGGGTATAACAACATTTTGGAAATTGCAAAGTACTACACAAATATTGGCTATTATTCATTTAAAATAATAATATAAATAATGAATTACATATAATTAAGTGGTAAAAAAAAGTATTACAGTGTGATTGTTCCCAGACTTCTTTTTTTCTACCTGCCTATTAAACCCCACTCACTGCATAAGAAGGAAGCAGTATTTCCTGTTAGGAGAGACGCCGTACTGATTCCATAATGTGGGATGGAAAGAGATACTGAGGAGAGAGAGAGAAAACCCATACAGGAGTACTGGGGATATGGAGAGAGAGAAGTTTACGAAGTGTTCCGATAGGTTAAGATTGCACTCAACCTTTGATGTTCTCTAAGAGATGCAAAAATAGTTACTTTTTATTTACTATGAAGGCAACACTGTTCTTAGCCTGGACCACTTGGGTCTCCTATGCATAGAGAAAATAATAATAATAATAATAATAACAATAATGATGATGATGATGATGATGATAATAACTATGGCAAGAGTGATTGAAAACTATGGCAAGTTTTCCTTTTTGAGCTGCAATTCAGCTCAAGATGATATTTTTAACCTGTTATTGCCACTATGAAAAAAATGCGGACATGTTTTCTCACAACTGGACTGAGAACCAAGGTCTGGATGTCTTCAGACTAAAGGAGGACATTTGGGAGGAAAAAGAAAAAAAATGGCTAAGTGTTTCCCAGCCTCTCCTTAGATGAACTCTCAGCTTCAGGGAAGGGCACAGACCAGTCTTGCTTGGGTGTGGAGACGGAGTTACAAAAGCCAGGGCTCCAAAAAGGGGAAGAGTTTATTCCCTAAGACTGAATTTTAACTGTGCTGTCTGAGCTGTTCCACATTCGATCAGACCCTAACATGCAACAGCATTTTTGATGAAACATACTTACCATTTTGGTAACTTCTTTGGTTCTCTGCCATCCATGTCATTTGGAGACCACTCTGAATTTACATTCTTCCCCCTAAATTTTCCCTTCTTTCTGGGGGTTCCCTCCTGGTCAATAGTACTTTGCAAAACCCCCAGTCAGTACCTATTCCTCACTCCATCCAATCTGCTGCTGAGTCCAGTGATTCTGTCTGTGAAATGGTTCGCAAATCCATCCCACCAGGCCATTCTCACAGCTCTAGTTCAGGCCCCTGCCCATCTCACTGGGACTCCCTCAAGGGCCTCCTGGTCTCCAGGGCCACCTTCCTCCAGGCCACGGGCCCTGCAGTGGAGAGGATCACATCCTACCCCTACGGAGACTGCACCAGTTCCCACATCCTTCCCAAAGCCCTCCCTGCTCTGGGCCAGCCTCCGTCCCTCACCCTTGCATTTCTCTAACCGCATCCCACGTAGTGTCTTAAACGTGCACATCAATTCCCACATTATTACCTCTGATTTTACTTTTCCCTTTACCTGGGATGCTCTCCATTCCTACACACCCTTATTCTTTCCTTTAACACATGCAAATCAATGTCCAGCTCTAACACTGTCTGCTCCATAAACTCGTTCTCTGTCATTCCAGCTAGAATTAATCTCTCCTTGCCCTATGATTCCAAAACCCCTTCTCTGCGACTCTCTATAGCATTTACAATTAGTAATTTATATCTGGATAGAACTTTGCTGGCTTAGTAGAGATTTCCAGAGAACTCATCTCATTTGGTTGTAGCTTAGTGAGGCATGTGTCTTACAAATGAGGAAACTGGGCTGGGTGAGGAGATGGGGGATGTTAAACAATATGGCAGAGATCGCCACTTACGCACTTTCCTCTTCTATGATGATAGATATTTTGTGCTGGGAACGTGACTACCCAGCTGAAGACTCATTTCTCAGACTCCTTCGCAGTCAGGCATGGCCGTGGGACTGAGTTCCAACAGATGGGGTGTGGATGGGAGTGATGGGTGCACCTTCTGAGCCCAGCCCTTACAGGAGCCCAGCCCTCTTTCCCCATTTCTGGGGGCTGGAATGTACACAGAAGAGGAGCCAGAGCACGTGTTTTGGACCAACAGACGGAAGCCCCATTTAAGGACAGCAAAGCAACAAGACAGAAGGAGCCTGGGTCCCGATGATTGTGGGGCCACCATACCAGCCCCAGTGTCTCTCTGAACTTTGTTGTTTAAGCTGCTACTATTGTGGCCCTCTTTGTTATAGCAGCTAAACTGATATCTTAACTAATACAAATAATGAGTCCAAGGTTATAGGGCAGTTCATGGTAAAGCAAGCATAACTCTAGAGTCCAAGATCTTTCTGATAGATGATGGCATGCCTTTATTACAGTAATTTGGGTCCCGGATATATACCTTTTCTTTCTCTTCACCCCTCCCTCCTTGCTTCATTGTAAGTACCTTGCTCATTTATTTAAAAAATATTTATTGAGTGCCTCCAACATACCAGACACTGTTTTACATACTGGGGATACCATAGTGAATAAGACAGATAGTACCTTTTCCTCATGGAGCTTACATTTTAGTGGGAGGAGAAAGACTACAAACAAGCAAATAAATGTAGAACATGCCAGGTGGTGGTACGTGCGATGAGGATAAGCCAGGATGATTGCTAGTGGATGCGTCAGGGCAAGAGGTCGCTGTTTCAGCCAGAGTGATCACAGAAAGTGTTTCTAAGCATGTGGTATTCAAGCCCAGAACTGATGACAAGAAGGCAACCATGAGATGATCTCAGTGAAGATCATTCCAGGCAGGCAAACAGGAAGAGCAAAGGTCTTGAGGAAGGGATAAAAGTGGGGGTTTTCTGGAGGAAAAATGAAAAGACAGGACCTTAAAAAAAACCCTTGCTTACCACCATAGTGTCTGGCATGCAGTACATACTCGGTAAATGTTTGATAAGTTAGACAGGGCAAATCTCTAAGGCTCAGCACCTAGGTCTCTAACCAGCTGTCTAGCACTCTGGAGCACAGTGGGACTTGCCCAGATCACTTGGGTCTGTGGCCTGTGCCACACCATGGGTGACCCTTTGTTCTTCTTGCAATCGCTAGGATGACTCATTGCCAAGATAAGAGTTTCTTACTTTACAGTTGGAAATCCTCTGACAATTATCAAGTCATAAGAACCTGCTCTATCCCTCCAGAGACCTCGGGGTTCCACCTCAGCATGGGTATTAGTTGTTTTTACAATTATGCTACGTAACAACCTCCCACCCCCAAACTCAGTGGCTTACCACAGCTAGTGTTTTTTTTCTCTCTCTCATCTCTGTAGGTCAGCTGTGGCTCTGCTGGGCTTGCCATAGATCATCTAAGGTTGGATCCAGACTGGTTTCAAGTCTGCTGCTGTAGAATCAAACCCACTAAGATCTGGAAAGGAGATGCAACTTCGGTGAGATCACACAGCTGGTTGATGTGGAAACCTGAGATAGAACCAGATCTCCTCACTTTCTAATAAGCCTTCAAACTAAGAGCAAACTGGTAAAGCGAACACTGAGAAAGGGGATCACATTGATTCCTCGTTGTCTTTGGGTAAGTGTCTAACCAGGGCATGTGTTCTCACGGCAGATAGCAGACATTTAAGGCCTCTGCTTGTATCTGCCCACATTCCATTGGTCAAAGCAAGCCCAGCGCCAATGGGCAGCGATGCATGCTTCACCCACAGTGGGAGGGGGAGAAGAGTGACATTTGCTGCCAGTAATCCAGTCTATTGTGGCTCATGTACAATTATGACTCTGCTCAGATTTGGAAGTTTAATGTTTAGCCAGAGATTTCCTCAATGACGTGTTCCTCCATTGAGACTTTCTCCACTCTTTAGATTTACAGAGCCTTCACTTCAGGGGCTGGTCACTGTCTCTGATTTGTAAGACACGGTGCAGTGACTTTGCTCTCCTTGAGGGAGGAAAACCTCCTCGCCATAAAATCAGCATCCCACCCCCAGCTGGGGGCCTGGAGCCCAAAGCTCAGAGGTATCTTTTAAGGTCATATATAGGTAAGCAAGGCCATCAGGATATGGGGAGAAACGCTTTTAACCAGATGCTGAGGGGACTCCAGAGGAGCATACAACACAACCTTCTGGAACAGATTGTAAGGACCAGCCCTAATGGGACATTCTACAAACTGTGGTACCCAAGGGATAGAGTAACACCTAAATCATACAGCAGCTGTTGGCGATAGAGACTTGAGTCTGCATTAGTTATATTTACTGTCAAGTCTCCACTGCGTCTTTAAGAATGTGGAGATGAATGTACTTTGCTACAGCAAAGTAAGTGAGCGAATCATAGTGAGGGTGAATCGCAAGCTCTATCAGGCAACACCGCTTGGAAACTGAGATGGGTAAAAATGCTTCAGTTAATATCAGGAAGAGAATTAATGTGACCCCTTTTTCAGTGTTTGCTTTACTCATTTGCTGTAAGTTTGAAAACTCATTTGAGAATGAGGAGACCTAGTTCTGTCTTGGGCTTTTATACTAACTAGTCATGTGAGCTCACTGAAGTCACATCTTTCTGGACCTTAGTGGGTCTGACTATAGTGGCTGCTACCAATCTGGGGTCCTCAAATCTAGGTAGGTCCCAGCAATAAGGGAAGCTCTGCAAGTGCCACTAGAGGAAAAGTCACTCTTGGGTGATTAGTCTGGAAGGACTTGCTGGAGGAGAAATTATTGGAGCTGGTTAAAAAAAGATGGAGAGGTTTGATTCAGAAAGAAAGAGGGGAGAAAAGGTCATGTTCTGAGCATCTATTTTATGGCAGGCAATTTCGAGGTTGTATATATGTGACCAGATGTTAGAATAATACTTTTCCAGCATCAGTCTCAACAGATAAACCCATATGATGGATGTCAAGATTGCAGAGGGACTGTCACAATGACACTTTTCATGTGCTGATTGGCAAAGGAGATGATCTAATCACTGACAACCTGCTATGATACTCTATTCCTGGACCTCTCAGCAGACCAAGGATTTAAATTGGAGGGAGGAAAGAGGTGAGGAGTTTTCTTTGTTGACTCAGGGGGAGGGATCTGGGTGCCATCTTCTGATCCCAAGCTCAGGGCTTTGAAATTTTGGAGCCCTAGAGGACTGGGGCCATCTTCTGATCCCAAGCCCAGGGCTTTGAAATGTTGGGGTCTAGAGGATTTAACACCTGAGAGATCTTACATAGACCTGGGTGGAGGATGTGGGGTATTAGCCCACCCAGGGACTCCCGAACAGGAGCAAAGGCTGATTAATGCTCTGATAGGGCTTCAGGACAAGGCCGCTGTGCTGGGATGTGCTGCTCCACAGAAATGGTCAGGGCACGGTGACAGAGTCTCCACTGCATCAGAGGTGGCTGTAACAGAGATCACAATAGTGGTAGAATATGGAGTCAAGGATGTCACAGGCTGCATCTAGAAGGGAGAGCAGTTAACCTGGTCTCCAAAGCTGCACTGTTTTATGCAGAGAAGAACACAACTAATGCGGCTACTTGTTGCATGTCTATGAGCTGAGGAGGGACCCCTTGGAACACAGATGCACCAGCCAGAGCCAAGGGAACTGCAGGAGATAGGCCCAGCAGGCTCTTGGAAGAGACCGGAAAGGTGCCTGCCAATCAGAGCCAGCTTTTTTTTTTTTTTTGCCTTTTTTTGTCAGATTTTTTTTTTTTTTTTTAAATTTTATTTTGTCGATATACATTGTGGCTGATTATTGCTCCCCATCACCAAAACCTCCCTCCCTTCTCCCTCCCCCCCTCCCCCCCAACAATGTCCTTTCTGTTTGCTTGTCGTATCAATTTCAAATAATTGTGGTTGTTATATCTTCTTCCCCCCCCCCCCGGTTTGTGTGTGTGTGTGTGTGTGTGTGTGTGTGTGTATGAATTTATATATTAATATTTAGCTCCCACCAATAAGTGAGAACATGTGGTATTTCTCTTTCTGTGCCTGACTTGTTTCACTTAATATAATTCTCTCAAGGTCCATCCATGTTGTTGCAAATGGCAGTATTTCATTCGTTTTTATAGCTGAGTAGTATTCCATTGTGTAGATGTACCACATTTTCCGTATCCATTCATCCGATGATGGGCATTTGGGCTGGTTCCAACTCTTGGCTATTGTAAAGAGTGCTGTGATAAACATTGGGGAACAGGTATACCTTCGACTTGATGATTTCCATTCCTCTGGGTATATTCCCAACAGTGGGATAGCTGGGTCATATGGTAGATCTATCTGCAATTGTTTGAGGAACCTCCATACCATTTTCCATAGATGCTGCACCATTTTGCAGTCCCACCAACAATGTATGAGAGTTCCTTTTTCTCCGCAGCCTCGCCAGCATTTATCGTTCAGAGTCTTTTGGATTTTGGCCATCCTAAATGGGGTTAGATGGTATCTCAATGTGGTTTTGATTTGCATTTCCCGGATGCTGAGTGATGTTGAGCATTTTTTCATATGTCTGTTGGCCATTTGTATATCTTCCTTAGAGAAATGCCTACTTAGCTCTTTTGCCCATTTTTTAATTGGGTTGCTTGTTTTCTTCTTGTACAGTTGTTTGAGTTCCTTATATATTCTGGATATTAATCCTTTGTCAGATATATATTTTGCAAATATTTTCTCCCACTCTGTTGGTTGTCTTTTAACTCTTTTAATTGTTTCTTTTGCTGTGCAGAAGCTTTTTAGTTTGATATAATCCCATTTGTTTATTTTTCCTTTGGTTGCCCGTGCTTTTGGGGTCGTATTCATGAAGTCTGTGCCCAGTCCTATTTCCTGAAGTGTTTCTCCTATGTTTTCTTTAAGAAGTTTTATTGTTTCAGGGTGTATATTTAAATCCTTAATCCATTTTGAGTTGATTTTAGTATACGGCGAGAGGTATGGATCTAGTTTCATTCTCCTGCATATGGATATCCAGTTGTCCCAGCACCATTTGCTGAAGAGGCAGTCCCTTCGCCACTGAATAGGCTTGGTGCCTTTGTCAAAGATCAGCTGACAGTAAGTGTGTGGGTTGATTTCTGGATTCTCTATTCTATTCCATTGGTCAGTGTGTCTGTTTTTATGCCAGTACCATACTGTTTTGGTTATTATAGCTTTGTAGTATAGCTTAAAGTCAGGTAGTGTTATGCCTCCAGCTTTATTTTTTTTGCTCAGCATTGCTTTGGCTATGCGTGGTCTTTTATTGTTCCATATAAATGTCTGGATAGTTTTTTCCATTTCTGAGAAAAATGTCTTTGGAATTTTGATGGGGATTGCGTTGAATTTGTATATCACTTTGGGTAGTATGGACATTTTCACTATGTTGATTCTTCCAATCCAAGAGCATGGGATATCTTTCCATCTTCTTGTATCCTCTCTAATTTCTCTCAGCAGTGGTTTGTAGTTCTCATTATAGAGATTTTTCACCTCCTTGGTTAACTCAATTCCTAAGTATTTTATTTTTTTGGTGGCTATTGTAAATGGGCAGGCTTTCTTGATTTCTCTTTCTGCATGTTCACTATTGGAGAAAAGAAATGCTACTGATTTTTGTGTGTTGATTTTGTATCCTGCAACTGTGCTGAAATCATTTATCAATTCCAGCAGTTTTTTTGGAGAGGTTTTAGGCTGTTCGATATATAGGATCATGTCATCTGCAAACAGGGACAGTTTGACTTCATCTTTTCCAATCTGGATGCCCTTTATTTCCTTCTCTTCTCTGATTGCTCTGGCTAGTACTTCCAAGACTATGTTGAATAGGAGTGGTGAGAGTGGGCATCCTTGTCTAGTTCCTGTTCTTAAAGGAAAAGCTTTCAGCTTTTCCCCATTCAGGATGATATTGGCTGTGGGTTTGGCATATATGGCTTTAATTATGTCGAGATACTTTCCCTCTATACCTAACTTATAGAGGGTCTTTGTCATGAATGAGTGCTGAACTTTATCAAATGCTTTTTCAGCATCTATAGAGATGATCATATGGTCCTTGTGTTTGAGTTTATTAATATGGTGTATCACATTTATTGATTTGCGTATGTTGAACCAACCTTGCATCCCTGGGATGAATCCCACTTGATCGTGATGAATAATTTTACGTATGTGTTGCTGTATTCTGTTTGCTAGTAATTTAGTGAGGATTTTTGAATCTATATTCATCAAAGATATTGGCCTGTAGTTTTCTTTTTTGGTTATATCTTTACCTGGTTTTGGTATCAGGATGATGTTTGCTTCATAGACAGAGCCAGCTTTGACCATCACCAGGCAGGCCAGGAGAGCATAGTCACTCAGACAAGTGTGGGCTGTCCTTTCCCATACCTCTCTTTTCTCCAGCTTTGTTTGAAGAAAAGTACAAACTATAGTAACAAGTGGATGAGGAGGTGACTGGCAGGCAAGAGGAGGAGAAGCCAGCAGCCTCCCCTTTTCCCACTGCAGGTGACAGTCTGCAGGCTGGAGCTAAGTCAAGATTGGAGTTGTATTGAGTAGCTTGGACAGAGCATTCTAATTACCGAACTTGGACTCTGTTTGAGACTTACTGTCATTGTAGTACATTATTATTCAAAAGTGACTAGAAATGTCAAGAGACCAGCTGGAGTGGGTAGGGGAAATTACCACTACTGATAAAGTTTAAAGGGATGTGGGAAACAAAAAAACAAAGGTATGTTTTGTTAGATCAGGAGTAATGTTTATTTAACATTCTGGTTGCATGAGTGTTAGCTCCATCAACCCTCACTTTTCTTAAGACTGAGCTTCCAGCAGTGTTTAGGAAAAAGCTTCCTAGACTTGCTAATGAGTATGCTCAGGAAAAAAGGTCTTTCCCTGAATAAATGAGTTTGTTTATTTAACCATTAAACAAAATTAAACTTGCGTCTTTATCATAGAGTTCTTGGAGCCTTTTATATGCTAATGTGCATTTTGGACCGACAAGAGGAAGACTTCATAGGCAGCACTTCCTGTGCCTATTTGATTATATATGTTCTGAGAGTGTGTTTTTAGGAGTGTCAGTGAAAGGTTTGAAAAATGCTGTATTCGGACAGCATCAGCAACAGCATCTGTATTCGGTAGATGAAAGATGTCTTAGCTGCATTTTTTATTCTGAAAAAAAATAGAGACAGGTCCAGGTCACCTTAAAAGATGATGATTTATTTAAAAGATAAACATGGAAATAAGGAAATCAAGAGTCTCAAGCAAAGAGGTCAGGCCCCATGGGGACTGGAACAAAACTGGGGAATTGAAAAGTCATTCAAAAGACAGTACAGCTCTTTGGCAATGATTTAGTGGATGTGACACCAAAAGCTCAGGGAACAAAAGAAAAAATAGACAAAATGAACTACATCAGAATTAAAAACTGTGCATCAAAGGACACAATCAACAGAGTGAAAATGCAATCCACACAATGAGAGAAAATATCTGCAAACCATATATCTGGTAAAGGATTAATATCCAGAGTATATAAAGAACTTCTACAATTCAACAAACAACATAAAAACAAACAACCTAATTTTAAAATGGGCAAAGGGCTTGAAAAGACATTTCTCCAAAGGAGATCTACAAATGGCCAATAAGCACATGAATGAGTACCCTTTCACAATCCAATCAACCCAGGTCAGGGTGGCACTATCATATGGTAGACAGAATAGCTAAGAAATGCACCATGACAGAAATGGCTGGTTGCTTGACAAAGGTGCCGTGACAATTCATTGGGGAAAGAATAATCTTTTTAAAAAACAGTGCTGAGACAACTGAATATCCACATGCAAAAGAATGAAGTTGGACCCCCTACCTCACATCTTATACAAAAATTAACTCAAAATGCACAGTAAACCTAATTATAAGTGCTAAAACTATTAAACTTTTACATGAAAACAAAAATACAAATATTTGTGACCTTGGATAAGACAATGTTTTCTTAGATGTGACATCAAAATCACAAGAAACAAAATAAAAAATAGATCAATTGGATTGTAATTGATCTATTTTGGTAGATCAATTACAATTAATCACCAAAATTAAAAACATTTACGTTTCAAAGGATATCAAGAAAGTGAAAACACACCTTATGGAATGAGGAAAAATATTTGTATATCATATATCTGATAAGGGACTTGTATCCAAAAGATTTGAATAGATATTTCCCTAAAAATGATATACAAATTACCAATAAGCAGAGACTGAGCATCATTAGTCATCAGGGAAATTCAAATCAAAACCACAGTGAGATACTATAGCACATCCACAACAATCAAAAGGACAGATAATAATTGTTGACAAGGACATGAAGAAATTAGAACCCTCGTTGCTGCTGGTGAGAATATAAAATCGTTTAGCCCTTTTGGAAAACAGTGTGACAGTTCCTCTAAAAGGTTAGGCACAGAGTTACCATATGACCCAGAAATTCCACTCCTATGTATATACTCAAGAGAATGAAAACATTTGTCTACACAAACACTTGTGCACAAACATTCATAGCAGCATTATTCACAATACCCCCAAAGTGGTATTAGCCCAAGTGTCCATCAACTGAAATGAATAAACAAATGTGGCATATCCACATAATGGAATATTATTGGGCAACACAAGGGAATGAAATACTTGCTAATACAAGCTACAGCACTGATGAACTTTGAAGAGATCATGCTAAGTGAAAGAAGCCAGTCACAAAAGACCACCTATTGTATGATTCCATGTATATGAAATGTCCAGAACAGGAAACTCTGTGGAGACAGAAAGTAGGTGAGTGGTTGCCTAGGGCTGGAGGGGATGGGGTAGAGGGGAATAGTTAAGGGATCCACAGGGTTTCTTTTTGGGATAAGGAAAAATGTTATAAAGTTGATTAGGCAATGGATGCACAATTATGTGAATGCACTACAAGTCACTGAACTGTACACTTCAAATGGATGAATTGTATGGTACGTGAGTTATATCTCAATAAAACTGTTTCTACAAATGGCTAGTGACTACGTAATATCCATTCTGTTCTTCCCTAGCACTCATTTGATTCGAGGCACTCCACTGAACTACGAAGTGTGGCCGTGTCACTATTTCTGACTGATAAAATGTAAGGAGATGGTTTTTGTGGGACTTCCCAAAAGGCTGCTTAAAGGGAATGGACTCAGGAGACTTGCCCTTTTGTCCTCTTTTATTTTCTCTGGCATGGAACTAAAACATGATGGCTGGCACCTATTTGGGGTCATAAATTGGCCTAAAGGAGGGAAATCACATGCTGAGAAAGGTAGAAGGAAAATTAGGAGCTTAGGGTCCCACGGAAGCCACACCCTATCAGTCCTGGATTCCTCACCCCTAAACTTGTTTTGTGTGAGTGAGAAACAAACTTCTTATTTAATTTCCTGTTATTGTTGGTTTTCATCTTTTATGGAACAGATCCTAATTTAACTGACAGCCTAATCCTAATTCACCTAAGGTTGCTAGAGCCGATAACCAAAGCCTTTCCTCTTTCTCTTCTAACATGTTTGCATTCTGTGGATTGAATGACTTGAGGCTTGGAGGTGAGGAGATCATTTCATGAGTTCAGAAGACAAGATTGCCTGAAATAAAAAGCTCCTATGGGAGAGAATTGGGAGATGATATGAGAGGGGCAGGGTAGGAACAGACTGTAGAGGCTAAGAAGTTGAGGAGATTATACTGTATTTTTTATGCTGCAGGTAAAAAGCCACAGAATACCAAGATGAAAGGAATGTTTGAGAAAGATGAATCTGTACACATGTTACACTAAGCAGTTAGATTAAACTTAAGCTAAATTTGCCCAGTGGGAGGAGAGAGAACAAATACAGTAATAATGAGCCTAGACATTAACTGTTCCAACCACAGATAAAGTCACAACAAACGGTCCTCGAATCAACTCTCACAGAATCTTAAAGAAGCCAGTAAGAATAAAACACATTTATTTACACAATTATGGTGAGAAGGAGTTTTTCATTAAACAAAATGCTCCTTGCTTTCAGCCCATCACCATCCCTACCTCGTGTGATGTCCTAGAACACATCCATCACACACAGGCTTCTGGGTGACTCTTCGCAGGTCTCAGAAGTACGTGTTGCCATCAGAAATTGACCTGTGCAGACTGGTTATTTACAAGTAAAGCTGATTTTTTTCTCTTACCACTTTTTTTCTCAGGGGCTTCAAAACCCATCTCTTATGAGCAGATCAGGTTCTTATAACTTTTCTGTGAAGTGGGTGGAGTTAAAGGGTATTCCCATTTCTCAAAGGCTGAAACTGAGGTGTGGAACTCAACTGATGCCTGGGCATGTTCTAGAATAGAATCTAGGTCTCCTGAGCCTCTGCCTATGATCATTGCCAGAGAATGCCTCCTTAGGCTGCAGCAATTCAGCTCCACCCTCAGTGGTGGGTACCCACCTTCCACAGGGCTCAATTTGGCTATTGTCTCCTTATCCCTTTGGGTTGCATCTTCATTCCTCCTCTTTACTGCTTGTCTTCTTCCTCAAGACCTTCCAAAGAGTTAAAAAGCCATCAAGAAGAGTATTAGATTACCCAAAATATTGAATTTGTATATTTTAGCATGAACTCTGGCATCAGACCACTCTGACAAGTCAGCGGGGAACTCCCTGTGCCTCAGTTTCTTTACTTAAAGAATGGTGCTGCCTACACCATAACTACACCAAAGGATGTTGTGATGACTGAGAACATACACATGTAAGCAGGTAGCACAGCACGAGGCAAGGGAAGTGTTCAATAAATATTAGCTAAGAGAGGAAAGGGAACATACGAGCCCATCTCCAATATTTAAATGGCTACAGAAGAAGGCGACACAGAGTCTGTGTGCCAGAACTAAAACCAAATGAGCAAATTTGTCCTCCACATAAAGAACATTCTAACCACTGGAGATGGCTCATGATGGAATCAGCCAACCAGAGAGAGTGAGCGACCCATCTCTTGAGACATTCAAGCTGAGATCTCAGTGACATCTTGTTGCACAGCCAGGGCTCCAGCCTCAAATGGGGAAATGAGCCTGTAACATCCAAGGGTCTCCTAAAACCAGAAACTCCGTAAAACACAATATAGACATGTTAAATGACCAAGAACCAAATGTTCTTTAAGATTTTTAGAACTGCAGAAGGCAACAATCAAATAAGGGCCAGTTACAATTGAAAACAAGCTTCCCAAGGCTTTTCCTCCCTCTTCCAGTTTAGAGAGTCCATTAAAGACCCTAGGCAGGGAGAGGGTCACCCTTAGAAAGGGGAGAGAATGCAAATGAGGAAGCAGTTCTCTTTGAAGCTTCCAAAAGGTCTGAAATGAGAAAGAATCAAGCTGTCACTGCCTTAGATTAGACTTTCCAGCTGAGGCTGGGCCAGTGCTAGCCAAGCTGCTGGGGAAGACAGGGCAGGGAGGCAGGCCTGGTGGAGGCTGTGGGTTGGTGGGAGGCCGGCCCTGGGGCTGCCTCTCCTCCCTTGCTCATCAACTCCTGTCAAGGAGCCCCAGTCATTTCCATCTTCCGGAAGCAGCAAGAGTCGCTTCAGGTGAGCGAGGCCTCTGTGTCTGGTGGCACAGCAGTCTGTCTTGCCGGTGCCCGGCTCTGAGCATGGAGACACTGAGCCAGCTTCCCACACGCTCAGACCACCACTTCTGACAGCTCTGGCCTGACCCTCATAACTGGCCATACCATCAGAGCAAGAGAAGCTTCTTAGGAGGAAAAAATGGAGGCACGGGACCTACCAGGGGGACCTGCTTTGAAATGCTGTCAATTCTGGTGTCTGTGGAGGATATTGATCGTCTTGGTCTCACTGGCCTTTCTGTCTCGGGGGAAAGGTGCTCCCCCATTTCACTGTGGCCAATCACAGCATCTTCTTCATCTTCCTGGTCACATGACTGGGGCTGGCCAATCACAGACCTTCATCCTCTTGCCTCCAGTGATTGAAGAGAGCATGTGACCCACACAGGACCAATCAGAGCCTTCCATGGGTGCTCTGATGATATGAACCCTGAGAGAGAGACATGCTTGTTTTCTGGGGTGGTGGACCCTTAGGATCTTATAAGACTGGTGCTGCTGAGAATGATCTTTCCCACCAGAGAAAAGAACCTCTGAGAAGGAAGGCAGACTGAGAGTTGGAAAGAGAACCACTGTTAAAGCAGCCGAATTCAGCTATGACTGCAAATGGTTCAGTTCTTGAACCGAAAACAATTAATTAGATTTCTGTCACTTGCAGCCACAACAGTCCTGACTAATACAAAGTGCAGACAAAACAGGGTGTCAAGCCACATCTGTCCAAGAACTCGATAAGTCTTCTTTATCATGCTGTTGGAAGGGAAAGTCGGGTCAACTCAGGGCTGAGGAAACATTTGGTGAAAGGGAAATTCACACCAAAAGCTGCTTGGTTTTCTCTCCATGTCATTCCTCCTAGCTACCTAAAATCAGAGTGACTGCAAAAAATCAGATTCTAGCCCATGTTGGGTGCAAACTAAGTCTCTGGCATCTTACAACTGAGCTAATTTTGAAGGCATAGTCTCTCTATTCCTAAAATAAAAAGCCCCCACACTTGTGTCAATCATGCAGCCAATTAAGAATGCCCGAAGTGACAAACCACCGGATTGTCAAGGTATATTAAAGACACAGAAGAAGCTTCTGATGGTTGCGATAATTATACTGTCATCTTGCCACATGGCCTGATCTGCTTGTCAGAGAGGGGGATGTGGAGGAGCCCAGGATTATTTTAACAGGTGGTTTAGGGAGCAAACTCCCCTGAACTCTCACCTGCTTGGCCCGGTGCAGGAATTAGTATGCCAGAAGTAGGAGACTAGGGGTAGGGGTGTGTGTGTGCGTGTGTGCATTCCTGACATCTAAAAATGGCCAAGAGGAGAACTTTTATCAAGCAGCCCCATCTGTTTGCAAACCACAGGTGCCTTCCACAACTCATCTGCCCCAAGGGACTTTATCTGAGACAAAGTTTATTTGCCAAGCAATTTACTTCCTTCCCTTTCCTCAGGGAGCCCCCCCACAATGAGATTTGAACCTTTGAATGAATATTTCAAATTCCAGATTTGATTCGTCCCAACCCACATGTCTTCCCAGGCAGTCCATGGAGATCCCTATAAACACTGATTACCTTCCTCACTCCGGAGACCAAGAAAGCCCCAAGTGAAAGAGACCACTCAGAGAGACCAAATAGAGGAACTGTCCCTAATTTATCCAGAATTAGGCCCATCTCACCCACATCCTCCTTGGGGGAGGTGGGTCCTTATTGCTTTGCTTCAATGAGTCACTGTTATTGCTGTATAAAGCCCATGGTTATATACACATGAGGTCCCCTGAGGCAATCTATATGGCTACTAAACACAACTAGGAACACAGTGAGATGAAAACAATGTTATTTGTTGGTATCTTTTCAGGGAGATCTGTGGGTGGGGAGGAAATATTTCAGTGTGCTGCTTGCAACCCACGGTAGCTTAAGCCACCTTCCCAGGAGTGTGGAGCAAAGAAGCAGACAGGCTTTTATCCTGCTGGGTGAGGGGTAGAGGCCTGGGCCAGTGGGGAATTGCTTTAGATGGACTGAGGAAGTGTGGGGCAGACAGCTACTCCCCACCATCACCACAGCACTAAACCTTTGCTCTTGTGTTGGTTACCTACTGCTGCCATAACAAACTGTCATCAACTTAGTGGCTTAAAACAATGGAACTGTATTCTCTTACAGTTCTAGTGGCCAGAAGTCCAAAATGGTCATACTGGGCTAAAATCAAGGTGTATCTGCTGAGCTGTGCTCTTCTGGAGGTTCTGGGGAGAATCTGCTTTGACACTTTTTCCAACTTCTCGAGCTATAGGTCTTGGCCCCTTCCTCCAGCTCCAAGGCCTGTAGCGTAGCGTCTTCTCTCTCCAACTGCTTCCTTCTGCTCCCATCCTGTGGCCTTCTCTTCTGTAGTCACATCTCCCTGTCTCCCTCTTACAAGGACATTGGTGATTACACTGGACCACCTTGATAATTTCCCCATCTCAAAATTTCCAATTTAATTACATGGGATGTAACACTTATAGGTTCCAGGATTAAGGATCTGATATCTTTGGGGTCATTATTCAGCCTATGACAATTCCTAACACGAGTTGAAAATTATGTCTCACTTACCAGTTGGGGAAGCAGGCACTCTCAGCCTGCAGGAGCTCACATTGACGCAGGACAACTTGGCAATCTCTATGAGAAGTGAGATATGTCGGGCCGAGCCCATGGCGCACTCGGGAGAGTGCGGCGCTGGGAGCGCAGCGACGCTCCCGCTGCGGGTTCAGAACCTATATAGGAATGGCCGGTGCACTCACTGGCTGAGTGCCGGTCACAAAAAAGACAAAAAAAAAAAAAAAAAAAAAAAAAAGTGAGATATGTCTTCTCTTGGATTCAGCAGTTTCTTCTAGGAATTCACCAATTCTATGAATTCTCATCAAGGTATACTTGATAATGGATGTGCAAGGATGCTTTTCTCCAGCATTGTTTATAGCAGCCTAGCTTTGTAAACAACCTGAATGATCCCAGCAATGGGAGCTGGCTGGACAAATAAAAGAAAATCCATAGCATGAAATACTGTGCAATTGTAAAGGAGAATGAGATAGACCTGTGTGAGCTAATGTGAAAGAGTCTCTAAGATACAGGAATAAAATAAGGTACAAGACAGTGTGCCAGGTATGTTTCCACTTACAGAGACAAAAGAAGAGGAGAGAGAGAGAGAGAGAGAGAGAGAGAGAGTGTGTGTGTGTGTGTGTGTGTGTATGTGTGTATGTGTGTGTGTGTGTGTGTGTGTGTGTGTGTGTAACTACAATATTCCTGAAGGAGACAGATGACAGGTTGTTCCCTCTGTGTTGGAGGTATGGTCTTAAATTTTTACCATGGGCGTTTATTACTTTTTCCATTAAAAATAAAAGAGTAAATGAATAGAAGAGAGAGGACACTAGTTTGAAAGAACTGACAAATTAATAGCCTGTTCAAGGCACCCATGCTTTTTGGTCTTGTTTCTACAGCTGTCCCACCCCCATCACCAAAGCCAAGGTGTGGCCTCTCTCTTTCCGACACACCCACGGACTCACATTGCCTTTCTTTCTTGAGGCCCTTGTGCATGTCCTTTGAAGCTGGATTGATTGTACCAAGTTACAAAAGGGAATGTGATGGGGGCATTGAGGACTGGGGTTGGAGGAGGGAGGCATCAGTAATTTTCTCTGGCCACAAACCATGGCAGGGGTGGGGTCAGGGGGAGGAAAAAAATCTCAGCTGGAGAAGACTCTGGAGTTCAGCTCCTGGTTATGTGACCTTGAGCAAGTCACTGAACCATTCTGAGCCTCAGTTTCCTCATCTGAGAGATAAGAATAATATTATAAACTCAGGATTGTGGTGAGAAAAACCTAACAAGTGAGAATATAGGAGATAATGCTTTGGAAGCTCTAGAGCACTCCCCAAGTGAACCCCCTCCTTGGGGCTGGTCTCCCACACTCAGATGGGTGGGTGGAAGGCATAGGTCTGAGGAGTGTAGACCTGCAGGGTTGATAATACAGGATCTTCAGTGCCTGTGCTTTTAGGTTACCCAGAATAAGGTACAAGGTCTGTGCAGCTGAGTTTCTACTCTATAAAACAGAGAATTCATAAAACATGAAGTTAATAGACAAGGCAGTGCAGGGTTTAATTAACCTTGCAGTACATTGAGAACCTTCTTAAATTAAAAAAAAAAAAAGTTCAAGGCTGTGAAAAACCCATGGTTTCTTGACTACTGATGCTGAACCCACAGTACTGCTCCAACTCAAACAAAACCAACCCTCCTAGGCTCACACAACAAAACCACTGTAAATGATGTGCCCAGAGTCGGAGGGAAAATAAATACAAAAGACAGTCATGAGGTGTGTAAACCAGCCTGGCTGATGGGCCCAGGGGCCGGGTATGAGCACTGGAGGTAAAGCACAGCTACATGAAGCAAGCACGCTCTGCTCCAGGCCTGTGGACTGGCTCAGAGCTGCCCAGGGCCGCCATGGCTGGGCTTGGGCTGTCTGAGCACAGGCCTGGGATGTCACGGCCTCATCACCACAATACATTGTACCCATCTGGACGGAATGCCAAAGCAGGCAGAGATGTCTGCCCAGGCTCAAAAGGAGGACAGCATCTGTTAGAAACCCCTATCCATTGTGCCATGCCAAAACAACACTCCAGGTAGCCTTAAAAAGATAAAAGCTGTTCAGTTTCCTTAAACTCTATTTGAAGTAAAGAATTCACTTTCCCTGAAGTTGTGGCTATAGCAGTGTGTCAGTCTTGTATCTGAGTCCTGGCCTGGACATTTACTAACGAGGTAGCCTTGAGCAAATTATTAAACTCTCTGTCTTAATTTCCTTATCTATAAAATGGGTATAATACCAAGTTTCCTAAATTCCCAGGTGACATTTTGCAACATTTCTGAAATCATGCTGGGCCTTATGGTTAAAGTCTGTATTTAATTTGCTGTTGCTTCTTTTATTCACAATGATTCTTGTAAGATCACTGATATTTTTAATAGCTTTATTAATATTAGCAGCTTTATTCATGTACCATGCAATTCACCAATTTAAGTTGTACAGTTCGATGATTTTAGTATATTCAGATTTGTGCATCCATCACCACAATCAATTTTTTTTTTTTTTTTGTCTTTTTCGTGACCGGTACTCAGCCAGTGAGTGCACCGGCCATTCCTATATAGGATTCGAACCCACGGCGGGAGCGTCTCTGCGCTCCCAGCGCCGCACTCTCCTGAGTGCGCCACGGGCTCGGCCCACCACAATCAATTTTATAACATCACCCCCAAAAGAAAATCTATATCCTATATCACCCCCAGTCTTTCCATCTCTATGGATTTTCCTATTCTTGACATTTCTTATAAATGGAATCATACAACATATGGTCCTTTGCGACTGGCTTCTTTCACCTACTGTAATGTTTCCAAAGTTCATCCATGTTAGAGCATGTATCAGCACTTCATTTCTTTTTATAGCTGAATTAATATTCCACCTTATGAATATGCCACATTTTATTTATCCATTCATCAGCTATAGTTGTTTCTGCTTTTTGTCTGTTATATGAACACAGCTGCTATGAGAATTTGTGTACTGGATTTTGTGTAGACATTTTTCCTTTCTCTTGGGTGTATAGCTAGGAGTGGAATTGCTCGATCATATAGTAACTGGGTAACTGTGTTTAAATTCTTGAGGAGCTGCCAGACTGTTTGCCAAAGTGGCTGCAACATTTTCTATTCCCACCAGCAATGTGTGATGATTCCAATTTCTCCACATCCTTGCCAACACTTGTTAGCATCTGACTTTTTGATTATAGTTGTTCTAGTGAGTGTAAGGTAGTATCTCACTGTAGTTCTCTTTTGCATTTCCCTGATGACTAATGATATTGAGGATATTTGCCTATTGGTCATCTGTGTATCTTCTTTGGAGAAATGTCTCTTCAAATCCTTTGCCCATTTTTAAAATGCCCGTTTTTATATATCCTAGGTACGAGTCCCTTACCAGCTATATGATTTGCAAATACTTTCTCCCATTCTGTGGGTTGTCTTTTCACTTTCTTCATGGTGTTCTTTTATCACAAATATTCATTTTGACAAAGCTCACAGGATCTCTTTATCTGTTCGCTGCTTGTATTTTTGGTGTATAATTAACAAAGCATTTCCTAACCCAAAGTCATGAGGATTTACTTTTTTTCCTAAGAATTTTAGAGTTTTCGTTTTGTATCACATTTTGAGTTAATTTTTTTGTATATAGTTTGAGGCAGGGGTCCAGATTCATTCTTTTGCATGTGGATATTCTGTTGTCCCAGCACTATTTGTTGAAAAGACTACTCTTACCCAATTGAATTTTCTTGGCACTCATAATGAAAATCAATTGACCATAAATGCCAGGGTTTATTTCTGGATGCTCAATTCTGTTCCACTGATTTATATGTTTATTCTCATAGAGACAGGACCACACTTTTTAGATCACTGTAGCGTTGTCATTAGCTCTAAAATGAGGAAATATGAGTCCTCCAATTTTATTCTTCCTTTTCAAGATTGGTTCAGCTATTCTAGGTCTCTTATGTTTCCATATAAATTTTAGGATCAGTTTGTCAATATCTGGAAAAAGGCATCCAGAATTTTGATATGGAATGTGTTGAATCTGTAAATCAATTTAGGATCTACAGAAGTATTGCCATTTTAACAATATTAACTCTTCCAATCCATGAATAGGATATTTTCCCTTTTATTTAGATTTTCTTTAATTTCTTCCAACAATGATTCAGTTTTCAGGATATAAGGTTTGCACTTCTTTTCCTTAATTTACTTCTAAATATTTTATTCTTTTTTATGCCATTGTGAATGGAATTGTTTTCTCAGTTTCATTTTCATCTTTCATTGCTGGTGTATAGAAATATGACTACAAATGATTTTTGTATACTGAACTTGTACTCTGCAACTTTGCTGAACTTGTTAGTTCTAATAGCTTTTTTAGCGGATTCCTTAGGATTATCCGTACACAAGATCCTGCCGTATGTTTCTTTTCCCTTTCCAATCTGGACATCTTTTATGTCTTTTTTTTACCTAACTGCTCTCACTAGACTATGGAGCACAATGTTGAGTAGAAGTGGCAAGAGTGAACAGTCTTCTCTTGCTCCTGATCTTTAGGGCAAAGCAATCCGACTTTCACCATTACACGTGGTTAGCTGTGAGGTTTTCATAGGTGTCCTTTATCAGGTTGTGGAAGTTCCCTCCTACTCCTAATTTTCTGAGCATTTCTATCATAAAAGGATGTTGAATTTTGTCAGCTGCTTTTCTCTGCAGACATAATAGCCTCGTTTCCTAGAGCCCAATGTTTTGCTTGGGGAAAAAGGTCTTTGGATCTCTTCTCTCATTTTAGCACCAGCTCTAAGAGGAAGCATCTAAGTTATACCTAGCTGCTGACTTTGGGGCACCTAAGAGGAAATGAGCAACCCTTTCCCCTTATACCTTTAACTCCAGCTGACCTTCCACTTGGGCCCTACTTGAATTGTCTTCTTGTGGCTTAAAAAAGGCTCAAGGGCTAATCCCCATTATGGGGTATGATCACGGCCGGGGAAATCAAGAGGCGAATTTCATGACAATGACATCAGATTCTTTGCCCTTTGGGGGATGAGGGTTAGCATGGAAAGTTGCTTTTTTCTCATCTTACACATAATTTTTCTCTCATTTCTACTCATGGGCATTTGAACCCAGGCATAAGACATATTCTCAACTCAACTGTTTTGCAAGTTTTTCATAGGTTTTTATTTTGCCGTTGCAGTCAAGGGGTAAGTTCTTTGAGGGCAGAGACCAAGCTTTAAATTTCTTTTGGACATTTCACAGAATTAGGTAAAATGTTTATCACATAACACAGACTTGATAAACACACATCATCTGTACCTTTTTAACAAAATTGTCATATGTGAGACTTGGCCTGTCCACCACCATATTCCCTAGAGTTTGGAGGATGCTGAGCAGGAGAGAATGACACTAACACTTAAATGAAACAAGAAACTGAGACACAGAACCCTGGGGCCACCTGGATCCCTGGTGTCAGCCATCCTGTGTGGCTTTAGAGCTTCCAATGCATGACATGACAGGAGGGTTTACATGAGAGAATTGAATGTAGTGTCGAAAGAGAAGAAACACTGCCATGCCAACATTCTTTCAAAACTTCATAATAAAAGAGAGGTTGATAAAAGAGACTGTGTCAGTATCTGATGTCACGATGCAGATCATTCCACACAGTATTGTCTGTCACTCCCTGATGCAGTTTGAAAAGAGATGTTGACAAAGCATGGCATGAGGGCATCATTAGATGGCACTGCCACCCATGCCCCCCTGGGGTATGACAAATGCCACCCACAGCTTGGGGAAGCTGCACTGCCTGGTGTCTTCTTCTCACAGTGAAGATAACATGTCAAAGCTTTTGAGTTAAGACATTCTATCCTCTACTTCAATCCTCCCCTTTCTACCTAGATTCTGATTTGGGGCATCACTAACATGGAAACCAGACTGCTCACTGGAAAACAAACAAACAAAAAAAGGTCCATTTTATTTGCAAAATTAAATCTATGCAAATCACTTAGCATAGTCCCTGGGTCATGCTAAATGCTCAATACACATTCACTCTTGTTCTATTATTATTACTCAATACAGCTTTCAGGATATTTGTCTATGAATCTAAGGTCTCAAGTTAATCCTTTGGAGTGGGTTTTTTTCAGTAAAGGTGAGTGGGGATTTCCTGTTTTTGCTTCAGATAAATAACCAGGGTGCTGTGCCATTTTGCACAAACTCTGCTCTTATGCAAACAGGTGAACTGAGTTGCTCATCAGAGTTAATGGGCAGGAATGTAGCTCAGGAGCTTAAGCAAGGCAGATGCGAATAAAGATTCAGTTCTGAAAAGGCTGGGTGCCCGTAAGGCGTCAGGTGCTGTGAGGCCAGTCTCTGCCTTGGAGGAGATCACCTCCTAGCAGCAGAGGAGAAGGCAGGGCTGTAAACACCCTAGTGTGTGGTGTGCTGTGAACTGCTCTGACACGGATCAGCAGGAGAGCTTCCCAGAGGGGGTGACATTCGAGTGAGTCCGAAAGAATGAATAATTCATCAGGCAGGCAAGGGGAGAAACCATTTTGGAATCTGTTTCTTTATCTGTAATATGAGAATAAAAAGACAGGGGGCAGGACAGTCTCATGGCCAAAGATGTGGACTCTAACAGGCCTGGGGTTGACGTTTGCTCTGCCACTAAGATTTTGAAAAACAGCAACAATAATAGCAACTAACATTTAAACCAAAGATTTGGGTTTTTTGTTTGTTTGTTTGTTTTGGTCTATAAAAAAGGGACACTAATAACAGAACCTACTTAAAAAAGAAGACGACGCATGTAAAGAATTTGACCCATGCATGATGCATATAACACACTCAATCCACAACAGGCAATTATTGCCGTCACAGCGAGCTTGCGAGGATGAAATGAGGCAAGAGGTGCAAGAACGATGTGTGAAATTTAATCTCTGGGATTATTACTCCAGGCAAAGGGAAGATCTTATGCAAAGGCAGGAAAGCTGAAGGGGTGCTGACTGTTTCCTAAAGAAAGAGCCCTCGAGTGAGGCAGGCGGGAAGGATGCATGAGAGGAAGGGGATGGCATTTGAATTGAATGATCAGCTAATCAGAGGCCAAAGGTCTTGCTTTAATTAATCAGTTATGTAATTAAACATATGAAACACAGAAAATCACAAGAGACAAAATTACCGTGATCATCCAGGCAAGCAACAGAGCATGCCTGGGTCCTTGACGTGATAATGTATCTATTAGTCACGTGCTTCTTTGGGAAATGACTTTTCTGCTCATGTCTTTCACCAAATTTCTGTTAAGATTTTTCTAATTCATTTTGAAGAGTTCTTTATGCATTAAGGATGCCAGTCTTAAAAAAAAAAAAAAAAAAGGATGCCAGTCTTTGTGTGTTAAATTTGTTTCTTATCAATTGACTTTAAATTCAATTTATGTTGTTTTCCTTCATTTGTTTGTTGAAAAAATAGTTTTCTATCTAAACATTAAATTTAAAAATTAAATTAAATTACTGTGGCCATAATTTTATTTGGGTTGAAATTTTTATATTTTTAATAATGAAGCAATCACATTATTATAAATAGCATAATATAATACATAAGATTTTTCTTTAAGAATATAAAGAAAAGTTTAAATAACAATAGCCATATATCCCCACACACAGATTTAACAGATGTCAGCATCACGGTGTTTACTTTGGACCTTTAGGTTTCATTTTGTTTTTTAAGTAATAAAATGTTATAGATACTGCTAAAGCTTCACGCTTACCCATTAGTGTGTATCACTTCTCTGGATGTTTGCACACGTTTACCAAATGTATGGTCCCATAGACAAAATGTAACATTGTTCTGAGTGTTCTTTGAATTTTACCACACATATCACTTTATATCTCGCATATTTTACTGAACATGTTTTCAAGATGGATCCATGTTGTTAGATGTACATATAGTTCGTTCTTTTTAACTGCTCCGTAATATTCCCTTTGAGGTTTATATTTTGGCCCAGCAATTCTGCTTCTAGATGTCTCCCTTGACAAAACTTCATGTATATGCAGAAGGTGATATGCCCAAAGAAGTTCACCGCGGAACAGTTTATAATAGTGAAAAAAGTGATGAGAACCTGTTCCAGTCATCTATTGCTGCTCCCAAACTTGGTGGTTTAAATCAACAATAACCACTTATTCTGCTCATGAATCTTAAATTTGGGCAGAACTTGGCAGGGACAGCTCATCTTTGTTCTGTGCGGCATCAACTGGAGGGCTGGAAAGCTGAGGCCAGAATCAGCTGCAGACTCACTTGCTCCCATATCTGGGGATTGATGTTGGCTGCTGGCTGGGACCTGTGCTGGGACCCAGAGCACTACATGTGGCCTCCCCATGTGGCTGCTGGGCTTCCTCACAGCATAGCACCTGAGTTCCAGGAACAAGTGTCCCAAGAGAGCAAGGCAGATGTGCATGGCATTTTCATGATCCAGCCTCAGAAGTTGTGTACCATCACTTTTGCCACAATCAATTGGTTGAGGCAATCACAAAGGTCCACCCAGGTTCAAGAGGAATGTCACAGTTACATTTTAAGAAGAGCACACGGGATAGGATGTCTCATTCTATTTGTGCTGCTATGATCAATAACCACAGACTGGGTAATTTATAAAGAGTAGAAATTTATTTCTCACAGTTCTGGAGGCTGGCAAGTCCAAGATCAATGCACTGGCAGGTTCAGTGTCTGGTAAAGTCTTGCTCACTGCTTCCAGGATTGGCCCCTCGTTGCTGCATCCTCCAGAGGGAACAAATACTGTGTCGTCACATGGTGGAAGGGGTGGAAGGGAATTAACCCACCCCCTCAGGCAGTTATGTAAGGACTCTAATCCTATCCATAAGGGCTCTGCCCTCATGACTTAATCACTTCCTAAAGGCCCTGCCTCTTAATGCTACCACATTGGTGAGTAAGTTTCAACATATGAATTTTGGGAGACACATTCAGACCATAGCAAGATGTATTGTGGTGGCCACTTTTAGAAAATACCATCTGCCACACCATCTAACTCTCCACAGTAGGGGACACATATATACACAGAAAATTTAGTTTATTTGCTATTGTTGTTTTAAAAACTGTAGAAAGGTTGTTATCTCTTCTCAAGACATAAACATAATTGCAAGCAGAATAAAAAGAATGAAGTGTTTAGGAGGATATGATGGGGATTTTGGGTTGGTCTTTGTGTATCTATGTATGAAGAGATCATATTAGGTTGAGTATCCCTTAATCAAAATGCTTGGGACAAGAAATGTTACAGATTTCAGATTTTTTTCAGATTTTGGAATATTTGCATATGCATCATGAGATATCTTGGGGATGGAACCGAAGTCTAAACACAAAATTCATTTATGTTTCATATACATCTTATGCACATAGCCCGAAGGTTATTTTATACAATATTTCATTTTTTTATATATTTATTTTTATTTTTATTTATCAATATACAATGAAGTTGATTTTCGTGTCCCTTTACCAAACAACGTTTTATGTAATTTGTGCATGAAACAAACTGTGTACCTTGAACCATCAGAAAGCCACCCAGGTGGACAATCTGTGGTTGGTTGGGATCATCTTCATTCCTTACTCTGAATTTATATGACAGCAACAAGCAATCATTTTCTTACACTTACTCACCCACAAATACTTTACAGAAAAAACAAATGGCATACCATTAATACAGTGAAAAAAATAATGTGTTTATCCATCAAACAACAGAAACAAACAACAGGCTCTCAGTCTCCACCCACGGTGCTGTGTTTTGATTAAAAGGTTACTGTTCACTGTATTTTATATTTTTAGGTAAGAAGAAACATCAGATGCAGTTGAGAGACCAGGAAGTGGGTTCTCTAGGAATTAGGAGGCATTCTGCTGAATGGCTTTCTAGAATGTTTACTCCAGAATCATCTGCCTCATTAATAACTGTTTTTGTCATAGACATCTCTCTCTCTCTCTCTTTTTTTTTTTTGTCTTTTACATGACGGTACTCAGCTGGTGAGTGCACCGGCCATTCCTATATAGGATCCAAACCCGCGGCGGGAGCATCGCTGTGCTCCCAGCGCCGCACTCTCCCGAGTGCGCCACGGGCTCGGCCCCTCTCTTTGATTTTATGAGCTGACAGGAATTCTTGTTCTGTTCTGAGTGCATGCAGCTCTAGCTCTTCAATAAGCCCGTCACACAGGTTCAGCACGTCAACAGGCAGGCTTTCTGCAGTGTTAACAACGTCGTCTCTATCGTTACTATTATCACAGTCACCTGGATTCAGAACCATCCTGGCTATTTCACCACCAGTCAATGAATGAACAACTGAAGTGTCATTATCAATGCTAAAAACTTTTTACCATAGGTCACTGTCAAAAGCCGAAAAGGCGTTTGAAAGCCACGAAGGTAGGAAACTGTGACAGGAAGTTTTCAGACTTGGTGGCAAACAGCCCTGGCATTGAACACCCCCTCTGAACAGTGAAGGGTGCTGGGGGGGGGGGTCTTTTTTCCCTTGGGGACGCTGAGTAAACTGTGTTGTGGGCCTGCGTTTTGACTGCAACCCATCACATGAGGTCAGGTGTGTAGAATTTTCCACTTGTGGTGTCATGTTGGCACTTGAAAAGTTTTGGATTTTGGAGCATTTTGGATTTTGGATTTTCAGATTAGGGATGCTCAACCTTAGTTCCAGGCACAGAAAATATCTTCTTTCCCATAAAGAGAAGTCTCAGGAACAAGCACAGGGGAGTATCTTTATGGTTGTTGTTGTTGTTTTCTTGAATGGCGTAAAGAAATCTCCTGGTTCTACAGACCAAGGACTTCAGTAGAATTGTTGCAAAAAGTATTTCCTTGAGGGTCATGTTCTCTCTGGGCTCCAGAAAACCTCTAAAAGAGGCTCTGGATGTCTTGTCTTCAGCAGCAGGATAGTGGTCGAAGCGGCATCTGGGGCCAGGAAGTCTGGATGTGAATATGGTTCTGTCACTTGCTCTCTGTGTGACCTTAGTTAAGATTCTTAACTTCTTTGTGCTTTAGTTTCCTTATATGGACAATGAGGCTAATAATATCACTTCTAATATTTTTGTAAACACTAACTGTGTTAATTTATGAATTCTGCTTAGACTTGACAAATGCTTTAAAATCTTTAGCTCCTACTGGAAATCGCAAGAGACAGCAGATTCAGAAAGTGAGAAGTAGCTCGCACCAAGGCCACATTTAATCATGAACACTATCCCGTATGAGCACCCTCAGAACCCTCCCAGGAGGTCGCATCATTAATGTCAGGCTCTCGATGGAAACCTCTGCTCTGTCTTCCTTCGTGCTGGAGAGCTGGATTTGTCAGCATGGAACCTGCAGGATAAAGGATGCGCATCACAGACAGTGGCAGGACCCCTCCTGCCTTCCTGTTACAGATGCAGCAGCCTGGAGCTCCTGCTGGGGGCGTGGTGGCTACAGGGAGCGGTGGGAAGACCGGTCCTCTGATGAGCTGTGAGTTTTCCTCCCCAATCCCCAGCTTTCCCCAGCTCTGCTCGATAAAAAGCTCCTCTCCAGGCGAGGCTGGTGGTGGAGAATCAAAAGCGACCAGAAGGCCATGTTTCCTCCCAGTGGTGATGGCCTTGGGAGACAGACTTGGGTTCCTCTCTGTACTTATTAACCAGGTGACCTTGGGCAAATCACTCAGTTTCTTCAGCCTCATTTGGCCAAAAGCCCGTAAGGTTCTTTTGTGAGGAGAGTTTAGCACGACGCCTGACCCAGGGTGAGCTTGGGTGGGGTGGGGGAGGCGCGCTCCCACCGTGAGGAGGGCTGCTCCGGGTGTGGGTGACGTCCCTTCCCTCTCTGTCACCCCTGACCTCACGGGCACAGCGCTGGGAAGCTCCCGGGTCTGGAGAGTGTCGGTCCCGGGGCAGAGCCCCCTGGGATGATGCCTGGAATCGCGGACCCCGGGACCCGGCGCCATGCTGGGGCCCGGATGGCCACTGTCGCCCGATGCGAGGCCCGGCTCTGGCAGCTCAGGGTGCTGTTTGCTGCCCGTCACCTTTAACCATGGCCATCTGGGCACCCTCCTCGAGAGCTGCCCGTTATTCCTCCTTTTCCTGCCAGACCCAGGGGTACATGCAGAACCTGGACCCCGGGTTGGGGCGATACGACGGCCAGCGGGGAGGCGAAGAAAGTTCTCAGGGCCCCAGCGACCCTCGAGTCCCTGAGCCCGGTGATGTTTACAAGCCCAGAGCGCTCTGACCACTGATCGTGGCCCCTGGCGTTAGGGGTGTGCGGCCGCCGTGTCCGGATGTCCCCCCTCGGGAGCGGGCAGTGCCCGGTCGGGTGCCCTCCGCCCCGGCGCCCGCCTCCCACGCGAGCTCGGGGAAGGGACACCGCCTCTGCTCGGTCCCCTCTGTAGCTGGTGTCGCGGACGGGTCCGCCAGGGGAGAGTGCAAGGAAAACGGGACGGGGGAAGCACTGGACGAGATGTCCGACGCCCTGCCCTTTGTCCCCCCACAGCGAGTGGCACCGCAGAACAGAGCGGGCAGAGCCGCGGCGCTTTGATGTCGCACGGCCACGCGGTGGCGCTGCCGCACCGCCCGCTGGCGCAGGCTGCCGGGAGAGGGGCGCCCGGGCTGGGGGCGCTGGTGGGGCGGAGGGAGCTGGCGCCACGACTCGAGCGCTCCTCTAACACGCCCTGAGGGCTTGTCCCGGACCAGGGGCGCGACCCGAGGTGTGGGTCCCTCCCCTGTCCCCTGGTACGCATGCCTGCTGGACGCATTCGCTTACACCGACCGCTGGAGCTTACAGGAGCCCTTTGGAGGTCTTCTTCCCTTTACAAGTAGGGAAACTGAGGCCCGGAGAATTAGGAGTCCTGGGTTTAGTCTCAGCTGAGAGGCCTCGGGCAAACCACTCTCCTGTCCGTAAAGAGGAAGAGGGTAGGACTAAGGGGAAAGGAAGGACCCTCAGGGACCCGGGAGGTCGAAGTTAACCCATTTTGGGTGTGAAAAACTGAGGTTTAATATTTGGCCAAAGCCACCCTGTTCAGTGACGGTATTCAACCAGGGTCGTTTGCCAACGAATCTACAAACTTTCTGTTACAGTCTCCTTCCTACCTCCTAGACTTTCAAACACTTTTTTGGTTTTTGACAGGGACCTACAGTGAGAGTTGTATGTCACATCCCTACCCCATGTGCACACCTTCGTCTATATGACTGAAAACAACTTACCCTTAATTAGTGTGATGCACTTTTCTTTTTTTAATTTTTTATTTCATGCTGTGTCTTTTCTACCTTTCTTTCAATGCTGGGGTGTGATCTGCTAAAATGATATCACTACTCACTAATGGGTCTTTAGTTACAGTTTGAAAAACACTGTCTTAGGTGCTGTTTGGGCTCTTCTGGTTGTGAAAGTCAGTGGAAAGCTGTCTATGTAAGAGGCCAAAGTCAATACCAAGTACAGGTGCCGGGAGACTGTGATTCCCCGGGAGTCACCTGGAGATGTGCTAAAGGGCAGATTCTGGCTCAGTAGCCTGAGGTCGGGCCTGATTCCCGCATTTCTAACGAGCTCTCCGTCATGCTGACCACTCCACACTTGGAGTGGCTAAGTCTCCTTAACAATGTCACCATCAAGTACGTTACAATGAAAGCAATTCTGAGACCAAATTCTGCTGTACGTACAAATATCTGTTAATAGGTAGGCACAAAACCTAGATTCTGCCTGCTCTTGTGATGTTCCTACTCCTTATCCTTTCAAGTCCTTCAACAAGAACCTTGAGGAAGGTGCCCCAAACCCATTCTTTCATGGGGATAGAATTTAAAGTAGGCAGATGTTATTCGGCCAGGGAACTTACTTTGTTGTCTTCTTCCATTCAGAGTGGATCTGTAATGAAGTTTGAGCCAATAGAATGTGAGCAGAAGGGATGTATGCAACTCCCAGGCTCTCCTGACAGATATTTCGGCTTGTCCAATTTTAAAGACAACTTAAAACTTGTAGTCCAACTTAAAATACAAGACAAGTGCACTGAGTTCCTTGTTTTCCCTTTCTGCAATAGAAAAATGGAAGTGCCCATAACTCAGCTCTGACTGTGCAGAAAAGGACAATGCCCTAGAGCCATGGATGGAAGGAACCTGGATTCCTGAATCATTGCATGGAGCAGAGCTGCCCCTTCAAGCAGGACCTCTCACCTAGAGATGGTTATGTGAGAGAGAAATAAACTGTCTTCTTTAAACCATTGTATTTGGGAGGCAGGAAGGTTGTCTCTGTTACAGCAGTATACCCTAATTAATTTAGGGTCCTCTGAAGCAAATGCAACAAAATTCTGATGGCAGAATCAACTCACTGTTTCATCTAATCAGGTAAAAGTAGCCTCCATCCAGCGTGGGGTGGTAGAGGGAGGGAAGGAGAAGATAGGACCAGAGTTCTAAACCTCAGCCATTAGATTCTGGTGCTGCTTTCCTGCAAGCATGGAGATTTGCCTGTATGTGTCTTTCTAGGCATCCACATACCATTAGCACCACCCATTTCACCAAGAGAGTATTTTTAGTAGTTCTTAATTAACAAACCCTTACTGGAAGATTTAGAAAGCAATTCTGAAGCTTAGGGTCCTTCATATGTTTACACCCCTCTGCCTTGGACATCACGTACAGTTAACTTACACACACATATCCCTCCTTTATCAATACTGAGGTATTTTAAAGTAAATGCAGATGATATCTGACCTTCTGTTTTTCTCAGAGTGTTGTTATTCACCTCCTATCTTATTTCCTTTACTGCATTAAAGAACTTCGGCTCAAGCCCTGTTTCACATATGATGGAAACCCCCCCTTCATCTCCAATAATCCTCAGTGGGGGGCCTACCTTTATCTCTGTCACCCCATTTCTTGCTTCTCCTGACTTCTCCACTTTGGATCTCATGCCACATGGCTGTTTCCTCTCTGATGCACGTCTACACAGAAGTCACTTTGGGGGAGGGTTGGCAGGCAGTGGATGGGGCAGAGTTACGTTGCAGTATGCTGCTGCTAATTATTTCAGAATTTAATAGTAGACAGCCCTATTCTTTGCAGAAGTCCTTCAGCCATCCTCACGTCAGGATACTTCTCACTTATGAGCCTCGTCCCTCGCTGGCTCCTCTTCCCTCTGGCTCGGTACCTTATGGTCTTTCTCCCTCTCCCATCCCCCTTCCCTCTGCTCCCTGGCTCCTTATCCAGACAAAAAACCAAGTGTCCCCAGTTTGTTAAAACAACTTTCATCATCCCACTCTCCTTCTCCCTCATTCTGTACTTTCTTCCAGGGCCCATCTTTTCATACCACCTGTGCTGTCGGGGAATTCTGCCTGATGCAAATAAACACACAAATGCACAAATAAGCACATGAGAAGTCTCTTCCTGTCTGGGCAGCTCACAAAATACTTTCTTTCCCCTCCCCAGCTCCACATCAGTCTGATCCAGGTAATCCTTTGCTTAAGTCTCTGCAGCCGCCCCTAGCTAGCTTGGCTCATCACCATTGCCATGGTTACTGGGCCCTTAGTGACCTGGCCCTGCTCCCTCCGTCTCAGTCTCATATCTTCCTGCTTGCCCACGACACCCCCGTGCCACTCACGCCCAGCCACGCTGCATTCTCTCAATGGCTCCCCTTCTCTCTCCTTGCCAACTGCGCTGAAGGGCTTCCTCCTGCCCACCGGCTGCTGCCTCATCACCACTCAGAAGCCCCCCTGGTTTCTCAGGCTGGGTGAGCAGCTCCTGCAGCCCCCGCTGGACTGTCTGTCCGAGCACTTAAAACTCGCCTCAGGAGTTGTAGCTTTACTTGTCTCTCTCCCCACCAGATGGAACTTCTTGAGGGCACGAATACCTCCAGAACAGCTTTATATCCTATTGTATCAGCCCGTTTCTGTTGCTCGTAACAGAATACGTGAAACTGGGGAACATTTAAAGAAATGCAAAGTATTGCTTATAATTTTGGAGGCTGGGAAGTCCACAGTCCAGGAAACACATCTAATGAGGGCCTTCCTCTTGCTGGGAGCTCCACAGAGCTCTGTGGTGAGCAGGGTATCATGTGGAGAGAAAGGGATGAGCACGAGAGCTCATCTGCTCACTCACTGTCCTTATAAAGCCATAAAAACCCCACCTGTTACTCCACGAATGGATCAATCCGTTCACAAGGATGCAGTCCTCACAATCTAATCACCTCTCAAAGACCCCACCTTTCAGTTACTATGACTGGATTTCCCACCCTCTTAATACTATTATAATGGAGATCGAGTTTCCAGTACATGAACTTTGGGGGAACATGTTTGATCCAAAGCATCTATAGACGAGCACCTAGCAGGCGGCCTTCAATGCATGTCAGTTAAATGACTGACTGAACATAGGAGACCTGTCACACCTAGGAAGGTAACATCTGACTAAAGGACAGCTTGGAAGAAAGGAAGGGACTGAGAAGCAGCATGCAGGGCTGCAGAGGAAGGGGGACATTCTGGGCAGCAGGTCCAGGGTCAGTCTCGACACTCAATGGCTGTAAGCCTTTAGTTTTCTTCCACGCCAGTGGGGCCAGACCTCTGTCCTCTTCTTTCTCTCTCTCTGGGGGACAGTGTCTCCTCCCCACTCCACCCCCAACATCCACCTTATCAATGAGCACTGACTATGCCTGTCTTTCATGGGACGGGCTTGTTGGGTGCAAAAAGCTGCTACCCCCAAAATGGGCTTTGACAGGCTGATATAAAGAAGCGGCCTTAAGTTCTCTCTGACTGCACCCCCCCCCCCCCCGCCTCCATCTCTCAATTCTCTGTCACTCTCCAAAGCACAGGAAGAAGCTGTTTCCTTATCTGCCTAAAGTCTGGACCCATTGAAGAAGACAATGACCTCTGGTCCTTTCCCTAAATGCTCATTAACTTAACTAATATCACAGGAACGAAGATTGGAGGGTGTCCACATTCCTGGACTAACTTTTATCATAGACCATTGTCTTCTATTTCAGTCCCATTCAGTATTTTAAAGAAAATCATTTCCCAGTCACTGTCTGCTCTGCAGGCCAGCTAGACTTTGTCCCAGGGCATTGTATGTTCTCCAGGCCTATTGCGTCCCCCTAAGAATCATTACTCCTGCACCCCCATCTCCCATTCCCTATGGAGATGGTATATAAGCTCTGCACCCCGGTGGAAAATTGGGACATTACTCTCTTGTGATTCCCCTGTGGTTTGCTTTCTCCCAGCACCTTAAATAACAAAATTTGTTATGCCTTTTCTTCTTATTGATCTGAATTTGTCAGTGATTTTTATTAATGAACCTTTAGGGCTGAAGTTTTCCTTTGGCCCCTACAGGCTGAACAATGGGATGGGCACTAGAGGTGGGCTTGTCCTTCCCCTGAGCCTCAGTGTCCCAGAAGGGCACCTCTAATATCTTTGGTGACCATGGAGTGGGTTCCCCTTTTGCAGAGGCGGGTAAGGCATTCCAGGATGTCTGAATGTCTGAGAGACATTACTCTCTGACCCTCTTCCAAACTTACCCATCTTGAGAAGATTGCACCCTCTCTGGATGGAGGGGCTCTATCAATCAGAATAGGCTAGGCAAAATTGTAGTAACCACTTTTATATCCCATTCCAATCTCTGGAATGGGATATAAAACCACAGTGATGTGTTGGCTCTGTCTCCCATGACATGCCCATTATGAGTCAGCAGAAAGGCTCTAATCATTGTGCTTACTCAAGGGCTCAGGCTGATAGAACAGCCACCACCTCAAGCCAGTTCATAAAGGAATGCTCTAGTGGGGCCACACTGGCAATGAAGTGCTCTGGCCTAGAAGGACTCACTTCAGATTGCCCACAGCTCATTGGCTGTACC